>NC_083322.1:66832971-68032971 GCF_963455315.2 Globicephala melas | reverse complement strand
TGCTGAGACTTGTACTTTACAACTGTACATCATCCAATATATTTATATTTTCCGTGAAGAGACAAAATGGATCCCAGGACCTCTTATCTGGACTGTAACATTATTCAATATATTAATTTGTTTAAAGAGGGAAAATCTGCCTTAATGGAGAAAATGTGATGGTCATAAGAATTTGTACCATTCTTATCCTGGACAACATGTTCTCATTGCCAATTCATTAGCTAGTTGGATTCCTAGGTAAGAAACACTGGTTGTATGAATCAGGGCAGTCTCCTTTTTACTGTAATTATTTGTTATCATAAAATTGTAAATTAATAATTTGTTTTTCTGGTAGTATATGGTAGTCTCATGATCCTGATGATGCACTGGCCTTTTTCTTTGAAATATCAAAAAGAAAATACGTTCTGAGATGTTTAAACTCAAAGCTTAATCCTGGACATTGACATCAAGATGATTGGACACAAAGAAAGAATTAAAGCAACCTTAGGAAGTGCCTCTCCCACCCCCCCAACAAGGGTATTCTAACCCCATAAGTACTAACTCTATGTACTTTGAAGCAAACCACTTATTTTCTAAAGCTTTAAACATTTCTACAGATCTGATTTTGCAATTTTTAATGTCTTGTTACAGTATTTTGTTAATATGTATTTTGTCCCCAAATACTGATTTGGATTTTTTTCCTCATCTAAACAATGGGTAATGCTAGGAAAAAAAGAAACTATTCAGTTCTTCGTGTTTTCAAATTTTGATGCGATGCCTTTGTAAATTAGCCTATACTATCATAAAACTGTGATGTAGGGACAAAAATTAAAACTTAGACCAGATGGGAATATTTACTGATGCTTACTTTAAGGAATAAAAAATGTGAAAAAAAAATGAGGTAGAAAAACTATGCTGAAATATATCTACTGTTTTTCGGTTTTGTTAAAACAGTAGTAGATATTCATTACGATCCATTTTCCCTTGAAGCATACTTTGTCTTTAAGTTATTTTGGTGTATAAAAATAGAGTACCTTCACATTTGTACATTTTTTTCTCAATGACAGTACAGCTGAATTGTTCATCCTAATATTTATCTCTGTATTGGAATGCTTCTTGAAGTTTTCTTCCTTATTTTTAAGTTTCAAATTCTACAGTAGAATTTGCTTGCTTCTCTAGACTGCTGCCAGGAATCTAAATATAATAGTAAAGCTTTATTGAAAAATGGGAAATAGGAAAATTTGAAAATTAGAATCCTGTGCCTTTCTTCTTTTCTGAGAAAATGTTTTTGTACCTATGTGCTTTGGGGATTTGACATTAGTCATTTGGCTGACCCTAAGAAAGGATGTAAACTGAATCTTCTTAAATAAGATCATTTTCATTGTTAAATTTTATTGTATTTTTTGTGTAAAACTGATTATAAAAAAATCCATCTATCCTGATAATTTTTGCCTCTATAAGGAAGCATATATATATATATATATATATTTTTTTTTTTTTTTTTTACTTTATCTATTCCTGTACCTATTTGTTAACATTTCCTTAAATGTGTTTTCTCCAGATGTTGAAAGTAAAAAAAAACCCTTGTTATTTTTTCCATTGTCACTCTTTACTACTTTCCATAGGCGGCATATTCTGCATGCCAAGGACTGGAGGAAATAACAGACGTGTGAGCTCCAAATTATAGCCACAAAAATAACTTTCATAAAATAGGTCTTAAATGACACCACTTTCCAAAAAGTCAGCTCTAACTGACTCAAGCCTAGAAAGCAGTAACTTTAGGGAACATCAGACACACGTTCAGTGAACCCAGAAAGTGTTCCACAGTGTGACATTAGCTGGGATGATGACATTCCCAGCTTGCTGCCAGCACATTCCTGGAGGCAGCCTGGGTATTTTGGTACTGGTCAAGCCAGTCTCCTCAATATTATTGGTCTGACATTGTTGAGATACTATTTTATTTACGCAAGCAACTCCTAATAAAGCCAGCTCCATTGTTCGCCAGCAACAGATAAAAGAAAAGAGAGGCAGAGAGGATTCGAGAAATAAGAGGGGGAACTCCTCCAGTTTTTTTCTTTGAATGCAGACAGAATCCTCACCCCGGGCTTGCTGACTGGAGCAGCCTGGGTTCCTGCTGTTCACAGAATGTTACAGATGGCTGCCTGGGCAGGAAGCCCTCCCCGTTCTGAAACGGTGCTCTGGGGAATGCAGGGGGCCTGGAACCAGCCCTCTCCTTCCCTTCCAAACCTCTTCTCCAAACCCCTACTGAGTAAAAAGAGAGAGAGAGAGAGAGAGAAAGAAGAAGAAGAAAAAAAAAACCCAAACAAACTCATGTCCCTGGAAACATTTCTGCCAGTCTGTTTTTTAGTGGAATCTTGAATTAACCTCTTCACTCCCGATTAGAATAGCGATTTATAACTTTGCAGGCATCTCTTTAATGTCCTGAATCAATTCCACCAGCTCATTGAAGTACCATACCATTTGGATTGAATTATAATGGTACTTTTGAGTTATACAACAATTTCTAGTAAGCGAAAGCAGGTTTGAATTCTGAAGTAATTAAAAGTATTTTAGCACATCAAATATTGTATTAATAGTGTTCTCTGGTTCCATTTTTTTTTAAAATCACATTTTGAAAGTTTTGCTCTCTCCATAGTTTTTCCTTTGGTGCAGTTGCTTTTTTTAAAGTATAAATTTTAAAAGTACCCTGCCTTTGTTTTGGACCTATTTAACAAGGAGTTAATTTCATAATCATAGTCTTTCATATATAGTTTTAAGGTAATTCTATTATCATAATATTCCATTTGTACGTATTTTAAGACATACAATATTTGTATGCTTAAAAGATAACTTTTATTTTGGAATTTGCAAAGTTAGGAAATTCAGCTAGTGTATGTCTGTGCCCAAAGAGGAAACATAAACCAAATAGTTTATGCTAAAATATAAAATGCAGTGTTATTTCTAACCTCATAATTACCATCACAGTAGAAACAAAATATGTCACAGGAAGAATCTACTTACTTTGAAACATTTATAATACATTTATTTGATTCAAAAATAAAGTTTAGGGGAGGAAAAGTAATTTTTCCTCTACCCTTCTAGGTTCTTGGCTGAGACATGCCTTGTAAGAAAAACAGACTAACAGGAGAAAAACAGAAGTGTAATAAAATGTATTCTTCCTGTATACATGGAAAAGACTCAGGAAAACTTATTAACTCCCCAAAATGGCCCAAGCCATCTCCTTAAATACCACCTCCAGCTAAAGACAAAATAAGATGTTGGGAGGTGGGAAGCCAGTTATGGGAGGTTATCAGGCAAAGCCAGTAAATACGGATAAGGTTGTTATACAGATTTAAGTCCTTGCCTTCTCCTTCGATAAGAGTTTCTAGAGATTTAGTCATCTTCCTCTTCCTAGTAAATGGGGTTTGTGGGGGGCGGGGGGAAGACACTCTTATAAATGAAGGTTTCCCTCATAAATGTAAATATCTCTTACAAAAGAGTAACTTCTATTCACTTTTCAGGGCTTTTTCTAGGTCTGCTGTTTCTTAAGAAAAATCAGCCTAAAATAATCCTTATCCCCGGGAGACATATTTTAGGGTAGCAAATTCTGCTTCCCTTCAAAAGTTACAGAGTAACTAAATTCTACTATATCAGCAATAAAATGGTTAGATATTTCATCATATCAAAAATAAAAGATTCAGGACTTCCCTGGCGATCCAGTGGTTAAGACTCCACGCTTCCAATGCAGGATTTGATCCCTGGTTGGGGAACTAAGATCCCACATGCCACATGGCTCAGCCAAAAAAAAAAAAAGAGAAAAAGATTCTAACCAACTACAGTTACACTCCATAAAAAGACAAAAAAAACTTAAAGAAGAGAATCTATTGAAAATTCAATTAAAGAATGTAACAGATGGAAGAGTTAAAAAAGAAAAGATGGGCTTCCCTGGTGGCACAGTGGTTAAGAAACTGCCTGCCAACGCAGGGGACACTGGTTCGAGCCCTGGTCCAGGAAGATCCCATATGCCGCGGAGCAACTAAGCCCGTGCGCCACAACTACTGAGCCTGAGCCCTAGAGCCTGCGAGCCACAACTACTGAAGCCCGCGTGCCTAGAGCCAGTGCTCCAAAACAACAGTAAGCCACGGCAATGAAAAGCCCGCGCACTGCAACAGAGTAGCCCCCGCTCGCTGCAACTAGAGAAAGCCCGCATGCAGCAACGAAAACCCAGCGCAGCCAAAAATAAATAAATAAATTTATTTTTTAAAAAAAGAATTGCAACTTCATAGTAAACAAATCCAGATATTCTGTGATTGACTACACCTAGTCATTGATTAATTCACCAAATATTGAGTGCCTTCCGAGTTTCAAGGGCCATGCTGAATATTAGGGATTCAGTCACGAGTAAAACACACTATTAGCCCTCAAGAAACGGACAGTCTGGTGGAGGTCATGACAGTGTAGGTTTCCATGACCTTTTATTTTAAAGCCCTTTTATCTAAACACTTGGAAAGGCTAAATGAAGACAAGTCATTTCAGCCAGTTCTCAGTTGAACAGGCTCTGGTCACTACACCTGACATCCATTCTGATTGGTCACCGCATCTATTCTGGTTAGTCCCCAAGTTGTACAATTTATTAAATGTTTGGAATAGCATGTCTGTTTAGACACAGTAAAAACTTTTATCATTTGCGCTTCCTTCAAATAATTTGTAAAGTATTTGCATTTACCTTATACATGTAGGATATCTTGCTAAAAACAAACATATAAATGAACAAAACCATAATGGGAAATCTATTGAGTTTTTGAGAAATGTTTTTTCTTTGAGAAAAAGAAAGAAAAATGTGAGTAGAAAGCCTCAATTACTTTTGCTTTAGGGCTGCATATTGTTGTGTGAGGAAGCGATGCTTGGAGCTACAACAGTCTTGGAATTATGAGGGAAGGCTAATGGCAGAGGGGCTGCCCGGGGCCCTACACACTTGAGCTACCAGTTACCCACCTGGGATGGTCAACCTCTCCTTGTTCAATCCACTTATGTTGTGAAAACCTGTTACTTGCATTCAAAAGCATCTGAACTGAAATAATAAATTTAGGGGAAGTGGGATGATTTTTGCTTCCTAGGAATAAAAATTGAAGAGCTATACTTATATTCCAAATAAAGGATTTTGAAGTATGTATTTAATTCATGCTGGTTTCCAAGTCATAAAACTTCTTGGGAGGCATATTAAACTAAAAAAAGCTAAATTCTGGAATTAAGTATTATTTCTTGGATAAATGGCCCTCTTCCATGCATTCTTGGATTTCAGAAGTTTATCTGATTTTGATAGCTAACTTCAGGTGACTCTCAGCTTGCTGGTTTCAGAGTCAGTGGTGTGGTCTATAGCCATACCTTACAGTTTGATCAACCACATCATAAAACACTCAATAGACATTCAAGCCAATACATTCAAGTGAGGACCCAAGCCAAAAGCCAAAATTTCCATCTCTATGTGTAATTGTCATTGACTCTAAATATGTATTTGAGAGAAAAGAAGTATTGGGCAAATTAGAGCCTGTCAGCATCAGCTCAGTGGCTGTATGAAAATCATTTTCACATCATGTATTTCAAAACTCAGCCACATGGAAGGGTCCATTCTATTTTCATGGTATCCTCTGTCATCTAACCTACAGACTTCCTTTGCTATATAGTACAGTCACTTCCAGTACACATCAAGACAATGATATGAGAAAGTATGTATTTGGGGAATCTGAACAACTGGTGTCATGTAGTTTATTGCTAAATTATTGGGGCTGAAGGGTTGTTAAAGATGCACTGATTTCCTAAGCACAGAAGAAAATACCACAGATAGATATTCTCAATAAAAAAATAAGAAGCAAAAAAAGCTCCCTGTGTGTGTATGCTGTGATTTATTATAGTTTTAACTGGAGAGAGCTGAATAGAAAGAATCATAATAAAGACACATAAAAGTAGAAGAAGAACCTATGTTGCTTAAGCATAATAGATAAAACATGAAGTGTGCTTCAAGGGAAAAATCAAGTCACACTGGAAATGCCTTAAATGTCTGCATGTGTAATGATTCAGCAAGGTCCAACACGCTAATGACGGCCATTGCCTAATGCTGCAGTGCTGCAAAGCAGAGCCATTCCTTTATGTTGTCCCTATCCAAGTCCATTAAGAAATAATGGTTCTAAGATGAAAGTCTTGTTAGGGTTTCAATGAAAATGTTTGGCACACCACGATGAAAAGTCAACAATCTGCTTTTAACGAGAGACACTGGAAAAACGTTGGTTAACATACCACTGAAAATATTAATTCTCCTTAATGGCAGGATGCAACATAGCTTTTTATAGTTTTTGATCCATGTCATAAATTTGGCTATGACAAAGGGGATACTCTGGCTTTAACTCACTGGCAAGAACATAGCTATTTTCCAGCCCTAAGACGTTTGGCCCTTAGTATTCTTTGTAATGCTCAAAGGGCCAGATTTCTATTCTCAGAGAGAAAAGGCAGTGTGTGTGCACGTCGGCGCATGCACTCTTGCATATGCATACATGTGCGCGTGAGTGTGTAGTCAATGTGTGTGTGTCAGCAGTACGAGTAGTTTTCTTTGAGCTTTTGGAGAGAGAATAGAAGGAAAAAAGTTACAAATCCCAAGTCCCGGCATCACTGCCAGAATTCCAAAATTTGCAAAGTCAAATCAATGAGGCAGATCACAGCCTTAAAAACCACAATAACTTGATCACTGTATGCCTGATAATATATTGTCCATTTCAACTGGCTGTAGTTAGAAAAAGTGGATTTTCTCTTATCCTTTTTTTCCTCATCATAAATGTAAATTTTCAGATTTTAAAAATGAGAGAATGACAAGGGGGAAAGTGGTCCTCTCATTAGCACAGAGCAACAAACTTTGGCTTCGGAACTTAGATTTCCAAACAGTGTTGCTCAGTGTTCAAAATCCTCATGTAGTATCCTCTCTTAGTAAAATAGATATGCATATGTGACAAATATAACTTTAGTGTCAGATCTTAATGTTTTATCCCTAATGCTTTCTTTCAACTCTGCCAGTGAATGTTTGTTTTTCTGTGACAGTATTGAAAGGAAAAGGATTTTCTGAATTGGATAACTACAGGGATATTTAGTAAAGGAATAATCCTTTGTTATTATGATAGAAGGACATAAATGTAATCATGTATTAAGTTTATTCCTGATGGTTTTGGATCCTTCTTCAACAAGACCATAAATTAAAAATATGCTAATAGATTTGTTTCCTCTATTGTAAATTTCATTGTGAATTTGATGTTTTAGAAGAACGAAAGAGAAGAAAGATGAAGTGTGAACTTGATATACAAAAAAATATAGAATAGCTTACCACCAGACATCGTGTTTTTTATGAATAGGAACACGAGTGGAGTGAGTTATACTTTAATGTTGCTTATTCATACAAGTAGTTCTTAAACTTTCATGAGCATAAGAATCACTTAGTGGATGTGGGCATAGGAGACTTGTTAAAAATTCAAATTTTCAAGGTGCTCAACATCGGTAATTGTTAAAGAAATGCAAATCAAAGCTACAATGAGGTACCACCCCACACTGGTCAGAATGGCCATCACTGAAAAGTCTACAAATAATAAATGCTGAAGAGGGTGTGGAGAAAAACGAACCCCCCTACACTGCTGGTAGGAATGTAAGTTGCTGCAGGCACAACGGAAAACAGGATGAAGGTTCCTCAGAAAACTAAAAATAGAATTACCAGATGATCCAGCAATCCCATTCCTGGACATTTATCCAGACAAAACTCTAATCCAGAAAGGTACATGCACCCCTACGTTCATGGCAGCACTATTCACAATAGCCAAGACATGGAAACAACTTAAATGTGCATCGACCAATGAATGGATAAAGATGTGGTACGCATATACAATGGAATACTATTCAGCCATAAAAAGAACAAAATAATGCCATTTGCAGCAACATGGATGGACCCAGGGATTATCATACTAAGTGAAGTAAGTCAGAAAGAGAAAGACACTTAAGTGATATCACTTATATGTGGAATCTAAATATGACACAAATGAACCTATTTATGAAACAGAAACAGAAACAGAAACAGAATCATGCACACACAGAGCAGACTGGTGGCTGCCAAGGGAGAAGGGGCTGGGGAAGGGATGAAGTGGGAGGTTGGGGGCAGCAGATGTAAGCTTTTATATACAGAATGGGTAAACAACAAGGTTCTACTGTATAGCACAGAGAACTATATTCAGTATTCTATGATAAACCATAATGGAAAAGAATATTTTAAAAAGGAATGTACATATATGTATAACTGAATCATTTTGCTGTACAGCAGTAATTAACACAACATTGTAAATCAACTATACTTCAATTTAAAAAAATACTAAACTAAAAAAAATTCAGATTTTCAGACCCAGAGATTCTAATTCAGTAGGTCTGGGGCGGGGTCCAGGAATCTGCATTTTAAACAACTTTCTCCTTGATACTAATGCCAGTGGTCACTTCTTCAACTTTGAAAAAACACTGATTTATATCCAATGAGAATTAAATTTTGCACAAAGAGCATTATTCTTATTCATTATCCTACTGGTTTTCCTATTAATAGAATAAATTTGCACACTCCAAAATAGTGTGCTCCTTCAAAAGATGCAGAGCCCTCTTCATTGCAGGTGTTCCTTGTTGGTTTGACAGGCACCTGAAGGCAATGTTATAAAGAGAATTTTAATATTGGAAATGATGATTAAATTAACTTCAAGGTAGCTAATAATCCTGAACTTTTTATCAGTCCTGTAAATATTCAGTATTAATTCTTGTTAAAATATTACATGTAAGAAAGGGAAAAAAGCGTGATAATGCATTAAGTTGTTTGTTTCTTTTCTTTGTATTTCTTAATCAACATTTGATGGAGGACTAATATCATACACGCTTTTTTAGTGGGCTGTGTTTGCACAGGACTGAATGAAATAATCTTACTTTTCAATCAATGCACATTTTTTTTTTGGTTTATATATGTACTCTTGCAAAACACATATTGTTTTTTAGGGTGCAGAGATATTTAGTTTAAATACGTAGTACTATGTTATGTATCACATTCTCTTCTGTCCTTTACATTGACCATTATTATGTCTTTAAGGTCAATTTACATTGCAACACGTAATCTGATCCACAGTATCTATCTGCTCTACAATCTCCACGTTGCACATCCTCCACATTTTAACCATCCATTCTCCTGGATGGAGTCCCAGTTTGACTCCAAATCATCACTACTGAAAAAGGTGCTACAATGGATGTCTTCTTACATATCCCTGAAAGAACCTCACATATCTATTTCAAGTCACATACTTCCAATTTATACTTTAAAACAGACTTTAGCAAAGGGGAAATCTATTGGAGTTTCAAAATGTTTGTCATTCATTTGGTAATCTTAGTAACATTGAAAAAATCTATTCATGATAACCTACAGAAAGTATAGTTTACTCCCTGAAATAACTGATAGGCTTCATTCATTCTCCTCTCTAGTTCTCTCTAGAGCATGGGTCCCCAACCCCTGGGCCATGGACCAGTACCGGTCTTCAGCCTGTTAGGAACTGAGCCACACAGCAGGAGGTGAGCGGCGGGCAAGAGAGTGAAGCTTCATCTGCCACTCCCCATCGCTCCCCATCGCTCACGTTACTGCCTGAACCATCCCCCCCATCCCCCATCTGCGGAAAAATTGTCTTCCACAAAACCAGTCCCTGGTGCTCTAAAGGTTGAGGACTGCTGCTCTAGAGTGATGAACTAATTTAAGCAAAAAAGAAAGAAAAAAAAAGAGAGTAAAGACAAATATTTTCTCTTCATTGCTTTTAATGAAAGAGAAATAAATCCTACCTTCTCCGAAACCTACTTAGATTAACTTGAGGAAAAACATAATCTTTTTCACCTGTGATTATTTGGAAACATCAGCCCAAATATCTATACACTGGTCTGAATCAAATTTGGTGAGCTGAATTCTTTAGAAAAATAAATTTATAGCATTAGCAGTGTTTGAATTTTATATTTAAATAGTAGTATTTGAGATTCATATATCTTTTTAAAAGGCACATGTTTAATAGGTCAGTTCGTTATATTCATATTTATAAAATGACCTTTCACATCCTTGCATTTAATGAAGTGCTACTGTAGTCTGATTTATCTGATGCCTCTCTCTTTGTATTTGGAATTGTCCTGCTAGCAAATATGAAAAAGCTGCTATGCAGAGATCTGAAAATATCTTGAAAAGATTAACAGCAATTTAAACAAAACCTTCACTCCTTGTACAGTCCCCTGAAAATATATCCATGTGGTCATACCTGTTGTTGATTTGATTTCTGCGCATTTTAAACTGTTGAATGTCCAGAATGATGGCTTGAATAGCATGTTCCAATAAAATGACATTTAACATAACGTATTTTAAACAAATTGACAAAGTCATTTTTATTGATTAAATATTTCAATGAGATAGGAGGACAAAAAACACTTTTTAGTGGAAACAAAGATCTGAAAACACATAGGAAGTCAAAGTGGAAATGAAATTTAACATACAAGTTGCCACTTAACATATCCCTTCAAAGAAATATTAATAGAGTTGGCAGGAAAATGGGAGGTCACTCAATCATTTATTATTTTGGTTGGGGATAGGTTCGTTTTAGGCAGTGCTCCATACCCTGTGATTCATTAAAGCAACGGTTACCACACTTATTCTAGCTGCAGAACTCTTTCCTTTCTAGAAGTCTTATTCCAGACCAGTAATTATAAGTGAGTAGGAGTAAAGCTGCTCTAATAGGAAGTGGAAGCACCTGTTTGAACCCATGATCATTCCTTCTCTGTCCCCCTCCAATACCTCTGAGGAAGTATTTGGCCTCTGGGAGAACCAGTTTGGGAAGCACTGATTCTAAAAAGTAAAGGCCTAAAAGGAGAAAGAAATGAAATCCTTTGTACATGTTTTCACTGATTAAAAGCAGAATGAATCTCAATGAGTTTGAGAGTAGATGAAGCTGAAAAGGTATCTCCGCCTTTGAGTCTGAGGCAGACGCAAGAAGCTCCCTATTTTAACCTTAAGTGTACGACACATTTCTTTTTCAGTGTACTACAGTCCCCACCACTGGGTCATGCACAAATTGAGTGTAGGACAGGACAGACTGAATTTGAATTTGTTGTGCACCAGGTAGCTCACCATTGACAGAAGACAGCTTTAAAAGTTGTTAAATACAGTGAATATTTTCTCACTTTATCCTCATTACCACTAAGGTAGGTGTGATTCACCCTATTTTACTAGTAAGGAAACTAAAGTTTGAAGGGGGGAGAATACTTTGTGGTAATATTTAATATTATGACACTCTTGAATATTCAATGATGCAGAATAGCCCTTTTTGTGTTTGCACTCTCATTCATAGGCAAAACACTAAATGTTTTTCAAATCTTGGGAACCTTCAAAAGTAGGTTTTACTGGTGGAATTTGTATAAACAAATATGTCAGGAATCACAAAGAAAAACAATATTTTATTGGCTTATTCAAAAAACACAATAGTTATTTTCAAAGGGAAATAACAGATAAACATTGTTTATATAAGGGTAATTCAGAATGACTTGGCCGCACTCATGTTTGTTGATAAAGCTGAAATGAACTTTCACTTAGATATACTTTGAAGCCCAGCTTCTGGCCTGGTTCCAAGGGTGGAGTGAAGGAGAAATCTGTCAGCAGTTGGTCCTGATTGAAGAAATCAGAGTCCTATGCTGAGTACAGAAGACACCACTTTTCCTTCCTTGCACGGATTCAAGGAAAGCCAAGGTCTGTTTCTACTGTTTATAACACTATTAAAATTTTCTCTTCCTTTCAGATCGACAGGCTAGAGGGATGAGAGCTGTGATACTGCTATTTAAAGATCTTATAATTAATGTGTTTTCTATTGACACAGACTTGATACCCATGTCGTTAATTAGGCCAGGGAGACTCTGTCACCCATATTGCTCTCAGTGTCATCTCTAGAGACTGGTTCATTTTTGGTAGGACAGGTTTTAGATGTGTAAACCTATGCAAATGTGTGCCCAAAGTACATTTTCTATCAGTTTGTTGACAGCCCCACAGTCCTGGCATTCTGCTCATATTCAACAGAAACTCTGATAACCTATATAGCTTTAATAAATGCACAGTGATTCTCTAAGAAAGGGACAAGAAGTACAGTACACAGCACGTCTCAAACATATTTGATTTCAGAATCCTAGAGGCTAGCGGCCACTTACTTTGTTTTGCCTCAGAACTTAGTACCATTTGGGTGATGTGAAGAATCTAACTAATGAAAAAGGTAAAGTAAAAAGGTATTAATTAAGCTGATCTACTTCTACAGTGGTTATCAATCTTGGTTGCATGATAGAATCATCTGGAAAGCTTTAAAAAATAGTAATTCCCAGGCTGCACCAACCCAACTAAATCAAAATCTCTGTACACTACATAGGGGCAATTTGTGAAAGTTCTCCCTGGTACTGCCAGAATTGAAGATTATTGAGCTAAGCAATCATTTCTGTTAAAAAGAAAATGAAGACATATTTAGAACTACTTGAGAGTTTTAGAACACAGGAGTTTATTACCCAGTGGTAGTAGACAGGACTGCTGGCCCTTACTGAGTTCAAACGCCATGTGCAGGCACAGTGTAGTGTACCTTAGGCTAATCCTTTATAACTTTACTCAACAAAGTGGGTTCAAATGTCTAGAAGTCTGTAAGAAATGCACATTCAAGACTGGGGAAAATCAATGTATAATTTCAGCTATGGGAAAATCTTTTAAAGTTAAGGGTTCACTGTTCTTGTGATCTGATTATACACTAGAAGATGAAATGAGCACTATGTTAAGAAGGGGACAGGTACCCTGCTCCCCAAATTTGTGATGTGCAGAAAGTCAACCAAGTGGTGAGCTTCTCAAGATGATTCATAGATATTCATTTTAGTTGTTAATTCTTTTCATCTGACACCTAGTTTCATTTCCTAATGAATGCGCTATCTTTTCACATATGCTTTCTTTCTTTGGCACTACACAGAAATGTTCATCCTATGTAAGAAAATTGCAACAGAAAGCAATACAGACAAATACTGAGGAGTAAGGGAATTCGGTGACGGGCGACTGGTGACTGGGAAATTTAGGCAGCAGAATACTGAGTTTCCAGTATTGAGCTTCATAGTTCAACCAGTCACACTGAATCTATGCTAAGCTGAATATCCTTAACTTTTATGTGGGATTAATGTGGTTCTCCTCAGTGCTTAGTTTAATTCTTCTCCTCGTGTGTTTCTTCTTTTCAATCTTACCTGATCCTTCTTTGTAACTGGGGACAGGTTGGAGAGAAGCAGGCTAGTAAACTTTTCTTGGAAGATATAGGGATACTTGCTGATCTTAAAAAGCTCATCCCTGATAAGACTTTTGCTATACAAACTTCTGGTACATAGCAAGGCAGGAACTCTTTAGTCTGACTACTCATTCTTTGCACACTTTAAGTAGATTCCCAATAAAAAACATTTCCTTCTCTGCCAAAACCTCTCCTTTTCCTAAACATCCCTCCCAAATAGCTAATACTTAAAAAAAAAAAAAAAAAAAAGCTAACACTTATCTGCATATTCATATTTACCAGGAACTAAGTACTGTATATGTATTTAATTCATCAAATTTTCATAAGAAAACCATGAGGACACTGAAGTACAGTTTTTTTAAAACAAACTATTTTTTAGAACAGTTTTACATTTATACAAAAATTGCAGAGTTTCCACATACCCTAAGCCCAGAGGTAGTATGAACATTATAATTAATATCTTACATTAGTATGGTTACAATTAAGGAACCAATACATTATTCTCAACTAAAGTCCACACTTTATTCAAATTTCCTTAGTTCTTACTTAATGTCCTTTCACTGTTCTGAACACCAGACTTTTAAAGTAATTTCCAAGATTATGCAATAGTTGTTGACAGAGCTTGTCTTTAAATTCAGACTAACTCCAGAGGCCCAAACTTTTAAGTATGTCTTTAGAATGCCTTGGGAGAGAAAGGTTTGATCATTAAATCAGACATGTTGAGAAGAAACTGTACCGATTAAACAGAAAAAAAGGGTCTTTGCTATGCTTCTGGGAAAGTCAGTACAATCTGAGAAAGATCCTGATGTTCTGGGAAGCTTGTATGTGTCATTTGTGGTCAAACACGCCAAGTCCAGCTCCATCATTTGTAGGTGGTGGGCTTTAGTTTCCTTTCTGTAAAATGGGTATAATATTAATATTTAAGGGCTATTGAGAAGATTTTTGTAAAGGGTAAGGGACTGGTATTCACTGACATCTATGTGCCTAATGCTAAAGTAGCTAAACAATATTTTTTTTCACTTCTTCCTTCTCTTTCATATCCCAACCCATATGTGTCTACATTCACTATTTGTAAAGAGAAATTTCATTACTGAAATGTGATAAAATGTAGGAATAGCCTCACAAGTGAAAAATCATGATATTTCTTTTTGCATTGAGGAAGCTGACTGGCCACCATCCTGCATGATTTTCTTATAGTTGGCTTTATGACAGTATCATAAAGACTTTGATAAAGTATCAAAGACTTGCTCCAAATGAGCATTTAAGGTCATTTCAGTTCAAGTTTTGTAATGTGTTATCTCCCTACCTTAGTTTCAGGATATTTAAATAACTGATATGCAAACCACAGAAGAATGATTTTCTACACAAAGATTAACTCAGTATTTTGAGGCTTCCTTCCAAGAGCTGGTCTAGTTTTCCAAACTGGAGTTGGTTTCCAGTATGTTCCTACTCCTTCTTGGTACCTATAACAGCACTGGGAACAGGAATTTCATCTTTCATACAAACACCAAGGCTTTGGCAAGAGGAAAAATATCTGTCCAGCCAGGAAAAAACATTCACACACCCACTCATGTTCATGCCATCCACATCCAAAAGTCTGATCCTGGGAGCTGTCTTTAGAATTGTCATCATGTTCTGATATGGATACTGTGGCTAGGATATAAACATGTTCAGCAGTATTTCAAGCCCAGTGAGCTGCTTTTCCATTGCTATCCTGTCACTTCACTTCTCTTTCCTTCTCTGTTACTGCTTCTATATCTCTTAATATGTTTGTGCTGTGAATGTTCTAAGACGACAATTTAATTACTTTAACTAAAATGTACAGAATCTATTAAAGCTATGAAAAGCGTTTTGAAAATTATTATTATTATTTTTTTTTGCGGTACGCGGGCCTCTCACTGTTGGGGCCTCTCCCGTCGCGGAGCACAGGCTCCGGACGCGCAGGCTCAGCGGCCATGGCTCACGGGCCCAGCCGCTCCGCGGCATGTGCGATCTTCCCGGACCCCGGCACGAACCCGCATCCCCTGCATTGGCAGGCGGACTCTCAACCACTGCGCCACTAGGGAAGCCCGAAAATTAAATGTTTTAAAGTCTGTTGGAATGCTGTTACCTCATTAACTATAAAAAAGGCATAGTCTCATTTAAATGTATATATAATAAAATTTTAAAATTTCTTTCCAAAAAATATAAACAGAAGCCTAATTTAGAAATATGAATTCTTTCCCACTTAGGATACTAGCTATTTCATTTCCAAATGAAGGAAAACTTATCTGTAACATATATCAATGGATTTAGAAAATCAAATTGTATGAATATAGGGCTCAAAGGGGACCATGAAATATTGTAAAATTCATCCAGAAATACTTCAACCATTCCAAAAATATTGTTGAAAATCACCAGAAAAGAGATTTTATGACTTTCTGTAGCAATATGATATATTTTCTTAAATCCCCCCATCTTGTGTTCACATCTCAAGAGAAATAGAGGATTATCATTTCTCATTAACATCCCAACAGGCTTACACCAGCTCTGCAAAAGTAGGTAAGTAACTTGCATGAGAACTGACTGCCAGTGTGAGTTAAGATGGATAAGAATAGATACCAAGAATCTCTATACATCTTGGTGACAGCATAGCCTAGTAGTCAGGATTATGAGATCTGGACATACACAACATGAATTGTCTGGTACTGCCACTTTTTTTAAAACCACATTATCTTGGAAAATTACTTATCCTGTCTGTCTCTCCGTTTTAGCATCTTTGATTGAGGTAACAATACAACTTGTCTCATCAAGTTACAGTAGATGAATTAATATATTTCAAGGTGACAGAAATATACTCAATAAATGGGATTTTTATTATTTCCTATGTAGTAGACATTGCACTTCTAGAAATATTTTAAACATTCAGTCTCCACTTAATTTCCTGATATATCATTCATGGGCAATTATTATTCCCATTTATAATGGATGAAGAAATGGTAAAGTGGAATTAGAAAACTGCCCAAGAGGACTCCATTAGACAGTGACAGAGTAGAGAGTTGAACTCAGGGTAATCTCACTTCAGAGCCTATTTCACCATTCTCCCTCCCTGATGAGGCAACATTATCTCTCCCTAGAAATGATAACATTGAGAGTCATTCTAAATACCCTGTGAATGTGGTCTAATTTTCTTTTATAATAATTTAAACTTTTTTGTGGAAACTATTGATCAAACTCTCTCCAACTCAGTTGAACTTTTCACTGATCATTTTAGACTTTTTTTCCAAGAATGTGTAAAGTACCTTAAAATGAAAATCAATTACTAGGTCTTTTTTGTTTTGTTTTCCCTGTTTATACAGCAAGCATTTGTTAAGTATCAATACTACTATGTAAATAATGTTGGAGGTAAAATGAAGATCAAGCAGTATTAATGCTAAGTGCCGCTTCTCAAGGTATTATCCAAGTAGAAGAGATGAGACAACTCCTCATTTCATGTATGGTAAAATACTCAACACAATTAATCAAGAACTTGAGTAACACAGGGGAAAAAATGCTATATAATCTACTATGGTTTTAGACAGCTCAATAAAAGAAGTAAGTCTTGAGCTAGGAATAAAATAATAAAATTCAATGAAAAGATACAAGGCATTTCAGAGCAATGATACAGTGTGAAGAACGTGTGCAGGTAGAATCTAGTATGGCTTAAACTGGAAAAAACGAGGAAACAATCTCATTAAAGCAAAACACTGAACTGAGGAGATATGTGAGCTGGGACTTGAAAAACTATTTAAAAAGCATACTATGACCAACCTTGGATGATAAATTGCAATGTTTACATTTTATCCCATAGGCATTTTGGGTACACTGACACTTTTTGGGCCAGGAGAATTATATGATGAAATCAATATTTTAAAGAGATTTCTAAATGATTTTGGGTTTAATATTAAATTACTTTAATCTCTTTTCTCCCATCTAAACTTGGAGGAAAGGAAATGGGGATAGGATTATGCAAATGTCATCAGTCTCAGTGGAGTAAGAGAATGTCAACTTCCAGTCTAAAATTTCTGTGCATAATGGTTTAGAGGAAGAGATCATGGAGATCTCTAAAACATTCCTGGTGATAGGGGATGGAAGGCTAAAGCACTGTGTGGAATGGAAATATCCTGAAGGAATAGCAAAATCTTTGGTGGAAAATGTCAGAAACAGTCACACAAATGTCACCAAAAGGCTACTTTCCCAACGGGTGAGATTATTAGAGGGCAACAGCTAGATTATAAATGGGGCATTGAAAGGATGCATTATAAATACAGAAAAACACCTTTATCTGTGCTGGAAACTGGAGAATGGGAAGGCCCTTCTAACAGAAACTGAAGAATTCCGGCTAAAAATATTGAAAATAAGACTAGTTGATTTTAAATATGAAAGAAGCCACCATTTCACTTTTCTTCCTCTCCCTCAACAGTAACAGTCTACATATGAAGGAACACTATATGAAACCTGGCAGTATATTATTAATATACTTTTATAGAAATGTGAGATCCTCTCAAGAAAATTTGAGGAAGGTTTAACTATGTAACTAGAGCAGGCACATGAAGATAAAAATATAACACCCCAGAAAGATGTGTGGAAATGGAAAACTTGGTTGCAGAATTTAACACTTTAAAAGAGATGACAGAAAACATATCTGGCATTGTAGAAAGTGGAATAAATGAAACAGCAGTCAAGCTCCAGAAAGTCTCTCACAGCACAGAAGAAAAAGACTAAAAAGTGGGCAATTAAGATATATTATGAGAGACCAAAGAATTTCAATATATGTAACAGAGATTAAGAAAAGATAACAGAGTTGACAAATAAGTGAAAGTTAAAGAGACATTTGAAGAAAGTTTTCTTGAGTTGTAGAAAAATATACTCAGAGTAGAAGAGATTGTCATGGTTCAGGAAAAATAAGAAAAATAAGTTGTTATCTACATCTAACCTTACGAAAGCTTTGAATTTTAGGATAAACTTTTCAATACTACAAGCATCCAGACACAAAGAATTGTTTATCTGCCAGAAAGCAATGGTGTCATGTTTTCCATGTATGGCAAAATTCTATGACCAGCCAAATTCATTTATGTGCAAGATGAGAAGGTAGACATTATCAGACATACAACGGATTAGGAAGGATGCCACCTACATAGTTTTCTGGTAAAGATGACCCAAATACACCCAAATACATGCTGTAGTAGATTGGAAAATAATGCAAAGTTTCAAGTGTGGAAAATAATGGTATGAAAGAAATTGTGGTGCACCACGAAACTAGGAAACGTAGAATTAAGTCTAAATAATCATTTTCAGAGGTTTTCAATGTGTGTCCAAAAGATTCTTACATTACTGTTTATATAATATAAATATAATAATTTAATATTAATATGCATATATCAACAAAGATTTCAAAAATAAGAAAATAAAACGGACATAAATTATCATTTTTATAAAAGCTATTGCATTGGTTCTTTTTCATTATTGACACTGGCAATTAGAAAAACGTGAGTTTAAATATTCTTAAGTAAAAAAAGGATAGATGACACAGCTTACTTGAATTTGGATGATGTGTATAATGGGCTTCATTGAGCTTTTTAATTCTGAGTATGTTTTAAAATTGTCATGCTAAAATAACACAAAAGTGGTCACCAAAAAGCTCCTTATATAATGCAACAACTGGGTGTGTAATGCAACAGAGAAATAATTCAAGTGTTATTACTCTAATTAAATAACAGGTGCGAGGTAAACATTTTTGCTGTGGTTAAAATGTATTTTAATAACTAAAAAGCAACCACAACTTACATTAAGAAGCAGAATCTAAAGTATCCATATTACAGAACTACAAAAGACACCAAATAGCCAAAGCAATCTTGAGAAAAAAGAACAAAGCTGGAGGCATTACCACTTCCTGACTTCAAACTATATTACAGAACTATAGCGATCAATATAGTATAGTACTGGCATAAAAACAGACAGGTAGATCCTCAAAATAGGGAGACCAGAAATAAACCATTACATATATAGTCAGTTTTTGACAAAGGAACCAAAAATATGGAATGGAGAAAGGATATTCTCTTCATTAAATGGTGATGGAAAAATTGGATACCCACATACAAAAGAAAGAAACTGGACCCTATCTTATACCATACATAAAATCAACTAAAAATAGATCAGTCTTGAAATTAAGACATGAAAGCTTAAAGCTCTTAGAAGAAAACATATGGGGTAAGCTCCTTGACACTGGTCTTGGCAATGATTTCTTTGGATTTGGCATGAAAATCAAAGGCAATAAAAGCAAAAATAAGCAAGTAGGACTACATCAAAACAAAAAACTTCTGCACAGCAAAGAAAATCATCAACAAGATGAAAAGGCAGTCTATGGTATCAGAGAACATATTTGTGGACCAAATATCTGATAAGGGGTTAATATCCAAAATGAAAAACGAACACAGGGCTTCCCTGGTGGCGCAGTGGTTGAGAGTCCGCCTGCCGATGCACGGGACACGGGTTCGTGCCCCGGTCCAGGAAGATCCCACATGCCGCGTTGCGGCTGGGCCTGTGAGCCACGGCCGCTGAGCCTGTGCGTCCAGAGCCTGTGCTCTGCAACGGGAGAGGCCGCAACGGTGAGAGGCCCGTGTACCGTAAAAAAAAAAAAAAAAAAAAGAACACATACAACTCAATAGCAAAAAACAAAAAAGCCTAAGGAAATAATCATGAATGAATACAAATGAATACAAAGGTTTGGGTGAACAGATGAACAGATGTTCACATAAGCTCATTGTTTATAATAACAATAAATTGGAAACATCTAAATATTCAACAAGAGTCTTCTTAAGTATAATGTCCTTTGAAAGAAATATGATGAAATATTATTCAATCTTTAAAAATTATAATTTAGAGAACATGTAATGACAAGACAAAATGTCCCCAGTATATTAAGCTTATAAAACAGACGTAATGGGGAAACAAGATGTAAAATGTGTGTGCGTGTGTGTGTGGTGTGTGTGTGTGTGTATGTATGTGTATATATATTATATACATGTATATATATGTGTGTGTGTATATATATATAGACACACACACACACATATACCTAAAACAATGTGGCGATGATAATATATCTAAGTTCTAGTGGATATGCTTTTCATACTTCTTCTCACATCATGTTACTTAATTTGTTACCCTTCACCCACCATACACCCTTGGAACCTCAAATCCCTGCTATGCAGAATATCAGATGACAAATTATTGCAAACGTGGTGAAGGAAGTGTCATAGATCTCAGATCAAGACTGAGAAGTTAACATTCTCTTACTCCACTGAGAGTTTTAGCATTTGCACAGCCCCGTCTCCATTTTCCCTCCTTTTACCAAATTTAGGTGGGAAGAAAGAGATGAAAATAATTTGTATTAAACCTAAAATCATTAAGAGATCCTTGAATTTAAATGAGACTATTAGGAATTTATGTATATTTTTCTTCATCAGGCAAATAATTTACTTGCATACAGAAAATAAATGAAGTTGGATTTCTTACATACCCATATTTTTCAAAGAGGAAATTATACTTGCAACAATAGAACATACTTACTGGCAGCTATTTTGAAAAATAACCATATATTAAAATTTTTTGTTAAAAGTGTGGCATTGTTTTACACTGTTAGGATCTTTGTGGTATCTTTATCAAGGATAGTTGGATTCTTAATTTTTTTTTTTCTGCAGCCAATCTATAGAGTAGTTTTCTGTTGTTGTTGAAGTATCTGAAGAAAATCTATTTTTCCCATAGATAGTAATTGGAAAAGGGAGGAGAATTTTCAGATAATTGCAAATACTCGTCTTTGATACTACACCAAAACCTGACAAGTATTTGTTTCTAAAAAGTTATTTGGAATGTAGAATCTGAAATCATACCAATTGACTTTTCTTACCCCATCATATTAAAATCACTAGTTTTTCTTACACTTTATTCAAACATGACTTTGTAACTTCAAATATTCATCAGTTGGGAAACAGATCATTGACTTATGTTGCTCTTCCAAAGGTTGACATGTTTAATTATATGTTATCAAAAAGTCACATTCATTAATGTCCTCACCAATTTCATTAGAAAAAGTGTTTAAAGTTTTGGGAAACTACAAAATCATGGTGGTAGATAAAAGTTTTCCAAAATCCTCATTTTCTTTTGACAGCTCTAATTTTATCACAATTACTGTCACTTGTTTTTCTCAAAGTGACAGATTTATTTTATTCCTTTTCCAGGAAACGTTTGCCCAATATCCAAGTCGGAAGAATAGTAGTTTGTTGGTCAATCATTATTTTGAGTAAAGATAATGTTCCATGGTGGTATCTGAGGTCATTCTAGAAGGAATACTAGGAGTATAATCAGCCTTAAAGAATGAAAAGAGCATTTGAAGTAGAGGACTGAGAAAAGACAGAAAAGCACTGAAATGTGTGGTATCCTGTGGATCCTGTATTTATACTATTTTATCTGGAGCATGGGACAGATGATAAGAGCAATGTTGGTAAGAGCTGGAGGTAGAGGAGATTTTGTGAACGATTAGAGAATCTTGAATCCTTGTTAAAAATTTAATCTGCTAATTATTTAACTTATTGGTCCACAACTACTCTATTAAGGACAGGAATAAAGACGCAGATGTAGAGAATGGACTTGAGGACACGGGGAGGGGGAAGGATAAGGCGGGACGAAGTGAGAGAGTGGCATTGGCATATATACACTACCAAATGTAAAACAGATACCTAGTGGGAAGCAGCCTCATAGCACAGGGAGATCAGTTCAGTGCTTTGAGACCACCTAGACGGGTGGGATAGGGAGGGTGGGAGGGAGACGCAAGAGGGAGAGAATATGGGTATATATGTATATGTATAGCTGATTCACTTTGCTATACAGCAGCAACTAACACAACATTGTAAAGCAATTATACTCCAATAAAGATGTTAAAAAAACTGCATTATAAGTCATAAGAGATGGTAATATGTCTTTTGCATACTCAGCAGTATATTTCATTAGATCTTTATTTAGGATTACAACATATTTTCTTGATACAGCTTGCACAGAGAGGCATTATAATATTATGTCTGATCTCCTACAAGCCTAAAATTCTTTTTGATAATTAGAAACATTTTTTCTCCTTGGCTAACTTATTGGGTTTTCTAGAGATAAGTAGAATCAACACACATTTCACCTAAAGTCTGAAAAGGCAGTTCTCAGAAATAGCTATCTAGACTCATCTTCTTGCAGTTACTTAAAATGGAACACTGAATTTGAAGTTTTTCAGCCTATAGCTTGTTCTGGAAATCAGTGCCTACATTTTTACTTAGATTCTAGGGAGCTTTCTCAGTAGTTTTTCAACATTAATATTTAGCTCTGACATCGCCTTAACAAGATGAGTTGAAGATAAAGAAAATATCAAAGTGTGCAAAAAATTCTTTGCTGTTTAAAGTATTTCTAACTCAGTCTAAACTTCTCCAACAGCTAAATGCTTTCTTTTTGTGATTGTTGGATCAGATAGGAGTTTTATCCAAACTATTTATTCTAATCAGCAGTTGGAGGAGAAGAATGTTAAATAAACGATCTTATTTTGATTGTTTCTCTGGATGTTTACCAGGCTGTTGACAAAACCCAGAGAATGTTTAATGACTTGATGGGGGAACTTGAAACAGAAGTGGGAACTGCTCTCAAGGAGACTCATTTGCTATTTTTTTTTCAGTGCAACAAAAGGAAAATGATGACAGGCCACCTCTTGGTACCCAGTTTGAATTAGAAAATTCATCATGCTCCTTGTCGAGAGTTCAGTTCTCTCACATTGAATTGAATAAACATTCTCAATGAAAGCCAGAAAGACACAGATAAAATTCATATGTCTTTAAAAAGAAACTTTACACAGGGGATCGAAGGGGATAGGCCTTCCAAAATCTCACACATGGACTTAGGCAAGGTTGCTCTTGTGCCAAGACATAAGGCCTGTGGCCTCAGCACTGCATTATGACTGAAACCCTACAGTCACAAACTCAAGAGTTATCTCCTAGGAATGTGCTGATAAATAAGCTGTTATAATATTAACCAAGGAAACAGTTTGGATGCATATCCATTAAAGGAATTACCAAGTTATTTAATTTTAAATCCTTATTAGTCTTTTTATATCTTGGGTAACACTAATTCCCTAAAGTATGCTATTTAAAGCTTAGAGAAAATGCATCCTCGAGGACCGACTGCCAACAAAGAAGCTGTTTTCAACATCTGGGAAGAAAAATCACCACTAAATATAGATCATTGGGTCAACTTGATTTGGGAAATGGTGAAATTCAAAAACGTGAGTTACAACATTGGCATGGGCTTGCTGGCTTCAGGGGTACTAACTTAGAATTCATTCCTGGATCCGTATGCTGACTGAAAAAGTACAGATGTGACTGGTGTGTCATTTTCCTAATTGCCAGCAGAAGTATGAAAATATATTAGTGGACCAATCATTTGCCTCGTTGTCTTCTTGATTTATTTCATTTTTCTCCCACTGATACAAAATCCAACCAAAGTAAATTATTCATTATTTCCTTTCTAAATAACTTCATCCATTACCACACAGAACTTAAAATTTGTATTGAGTTGCTGCTCTCTTTTTAAAACCTTAATTAAAGCCAAGATCAAATTTCTTTAGACCAAGGATATGAGCATCATTTTGATGCCACTCCAAATGTTCTTACTCAATTATTTAATAAGGACACTTCAATCATCTTATTTTTTTAATCAGCTGTCATTTAATCATCTTCTAATGCAGATTTTGCTCTCACTATTACTGAATGTTTCCTTTTACTACTCATCTAAGCTTCTCTGAAGGATAGTCAACTAGCCTCAATTACCATTCACTCCTAATCTATTGTAATAATGCCCCAAGCCAACAACAACTCAGTCAAAACTATGCTCATTAACAATAATGACTTCCTCATTGCCCAATCCAGCGATGATCTGCTGTACCGAGCACACTTTATTATTCACTCCTTCTTGACATGACATTTCTTGAAATGATTCTTGGATATATTTGTTTTGCACTCGCTTTTTCTTCTGTCTCCTGTTTGGACACCTGTTTTATTCCACCAGCTTCTAAATTTTGAGGATCTCCAGGATTATATTATCTGCTCACTGAATTTCCCACTCTCTGTCTTGTCTCTAGTTGATAATTTTTGTTCTCACTCTCTCCGCCTCTCTCTCTCTCTCTCTCACTCACACACACACACACACACACACACACACACACACACACACACAGAGACACACACTGCCAGCCAGAATTCCTCTGTTAAAGCAACAGCAACAGTCTTCTTATCCAGCTGTATCCTGCATATATCCCTTTGGCTTTTACATAAATAACTCAAATTCAACATGGGCAAAGTTAAACTTTCCCACTGACATTTCTTCTCTCAGTATTCACTAACTCTATTGACGGCACCACTAGTTTTAGAAACTCAAAGAGTTTTTAGAACTTGCCCATTCCCTTCCCACCATCCCAGTACCAATCAATCTTGCACTCCTGACAGTTTTATATCTCAAGTATTTGCTTAATCTCTCCTTTTCCTCCCATCCCAACCACAACTTTCCTAGACTGGGCTTCCATCACCTTTTTATTGGATGACTCTAACAGCCTCCTATTTGGTGTTCTGCCTCCAATACTGTTTTCTGTGTTTTTAAAAAATTATCCCCCACATTGTAGTCAGCAAAATCTGAAACACAAAATCTGATCCCCTTCTGCCCTGCCTAATAGCTATTAATGTGTTTGTGGAGCTTCTGGTAAAACAAGGTACAAGAACCAAAATATATAGGATATTTAAGTACTTAAAGTTAGGAGTTTGGGTTTATTTCTATATAATGGAAAAACCAAAACTGATACCAGAGTTGCTTCAAGAGAGAGAATTGTATTTCTATTTCACATAAACAAGTCTGGAGTTCAGCAGATTTAGGCTCATATGCAGGTTTCACAGTGTCATTAATAACCAGGGATCCTTTTTTTTCTTCCTCTACCATGTTTAGCACAAGATTTCCATTCTCAAGATCACTTTATGATTGAAGATGCTTCCTAGAGCTCCAGCCATCCTATCTGTGCCAGGTAGCAGAAAGAGAAGATACAGAGTAAGGTGGGGAAAGGAAAAGCATCTCAAACAACTTCTAAGGATTTTTTCTGAAAGTGACACCCAACAGTAATAGAAAAAAAATGAGTATTTTATAAGATGGGCCCCAAATAGTGAGATATTTTTATTTATTATATTATTTATATTCTATCATATTATTTCTGTTCTAGTGTCTTATTAAATTATAATAGATAATATCTTTATTCTAGTCACAGAGTTTTCAATAGCAATCTTTTCTCAGTTATTGGTTACATTGCTCCCTCAGAGAATAAGTTTGAAGATTCAACTGCATTATGTATAAAATGACAGAACAAAGCATGACCCTTAGAAGACACTAAATTAATATTTTTTTATTGTTAATGACACTTAAAGATAAGAAAAGAACTGGAAGATCTTAGCATGGAAGTTACTTTAAGAATGAATTACCCTGGGTTATTTAAAAGATCTAATCATTTTGTAGATATTTGACCTTCTATTGTTCTTTTTTCTTCTATGTCAGCTAGATCCAAAGGCCTCCCTAGATATACATGACCAGGAAAAGAAAAAGGAACAAAGAGTGGGATGGAAAAGAACACTGGGGCATCAGAAGAGAAGTGAACAAGTAGTCAACTATAACATTCAAGAATAAAAAACTACTGTGGTACCCACTGAAGAAGGCTAGAGCAAGGTAAAGGAAATATGAAATCAAAGCAACCCAAACTCCCTGCTCAAAGTGAACACTTTCAATAAGAGCTTGAGAATCTATTTGATATAGTCTTCTACAAATTGTTCAGGTTCTGAATCACTTAGTGATGTTTTCTGTTAATAGGATATAAATTCATCCTTTCTAACATAAAGGGGCATAAATTAATAATTTATCACATATTAACTAATAGCACTTTCCAGGTTTCCTTACTCACTGAACTAATATTCTATGGCTATTTTGTTCAAATAGAGCCTCCATTATAAGATTATTGTGAAGAGTAACATGATTAGAAATATATTATGAGAGTACTAAATTATATATAACATGACTAATACATTGCCAAGTATATTTTAAAATCTTAATAAGTAGTTGTTGTATAATGATAACAAATCTATATCATATTACTACTTATCAATTTGCTAAGAAAAATGTTTCATAGATGCTGTTATAATAGGATGTTGAGTGGGACTTTTTTAGTTGCTCTGGATTTTATCACTAGAATTGAAAATTAGGGACAAATTGCTGGTCCTGGCACATTCTAAAAAGAACCAGATGTCTTAGAAAATATATAGTGCAGTATTTAAGGGTTAAGAGATTCATTATCTCCAACTTTCAGGTGATAGATAGATGATATGATGATAAAATAAAATGTAAACAATATGTGAATATGGGCAGTAGGAGTTTCCTTCTAATATTCCTTAAATTTTCAGGAAGTTTAGAATTATTTCTGAACTAAAAATCATCAAATATTTTAAAATGCTTTAAAAATTTAGGGATCAGATCCTCTTACGATCTTCTTAGGAAAATACCAGATTAGCTCTGCTACCCCTAAACATCCTTTTATCACCACCTTCCCCACAAGACTTTATAAGCAGAAAGGAAAAGGCATGTTTCATGGTGATGGTTGGGCATAGGAGCCTTTGCTTAAACAAGCTTTACTACCTGAAGAGGTGTCTAAGCCCAAATTGTTTATATCCTCTTTGTCTCCGGACAGAAGCCAATTCCAGAGCAAACCAAAAGACTCACTGAACATCTTACACTTCCTTTTAAACATAAAATACCAGAAACAATAATCTGGCTGTGACCTAATACAACAAATAAATAACTTTACCCTTTGAGGAATGGAATTCATAATTTATGGAATTAAGACTTTAGATTTCTAGATTTTTGCAATTATATTCTAATGTTATTGCTGTAGAATAAGAGAAAATACTTATTTCACTATTAATATTCTTTAAACACTCTCACTCTCATGCTCAAAAAATTTTCTGGCTCCTCACTACTTACAATGTCCAGAGACCTGAGCTTGCATTAAAGGCTCTGAGCAACCCAAGGCAGTTGCTCTTGCCTAATATTTCACTATTCCCCACATGAATTATCTACCCCAACCTGTGATTTCCTTCTTCTTACTGTGTCTGGTATTTGTCTTCCCCTTTATATTCCCATAGCTAACACTCTAGCCTATTCCATTATAATCTCACATCTGGATTATTACAACAGCCTACTTAGGTAGTCTTGTCAAAGCTGTTTTCAAACTATACTGCAGGCAACTACCAGATAATTCTTCCTAAAACATGACTTTTATCATGTCCCCTGTTCAAAACCCATCAGAGACTCCTAATTCTTCAGGACTGAAGCATTGTTTAAGATTTTCCCATACCCGACTCAACAGCAACTTGCCAACTTTCTCTATTTTCCAATTAAACTCCATATATAGCTGTTTTGGTTTCCCCTTTCCCCTACAATGTACGTTACACATTCCCAACTTCTTTGTACTATTCTCTAGTTTATTTAGGTCTTTGTTTTTACCTATAAAAATCCTCCACATTTTTCAAGCTTAAGTTTGTTTTTTCTTTCTTTATGTAGACCTCCAGTGAATAAACTACTCAGCTAGTAGCTTACATTTATGAAGTTTGTCAAATGTAATTATTTTTCTGCCCATTTGAAAGATAGTATATGTAAAAGTAGTATGGACTCTGGAATAACAGAAGCCCAGGTCTGAGTTCCAGGTCCAACACTTACCATCCGTGAAACAGGGCATACTACCTTACTTTTCTGAGCTTCATTTGTCTCAGCTGTAAAAATGAGTAGAATATTTATAGAGTTTAAGTGTGTAGTCTTTTGTTTCCAAATAAAGTGGTCTTATAGAAAGCAGAATTTTACATCTTACACTCTCTATATTGTACAGTGTCTAGAACTGTTCTTAGTAGATGCACACACCCAGAGTCTTCTGGTTCTGTGGTCTGTGACTACATAGGGTACATAAAGATTTTCCAAGTAATGCATGGACATGGATAGCTTCAAAAATAGTATGTATTTCCAGATCCTCAACTTCAATCTATATTCTTTCCTAAAGTTGTCTAAGAAAATGCCTACAGTCAAGGAATTAATAGCTGTTTTTCTGTTTTACAACAGAAATATTGATTGAATCTTTCTTTTATTCATAACTCTCGGTGTTCAAACCTCTAGGGAGGTGAAAAAAGAACAATTAAAAATATTCTAAATATTGGTGTTATGACATCAGTGAAAATAAATGACACTACTAGTTAACAAACGTTCTTTGCAGATCAGATGCCTTCAAATTCTTTATAATCAGGAACACTGAAGTAAACTATAATCTAGTTATACACTTATGGATCATCAAAAATAATTTTAATGATAAATCATCATGTCACTTTCGGCATGTAACCCAGAAGATGTACAAAGAATTGAGTGACATGGTTAAAATAAAATTCCCTTCATTTCACTTCTCGTATTTATGAGTACATGACTCCTCAGGGCTTAGTTCTATAAAAATGAAAAATGGTCAGGTAATAAATGTTGAGGCCCTTCTTATCCTAATAATAGAAATATGCATCCAAGGATACAAGAACTAGCTAAAACAAAACAAACAACAACAAAAACCAACAAAATCTATCCATCTCGTTAAGAAATGCATTTCATAAGAATCTTCCCTTTAAAAAAAAATCTTCTCTTTAAATGTTTAATAATTACTTAACAAAATGTGTATTTTATGTTACTTAGAACAATTTTTAGGGTAATATCAATAATTATAATAATATGTAGAAAATGCTTTTTAAAATTGAGGATATTATATTCCAGAAAATGAGGAAAAAAACTTAACTTTCAACTTCAGTGTTTATTATTGTGACAGAGAAGTATAATACAGAAGTCAATAAAATAATTCAAGGCTAAAAATATATTACATTATGACACAACAGTCTTTGGTAGAAATTTGCTTCAAAAAGAACTGGTAAACATATTTAAAAAAGTAGATTATAGAGGATATCAAATCACTACAACATTTATTAAAACACTAAACATTTAAAATAGATTGTTTTTAATGCCAAGTTTTACAATATACTAGAAATCCTACCTCTCGCAAAAATAATCAAACATTTGATAAAATATTTGTTAACTTGAAAATGTGCAAAGATATACATATATTTACTAAATATTTATTTATTTATTTAAATTTTAAAAAATTGAAGTATAATTAATTTACAGTGCTGTGTTAGTTTCAAGTGCACAGCAAACTGATTCTTTTCCACTATAGGTTATTACAAGATATTGAGTAAAGTTCCCTGTGCTATACAGTAAGTCCTTCTTGTTTATCTGTTTTATATATTGTATTGTGTATATTTTAATCCCAAGCTTCTAATTTATCTCCCCCACCCTCCACTACTCCCTTTGGTAACCATCAATTTGTTTTCTATGCCTGTGAGTTGGTTTCTGTTTTGTAAATAAGTTCATTTGTATCATTTTTTTAGCTTCCACATATAAGTGATACCATATAGTATTTGTCTCTCTCTGTCTAACTTCACTAAATATGATAATCTCTAGGTCCACCCATGTTGCTGCAAATGGCATTACTTTATTCTTTTTTATGGCTGAGTAACATTCCATTGTATACATGTAACACATCTTTAACCATTTATCTGTCAATGGACATTTAGATTGCTTCCATATCTTGACTATCGTAAATAGTGCTGCTATGAACATTGAGGTGTATGTATCTTTTTGAATTAGGTTTTGTCTGGATAAATGCCCAGGAGTGGGATTGCAGGATCATGTGGTAGTTCTATTTTTAGTTTTTTCAGGAACCTCCATAATGTTCTCCATAGTGGCTGCACCTTTTCTCCACACCCTCTCCAACATTTATTATTTGTAGACTTTTAAATGATGGCCATTCTGACTGGTGTGAGGTGATACCTCATTGTAGTTTTGATTTGTATTTCTCTAACACTTAGCGATATTGAGCATTTTTCATGTGCCTTTTGGCCATCTGTATGTCTTCTTTGGAGAAATGTCTATTTAGGTCTTCTGCCCATTTTTTTTATTGGGTTGTTTGTTTTTTTGATATTAAGCTATATGAACTTTTGGTATATTTTGGAAATTAACCCCTTGCATCATTTGCAAATATTTTCTCCCAGTCCATAAGTTGTGTTTTCATTTTGTTATGGTTTCCTTTGCTGTGTGAAAGCTTTTAAGTTTAATTATGTCCCATTTGTTTATTTTTGTTTTTATTTCCATTATTCTAGGAGACAGATCCAAAAAATATTGCTGCAATTTATGTCAGAATATTCTGCCTATGTTCTCCTCTATGAGTTATATAGTATCCAGTCTTAAATTTAAGTCTTTAATCTATTTTTAGTTTATTTTTGTATATGAGATTAGGGAATGTTCTAGTTTCATTCTTTTACATGTAGCTCGTTCTTTGAAAAGATAAACAAAATTGATAAACCTTTAGCCGGACTCATCAAGAAAAAAAAGGGGAGGGACCAAACCAATAAAATCAGAAATAAAAAAAGAAAAGTTACAACTGACACCACAGACCTGTAAAGGATCATAAGAGACCACCAAGAGCAACTATATGCCAATAAATTGGATAACCTAGAAGAAATGGACAAATTCTTAGAAAGGTACAATCTCCCAAGATTGAAAAAGGAAGAAACAGAAAATATGAACGCCAATTACAGTTCTGAAATTGAATCAGTAATTTAAAAACTCCCAACAAGCAAAAGTCCAGGACCAGGCGGCTGCAGGGGTGAATTCTGCCAAACATTTAGAGAAGAGTTAACACCAATCCTTCTGAAAGTATTCCAAAATTACAGAGGAAAGAACACTTCTGAACTCATTCTATGAGGCTACCATCACCTGGTGAAAGAAACTGAAGACAACACAAACAGATGGAAAGATATACTGTGTTCCTGGATTGGAAGGATGAATATTGTTAAAATGACCATACTACCCAAAGCAATCTATAGATTCAATGCATTTCTTTTCAAATTACCAGTGATCTTTTTTTTTTTTTTACTAAATTCAAAGAGTATTAAAGCAAAAATGTTTAAGGGGTACCATTTAATGCAGCCTACACTTTTTCACAAATTAATCCTTACGATTGGGTGAGAATCTAATATATATATATGAAAAAATATATATATATATGAAACACAAGAAAGCAAACAGCCTTTTTGGGTAAACTATACTGGTAATCTTTCAATATATAAATTAACATTAAAAATGAAAGAATGGGGCTTCCCTGGTGGCGCAGTGGTTGAGAGTCCGCCTGCCGATGCCAGGAACATGGGTTCATGCCCCGGTCCGGGAAGATCCCACATGCCGCGGAGCAACTAGGCCCGTGAGCCACAACTACTGAGCCTGCGCGTCTGGAGCCTGTGCTCCGCAACAAGAGAGGCCGCAATAGTAAGAGGCCCGCCCACCGCGATGAAGAGTGGCCCGCATTTTCCACAACTAGAGAAAGTCCTCGCACAGAAACCAAGACCCAACACAGCAAAAAGAAAGAAAGAAAGAAAGAAAGAAAGAAAGAAAGATAGTACAGTTCAACACTCATTTATGGCAAAATGTAACAGAATTTCCCTCTTTCTTTCTACATATATTTGGAAATCTTCTGAATGGAAGAGCTGTCCTTTTCCTCATACACATTTTAAAATTTTTTATTTATATTAGTATGGAGATAAAAATTTTATATGTTAAAATTCAATATTATAATTATATAATTTTTTCTCAATTTTCTTCTTCTTGGCCGTTGGGCATGAATGACTTCAGGTTTGCTCCTGTGAACTTTTGATCCTTTTTTCAAGCCAAGATAATTTTGCAAAAGAACAAAGTTGGAGGACTTATACTACATAACTTCAAATATAATAAATATATAAATCAAGAAAGAAAAAACAGATTGCCTCAAAATGAACACATACACACATGTGGTTAATCAATGTTAACAAATATGTTAAAGTAGTAATAAGGAAAGATTTTCTTTCCAACAAATGGTGCTGGTACAACTAGATATCCATTTGAAAAAATATATACCTCAACTCTTACCCTACACTATATATGCACAATTAATTTTTAATTGGATTATAGATGCAACCATATAAGTTAAAACTATAATACTTCTAGAAAAATAAGATAGGAGAAAATGTTTGTGACCTTGGGGTAGGAAAAGGGTCTTTTGAGACTGAAAAAGTAAGAATCATAAAAGAAGAAAATCAATAATTGGACTTTACTGAAGTTAAAAACTTCTGCCCTTCAAAAGACATGATTAAGAATGACAGAGACATGGAGGGTTTTCCTGGAGGCTCAGTGGTTAAGAATCTGCCTGCCATTGCAGGGGTCACAGGTTCGAGCTCTGGTCTGGGAAGATCCCACATGCCACGGGGCAACTAAGCCCATGCACTGAGACTGCGCTCTAGAGCCCATGAACCACAACTACTGAGCCTGCATGCCACAACTACTGAAGCCCGTGTGCCTAGAGCCTGTGCTCCACAACAAGAGAAGCCACAGCAATGAGAAATCTGCACACTGCAACAAAGAATAGCCCCCGCTCACCACAACTAGAGAAAGCCCACGTGCATCAATGAAGACCCAACGCAGCCAAAAATAAATAAATAACATAAATAAATTTTAAAAAGAAAAGAATGACAGAGACCTGGAGAAAATATTTACCATACGTATTTCTTTCTTTTTTTTTTTTTGGCTGCGTTGGGTCTTTTGTTGCTGCGCACGGGCGTTCTTTAGTTGCAGCAAGGGGGGCTCTTCACTGTGGTGTGCAGGCTTCTCATTGCGGTGGCTTCTCTTGTTGTGGAGCACAGGTTCTAAGTAGGTGGGCTTCGGTAGTTGTGGCATGCGGGCTCAGTAATTGTGGCTCACGGGCTCTAGAGCGCAGGCTCAATAGTTGTGGCACACAGGCTTAGTTGCTCCGTGGCCTGTGGGATCCTCTCAGACCAGGGATTGAACCTATGTCCCCTGCATTGGCAGGCAGATTCTTAACCACTGAGCCAGAAGAGAAGTCCCACAATACACATTTCTGACAAAGGCTTCTAGAATGTATAAAAATTCCTACAACTTAATAAGAAGACAATCCCTTTTAAATGAACAAAATATTTAATAAATTTTTAATAAAAGATATATATGAAAGAACAATAAGCACATGACAGTTTGCTCATCAGTTATTAAAATCACAATAAGATATACTATACATCCACTAGAAGGGCTAAAATTAAAATGACTGGCAGGAATTCTGCTTCTGCCCATGAAGGATTAACTGCTACAGCCATTGCCTTCTCAATGTAAACAGAAAACTGGACAAAATATTTGCAACAAGTGTTTCCAGACATTGAACAACAGATAGCAGAGACCTAGGATCCCTGACAGAAAGGAAACAAACAAGGTCAGTCCTATAAATGCTCCAGTGTACTTCCTGGAAGAAATTTCCAGGCCTCAGGGTAGGAAGGATGAGCCCAAATGGAGCCTGCTGGCCTTCTGGATTGCAGATTTAACAAGACAGACATCAGAGTCTAGAGAAACCAAGGTGGCAGGAATTTGTGAATCAGAATAAGAAAGAGAAGGAAGCTGTAAAAAAGGAGAGCCTTTTCTTTAGAAATGTACAGCTGACTCTAAAAGTTATATGGAAATCAAAGGACATAGAATATGCTAATCAATTTTGCTGGTGTAAAAGCCAAAGTCATCATACAACAATTTAAGAATTTAATAAAGCTACAGTAATCAAGACTTGTGATACTGGCATTAAGGGTATACAAACAGATCAATGAAACAGAACGAGTCCAGAAATGCATATATGAACCGCTGATTTTTGTCAAACGTGTCAAGATAAGTGAAGGATTGAAGGACAGAGCTTTTAACAAACAGATGATGAAACAACTGAATATCCATACAGAAAATGAATGAAACCTTACCTCACACTTCAGAAAGATTGAAGACCTACATGTGAGAGCTAAACCTATACAACTTCTAGAAGAAAACAGTAGAAAATCATCATAACTTTGCGGTAAGCAAAGATTTCTTAGGATTTCTAAAGCTGATCCGTAAAAAAAAAATCATAAAATGAACCTCATCAAATCAAACGTTTTTACTTTTAAAGGGAAACTATTTTTAAAAAATGAAAAGGCAAGCCACAAACTGAGGAAAATATTTACAAAACAATGATCTGATAAATGTCTTATATCTAGTACAAAGAACATACAACTCAATAAGACAAAATAAAATATCATAAATGGGCTAAAGATGAACAGAAATTTCACTGAAGAAGATATAAAAATGACAAATAAGCACATGAAAAGATACTTAGATTTCCCACATCAATAGGGAAATGAAAACTAAAATCTCAGTGAAATACTGTTACCCATCCACTGCAGTAGGCTCATATCTAAGAAACACTGGCTTAATCCAATGTCATAAAGCTTTTCTCCTATGTTTTGTTCTCTAAGTTTTATATTTTTAGGTTCAAATTTAGTTCTATGATCCATATTGAGTGTATATATATATATATGTATATGTATATACATATATATACACATATATATATGATGTGAGGTATGGGTTGACATTTACCTTTTGCATAATGATAGCCAATTGTTACAGCACCTTGTGTGTTTCCTTTTTCCACTGAATTGCTTTTGCATGTTTGCCAATAATCAATTGTCCATATATGTGTGATTCTATTTCTGGGTGCTTTATTATATTTAATTCACTTATTTGTCTACTTTGATGCCAGTACCACACTGTCTTGATTACCATAACTTTAGAGTAAGACTTAAAATCAAGTGTTAGTCCTTCAACTAGTTCATTCTTTTCAAAAGTTGTTATGGCTATTCTAGGTCATTTCTATATATATATTTTAATCAGTTTGTCATTTTCTACAAAAATAGTTTGCAGAAATTTTGGTTGTGATTCCTTTGAGTCTATGAATTAATTTGGGAAGAATTTACATATTAAAATATTGAGTTCTTCAACTCCTGTTCAATGTATGTTTCTCAATTTATTTAGACTTTCTTTAATTAATTCCAGCAAAGCTTTGTAGGTTTTGTACAGGTTAGCACACCTTTTGTCTGATTTATAACTAATCTTTTCATACCCTACTTGGGTGTGTGGGGCATCATCAATCTAGACATCCAAACTCAGTTTTGTTGGGGGTACATTCTGTTTCTGTGGGGTGGCCACAATAAGAGGGAACATGACCACTTCCTTCAGACAAAACATTGAAAAGAGCATCACCCTTCTAATTCAAGCAGAAAAATGTTGAAGAAGGGTTCCAACCGGCCTGGCTTATTTTATATATGCAACTCTGACTCTATCTTTCAGTAGTGCTTTTGGCACTAAAACAGAAAATAACTTCATAATAGTGGCTTAAGATGCAAATTATTATATATAGAGTGGATAAACAACAAGGTCCCACTATATAGCACAGGGAACTATATTCAGTATCCTGTAATAAAACATAGTGGAAAAGAATTTTTAAAAAGTAGTGGCTTAAACAACTGGAGGATCATGAATTCGCCCAATAACAAAACCAAGAGAACATAGTCAATTGCCAGACAAATGACTCAAAATCCTAAGCTCTCTCCATTTTTCTGTTCCAACATCCTCAACGTTGGCTTATGCCTTCATTGCTTTCTGGTTACAGAAGGGATGCTGCATCTCCAGCTATTACATCTGAATTTCAGGCTTGTAAGAGAACAAATACTCAAAAGGACAAGCCAACTGAGTCTGTTCTTTCTTACTGGGGAAGCAAACATTTCACAGAAGTACTATTCAGCAAATATACATCTTATTGACCAGAAATGGATTGCATGGCTACTTTTAGCTCACAGGAGATTGGGAAAAAGATTATTTCATATTTTCCAAACTCTGTGATGGAGTCAGGAAGAGAAGAAATGGATTATATTTGAGTAGTGGAGCCAAACCACAATGTCTGCCATACTGACAAGTGCTTTGCCTGGAGGATAGAAATGTGTTGTTATTCCAGCCTGGGTTATGAGCCTACGTCTACAGTTAGGGAGAGCACAATCTATTTTCACAAGAAAAAGTTTAGGGCATGACTAGGTTGACAGAAACAATGGTATCAAAGACTCACAGAATTAAGGCAAATCTCTGTAGTTTTTCTCTTGGAATAATGGCAATTGGGTTGAGTGCTCAAGAGCATTCCCCTTTATTTAAATTAGATTAGAGGCAGAGTTTATTTTAGAATGACACATATTATCCACTACACGACCTAATGAGGTTTCTCTAGAGAAGAAGCACTGTGTATGGAAAAATTAAGAGCATGAGTCTGAAGCCAGAGACCTGTGTTCAAATTCTAGCATATCTATTAACTGGATTTGTCACAGTCAATTACTTAACTCTTGGAAGCCTCAGTTTCCACATCTATAAAATTGGGATAGTTACACTCAATGCCCATAGTATTAGGGGGAGATTAAATGGGATAACTTATATATAGCACCTAGTTTCTACTTCCCATTTAAAAATGTCCATTTTCTTCCTTATTGCCTCTTTCTTCTATTTTTCCCTTTTATTTATTCTGATGAGGTGTTTTTTTTTTTTTTTTTTTTTTCCGGTACGCGGGCCTCTAACTGTTGTGGCCTCTCCCGTTGCGGAGCACAGGCTCCGGACGCGCAGGCTCAGCGGCCATGGCTCACGGGCCCAGCCGCTCCGCGGCATGTGGGACATTCGCGGACCGGGGCACGAACCCGTGTCCCCTGCATCGGCAGGCGGACTCTCAACCACTGCGCCACCAGGGAAGCCCTATTCTGATGAGTTTTAAAGCATCTTCCCAAGCTTTTATCTGTGCTCTTCCCCAAATGACTCCTTAACTGCCCAGCTTGGTGCAGATTTTCAGAAGTTTGCATATTTGTGAAAGAGCCATGGAAGCATACATGTCTCACCAAATGACCCTAACTTTCCCAGGTCTAACCAAGACATAGTGTTGGAAAGCCCTCCTCAGCCCAGCTGCGTTTAGGATATGAAAATCTTTATGACTCTGAGATTGATTAGCACAGAGTATAGGTCAACTCCATTAAATCTACAGAAAAGCCTTCCCTGATTCCCTAGTCAATTCACACATTTTATACACCCTCATATTAACATGTATCTCTCTTTACCAGTACTCACAGCAATTCTAATTTTGTATCTGTGGGACTGTTTTTAAATTTAGATCTGTCTCTCTGAAGGAAGGGACAGTATCTTCTTCTGCTTACGACTATACCCTAAATGCCTAGGCCTGAGACAAAGATGGAGAATACTTCAGAAGGAATCAAGTACCTTTTCTGACTTTTCCCTAAAATACACTGTCACTTGTACCCTTCCCACAATTTGATTTATCAACACTTACTTGGATTCTAGGACTTAGAAAGCTGCATTTGTGTCCAAGATACCAGAAGTTAGGTTTCTTTACCACTACCAACTTAAGGTTTTCTTTCCAATTATTCACTCCCCAATTTATCCATTCACTTACTGAAATAATCTTAAAGGAGAAAATATCCCATGCAGCACTCATTTTTATTTTCATAAATGGCAGTATCAATTCACAAAAAGTGGGGATTGCGGTGAAAGGCTCTAAACACGCTTTTCCACTCAAGCTGATGGACTCTAGTACAGTCTACAGCTGAACGGACATTTCCTGTTCTATAGCCACAGAAGAATGGGAATGCAAACTCATGATTGCGTGTTGGGCTCTTGGATTCAGAGTTTAGTCCTCATAAGAGCTGTGCTAAGAGGTTTCTGCACTGTCTGCCACCTCCCATTTGGAAACCCATTAGACTTTTTCCATTAGTGTTTTTCTTCTTTTTGAAGTGCTGTAATTCAGCCTCAGTGTGTGGTCTGGCTTTATTCTCACTAGAGCAGAGACTAGAAAAACTGAGCCAAACTGTGGTGGGCCAATGATAAAAATTGCTTCTATTTTCCATTTTAACAACAATTGTTTTTACTTTAACAACTTTGAGACTGGAACTTTCTTAGTGGAGGGAGAGTGGAATTTGGGGTATCCATGAATAAAAAATAACTAAAATTAAAGAAATAAATCTATGGGAAGTGGCACACAAGACGAAAAATGATTATATATCACTAACATTTCTTCTAAATCTTGATTTACTTTTTTGAGAAACTGCTTCTACGTGACTTTTCAGGAGTCATCAAATTGGTATTTGCTACAATTTTGCCACCACAAACCCACTTTCTCTGCTTTGTAGGGTACTATATACTTCCTTTAAGATTCTAATCTGGCCTTGAATTTATGTCTTTCCATAGTCAGTCCATTCTTGAATCTGAACCAACTCCCTGACCATGAATACAGCACTTTTTGAATAAATTAATGGGAGAAATGTCCACATTTAAGACCTAGTGCTGTATTCATGGCCTTTCTGGTTACCCATAATTGGATGATTACAGAAGAGAAATCTATTGCAGAATGTGGAGTGTGATGCTTCTCTCACTATGTTGAAACTCATGTTCATAATATAAGTTATGTAATAATTGTGATTATGTAATAATAAACGTAGTAGATGCAGGAAAAAACATGTAGCTATGAACTGAAATTCAACATGACATTCTAATGTTGAAATGTTAGACAAACCATTAGTTTTTACTGCCTTAATTTTTTTTTTTTTTTTGCGGTATGCGGGCCTCTCACTGCCGTGGCCTCTCCTGTTGCGGAGCACAGGCTCTGGATGCGCAGGCTCAGCGGCCATGGCTCACGGGCCTAGCCGCTCCGCAGCATGTGGGATCTTCCCGGACCGGGGCACAAACCCGTGTCCCCTGCATCGGCAGGCAGACTCTCAACCACTGCGCCACCAGGGAAGCCCCTGCCTTAATTTTTAAGATCTCCTAAATGGGATAATAATTGCTGTCTCCACCTATGTTAAAGAATTAAAGAGTTATTGTCTATAATGTGTTCTAAAGTCATTTGGGCCCAGATGCACTGCTTTTTATAATAAAATTAGAAATAAATAATCAACTTTATTCATTTTTTACTATGGAGCTCAATATTCAATTTAGGCTGAATTCAGAAGATTTAAAACACTATCACTTATCCTATCATTTTGTAAGAACAATTTGCCCACAACTCACATTCACCCTATTTGTATTAATTATACCCACAGATTCTGAGGTTGTGTCTTTTTTCCTGCATGGTTGATATATTACTCTGTCCCTCAGGATCTTTAATTCACTTTGAATCTATGCTTTGAATTAGAATCTCTCTTTCAATCATTATTTGTAGGTGTTTATTTCATTTTTTCATTTCTCAATATTGATGTATTTATTCAAGTCACATTGATTAAACACATTGTATTGCAAGGCTTGGAGATATACCAAACATAAGAAACTCAAAGTCCCTGCTTTTGAGTAGTTTATATTTGGGGTAGGAATAGGTGAAGTTATGAAGAAAAGTAAGAGAAAATCCTGGATAGGGAGTGATAAGATGGATTATGACCTCCCTAAGAAGGTAACATTTGTGAAGACCTGGGGGAAGAGCATTCCAGGCAAAGGGAAGAGTAAGACGAAAGGCTGAGAAGGAGCAAGGGGAGAGAGGCAAGGACAGAATGCCTGAGCGTTAGGCAAGGCCTAGATCCTATACGGCCTATAGAAATAATGGGAAGTTAGGATTTTAGGCAGAGTGTGACCTGATTGGAGGGTTTGAATAAAGGAAACTTCTGTGGTGTTAGTTTCTAATACTATAATGGCCTATCTGTCTCTTTGAAAGGATCAGGAAAAATCAATTAATGAGTATGTATTAAAAAAATGAGTATGTATTGAAGGTTTTCTTTATGCAGGACATTAGGCTCATCTTTGTGAGGAAATAAAGTATACAATTAGAAGCTTGGCCTCTAGAATCTTACTAAGTATTCAAGCAGATGAATTATAAAACAGATAAAGAGAGGTGGGAAAGGGAATTGGAAGCAGGTGGTCAAAAGGCACAAACACCACTTATAAATAAGTATTAGGGATGCAATGCACAATGTTATGATAGTTAACACTTCTGTATGATACTGATACATATTAAAGTTGTTCAGAGAATAAATCCTATGAGTTTTCATCACAAGGAAAAAAAGATATATTTTGTTCTGTTTGTTTTAGACTTTTTTTGTATCTGTTTGAGATGATGGATGGTCATTAAACTTATCATGGTAATCATTTCTTGATATATGTAGGTCGAATCATTATACTGTACACCCCAAGCTTATGTAGTGCTGTGTGTCAATTGTATTTTAAGAAAATTGGGGAAAAATGCCTTACATCAGGAGACTACACATGCCATATTAATGGTATGGAATGAAAACCCATATTTCCCCTCCTTAAAGAGCTGATACCTCCTTAGGAGGATATAATGGTCACAGGTAAGACAAATTATGACAGCATAAGGTTACCCCATTCTATCTGCAAAGAATTTGAAAACAGGCACATCGGTGAGGACCAGAGCACTAAGGAGATGTTTACTGGAGAAAGAAGGCTTGAGTGGGGCATGAACAATAAGCAGAGATCAGAGAGAGAGGCAGAAAAAGAAGACATAACAAAATTTAATATGTAGAAACCATGGGGCAGGGAGGATTCTGGACCAGCAAGAGGGGAGAGAGGGATGTTCTTGAGAGCTGCAAGACATAAGATTGGACAGGCAGAGAACAGTTTCTGCCTTCGAAACCACACAGACTTTTTAAAATTTATTGTTGAAAATGTCAGAATTTGTTCAGAGGAGTAATGAAAGCTATACATAAGGAAGACTAGAGTGGCAGTAGTTTGAAGAAAAGTTTTTTTGAAGTAATGTATCACAATCTTTATATTTTACTTATATAGAAACAGGAGCCCAAAAAGTAAACTTATTTTTTCAGATGTTCACGGCATGCGAGGATCAAGGAAGGGAAGAGAGAGAGAGAGAGAGAGATGCGAGTAGGTGGTTGAAACCAAACACAGGATGAGTTTATACAGCTTAGTTTAGGGTGATAGCAGTACACTGATCCAAAAGGGAATGGTTTAAATGAATGTATAATAAAACATATACAATTTATTTACACCATGCATAAAGATATTTTTACTTTTTTATGGAAATGTAACTCATGTACGGTAACATACGCCCATTTGACATGCACAGCTCAATGAATTTTTTCAAAGGGAATATATTTATGTAACTAAGAATCAGATGAAAATATAGAACATGCAGAAGATATAGAAAATCTAAAAAGCCTCCCTAACAGCCTACCAATTAAAATGCCCCCAACTATTAACCAGTAGCCTCACTCTTACCAACTAGAATTGTTTTGCCACTTTTGACCTTTAAATAAATGGAGTTACACTACACAGGCATTCTTTCATGTCTGGATCTTTGGCTCATCTATCAGTAGGATTCATCTAGTTTTTGCATATAGCAGAATTTTTCTTTATTATTCCTGTATATCATCCCATTGTACAAAGATGTAAAAAATTATTGTTGATGGAGATTTGTGTCCAGTTTCTATTGTGACTGACAGTGTGGTGAATATTCCCAAACCTGTCTTTTGGTGTGCAATGATAAGCGTTTCTCTTGATTATATAGCTAGGAGTGAAATTGCTGGGTTATAAGGTATGCATACACTAAGCTTTATAGATAGTGTTAGTTTTCCAAAATAGTTATAAAAATTTACATTACCACTCATAGTGTATAGGAGTTCAGTGTCCCACATATTCACCAACACTTCGTGTTGTCTCATTGTGATTTTAATTTGTATTTCTCTGATCACTAACAAGGTTGAGCAACTTTAGACATATTTATTGGACATCTGGAAATCACCTTTCTCAAAATTCCTGCTCACGTCTTTGGCCATTGAAATAAAATTGATTACCTTTTTCTTACGTATTTTTAGGTATTTAAAAATAAATGCTGGATACATGTCTTTTGCCAAATATAGGTATTGCCGATGTCTTCTCAAACTCTGTGGCTTGTCTTTTTCACTCTTTAAAAGGCGTGTTTTTGATCAAAAGAATTTCTTTTAATTTTAATAAAGTGCAATTTATCAAAACTTTTGTTTCTGGACAGTGTTTTATGATTTAAAATTTAATTTTTGGAAAGATTGTAAGAAATATTTTCTACCAAATGGACATGTTGATATTCTTTGATCTCGCAGGATCTTACATTTTTTTACCTTTTACATTTAATTCTACAATCTACTGGGGCTGAATTCTGTATATGATGTGTGAAGTAGGAATAAATTACCACTTTTTCATAAAACTTAAATTGATCCAGTACTACTTACCGCAAAGACCATCATTTCCTTACTGCATTTTAACAGCAATTTTGTCGTAAATCAGGTGAGTATATATGAACGGGTCTGCTTTTGGACTCTATATTCTGTTCCATTGGTCAAATCATCTATTCATGTATCAGAGATTTCACATATTTTTCATTATAGTCGTTTTATAAAATGCCTGGTATCTGGTGATACAAATCTTCCAAATTTGTTCTTCTTCAAGATTATCATGGTTATTCTTGGCCCTCTGCATTCTCATATAAATTTAAATTTAGTCTTTTAATTTAAAAAAAAGTGGGGATTTTAACTGAAATTATATTAAAACTGCAGATAAATTTAGAGAGAATTAGCACCTTAACAATAGTGAATCCTCCAATCTTTGACCACAGTGTTTTTCTCCATTTATTTCTGTTTACTTTGATTTCTCTTACAATCTTTTGTAGATATCTGTGTCAAAGTATTACGATTTTCATTGGATTTACTCATCCAGGCAGAACCGGCCTATTTTTAGTTTGTTCTTACTCCTTGTATGCAGTGTTTGCAGGAATCTCAGTGCAAAAAACTTGAGTAAAGTTTAAATGGGATCATTCTTATTTGGGGGATCTAACACTGCTTTTTGTCTCTCTAGCACCATGAGATTTTCAAAATCTCCACTATATTTTTTTGCTTCTGAGCAGAGTCTCAGAGTTTCTCCCTGGATCAGAGTTAGTGAACGCTTAGAGTAGAAATTATATGTAGACTGTCAGAAGTCCTCTGATTTTCACCCTTCAAATTACGGCTCTTCTGGTAATCCTAAAGTCCAATTTGTTGTCTTTCTGCAGTTTCTCGGCTGCTGTTTTGTAATCAGTTTCTATGTTCAGGGCTAGGAATTGGCAGCCAAGGTGAAAAAGTGGAGACAAATGTAGAGTTCACTTTAATGCACGTCTTTTCTCTTCAGGAATTTGGTTCCTCATTTTCTTGTTGCCTTAGTTATTGGAGAATAATTTTAAACAGTTGTTCTTTTTTGTTTTATTTTATTTCATTTTATTCAGCTTTCATAGTTAATTTCCGTGAGAGGTTTTGTATAATACCAACTACTGCATCACAGTAAGAAGCCCTGAGTTATAAATGTAGTTTCAAATACATAAAATGATATTGAAGAAAAAATCAGATAAAGGAAAATCCTTTTTTCCATTATTGCATTATTTTAGTTTTTTGTGTATTTATTATAATTTTACAATCCTAGTACATGGCATATAAGAATCTTCATAATCTGACTCTAAACTACTGCTCCAGAATTATCTCCCACCATATCTCCTAAGCCAAGCTGAACTTCTCAACATCTAAAAAATGCTCTATGCTTGTCCTCATATCTACATTTCTGAATGCTATTTTATATTTATATGCCTAGAACTAAGCTCCTCAACTGGTAACTCTGGACTATTTGTATGCAGCCAGTGGATTAAACGTGTGCTAAGATATGGATCCCCACTGCTCACAGGCTAAGCTGGGCAGAGTCAGGGGTGGCCAGAGCATTCCAACTGATAATTATTTCCTCATTTGCTACAGTATGCTATAAAAATATTACATGATATGAACAAATTTGGAAGCAGTGGCCAAGAATATTTCCCTCCACACTCTTCCACATCCCCATATACAATCAATTTTTGTTCCATGAAAGGTTTTGCACGTTATTTAAGGTCCTGCACAAGTGTAAACTCCTTTCCACTCATTTTATTCATTTCTATAACAACATAATTTTGTAATTTTGTGGCTTTCGATATTATACCAAATGTATGGTTTTTGAAGACAGAAAAACTAAATTTGAATCCTACATGAGGTTTTGTGGTCTTTGGTAAGTTTTCGCTGAGTGTCAGTTGTCACATCTGTAAAATGAGGGAAATATTACCTACCTCATTATTTTAAAAATACTTATTGAATGCATATTTTATGCTAACCACTGAGCAGGGCATTATATTAAGAGAGAATATTTGTGAATGCATACAGCAAAAGCACAGGAAACAACTTATTGTAGACACAATTTAAAATTTTACTTTTCATTATTTTAATATCAATAAATTAGATTGATAACAGTTGGCAACAGAGTAGGGTCAATTCATAGAGGTTCGAAATTTTAGAACATGAATATGAAAATTGCACTTTGCAATGTTAGGTCTTCTAAGCACTTATTGTTCTATAGATGGGTTCTAAACAGTCTTTTTTTTTTTTAACATCTTTATTGGAGTATAATTGCTTTACAATGTTGTGTTAGTTGCTGCTGTATAACAAAGTGAATCAGCTATACATATACATATACCCCCATATTCCCTCCCTCTTGCGTCTCCCTCCCACCCTCCCTATCCCACCCCTCTAGGTGGTCGCACAGCACTGAGCTGATCTCCCTGTGCTATGAGGCTGCTTCCCACTAGCTATCTATTTGACATTTGGTAGTGTATATATGTCAATGCCACTCTCTCACTTTTTCTTAGCTTACCCTTCCGCCTCCCCATGTCCTCAAGTCCATTCCCTACTTTTTTGTCTTTATTCCTGTCCTGCCCCTAGGTTCTTTAGAACCAATTTCTTTCCTTTTTTTTTTTAAGATTCCATATATATGTGTTAGCATACAACATTTGTTTTTCTCTTTCTGACTTACTTCACTCTGTATGACAGACTCTAGGTCCATCCACCTCACTACAAACAACTCAGTTTTGTTTCTTCTTACGGCTGAGTAATATTCCATTGTATATATGAGCCACATCTTTATCCATTCATCTGTCGATGGACACTTAGGTTGCTTCCGTGTCTTGGCTATTGTAAATAGTGTAAATAATAGCCTGATTCCTCCAGCTCCTTTTTTTTTTTTTTTTTTTTTTTCCTCCAGATTGCTTTGGCTATTCAGGGTCTTTTGTGTTTCCATACAAATTGTGAAATTTTTTGTTCTAATTCTGTGAAAAATGCCATTGGTAGTGTGATATGAATTGCATTGAATCTGTAGATTGCTTTGGGTAGTATATCCATTTTCATATTGTTGAGTCTTCCAATCCAAGAACATGATATATCTCTCCATCTGTTTGTATCATCTTTAATTTCTTTCATCAGTGTCTTATAATTTTCTGCATACAGGTCTTTTGTCTCCTTAGGTAGGTTGACATCTTTTATTCATGAGATTCATTACTTTGAGTAAAGATCATACACATCATATGTGTAATAAGTTTGCTTCCCAGTTCATGATTATCTTTATTACAGTGGCTCATTCATCCAATTCTGTAGGTTGTCAAGAATGCAGATCCCAAGTCAGACAGATCTGGGTTTGATCCTGGCTCTATCATTTACTAGCTGTTCATTTTATGTTGCATAGCATGTTTCTTGGTTAAGTGGTTAGGTAACCAATCTAGGCTCAAGCTTCTTTATCAATAAAAATTAATACAATAATTTAATATAATAATTGCATATGCCTACTAGGAGTTTTGTAAGGATGGGAGCAGATGTTACATTTAAAACTACATGGCATGGCACACAGAAAGTGCTCAATAACTGCTGGTCATTGTTGTCTTCCCAACCTTACACTCTTTTCCAAGAGTCCTAATGCATTAGCCAAGGAGTAATTTAATTTACTCCCTTCTTCTTCCACCCCCATTTTCCAGAGTCTTCAATCCCAGGTGAGGGTGTTGGAAAAGGTTTTCTTTCTGAAATGTATTTGGGCAGGCTAATTATTCCACATAAATCAAGTACCCCCTTGAGGTTCCCCAGTTTTTAAAAACATGGGAATGTGGGTAGTCTTGGCTCTACTATCTTTGTCCGGTGTGTAGGATGTCCTGGCAGTCCATCCACTTGAGCTTGAAATTTGGCCTTGGGGCAAGGTTCTGTTCACTTCCTCCTAAATAGGCTTTCAGGCCAGGAAAATGTTGTAATAGAGTTTCTTCTCTCCAGAAAATCCCTAGAGAGTCCTCCTCTTGGACTTGAGGGTAGATATTCAAATACTGCCTTCCTTGGATGTTTTTTACTTTAGCTGAGGATTAAAATTTTCAAATCATCTGCCTTAATAAATATGTCCAACCATTCTATTCGTTCTGTATTTGAACTCAAGGTCAGGGGGCTGTTTACATTTAAACCACTTTCAGAAACCCATATTCTTTTCCTTTGTAACCTTTTGACCTTCTTCCTTTTGGTATTAGGCTCTTTAGTTGCTTGCTGACTTTTCCGTTTACACATTTAATCTTCTTTTATTTTATATTTTAATATATGCACTAAGGCACAATGAGGGTTTTTTAAATACTAACATGAAAGGCAGAAAAAAAAATGTTTTGGATCAAGAACAAAATATGCAGGAAATGGACATGGAAGAGACCCATTTTTAGTTTAGCTGGTAAAAGCATAAGCTCTTTAGGGAGGGGAAAAGTGCTTCCAGAGGACAGCCCTAGTAAAAGAAGAGGCTCCCATGGCTATGCTTCACAGCCTTTTTATTTTAGGCTGCGTTTCTGACTGCAGTGTGAAAAATGGATGAAAAGTGGTATCAGGCCAATTTACTGCTGAAACCCATAGGTCATGGAGCAGAAAATTTTAAATATATAGACAGATGCATGACCTGTTCTAAATGAATGTGCTACCTTCTAAAGGTTTACCTACAGTACAAAGCACCAGTGCTTCAAAACCCTTCATTCGTCTGCATCCAAGAGTTGTTGTGTTCTCATTGAAGCCACAGAGATGGGGTATATACCCCAGGATTATCCCAGGTACACAGAAGTGACCTTGGAAGATATACATACTGTTCCTAAGAAAGTTCGAAAAAGCATTAGAGCTGCTGGTTACAAAGAAGAATGTTTCTTTCTTCAGCTAAGTGAGACGTGCATTTCTTAGGGGAAAGGAAAAATTCAATCTACATATGCCAGAGTTATTTTCCCTCCTGCCTTTTACAGGGAATATTCTAATATACTATTTCAATCACCTTCACAGATGCTGGTCCTAAAGAATAGGGCAGTGAAAACTGAATTGCCTAAAGTGTGGTCAGCACCTTCTAGAACTTCTAGAATAAGGGCTGATGAAGGGTCAGGGATGGACATACATGTTATCTTAGATTATGAAGTTGGCAAGCATCACTCTACTTGCTCTGTATTTCCATCTACTCTTTCAGTTACCATATTCTGCAAGAGATCTAGCATGTGCTCCATTCTTACGGGATGTGTGAGAAGGACTAGTTAATTAAATGAGACTGATCCATGTTCAGGTGCAGTAGAGGATCAAAATACATCTGTCAGAAGCTTTGGATCCAGCTTTGCCTCCCATACCAATCCTCACCTTCTATCTTCTCTTTTCCCTCTAATGTATGTAAAGAAAGGCCTGATTTGTCACTTGGGAAGGTTATTGAGTTCTTCTAAAGTATCTTTATGTGAGGTTTTATATCCCCTGAAGTTTGACATTTCCTGAATTTTCATTAATTCTGATAGCTGAGAGATTATTACCTAGTGAAATCTGTAAAATCAAAGTAGCCATAGGCCTCTCTTAAATACCACTTACGGAGCCTGGCAAGCGAATTGGCTTTTCTATATGCCCCTTCTTACAGAACAACCGCCACCTAATACTGGGAAGACTTCCAGAAGAATTTCATCAAATACTGAGCAGATTATTCAGAGATCAATAATGATATATTCAGACCCAAGTACATAGGCTCTTTCTTGGAGTGACTGCAATGGAAGAGAGATTCAAAACTGCCAATAGTTTTATAATTTTCAATAACAGTACCATAAGTATTATGTTGGCTAGTTAATGGTACTTTATATTTTCAGTATTTTGACTAAAAAAAATTATGAATGTGTTATTTAAACATATCACAAATGCTACTAATATTGAAATATTTTTGTTAACCATGCTATGACAGATAAGGTTTTACTTTGATCTTGTTAAAGAAAACTAAGCTCAGATTTTTTACTGCTCCATCTCAGATTATTTATTGTTGTCAATAACTGAAGTAAAGAAGAAACTTTTCTTCATTCTGAACCTCATTTGGTACAAATATTTTGAACATAAAGACATAGATAGACAGTGAAACACATTCATACTAGCTTATTTACTATCAAACGTTTTCTTGCTAATATTAGTAAAACACATAACTATTCCAATGTGAAGTCACTGTAGCACTCTACTAAAAATATGGTTCCAACATTTAAAAACAGAACCCATTTTGGACTTAAACTACCAATCTAAAAGAATGAAAATCCTTCCATTAGCTGCAAAAATATAGAAGTGACAGATAAATGTTTCCTTAACTGAATGTCATTAACTAATTACAAAATAATTGATACTTTTAGATGTTATTTTTGTTCATTATTCATAAATTCATAAGCACTCTTGTATATTGGGTTAATAGCCGGTTCTGTGGCCTTTCCTTTGGTCTCAGGACACCAGAGGATTTGATCTTTGGACAATTCTGCTTTTAACTCAATTAACTATTAGCAGTTTATCTATATTGGATCTAAGATAAATGGAAACTAGTTAGGCCAAAGGCTACCAAGCACCTGTTCCCAAGTAATATGTAGAAGGTATTGATGACAGACACAGAGAATAGGAAGAAACAGGAGAGTCACATACTTCTGAAGGAGCTAAGTGACTAAGCAGGTATTAAACATGAAAGGCCGCAGAATGACAGCTTAGCCTCATCTTTCATGAACACATGGAATACAAATGTGAAATATCAGGACACTGGAAATTGTGTCTGGTAGTTCTATGCTACTGCTTTGATGCTGTATTTTTTCTTGTAATGTGTTCCTTCTTAAAGCTAAGCCAACTTGGTGTTGGGTGAAGTCGATTGTGTATCTTACTCTAATTGCCAATCCAAAACCAAGACTAATCCTAGAACAGTATACAGTGTTTAAATTACTATTTATAGTACTCCTATATCTTTCCCTCAGTTAGGCTTGGGTTCATCCCTTTTAATGAAAGTTTGGTTTTTAGACTATGTTGTGGCCAAGGCATCCCCTAAAAGCTAGAGATTAAGAGCTTCTCTGGAGAATTTTAGGTAATTATTACACCGTATTGGTAAAAGCTTCATATTGGCAATTACTAGAATTATAGAGGGAGCCTAAGTAGAAAACTCAAACTTGAGCCCTCTGTGGAAAGAACCTGAAAGCAAGGAAGATCTGAAGAAAGGTCATATGTAGATAGTATAAGTAAAGATGCTCTCCAATTCTTATATGGAGTTTATCAAAACTAGAATTAGACAAAGAACTGAGACAGAGCTAGACAAAGTTCTGTTCCAGGTAAGTCTCTTAGTTTAACAAGCCAGGCCTTGTCTTAAGAATGGTCTAATGGACCAGGGCAGCCAAGAGGCCTTTAAAGAGAGGCTTTCACAGTTTATGCCTTCCTGGAATTCTCTCTCCTACCAAAGAGCCTGGAAATTTTAATCATAAAACCAAACTATAAGATCAATTGTTTTCAAGTAACAAAAAGATTTTAATGTGATTTTTATAGTGCAATGGCTCTCATATGTTAGTACAGGCTAATGTTTCCTAATACAAGCTATAATTGGTCTCTGAAATTAATAAATCTGCAATTTGGAAGTATTTTCTATCTTTTGAATATATAAAATAAACGATCTCTTTTACTAGACTTAACATTTTACATCTTCTGGTGATCAAAGAGCACAGAAATGAAATATTTTCTTGAAAGCACAGCCTTAAGAACCGTGAATCCCTGTACATCTTCTCAACTTTTTAAACTGAAGTGGGAATCTCTCTTTTTCCAATTTCTTTCTTTCAATTCATGCCCTAATTAAATTCAACAAATAATTACTGAATGACAATAATGCACTCTACACTCTGCTCAAAGGAATGTTATCAACGATAACACAAAAGTCATGGTTTCCATTAGGAATGTAAAATTTTGTTGGAGAGAAAATAGAAGTACAAGTTAAATAAACAACAGTATAAAACTGTATGCCAAACAGCTCCAAAGAAGCATATATAGTATAATATTACTACAGATAATATTAGGGAAATTTTGCAGGACAGCCGAGGTGTCACAGGACAGGAGATAGAAAAACGGCAGATTTTAAAAAGAAAAAAATTTAAATACAATTTAGTAAACTTTGCAACAATCACTGAATAGATTCTCAGTGATTGTTATGTGATATGGATTGTTATTATTTTTTGATTACTAAAAAATGTTTTAACTGCTAAGCACTGACCAGGGTTACTTTAAAAAATAATATGACACTTCTACTCTGCTGAGTGATGAGTACTTTTAGAGCAGAACCTGACTGATATGCATGTTTGTAACTTGTCTTTGTGCTTCACAAGTGCCACACTCAATGCTTAGCATATTGAATATATAACTCTTATACAGGTATCTCTTTGTATTTGCAGGGGGATTGGTTCCAGGCCTATCCCCGCCCCTGTCCTGCGCATACCAAAATCTGTGGATGCTCAAGTTCCTTATATAAAATAGCATAGTATTTGCATATAGCCTATGTACATCTTCCTGCATATTTAAATCATCTCTACATTATTTGTAATACCTATTACAATGTAAATGCTATATAAATAGTCACTGGTGTGCAGAAATTTCAAGTTTTGATTTTTGGAATTGTTTTCTGATTATTTTTGATCTGCAATTGAACCCGTGGATGCAGAATCTGCAGATACACAGGGCCAACTAAACCTTCTCACAACAATTCTGTAATGTTGCAACTCTGTTATCTTCATTTTACATATGAGGAAACTCAGGCCAAGAGTAACTAACTTGCTAATAGTTGGTAGTCAGAAAAGCAGTAAACTTGATTTTCTTAATCTGACTCATAAACACACAATCCAACTTTTAAAATATGTAAAAAAAATGTTGGAATGCTTACTGTAACAATGTAGGTTATATCAGACTAAGGCTGCTGCTAAGGATAACTACTGAAAAAAGGTTAAATAAAATGTCAAACACAAAAACACAAATGTAAAACACAGCCAACAGAGGGACTGGTGAACAAACAAGGGGACCTAGGAAAGAGAAGAAATGCATCAAAATAAGACATACATTTGCCATTGCCATTTTCCCCTTGGGACATTTGGTAATTCAAAGCATTGAGCAAAGAGGCAGAAAATTATCAGGTTAAAGATTTTAGCAATCAACTTAGGTTAAGGAGATAAAAAATTGGAATTCTAGACCACCAAGACAGCCAAGATTCAAGATTCCAAGATCCCAGATAATAAAGAGAATCACAGAGATAATAGAGAATCACAGCCTAACATTCTCTGTACTATTTCCCCTTAAGGGATTTCCTAACTCGTAAGCTACTCTTGTGTGGGCCATATTTACAAAAAAAAGAAATTAGAAAATAGCTGGTAAGGAGTTAAAAAATGAAACAGATTTTATCAGTCTCCCAATGTTACAGAGAGAAAAAATAGGAATTTACTGCCTTGTAAGGAAAAAGGGCCCTCATCAACTGAGGACCCTTCCTAGGTTTAAGAGCACAACAGAAGTAAGCCAGCTTTCAAACACACTGAAATCTAAATAAAAATTGTTTTTAATTTTTAGTTGAAACAGCTTAACCCACCCATATCCTAATTTTTTGCTAGCTAAAAATTAAATCTCTGATGCAAGAAAAAGACTACATAACTTTTTATATGCAAAGTTTAGCGTGCAATAAAAAATAACCAGGTATCCCAGAGATAGAACCAAATGACTGAAAATTAGGAGAAAAAAATCCAGTTGCTAGAAACAAACACATAGGTGACACAGATACTGGACCTACCAGATATAAATTTTAAAAGAATTATGACTAATATGTTTAAGAAAAATAGGTACAAAATGGAGAATTTCAATATAAATGTAGAATTAATAAAAAGTACCAAATGGAAATTCTACAATGAAAAAAATACATTATTTTAAGTTAGGTATTCAATATTATGAACTCTAAGCAGGATATATGCAAAAAAACCACACCTCATTTTGGGCTAGAAAAATTGTTGAACAATTTTTGAATTTGTTGAACTAAATTTTTTGAATTTTGAATTTGTTGAACTAAAATCTAAGAGATTATTTTAAGAGCAGCCAGAAAAAAACACATTACTTTCAAAGGTGTAATAGCAGACTTAAAGTCAGATTTTTCAGCAGACAAAAGATAGTAGAATGACATCTTTAAAGTTTTGAAAGTAGTAGTAGCAACCTACAACTCTATAATCAGCAGAAGTAAGCTTCACAAATGAAGGGAAAATACATATAATTTTCAGGCCAAAAAATGCAATAGTAAGAAATTAGCATTAAAATAAATACTAAAGGGGATTTTTCTGGCAGAAAGAAAATGATCCAAGATTAAAACATGGTAATAAGAAGGAATGAAAAACAACAGAAAGGTTAAATATAAGGGTAAATATAAATGAATATTGACTGTAAAAAGCAACAGTAACAATATCTGACATGGTGTGAAATATATACACAGATTTAAAATATGTTACCAAAATAGAAAAAAATAAAGGGAGATAGTTAAATGGGGTTAAAATAAAGAAGATCCTTGTATTTCTGGAAAGTGGTAAATGTATTAATTTGAAAAAGAGTCTAATAAATCAAGGACAAATCCTGTGATCGCTAGGGTAACCACAAAAAAATAATTAAGAAATAACATACCTAACAAACTGAGAGAAGGAAAATAAAATAACAAAATACAGAGATTAAACATTTTTAAAAGAAAGAAAACTATTAGGAAAATAGGGAATATAAAATGCTGAATTCAATACAAATATATCAGTAAAACTTTAAATGTAAATTAATGAAATGATCCAGTTAGAATTCAAAATTGTCAAACTGGAGAAATAAATAGACAAAACTCAGTTATAAGCTGTATAAGACATAGCCCTTAAATGTTTAAAAGTAAAAATGTTGGACATATGTCATGTACACTCTAAACAAAAGGAAGCTGATATGGCTATGCTAATATCTGATAAAACACACTTTAAATCAGGAAATATTTCTAGGAACAGAGAGACAGAGATTTCATAATGGTGATCAATCCAATAGGAAGATATGACAATTTTAAATTCTTCTGCAAAATCATACTGGGATGTTTTTATACGTGGCCTTCAGAAATTGATAGAAAAAAAAGTAGGCAAAATATCTTAAATATAAAGAAGATTAAGAATATATTATTAATTCACATTAGTATGAATGTAATGTGAATTTTACAGCACACATTATCTTTCATAATACAATCTTTTCAAGTATGACATGATGAGCCTCTCTCTCATTCTCTTTCCCTTCCCTAGTCCCCCACATGCAATCTATCAGAATCCTATTGGTGATATCTTCAAAGTATATGCAACATCCATCTCTTTATCATGGTACCTGATACTACCCTGGTCTAAGCCAGTATTACAGTTGCTTGTATGACTAATTTAGCTCTTAACAAATCTTCCTGCTTCTATCCTTCCTCTCCTATAGTTTATTCCCTGCACAGTAGTGATTCCCTATTTCACTCAAAGTATTACAATAAGCCCTTACAGTGGCTTACAAGGCCTTTTTCTATTTGCTCAGCAGAATAATTCTCCCCTCTTTTGTTCTGCTCCATCCTCAGTAGCCTCGCTGATAGTCTGCCAACATCCCAGGCACACTGTCACCTTAAAGTCTTTTCTCTAGTTTTTCTTTCTGCCTAGGATTCCCTTCCCCATATATCGATTTCGTTAGATTCTTCATTTCTTCAAGTATTTGCTCAAATTTCACCTTTTCAATGAAGACTACTGTGGTTGATTTTATTATCAGCATCCAATTCTCCTCCCTAATATAAAGCTGGGCTTGACCATCTGACTTGCATTGGCTAATGAGACATAAGTGAGAAAGAAGCTTTGATAGGTTGTGCTTTGCTCTATTCCCCTTTTCATCTAATATTGTGACTAGGAAAACATTGTTCTTGCTCCATTGGTGTGGGTACAAGAGAAACGATGACTGCCATGAAAGAGGTACCCTGACAATTGATGGTGGACATATATGGTGAATGAAACAAAAATCTCTGTCACCATAAACCACTAGGATTTGGAATTGTTTATTACTAGAGCATAACCTAACCTAGCCTATCTACATTGACCAACCTCTTAAACTCTGCAGATTACCATTCCCTCTCCAGCCTCTCCTGTCCTAATGATCCTGATATACCTTATTCTTTATTCCATAGCAGTTATCACCTTCTATCTTTTGGGAAATCACCATCAAGGGTCACTTGTGCTTCCACACATCTTGCTGAGTACGTCAAGAATGCAAAACTGGGGAGGACTCAAGATGGCGGAGTAGAAGGATGTGCTCTTACTCCCTCTTGCGAGAACACCAGAATCACAACTAGCTGCTGGACAATCATCAATAGGAAGACACTGGAACTCACCAAAAAAGATATCCCACATCCAAAGACAAAGGAGAAGACACAATGAGACGGAAGGAGGGGCACGATCACAGTAAAATCAAATCCCATAACTGCTGGGTGGGTGACTCACAGACTGGAGAATACTTATACCACAGAAGTCCATCCACTGGAGTGAAGGTTCTGAGACCCACATCAGGATTCCCAACCTGGGGGTCCAGCAATGGGAGAAGGAATTCCTAGAGAATCAAACTTTGAAGGCTAGTGGGATTTGACTGCACGACTTCGACAGGACTGGGGGAAACAGAGACTCTACTCTTGGAGGGCACACACAAAGTACTGTGCGCATCAGGACCCAGGGGAAGGAGCAGTGACCCCATAGGAGCGTGAACCAGACCTACCTGTTAGTGTTGGAGGGTCTCCTGCAGAGGTGGGGGGGGGTTGTGGCTCACCGTGGGGACAAGGACACTGGCAGCAGAAGTTCTGGGAAGTACTCCTTGGCCTGAGCCCTCCCAGAGTCTGTCATTAGCCCCACCAAAGGGCCCAGGTGGGCTCCAGTGTTGGGTTGCCTCAGGCTAAACAAACAACAGGGAGGGAACCCAACCCCACCCATCAACAGTCAAGTGGATTAAAGTTTTACTGAGCTCTGCGCACCAGAGCAACAGCCACCTCTACCCACCACCAGTCCCTCCCATCAGAAAACTTCTACAAGCCTCTTAGACTCATCCACCAGAGGGCAGACAGCAGAAGCAAGAAGAACTACAATCCTGCAGCCTGTGTAACAAAAACCACATTCATAGAAAGAGACATAGGATGAAAAGGTAGAGGGCTATGTACCAGAAGAAGGAACAAGATAAAACCCCAGAAAAACAACTAAATGAAGTGGAGATAGGCAACCTTCCAGAAAAAGAATTCAGAATAATGATAGTGAAGATGATCCAGGACCTCGGAAAAACAATGAAGGCAAAGATCGAGAAGATGCAAGCAATGTTTAACAAAGACCTAGAAGAATTAAAGAACAAACAAACACAGATGAACAATACAATAACTGAAATGAAAACTACACTAGAAGGAAACAATAGCAGAATAACTGAGGCAGAAGAACGGATAAGTGACCTGGAAGACAGAATGGTGGAATTCGCTGCTGCAGAACAGAATAAAGAAAAAAGAATGAAAAGAAATGAAGACAACCTAAGAGACCTCTGGGACAACATTAAAAGCAACAACATTCGCAATATAGGGGTCCCAGAAGGAGGAGAGAGAGAGAAAGGACCCGAGAAAATATTTGAAGAGATTATAGTTGAAAACTTTCCTAACATGGGAAAGGAAACAGCCACCCAAGTCCAGGAAGCACAGCGAGTCCCATACAGGATAAACCCAAGGAGAAACATGCCGAGACACGCAGTAATCAAATTGGCAAAAATTAAAGACAAAGAAAAATTATTGACAGCAGCAAGGGAAAAATGACAAATAACATACAAGGGAACTCCCATAAGGTTAACAGCTGATTTCTCAGCAAAAACTCTACAAGCCAGAAGGGAGTGGCATGATATACTTAAAGTGATGAAAGGGAAGAATCTACAACCAAGACTACTCTACCCAGGAAGGATCTCATTCAGATTTGATGGAGAAATCAAAAGCTTTACAGACAAGCAAAAGCTAAGAGAATTCAGCACCACCAAACCAGCTCTACAACAAATGCTAAAGGAACTTCCCTAAGTGGGAAACACAAGAGAAGAAAAGGATCTACAAAAACAAACCCAAAACAATTAAGAAAATGGGAATAGAAACATACATATCGATAATTACCTTAAACGTGAATGGATTAAATGCTCCAAGCAAAAGACACAGGCTTGCTGAATGGATACAAAAACATGACCCATCTATATGCTGCCTACAAGAGACCCACTTCAGACCTAGGGACACATACAGACTGAAAGTGAGGGGATGGAAAAAGATATTCCATGCAAATGGAAATCAAAAGAAATCTGGAGTAGCTATACTCATATCAGATAAAATAGACTTTAGAATAAAAAATGTTACAAGAGGCAAGGAAGGACACTACATAATGATCAAGGGATCAATCCAAGAAGAAGATATAACAATTATAAATATATATGCACCCAACATAGGAGCACCTCAATACATAAGGCAACTGCTAACAGCTATAAAACAGAAAATCGACAGTAACACAATAATAGTGGGGGACTTTAACACCTCACTTACATCATTGGACAGATCATCCAAAATGAAATAAATAAGGAAACAGAAGCTTTCAATGACAAAATAGACCAGATAGATTTAATTGATACTTATAGGACATTCCATCCAAAAACAGCAGATTACACTTTCTTCTCAAGTGTGCACGGAACATTCTCCAGGATAGATCACATCTTGGGTCACAAATCAAGCCTCAGTAAATTTAAGAAAATTGAAATCATACCAAGCATCTTTTCTGACCACAACGCTATGAGATTAGAAATGAATTACAGGGGAAAAAAATTAAAAATACAAACACATGGAGGCTAAACAATACGTTACTAAATAACCAAGAGATCACTGAAGAAATCAAAGAGGAAGTCAAAAAATATGCAGAGATAAATGAGAATGAAACCGCAACGATCCAAAACCTATGGGATGCAGGAAAAGCAGTTCTAAGAGGGAAGTTTATAGCTATACAAGCCTACCTCAAAAAACAAGAAAAATCTCAAATATACAATCTAAACTTATACCTAAAGGAACTAGAGAAAGAACAATCAAAACCCAAAGTTGGCAGAAGGAAAGAAATCATAAAGATGAGAGCAGAAGTAAATGAAATAGAAACAAAGAAAACAATAGCAAAGGTCAATAAAACTAAAAGCTGGTTCTTTGAGAAGATAAACAAAATTGATAAACCATTAGCCAGACTCATCAAGAAAAAGAGGGAGAGTACTCAAATCAATAAAATTAGAAATGAAAAAGGAGAAGTTACAACAGACACCGCAGAAATACAAAGCATCCTAAGATACTACTACAAGCAATTCTATGCCAATAAAATGGACAAATTCTTAGAAAGGTATAACCTTCCAAGACTGAACCAGGAAGAAACAGAAAATATGAACAGACCAATCACAAGGAATGAAATTGAAACTGTGATTGAATATCTTCCAACAAACAAAAGTCCAGGACCAGATGGCTTCACAGGTGAATTCTATCAAACATTTAGAGGAGAGCTAACACCTATCATTCTCAAACTCTTCCAAAAAATTTCAGAGGAAGGAACACTCCAAAACTCATTCTATGAGGCCACAATCACCCTGATACCAAAACCAGACAAAGATACTACAAAAAAAGAAAATTATAGACCAATATCACTGATGAATATAGATGCAAAAATCCTCAACAAAATACTATCAAACAGAATCCAGCAACACATTAAAAGGATCATACACCATGATCAAGTGAGATTTATCCCAGGGATGCAAGGATTCTTCAATATAGGCAAATCAGTCAATGTGATATACCATATTAACAAATTGAAGAATAAGAACCATATGATCATCTCAATAGACGCAGAAAAAGCTTCTGACAAAATTCAACACCCATTTATGATAAAAACTCTCCAGAAAGTGGGCATAGAGGGAACCTACGTCAACATAATAAAGGCCATATATGACAAACCCACAGCAAACATCATTCTCAATTGTGAAAAACAGAAAGCATTTCCTCTAAGATCAGGAACGAGACAAGGATGTCCACTCTCATCACTATCATTCAATGTAGTTTTGGAAGTCCTAGCCATGGCAATCAGCAAAGAAAAAGAAATAAAAGGAATACAAATTGGAAAAGAAGAAGTAAAAGTGTCACTGTTTGCAGATGAGAATAGAGAATCCTAAAAATGCCACCAGAAAACTACTAGAGCTAATCAATGAATTTGGTAACGTTGCAGGATACAAAATTAATGCACAGAAACCTCTTGCATTCTTATACACTAATGATGAAAAATCTGAAAGAGAAATTATGGAAACACTCCCATTTACCACTGCAACAAAAAGAATAAAATACCTAGGAATAAACCTACCTTGAGAAATAAAAGACCTGTATGCAGAAAACTATGAGACACTGATGAAAGAAATTAAAGATGATACCAACAGATGGAAAGATATACCATGTTATTGGGTTGGAAGAATCAATATTGTGAAAATGACTATACTACCCAAAGCAATCTACAGATTCAGTGCAATCCCTATCAAATTACCAATGGCATTTTTTACGGAACTAGAACTAATCATCTTAAATTTTTTATGGTGACACAAAAGACCTCGAATAGCCAAAGCAATCTTGAGGGAAAAAATTGGAACTGGAGGAATCAGACTCCCTGACTTAAGACTATACTACAAAGCTACAGTAATCAAGACAATATGGTACTGGCACAAAAACAGAAACATAGATCAATGGAACAAGATTGAAAGCCCAGAGATAAACTCACACACCTATGGTCAACTAATCTATGAGAAAGGAGGCAAAGATATACAATGGCGAAAAGACAGTCTCTTCAATAAGTGGTGCTAGGAAAACTGGACAGCTACATGTAAAAGAATGAAATTAGAACACTTCCTAACACCATACACAAAAATAAACTCAAAATAGATTTGAGACCTAAATGTAAGAGCGGACACTATAAAACTCTTAGAGGAAAACATAGGAATAACACTCTTTGACATAAATCACAGCAAGATCTTTTTTGATTCACCTCCTAGAGTAATGGAAATAAAACCAAAAGAAACAAATGGGACCTAATGAAACTTCAAAGCTTCTGCACAGCAAAGGAAACCATAATCAAGACGAAAAGACAACCCTCAGAATGGGAGAAAATTTTCGCAAACGAATCAATGGACAAAGGATTAATCTCCAAAATATAGAAACAGCTCATGCAGCTCAATATTAAAGAAACAAACAACCCAATCCAAAAATGGGCAGAAGACCTAAATAGACATTTCTCCAAAGAAGACATACAGATGGCCAAGAAGCACATGAAAAGCTGCTCAACATCATTAATTATTAGAGAAATGCAAATCAAAACTACAATAAGGTATCACCTCACACCAGTTAGAATGAGCATCATTAGAAAATCTACAAACAACAAATGCTGGAGAGGACGTGGAGAAAAGGGAACCCTCTTGCACAGTTGGTGGGAATGTAAATTGATACAGCCACTATGGAGAACAGTATGGAGGTTCCTTAAAAAACTAAAAACAGAACTACCATATGACCCAGCAATCCCACTACTGGGAATATACCCAGAGAAAACCATAATTCAAAAAGACACATGCACCCCAATGTTCATTGCAGCACTATTTACAACAGCCAGATCATGGAAGCAACCTAAATGCTCATCGACAGACAAATGGATAAAGAAGTTGTGGTACATATATACAATGGAATATTACTCAGCCATAAAAAAGAACAAAATTGAGTCATTTGTTGAGACATGGATGGATGTAGAGACTGTCATACAGAGTGAAGTAAGTCAGAAAGAGAAAAACAAATATTGTACATTAAGGCATGTATGTGGAACCTAGAAAAACGGTACAGATGAACTGGTTTGCAGGGCAGAACTTGAGACACGGATGTAGAGAACAAACGTATGGACACCAAGGGGGGATAACTGTGGTGGGGTGGGGATGGTGGTGTGCTGAATTGGGCGATTGCGATTGACATGTATACACTGATGTGTATAAAACTGATGACTAATAAGAAACTGCAGTATAAAAAAAACAAAAAACAAAAATAAACAAACAAATAAACAACTAATACTAAACTTTCTTTGGTTTATTTGTATGGAAATATGTTAATATAAGTGTTTCAGACATTACATGAAATTTCTAAAAATCTTATATGTTCTGGTATAATGTTATAAGTCATAATTCTAGTTATTACTTTAAAATGTATATCTCAGAAATAACTAAATTTCCTTGTCAATTGCATTATTATGAACTTTCATTAAATCTTTAACCGTGGTCATTTTTAAGTCTTTTGTCATTTACAGACAGTTCTGGGTGTACTCTGATGCTTTCGCAAAAATGTTCCAATAAAAGGGTTTCATCTTCAAGGAATTCATGGAAAAGACTCTGACAAGTACAGGTTTCTGGTAACTGACTATACCTGCTGAACTGAATGAATAAGCATTTTCAGAACTCTAATGGAAAACTGATGAATTCATAAAAGTGCTAACAAAAGATCAAGATGAAAACAAAAATTAGTTACATGGGACTGAGTGAACTGATGAGGATGATTATAATTTTTGTGACTTTCTGTTTGAATAAAAAAAAAGAATGCAAAACTCAGATATCTTCTTTTTTTTTTTTTTTTGTGGTATGCAGGCCTCTCACTGTTGTGGCCTGTCCCGTTGAGGAGCACAGTCTCCAGACGTGCAGGCTCAGCGGCCATGGCTCACGGGCCCAGCTGCTCTGCGGCATGTGGGATCTTCCCGGATTGGGGCACGAACCTGTGTCCCCTGCATCGGCAGGCGGACTCTCAACCACTGCGCCACCAGGGAAGCCCGAAAACAAAAATTAATTACATGGGACTGAGTGAACTGACGAGGATGATTATAATTTTTGTGACTTTCTGTTTGAATAAAAAAAAAAAAAAAGAATGCAAAACTCAGATATCTTTTTAACTGGGACATATCTCAGAGTTGTGTTGGTAGTAAGCAATATTGAGAGAGAAGTTAATGTCTCTCTCTGAGACAAAAAAAGAAGTATGTTTACTGTTTGTTAAAAAATGGTTATTTCCCCATACTCACTGTTCCTTAGTTGTGACAAAACTCTACTAATGTGGTCACAGTATGTATCTATCCGGTCCCATCTGCATAATCCCCATGCAAAATGTACTAATACACTGCCATCTCTGCTGTCATAAAAGAGAATATTGTCTCTGACCCAGAGGTCTCATGTCTTCTGCCAACAACCACGAAATAATAACAGGTTATCTATCTTATTAACTTGCAAGTAGGCAAAATCCCAGATTATACCATCACATTATATTACTGATTTCAGTATTGTTGTTGTTTTTTTTTAACTTATTCTCTTTCTCTTCCACTAAAATGTAATTTCCTTGAAAGTGCAGACCCTTGATTTATGCCCAGCCATTACATTAAGCCTGGGACATACTGAAACATTCAAAAAATACTTCTTGATTACATGATTGAGTAACGAATAAATTTTATCACAAAATAGTAAGCACCTAAAATTAGATGTATTTAAGCTTCCATGGTAGGAGTAGGAAGCTATATTATATAATTTCTATGATCTCTTCTATTGTTAAGACTATATACTTCTATTTGTGTTATAAGCAATCAATACTATAAGAAATTATAAAGAGGAGAGTTTAACTATAAGGCATGTATGAGCTTACACTGAGGGATCCTGCCTCCAAATATTTCAGAGAAATGAAAGTATGATTTTTTTCATAAGTTTATAGAAATGGGCCATTTGGATATAATTTATCATAAATATGGTATGTGTCTGTACACTGAAAAAATTGTAAGAACTGTTGAAACTAAAATAAAATAATTTCTTGCATTCAAATTGATATATTTGGTAGAGTGATAATAAGTTTAAAAAGAGATACAATTCTTTCCAGTTGAAGCGGGTTCTTTTGATGCTTGACATGGACATATGAAAATTCATTTTTACCTTGTGAATGGTTGGCAGTGAAGCAAGATTGTTTTAGATATTTTATCTCAGAGGAATAGGTGGGTTTGACATCTGGAGGAAAGAGGTTAGAGCCCATCACTTGGGTAGAGTGGGAGGAAATGAAAACTCAGAGGAGGGTCAGAACATCTTTAAGAAGGAGGAGGATTTTGGCTAGTGACTAGATAAAGTTCCAGATGGATTGATTAGTGGTGAAGTACTGCAGAATAATGAACTATGTATGGGAGGAAGTTCATTTCAGTAACTCATTGTGTGGAGTCAGATCGGATAAGATAAAAAAAATTCTAAGGGCTTTTTTATTTTCCATAGCAGAGGAAGTGTAAAGGATAGGAAGGAACACATCTCATTTCCAGACGTTCTTTTCTAATTACCTAGAAAGCCATGTTTATGTTTCCTAAAAAATTGTACTCACGATCAAACTACCTCCAGTACATAAGCCAGGTAAACTCTTTCATGTCAAACTAATTATATCAGACATCAAAATTTGACAAGCCATGGCTTTTCTCAAAAGACTGAGAGTGTAAATTGTTTTCCTTTATTGCTTCTCTTGAATAATTAATTCATAATAATTTTCTTCTAATTTATAGATAAAGCTAAAAGAACATAATTATTTGATTGGAGTCAACATACTCCAAATTTCCTCAGAAACAGTGGACTGTTGTCTCACACACACACACACACACACACACACACACCCCCAAAAAAAAGAGAGAGAGAGAAGAGGGAAATTTATGTTATCTGATTACTTGTAGTAATAGTCTTGTGTTCATGGCAGGGCAAGATCTTTCTATACTACTAAAAAAAAAAAAAAAAAGAATTTTAGGTTATGGTGCACAGATGACAGCAACAGTCAAATGATAAGGTCAATAAAGAGATCTGTTAGAAGGTGTCAGATTCATAAAATACTTCTGGCTTGCTTCCTGAGTAAATCCTTAATACAGAAGAAAACTATCTCTAAATTGATAAATGAATCTCAACAATGCTGGAAAATGAAAACCACGCCTGCCTGGCCCAACGACACACACATTAACAGGCTATTATGCAGGGCATGACTCAAAAGGTACCATGCATAATATAGCAGCCCTGCAACAGTGGATTTGAAATTAGGAGGGATTTCTGTAAGACACAAAGCAGGCGGAATCAGATTAAGAGGGAAGCTGGGGCTTAATATGGTACAAAACACTTATAGACAAGCTGTCATGGACGATAGAGCAAAGCAACTGAACGTAAGGAGCAGAATGATAACCAGGGGGGCTATTCAGGTGACTGTAAACCTCACAGGAATTAGACCTTCCTCTATCTCCTGTTTTGGCTAATCTAGAGGAAGCAAAGGTATCTGGACAATATCTTTAAAAGGAGGTGGAGCCCTGCATCCAGAAGACAAACTACGATTACACCTCATACAGGCATATTCTATCCATTTCCCACAATTGATCATACCAATTCATACAAGCAGAAATAATTCTAATAAAATTTGAAAAAGTGTCATCAAATAAAACAATGGGCAGACAATAATGTACCACCAAATATATGAAGAAAAACCAATAATCAGAGTAACACAGAAGAAAATTTCCCCCATAAAAACTGGCATCTTCAAATTAAACGCACAAACAACAAAATCCTAACATGAATGAATGAAGAAAGAACTACACATTGAAATGCATGGTAAAATATAAAACTGTGAGTATAAAGAGAAAAGTTAAAAGCTTCTTGAGAGACAAAATTAGCTTGCCTACAGAAGAACAAGAATTAGACCTGAATCTGGCTTCTTTCTCAATGGCAGATGCTATAGCACAAAGCGCAGTATTTATCAAGTTCAGAGAATATGATTGTGAATTTAAGTCTGAATCTTTTGTCCATCCAAACCATCAATCAATAGAAAGAAAAAATAAAGACATTATAAAACATAAATACTCATAAATTTCCTAATCACAGACCTTCCAAAAGAGAACTACTAGAAGATTATTCCCAACAAAATAAATCCAATAAATAGGACTAAAGTGGTAACAGACATATGTTAAGAAAAAACACTTTTTAAAAGTTTTAAAAAATACAAGAAGAGTTAACAAATAAAATTGTCTAAATAAATTTTAAGACAAATAAAAACATGATTATGTATATATAATAAACATAAAATGTGTGTGTATCTATATTCTACAAAAAAACATTTTTTTTAAGTTGGGGAATTCACAAATTAGCCAGGAACTAGGTCACAGAGGATAGGAAATCTCTATGGATTCCTAAAAGCAGAGACCATGTGGCTCACATGTAAAAATAATGTGGATTGTTTTTCAAAAATCACAATAAAAAAACTAAAAATAAATTAAAAAAATAAAAATCACAATCAATATATCTACTTATTAATTTTAAAAGAAATTATTTTATCTCTTGGGATAATGAAGAAACCAAGATGAAAACAAGAATCTCTTTAGAAATAAAGATAAGATACTTTATATTAAAATCTCTGGGAGGTGACCAAAGTCATGCCCAAAAGAAAACGTTTACCCATAAATTGATTTACTAAAAATAAATAAATAAATAAGAAAATGTAAAAATTAAGTTATCCAAGTTTCATATGAAGTAGAAAAAAAAAGTCTAAAGCAACAGAAAGGAATAGATTGATGAGAACACAATTTTAAAGATACATTTTGCTGTGCAGCAGAAATTAGCACAACATTGTAAATCAACTGTAATAAAAATATTTTTTTAATTTAAAGAGTAGTTATGATCAAAATGTCAAACACTATCATTTAAAGAGAAATTTAAAGAGATATAAAGTGGCAAGACTAAAAGAAAAAGAAAAAAGACAAAAACACCACTAAATATTGTTAGGAATGAGAAATAAAGCTGGAAATAGATATAAAACTTTCCAACTCATTTTACAAAATTAGCATAATCCTGAAACAAACCAAAAGAACACAAAAAGATAAAATTAACTATTGGTCAATTGTATTTATGAACTTGTATGAAAAATCCTATATAGAATGTTAATAAACTGAATCAAGCAATATAGTAAAATAACAATGCATTATCAATAACACTTTCAGGAATATAAGAATATTTCAGAGTGAGGGAATATTATAAATCAAGTCACTGCAGGGAAAGACTGAAGAAAAATAATATGATTTTCTCAATAAATTCCCCCCCCTAAAATTTCCAAAATCAATTTTAATGGAATTTGCTAGCCAGACTGCAATTGAAGGAAACCTTCTTAACTTCATAAATGTTATCTAACAGAAGTGCCAGAAAGCAACATACTATTAGTAAATCACTAACAAGAATCTCACTGCATTCAAGAATAAGATTATTGTCCATTATCTCCACTACTCTTTAGCACTGTGGGGACATCTTGAGCAATGTAATCACACAAGAAAAAAGGACTGAAGTATACATAGAAATGGTTAAAACTCTTATTTGCAGGTCATATGTCTTCATAAGTGTATTTGTTTTCTAAGGCTGTCATATAAAAGTACCACAAACTGAATGGTGTATCACAACAGGAATTTATTCTCCCACAATTCTGTAGACTAGAAATGAAAATTCAGTGTGTTGGGGCTTCCCTGGTGGCGCAGTGGTTGAGAGTCCACCTGCCGATGCTAGGGTACACGGGTTCGTGCCCCGGTCCGGGAAGATCCCACGTGCCGCGGAGCGGCTGCGCCCGTGGGCCATGGCCGCTGAGCCTGCGCGTCCGGAGCCTGTTGCTCCGCAACGGGAGAGGCCATAACAGTGAGAGGCCCGCGTACCGAAAAAAAACAAAACAAAAAAATCAATGTGTTGGCAGGGACATGCTTCTTCTGAGGGCTGTAGGAAAGAATCCTTTATTGCCTCTTCCTAGTTTCTGGTGGTGACTTTTGATCCTTAGTTTCCTTCTCTGTATCACTCTCATCTTTTCCTCTGTAGTCACATGGCATTCTCCCCATGTGTCTCTGTCTTCACCTGATGTTTTGCTTTTCTTGTAAGGACACCAATCATACTGGGTTAGGGACCTCCCCTCACTAATGCCCTCATCTTAGCTTGATTACGTCTGCAAGGATCCTATTTCCAAATAAGGTCACATTATGAGGTACAGAGAATTAAGACCTCAAAATACTTTTTGGGGGAATATAATTGCACCCCAAAAATAGGCATACAAAGAATCAACTGAAAAACCACTAGATAATAAGCAAGCTGAAAAAGGTGACCATACGTAATATCAACATCAATTATTTATTTTCCCTTAGACCAAAAATAAAAAGTTAAAAACTGTAAGGAGAGAGAGAATGAGACAAGGGGGAGGGTGGCTTCCATAAACAACAACAACATCAACAACAAAGCAATAATAATCTTAAAATTAGAATAAAAAGGTCATCACTATATGGAGAAAACTTCACCAGTGGGCATAAACATCTGAATAAGAGGGAAGAAACGCAATGTTTCTGCATGGAAAGATACAATGCAGTGACAACACTCATTCAATATAAATAAAAACACCCATTCAAATTCAAGTTAGTATATAAATTCAACTGTAACCTGTTACAAAAGAAATCAAGACAGCAAACTTTATCTTTTTTATAGAATGCAACAAGTTGGGGTTTTTTTCCCCAAGATCACATGGAAGACAGAACTTTAAAATGAATTAAAAGATCAAACGTTTATTGAAAAATAAGAACAAGGAGAGTACTTGCCCTATCACATGATGGTAACAATCACAGAATTAGTAAACGTCGTAATAAATACCACTTCTGTGTCAGGCATTCACCTAAAAGCTTTACATATATATTATTTAATATAGCTAAAAACTCTTAATATCTTAATTTGACAGATGAGTTATTTGAGACACTAGATGACTAAGTATATTGCCCAAGTTATACATACCATTAGTAACTGTGTGGTCTAATTCTAGAGTCCACATCCTTGACCAATACGATATGCATCCTGATAATGAAATATATTATAAAGTCAAAGTAATTAAAACCATTTGGTATTGTCGTAAGTATGGACATGTAAGTAATGGGATAGTACAGAGTCCATATACCGACCCATGTTAATGCGAGATTTCAAAAGTTCTCCAAATCCTTATGAAATTTAACATGTGGAAATTCCTTATCCATTTAACAAATATAAGTTAGATCTTACCTAATAGTATTCAGTGTATATAATAATGCAAAATTACAAATAAATTAGAAGTATGAGAACCTGTTTTATAATTTGTTCTTTTTTAATAGAGTTTATTTTTTAGAGCAGTTTTAGGTTCACAGTAAAATTGAGCTGTTAAGTGTAGAGTTTCCATATACCCTCTGTCTCCACACAGGCACAGCTTCTCTTACTATCAACATCCCACACCTGAGTGGTGGTAAAGTTATTACAATGGATAAACTTATGGTGACATCATTATCACCCAAAAAGTCCAGACTTTACATTATGCTTTGTCCTCGATGTTGTACACCATATGGGTTTTGACAAATGTATGACATGTATCCACCATTATAGTATCAGATAGAATAATTTCACTACCCTAAAAATAGGCCGTGTTCTGCCTAGTCATCCCTGCCTGCCCCTGCTCTCCACCTCCCACAGCTCCTGGTAACCAATGATCTTTTCACCATCACCATGGTTTTGCTTTTTCCAGTACGTCATATAGCTGGAATGATATGGTATGTAGACTTTTCAGCTTCTTTCATTTAATAATATGCACTGAAATTTCCTCCATGCCTTTTCATGGCTTGATAGCTCATTCCTTTTTAGCACCGAATAATATTCCATTTTCTGAATGTATCATAGTTTATCTATCCATTCACCAACAAAGGACATCTTGACTGCTTCCAAGTTTTGCAATTGTGAATAGAGTTGCTATAAACATCCTTGTGTGGACATATTAATACATTTTCAACTCATTTTTGTATATACCAAGGAGCACTATTGTTGAATCATATGCTAAGTGTGTGTTTAGTTTTGTAAAAAGCTGCCAAACTGTCTTCCAAAGTGGTTGTAGCATTTTGTATTCCCACCAGCAATGAGAGTTTCTGGTATAATTTTCTTTGATAATCTACTTTCTTCACAGCAATTACCTTATGTATTCATTTGTTTGTTTATTCTTAGTCTGTCTTCCCTTACTGGATTGTCTTGTTTAGTACTGTCTTCCTAGGACATAAGTGACTGACAAGTTACAAGTGCCTTTAGTAAATACGTGATGAACAAATAAACCATTTAGTGCAGCTATTGAGACTATATAGAGCTCTGACAAAAGTAAATGGAAAAATAAAAACAATCTAAAGAACACAAGTATATAAAAAACAAATTAAAAGTAATATATAATCAATAATATATTGAAAGCAGCTCAAATTCACTTATAATAAGAGAAAGACAAATCAAAAAAGTAATAAAAATATTTTTTGTCCATAATACTGAAAACAATTTAATGAATAATATTGAGTCTAATATAGCTATGAAAAAACAGGCACTGTCACATACTCTTGGTGAAATTGTAAATTGGTAATTTGTAGTATATTACAAAATAAATATTTGTAGAAAAAATAAGGGCATGAAAAATATAGATATCCCTTTTTCAAAAAATGCTCCTACTGGTAATCTATCTTGCAGAACTGGCTGTCCAGTTGTGTTATGTATAGTGTGACTCTTTTATGAGAGATATGTCTTTATGAATTACTTCTGTAATTTAAACAAAGTTTTAAAAAGCTAAATGAATGGCTAATTATTTCAGTTCTATACCCAAATATGCATACTTTGCCAACTGGTCCAGTTAGTGCCTTAATTCCAGGAGCTGACTGAAAAAAATGTTATTTAAGTATAAGACATTTCTGCCATTGGAGATATAGTGTTCGTTTGTGTGTGTGTGTATGTGTGTGTGAGAGAGAGAGAGAGAGAGAGAAATGGCAACTTCTTAATATTGAATTTTCTAATATCTTCATATATTAATATATCACTTTATGTAAAAAGTTATTCCTGAATGATAAAATATTTTATTAAAGAATATGTTCCCTTGTGAAGATCAGTTATAGATTTTAAGGGTTTAAATCTCTTTCTTTTCAAGAAATATCTACTATTATCTGACTAAAGGCTTAATTAACCATTAGAATCACCATCCCACCCCACATCCCATTCTCTCTCTTTCTTACTCACTTGTGTGGAGGGAAATAGGAAATGACAAAGAACATAGAGGATTCCCCCATCATTTTTCCAAACCAAGTTTCTTTAACTGACCATGCTACTGTACAGTTGAAAGTTCCTAGAAAGCTCTGTGTCATGTACTCCTTTCAATCTCCAGAAAGTAATGTATTTAACTGAAGCAGTATGGGAAGATGTTCCCTGACAGTATAAATTTCTTAGTATCTTTTTTATTAACAAAGACAATATTTTGGTAATAATTGTTACAAATGGATACTTTGTGGTTTTAAAATTCACAATTAAGTTATGCAAATGAGAGGAAAGTGAAAAAGGTCTAGAAAAAGTCTAAAATTCAATTAGACATTTCTTTTTCTTCTTTCCAATGGGTCTGATAAAAGGAAATAATCTAGTGGATTAACAAAAATGCACATATTAAAATAATTAAATTACATTGTTCTGAATATATGATACCTTTACTAAGATAAAAAACAAAGTTATGTCTTTTCAGCTATCCAAACGATTCACAGCTGCTCAATTTTGTTATCCTGAGTTGGCTTCACAGCGAAAATAATTTCTGAAATCTGCTTTCTGAGATTAGCAGTGCCCTCTCCCCCAATTTGAGCAAAAATAATTGGAAAGGCACATGTACAAGCTTCCAGTTTATACAAGTTCATTTATTTGAAATCCCTTGAGCTCCTCCAATTAGAAAACAAGTTTTTGAGTTAATATCCTTCAATTGTTAAAAACTTGCGTCACTGCAAGAGCACAGTGAAACGTAAAAGTCCCAGCACACTGGCAGTTGATTGTGAGGGGATGTGATTGTTCCACATTTAGACTGGAAAGGGTTAGAAACTCTGCTTCCCAATGTGGTTAATGAATGAAAGGAAAATTGGACCCCTGAGCCAGAGTCAGTGACCTACGGGAGTGAAAAATGTTCACAGGTTAACAAGGGCAACTGTTCCTTGCCATAATTCCCTGAGGAGGTAAATGACAAAAGAGGCCTATAAACTTTCTTGGTATTATTTATTAATCCATTTTCTTCCTAGAAAAAATACTTGGTGTATCTCTGGAAGACACTGGCCTTGAACATCTTAAATTCTATGTTTGTTTCTTTTTATTAATGACTCATTCATTAATATATTTTACTTTAATAATTCATTTTGACATGCTTAATTTAGATGTACTAAGAGATTTATCATCCTATAAAATTCTAACTATTAACAATATAATGCACTTCAATGTAAATGGCAAAGTTGAAATCAGAGCTGCTAACTTTATAGTGACATAGTAACAGGTTCCTTGTTATCTAAATGGGGCAAGTCACTACAGAGATTTTTTTCTCCCTTAAGTGGGAATTACTTCAAACTTTTGTTTAAAAATATTGTTTTCTCCTGGACTGAAGAGAGAGTTCATAGCCATGGCCAAGCCACCCCCCGCCCCTCCCCGGTCATGTTCAGACACAGAACCCCTGATTGGCTATTGATGAGTCATTCCTAGTGAGGAATTTTATCTTAACACCTGCCTTATCGTTAACATCCTTTTCAACTTCTAGAAAAACAATAACCAAAAAGGAAAAAAAAAATATTTGGGACCAGTCCAGTTTTGAAACACCTGGCTTAGAGATAAAGACTGCAATTTTAGGCATTTATAATGTCTTTAGTTTTGGCCTGGAATTTGTTCCTCCTGTTGTGAGCATCCTCTGACTTTATCTTTGGTTGGGTCTTACTTCAGTCTAGTAAATTATAAAATGACAAGACATTCTCTGTTGCCATGGAAAACTCTGTGTATCAAAAAATCTCTGAAGCTCTAGCTTCACAGTAAACACATTTAATGAAGAAACATTACAACACTAGCTCTAATGAATCAGTCAGTAATCCTTTATGATGTAATTCCAGTCTGATATTGATAATCTTCAACTGAAAGTTAAAGAGGATATCCCAGGCTTATGTGACCACTATGAACCAAAACAGAACATTAAAAAAAATTACAGACAGGAAATACACAGCTGGAAACCAGAAGCACCAGTTTTACTTCGGCTATTAAAAAAATTCAGTTAACTAAATAAAAAATATTTATTCTACTTAATTTATTTTTTCCTCGGTATCTAGATGTGTCCCATATTGTTGCCTGTGAAAAGGTTATTACAAGGGCATAAATTTGTTTTAAAACTATGCGCTAATTTGCTAGGTAAACAGCATAAATTACTGAGCAATTACATAATTTATGCTATTATATCAATTAGTTGTATTGATTTTTTAAAATGTACTTTTCTCCTGTGTACATACATGCTCTGACATTGGACAGTCCTTGCCTGAGGCTCATTTAGCTAATTTCTAGGCAACCAGAAACTATCTGGATGGCAACTGTAGGGACAGTGTCTCAGCAAAATTAACCGGCTTCAGAGAGCTTGCCTTGCAAAACCATATTAACTAAGTGATGGCAAATGTCATAATACTAAAAACAAAGCTAAAACAAATAAATAAATAAAGACCTTAAATAGCTTCATAAGGTCCCTTTTATGTTTTGCTTTCTGGGGACTCAGCTGGCACTAGCCTGATGAGAAGGAATGATAGAGAAAGGAAAACAAGTCAGCAAAGGGCAAAGGAAAGAATGTGAGAGAGGTTGTGGTTAAAACTATGATGGCAGCGAGTGTGCTCAAGAGTTCCTTTAAAATGACAAGCTTCAAACACTAACAAGTATTGCTGAAGATGGGGAGAAACTGGAATCCTCATTCATTGCTGAGGATGTAAAATAGTTCAACCACTTTGGAAAAGAGTCTGGCAATTTCTCAAAAGGTTAAAGATAGTTACCATATGATCCAGTAATTCCTCTCCTAGGTATGTACCTGTTATGGATGGATTGTAATTAATTCACTGCCACCACAGACCAAGAGTGTACAGGCCCAGGGGGCAAGGCTCTCTCCTGCTAGGTTACTGCAGGCGGGGCCACCTCCTTGGTTTCAGTAGACCAAGCTGTTCCTGTCTGGGGCCTCAGGAGCAAGGTCATAGCCTATGGCTGAGAGGGCAGGGCCACCAGTCAGAGCCAACGGGATGGGGCTGGTGCCCTATGTGCCCTAACAGTGAGGCCCCATTCCAGCAGGCCTGGAAGGAGTGGTCACCACCGTGGTAGACCCAAAGCACAGAGCATCTAGTCAAAGAGGATTATTCTGAAATCATAAGATCTAACAGAAGTTGCCTTGATGAATTTTAGACTTAAGTGGGGCCTGTTATCCATTTCTTCTTTATAATTTCTCCCTTTTGGAATGGAAATGGTTACACTATGCCCATCCTATCACTGGAGTTTAGAAGCACATAACTTGTCTAGTTTTACAGTTTCATACCTGGAGAGGAATTTTACCTCAGGACAAATTACACCTTGAGCTTCAGTTACACTTGACTTAGATGATATTTAGATAAGACTTTGGACTTGGAGTTGATGCTTTTGGGGCTGCTGGGATGAGGTGAATGTACTTGGCATACAAGAAGAATATGAAAAAAAAAAGAATATGAATTTGGAGGGGGCAAGACTGTAGAAAGTTATGGACTGAGTTGTGTCTCCCAACCCAATCCATATGTTGAATCCCCAGTCTTCAATGGGACTCAATTTGGATATAAGGCCTTTAATGAAGTAATTAGAGTTAAATGAGGTCATAAGGATGAGGCCCCAGTCTAAATAATCTGCTGTCTTCATAAGAAAAGGAAGAGACGCCAGGAGTATATGTGCACAGAAATAAGTCCATGTGTCGATACAGTGAGAAGGTAGCCATCTGCAAGTAAGGAGGAGAGATTTCACCAGAAATCAATCCTTCCAGCACCTTGATCTTGGAATTCCAGACTATAGAACTGTGAGAAAATAAACTGCTGTTGTTTAAGCCACTCAGTCTGTGGTATTCTGTTACAGCAGCTTGGGCAGACTAACACAAGGTGTGAAAAAGATATGTCTATGCAAATCTTTGCACATGAATTCCATAGAAGCATTATTCTTAATAGTCAAAATATGGAAACAACCCAAATGTCCATTAACTGATGAACAGATAAACAAAATGTGGCATATTCCTACAATGAAATATTGTTTGACCATAAAAAGAAATAAAGTACTGATACATGTGATGACATGTATGAGCCTTGAAAACATTAAGCTAAGTAAAAGAAACTAGGCACAAAACACCACATTTTGTATGGATCCATTTATATGAAATGTCCAGAAAAGACAAGTCTATAGGAAAAGAAAGTAAATTAGTAGTTGCCTATGTCAGAGGGTGGAGGGGTAAGGGGAGTGACAGCTTAACAGGTACAGAGTTTCTTTTTGGAGTGAAGAAAATGTTCTAAACTTAGATTGTAGTGATGACTGCACAAGTCTGTGAATATACTGAACATTATTGACCTCTACATTTTAAATTGGTGAATTTTATGTTATATGAATTTTATCTCAATACGTTTAATTGGCATCCTCCAAGGCCACACTAATTAATACTGACAGGTGTTTTTCACAGATAGTACATCCAATGACACTGTTTACCAGGCAAGACTCTCTCTAGTATGCAAAGAACACCTCTAGTTCCTCCTTCTAGTCCTAAAAGTTTATGGCAAGTGCTTCATTTTCCTCTTTATCTCTTCCACTCTTCCTTCCTTTACCTTCTCTTCCCTTTACTTCTTTTAATGAATAATTTAGTCCTGAAAGCTTTAGATTAGGCAGATCAAGGTAGGTGACTACGTCAGCATTAAAATGGGAGATATGAGGCCCAGAGAGGGGTGTCAGAGTCCAAGTGGGGTGAAGAGTGTGCCCACATGGCGAGAATACCTTGGAAAGATTGTCTGAGTTCTACTGGGTTAAGGAGGGTATCTACATGAGGGTTTGCCTGGCATGAGGTGTCAGCCTAAGCAAGGTGAGAGGGCATCTCTATAGAAGGGTCGCCCCATGTAGAGTGTCAGGGCCTGAGTGGGATGAGGAAGTAATACAAACAGCAAAGTTCCAAAGCAGGGAGTCAGAGAAAGAGCAGAGTGAGAAGTGTGTTCCTGAGGAGGAACAGCCTGGTGTGAGACATTAGAGCCCAAGAAGGGCAAGGAGTATATCCAAGCAAGTGGGCAATTAGAATCCAAACAAGGTGAGGAGGACATGCATGTAGAAGAACAGATCAGCGTGAGTTGTTGGAGCCCAAATGTGCTAACTAGGGTTTCTATGCAAGAAGGTGGGTGACCCTGAGTGGAGAGTCAGAGCCTGAGCAAGGTGAGAAGAATGTCCAAATGGAGGGGCTGCGTCGTATGAGGTGTTGAAGCCCAAGAAAGCTGAAGAGAGCACTGATGTGGAAGAGGGCAGACAATGCCTTGGGAGTCAAAGCTCAGATGGGGTGATGAGGTATCCACAAGGATGATGTGATGGCAAGAAGATGAAAAATTGTTTACATCCAGGGAAAATACTTAAGTAAATAAATAATGGGTACCACATTATTCACTGCATGAGAGAGAATTTACAAATATCACAATGGAGAAAGCTAGATAAACTGTTCTGTTACATAGGAATTAGAGGTTTTGGTGTGAACTCATAATCTTATCTATATACCTTATGGTCATAATAAAGGATATGCAAGGTATACAAATGGATTACATTTGTACTCAAATTTTAATGTACTTAAGAATCACCAGGCATGAGTTTTTAAATGATTCTCAAACATATTCCAGGAAAATCAGAAAATAGATCATGATCAAATAGACTTATCTCAGGAAAGCAAGGGTGGTTTAACATTTGAAAATCAATTTAATTCACTACATTGATAGAACTAAAAAAAAAAGACTGTGATTATTTCAGTTGACACAAAACTGCAACTGATAAAATTTAATGCCTTTCATAAGAAATTATCAGCAAATTAAGAATAGAAAGAAACTTCACTAATATGATTTATGACATTTACAAATTTGGCCTACTTTCACTGGGCTAAAACTTTATTAGGATAGCACTGCATATTGGTACTCTTCCTTAGCAATCATCTTTCCTTCCTCTCCTAACAGATTTGAATTGTGGTCTGAAGGCTATTCCATCTTCTCTGATTCTCCCCTTTATCCTTCATAGCTACTTCCATGAATAATCTTTTTCACACCTAATCCCATTTTAATGTTTGACTTTCAGAGGACCTGAATTATGAACATGTAGTTCCAAAAACATGTGTGAACAAATGTTAATGACAACACAATTCTTAATAGCTCCTTAATGGAAGCAACCCTGATGCCTATTAATAGGAGAATTGATAAATTGTGGTATGTGTAATGGTGTGCAAGGTTATTAGTATCCCTTATCCTGAATTTCCTTATCTGTGAAATGGAGATACAATAATACCTCCTCTATCATAGGTTTTATGAAAGGTTAAATATATTCATGAATGTGAGGTGCTGAGAATAATTCTTAAATTTGGTCATTCTAATATGATTACATAAATTACCAATTATCATTATGAACATGATTATATAGTCTTTTTTCTACTGAATGTTAAAGTTTTTGAATTAATTTTCCTTAAAGACAAATGTTCATAATTTTTCTTTCTGCTTAAAAAATATGACTTCATATTTTGATCATGTCAGACTTGATCTCATCATTCTTCTGTTATTAATATGTCATTTGTGGTCAGAGAACATGTTTTATGGTTTCAACCCTTTTAAATTTACAGAAATTTTTTTAACGGCTTAACATATTATCTGTCCTGGAGAATATCCCACGTGCACTAGAAACAGCATGTATTCTGCTATTGTTGGGCTGCAATCAACAGATGTGTGTTAAGGCTAACTGGGTTATACTGTTATTCTTCTTTTTTCTTTTTTGATATTCTGCCTAGTTATTATAATCATTATTGAAAGTGGGGTACTGAAGTCTCCAAATATTATCATTGAATTGTCTGTCTCTCCCTTCAATTCTGTCAGTTTTTGCTTCATTTTTGAAGGGGACTCTTTTTTCTTAAGTGGATATATAAATTCATAACAGTTTTATCATCTTGATGAATAGACTCTTTTGTCAACATAAAATATTTCTCCTTGTCTTTAGTAACAATTTTTGTCTGAAAGTATATTTTGTCTGATTTTAGTATAACCGTTCAAACTCTCTTGTGGTTTCTGTTTGAATGGTATTTATTTTTCCATCGTATACTTTCAACTTATTTTTGTCTTTGAATTAATGTCTCTGTATCTTGCAGACAGCACATAGTTGGATCTTTTTAAAAAATCCATTCTGCAAATATGTTTTTTGATTGGAAAGTTTAGCCCATCTACAGTTAATGTAATTATGAATAAAGTAGGATTTGCATTTGCCATTTTCTATTCGTTTTCCATAAGTCTTATGTTGTTTATTTTGCTGTTGCTGCCATTCCTCTATCCCTCCATAAGTGCTTCCTTCTGTGTTAAATAGAGGTTTTCTAGTAACATACTATTTTAAAACTTTTGTTTCTTTTACTACTTTTTGAGGTATTCTCTGAGTGACTGCCCTAGGATTACAATTAGCATCTTAACTGAAACAATCTAGTTCAAATAAATATCTACTTAATTTTAATATTATATAAAAGCTTTGCTCCAGTATAGGTCCATTCCCTCCCCACTCCTTTGTGCTACTATCACACTACAAATTACATCTTTGTACATTATAATCTCATCAACATAGTTTTGTAATTATTGACTTATGCATTTGTCTTTTGTATCAGATAAAAGATTTACAAACAAAAAGATAAATATACCGTAATCTTTATTAATTTCTGTAATTACCTTTATCAGTGCTTTTACTTCTTCATGTTGAAGCAAGTTATTATCTAGCTTCATTTTAGCCTGAAGGACTTCCTTTAATATTTCTTGTAGAGCAGATCTGCTAATGATAAAGTCTTTTAGTTTTAGTGTCTGAAAATGAATTAATTTTTCCTTTATTTTTGAAGAATGTTTTTGTAAAATACATAATTCTTGGGTAAGTCTTTTTCAGCACGTTACAAATGTCATCTCATTCTTTCCAGTTTCCATGGTTTCTGATGAAAAGTCAGCCATTGATCTTATTGTGGTCTCTCCCTGGGCTGCAGATTCAGGCCAGTTTTCTGCTCACTAGTCCTCTGCCAAAGCTCACTTTTGCCACCACTGGGAGTACGCACAAGGAGTTGGCCACAAATGTGTGGGTGAGGCACAGAGAGCTGGCGGTGCCCATCAGCCACTGGGAGGATCTACAGGTGAGGCATCCCCAGTGGTTCATGCGCAGCTTCTTTATAAAGTCCATGGTGTGATCCGTGTCCCTTTAATGCCCTGCAAGAGTCCTACCTGCCACTCCCCCAGCCTCTTTGTGTCTCCAACTCCTGTAGCTCACAACACAGTACTCTGGATGCAGAGAGAGAGAAATGGGCCTTTCTGGCAGCATCCCACCCACCCAGCTGGGAAAACTGGGTACTCACTCAAATGCTCTTCCCTTCCTCCTTGGGATAAATCTCTGGCCAAGAAGGTCTCTCTTGGCATTAGACTATGCCACTTTGCGTTGGGGTGATATAGATAAAATCAAATGCTTCCTCTTACCCTCTCTAATGTCTCCAAAATTGTTTTTGTTGTTGTTTCAATTAAGTGCTGGAACTTCTTCTGGACTTCCATAAAAGCTCACCTATCCATAAGTAATTTTCTAATACAGTGTTTTCCAGGAGAGAACACAGACTGAGAGTACCTAGAGCCAGTTCACAGACCACTGCAGGGTCCACTACCAAGACGAAGTCTGTATGCCTATTACCCACTGCTCGGGTGGGTCTTCTAGGTTCCTTGGCATATGGTGCTGGATCCCATAGCTCCCTCAGAGGTACTTTTGTCTGTGGATGGATGGCAAATTGTTGTTGAAGGGGGGATACAATGACAAATGTCTTATATAGCTATCTTGCTGATATCATTTCCACATAATCCATTTCTCTTGAATAAATGCTCCCAGCATTGTTGTAAGCCTGTGGTCAATTTCCAGAGTTCTGGAAATGTTAATTTTGATTATTTTTGTTCACATTACTTTTATGGAAGCAAGCGTTTTCAGAATTCCTTGCTTGGCCATTCCACGGTGCTTCTCCCGCCTTCCTTTTCACCATAGAATATGGTTATCATCATCTAGACTTAAACATTTTAAATGATATCTTTGCAGAAGAACTATACCAATAAGATGAATAAACTTTCAGAAATGTAAACTTGATTGAGGTGTCCCTTATTATTTAAACTGTCCAAACGCTCAGGCATTTCTGAATAAAAATCAAAGGTCTTATGATATCTAGTTCCAAATTCACTATTGCCTTCAGGCATCCTGTGACTCAGAAATGTTTGCCAAGTGTGTTGCATTCACTCACAGCTTTCAGTTTTTACATGCTCTGCTCCCTTTGCTTGGCCATCTTGCCTAATGAATTCCTTCTAGTCATTCTTCAAGTCAAATATCAAGTCAAAACTCAATCACTTCTTCTCTGAAGACTTTCTGTAATCCCAGAGGTAATGTCTTTTTATATCTTCATCACGCTGTGTGCATTCCTCTATTAAATCACTTTTTATATAGTATGTAATTGTGGTTTGCCATCTCCTTCCCCACCACTTTAAGAGTTGGAATTACAGAATTTCAACTTTTTAAACCCTATGCTTAGGAAAATGCCTGCCATATAGTATGAACTACTTGAATGTTGTCTGAATAACTGGGTGAGAGAGTTGAGAGTCATAGACAAGGAAGTTTGGAAGTGGGAGATAGCAATTAAGAGGATCATGGTGCTAGCTTTTTTCAACCAGAGAATATATTTGGATACTTTTCTTTATCCCTTCTCCAGTAAATGATAAATGGCTTTCTGCCCTGGTGAAGAGAGTCCCCTTTAGCTTAGTAATGCCTCTGAGTGCACTAAGAATTAATGGTTCAGGGCTCAAAGGAAAAGATTTGGCACAGGCAGGGATGGGAGAAGAATTATGCAGCCAAAATATTTCTCTTCTTTTTTTCCTCAAACTCTCTGAAGGGAGAAAACATAAAACTGAATATTATATTAAGCATTAAACAAAGATAATATTCTCACTCTGTGATTAAAGGATAATGGTGTTCTTGTGATGGTGTCAGTTATAATAAACTAAATAAATTACAAGTAGTAATCTTGTTTGTAGGAAGTTATACTGGTTGACATGTCATATCTTTTCCATTTGTAGTTTCCCAAACTTTCTGATTTGTTTCCAACAAAAATTGATGTTGGTAAGATGAATAAAAACCTAAGCATGGGAAGAAGTTGATGGATAGCTTTATGTGGTCTGCATGGAAAAATCCTCCTCAGGAAGGAACCCAAATTACTAAATGGAAAAGGGTGGGAAGAATAACTGATGTCAGTAAAAAAAAGTTATGAAAAATCAAAAGGTCAGAACTTTGGATATTTGTAAGTTAAGGTGTATTTTGACTTGTCCTGGCGAGACTCAAAAACTACGAGTAAACTGAATTACTTCCAGTGAAATTACTTGGCTCAAATAATTTCCTATTTCAATACCTTGCTGCTATGAGGACAAGTGAAATAGACCAGTGCAACTAATAAGCCAAATTATATAATATTTGGGGGAGACCTTGAAACATGACAGTGTAAACTATATTGCATCCATATTTCTATTCATGCACCATTATTGTAATCAACAGTTAGTTGTTCAAAGTAACCAAGACTTTACTTAAACTTTTTATATTCCTTCTATACGTAGAAAGGTAGATTAATTTCTTGTACAAAAAGAGAAATTTATGTGTGACAGATATAAATTTCATCGATTATTTTAAAATCCAGAATTTTAAAAATACAAATAGTAAATACTCGCATTTCTGTCACTTCATTTAAAATACTACTAACTGATTAAAAATAATCCTACTAATATATATATTACTTTGAGCAAGATATCATCTATCAGTTATCTGGTATTCAAGAAAACAAATGTGCTAAAGACACTGATCTGAAATATATTAAATTTCCCCTTCCTTTTATTAGCTGGTATCACAGTTATTACATATATCACATATACATATAACTATATATAATCATATAAAATTATATATGATATATACATGTTTTAAATTCAGTTTATTTACTCCAGTACTTAAAGAATATTCTACCTTGTTACTAAAGGCAAAAATTGCTAACCCTTCCTAATTTACATGAAACATATTATTAGTCCCCCTTTATAGTGAGGAAAGTGAGTTACACAGAGCTTAATTTATTCATCCACGTTCACCCAACTAGCAAGAAGTTAAGCTGAAGTTGGAACACAAGAATGTTTGACTTCATGTTCTTCCCACCTCTTCTCTTCCCTTTTTCAACACATATTTTTGAGTGTTCACTATACACCAGGTAATGTGCTGTGCACCAGAAATTTAATCATGAGAAGATCCCCAAAAAGGAAATTAGTGAATTAGGCAACAAATAATGTGTCATGTTTGACTGAAAATAGAGTTGGTATTTCTAATATTACTGTCAAGGAGCATAAAGACAGGGACCATCAGAAAAAATAGTAGCTGTCCTAGGGCAGGCTTTTGGACTGAGGACAGGGCAGGGGGTGAGGGATATCAACTAAGTTATGGGTTAGAAAAAGAAGTCCTATAGAGAAAGGTCATGGATTAAAAAGAAATGACAGGGACTTCCTTGGGGGTCCAGTGGTAAAGAATCCACCTTCTAATGCAGGGGACGTGGATTCGATCCCTGGTGGGGGAGCTTCCCACATGCCACGGGGCAACTAAGCCTGTGTGCCACAACTACTGAGCCTGTGTGCCTCAACTAGAGAGCCTGTGTGCCACAAACTACAGAGCCCATGTGCTCTGGAACCCATGCGCCACAACTACAGATCCCACACACGCCACAACGAAAGATCCCGCATGCCCCAATGAAGAGCTTGTGTGCCGCCATTAAGACCGGATGCAGCCAAAAAAAAAAAAAAATGATAACGGGAGATAAATAGTGGTTGAGATGACAGTGAGTATTAGGACATTCTAAGACAGAGGTAAAAGTGAGAATGAGCCCCAAATGAGTTTAGAAAGACAATTTCTCTAGGGCAGGTCAGTGTTTGGAATAGGCAGAAGTTTAAATCTTTTGGTTACAGGAATTAAATTCTAAAGGTAGAAGTCTAGTAGGTTTTAGATTAGAAAGAGGGGCAAGCATGGGAATGACATTATTGCTGCCATAGATGATGGTATGGCTAAGCATCTATACCTAGGAAATGCCAAAACATGCAGATGTCTCTTAAGTGATCTTAGCTATATAAACAGAGAATAGAAGCACCCCAAAATCAGACAGATCATTACAATAAACAGGGACAACAGAAAAAAAAGAGAAGAAAAATAAGATTTGGAGAAACACCCATGGGGTTTTTCTTCCTTTCTTAAATTTCTGAATGACTAATTTGTCCCTGGATACCACAAACATCAACTACTCATTCCAAAACTGCTTAGAACATTTTTTTGAGTTTTTTACAAAACATTTTTCAATCATTAGTCCAAGTTTATATAAGCAGGTTTAGATACAGCCCCTCTGAGCATTCTTATTTAATGATATACGGGATGCTGTACTTTTGAATTGGGTAAATTTCCACTCACTTTATATTTAGGCCTCCCAGGACCTTGTTCTATAATACAGAAGAAAAGCAACTTGATTCCACAGAGGCTACATGTAAGTTATGGCATTCTCATAAATGTTACTTGGGCTACCCTAGAGAAAAAGCAAAAAGAGATACTCCATAGAATAGTCAGCAGTAGTGAATGAAAAACCTCTAGTTAGATCCAAGAGAGAGGGTATGGCATGTATTATAGCAAAGTGGCTTCAGTATAGCTGTCACGGTTTATATTACATCATGGTTAAGAGCACAGACTCTAAAGATAGGATAACTGGGTTTCAATCTCAGCTCTGCTACTTACTAGCTGTGTGACGCAATAAAGTCATCCAACCCCTCTGCATCTCTGCTTGCTTATTAGTAAAATGAATATATTATAATAGGATCTACTTCAAAGAGTATTATGACAGTTACAGGAGTTGATATATATAAAGTGCCTTGACCAGAACACTACAATTATTATTATTATTTTGTGGTTGGTGACGCAATGTATAGGCTTTGGCAGTAAATAGTCTTAGCATGGCCAAACCAGAAGTGTGCCTGTTTTCTGCTCACATAACTAGAATCTGACAGAAACTAAATTGAGACTCAAAAAACTCATTGACTACTCCTTACTAAAAATTCAGGTTCATATGAGCACAGGCAGAAGTCATATAACGGACATTCTGAACTAAAATAAAACTACCTAACCTAGTATTACCAGTTTGATAGTCTTGAATAAGAGATCTCCTACTATGCCTTCTATAATATAAATGTTTTCCTAACACATTCTCCTTTGCCACCATTATGCAAAGTATGGAGTACTGACCAGAAGATATCTCATCAACTTTGATCTGACCACGGAAGCAATTAGGTTTTTGCTCTTCTTTCCCAGACATCATATTTAGCATTAGTTTTTCTAGACGTTTTAACATACTTTCACTCATATTGTTTGAATTTAGAGTTAACTAAACCCCTAGGCTGTCCTCAATATTCTGCAAGTTGCTGCATTGACAGGCAAGATGAGCTCCATTTTATTGCGTCTCTTAACTTAATAAACTACCTATTTTAGTTTATTTCCAGTGAAAAGTGACTTCACGCTTGCTGACACATGTTCAGTGGTTATACAAGAAATGTTGATATTTTGTCTTTCGTGCATCAACTCAGTCTTCTCACTCTCTTGCACTTCCGCTTTCCAATTTCTTTGAAGCCACTGTCCATTTGACATGAAAAATGTACTTATAGTCATGTGGCTAATTATTTCAAGGAGAGGTGAAAAAAAAATCTCGAATATGGCATGATTAACTCCATCTGCTTCAGCTAAAGCAATTGCATACTGCAGAATTTCTTTGCAAAGACAAATTTTCAGCAATTTACTTTTGTTAAATATTGCATTCTGTTCCTCCAATACTGGACTGATTTTTTTATGTATCTTCAGAGAATCGACACTATCCCATAGCACATCTTAAAGATCATATACTTTTCCTGTGAAATTTTATGCAAGTGAATTGTCTTTGTTAGCTTTTACCAAATTATTATCACTTCTCATGTCATTATTCAGGTTTTTAGCTCTTGGCTTTCTAACTTCCCATTGCAAAAGTAAATAGTCTCATGATGGTTGACTGTTCCATTCAAGATCTGAGGTGAAGAGGTAGAGATGGGGATGAGGCCAGACTAAGGAGTGCTATTCATATCCTTGATATATGACTATTATCTCTGCTACTCAGTTTCATAGCAGCAATATTTCTCCTGTTGCCATCAGACAGGATTATTTGCAATAAAGCTCTTAAGAGTTTTGCAACTAACCCCAAGGCTGGGGCTGGACCTGAGATGTGCTACTTAGTATCTGATAATCTTAGGTTTTTTAGACTCCCTAACTCTCAGATTCCTCATATGTTAATGAAGATAATTAAGACTGGAATATTCCTGGTAGGGTTGTTAAAGGACTAAGGTAAATTATTTAAAGTGTTCCATGTGATGCCTGACACACAGAGGTTACTCAATAAGCATAGCTATTACTATTTCTGAAAATATGCACTCTTCAAAAGTATTTGTGAAATAACTATTAATTTAGATTAAATTACCTTGTATCAGGTTATGATTAAATGTAAAAGAACTGGAATTTGTTGATGGCTTAAAGTAAACAGAACTTAAAGAATATACACATGATTTTTTCATCTTTTTGCTTAAACCCTAAAGTACCTGAGAAAAAAAGAAGACAAAATAGCAATATTATTTAATATTTACTAGGTCTAAGAATTAAAAAGATGGCAAATGCCCAAATAAGAACCTATCCACTCCTTGATGATTTCTTCCACCACATCACTATTACACTTTCTGAATTCTTACACATATTCTGTACCTAAAAATTTACCAGTAAAGTATTAAACTCATGCTTATTTTGATAATTGTTTCACATGTTTTTTTTAGCCTGTTTAAAAATGCAGTATAGCCCTAATGACTTGACTAAGATCCTTTAGTAGATAGGTGTATATGTCTTAAGCTTTAGAACAAAAACAGCATCACCTCCTCATCTGGTTTGACTATATTGGTCTTAAACACCTACACATAAACCTATACATAACGAATGATGAATAACTTATTCTGGTAATTTCATAGTTTGAGAATATTGTGTTACATGGTGGGCCTGGATCTCTCTTCAGGAAAGGACTTCTTGTCAAGTATGGCTGGGATTGCTATTGGTGAACAGTGTTTAGCTGTCAGCCACCCTGGTGATTGCCTCAGATGTAGAGATCCGCCTCACCTAAGGTTTTGTCCCTTCCTATGAGACAGCCTGGGACCTGGGACCTGGGACCCTTTGCTGCAGTGCTTACACCTGGACAAATGTCTCCTCGAGCAACAAAATACAAAGAAACTATAAGGGACTAAAAATAACCGCATGCATGCACATAATTAGTTGGGACTAATTATGAACAAGATACAAAAAGACCAAAAACTCAACAAAAGTAGGGTACTGCACATGCACCATGCACATAGCAGCACCAAGGGGGTGGGCAGACTACCTAAGCCACCCCTCTGGCCCAACCCCTGGATCCACCCCTACCCTCACCCCATATAAGGAACCAGCTTGCCTCCCCTCGGGGAGCGAACAAGGGAAACTATTACTTGTTTTCACTCCCTCCTGCTGCAGCAGGAGCCCCAATAACGCCTTGCGTGAATTTCTTACCTGGTTCTTATCAATTTCTATTGATTAAGGGAGGCCAAGAACCTGGGTCAGTAACACCTAGAGTGACCCCACTTTCTCTTTGAAGTATCCCTGAACACCCTAACTAAAATTGCAGCTCCTTTCCCATAGCTGTACACATGCACTTCTATGTTTATATCTTTCAATAACATTGCTATATAACATACTTGACATATTTATTTACTTATGTGCCACTGTTTCTCTTTCCCCTTCAGAATACAAGCTCAATGAAGGCAACATTTGAGGTCTGTTTTGTTTACTGCTATATCCCAAGTGCTCAGAAGAGTATCTGAAACATAATAATTGTTCAATAATTGTTTTTTAAATAGCTATGAACTGTAGAGTAAATATCCTACTCTCTGTTAAGGAAGAAAGGTGAAATATGTAGTGTTCAATAAAATAAACAAAAGTTGTGTTTGTAATTTGGATTTTCTCAAAGTTCAGCTTCAATGATAAAAGATGCTTATTTATAATGATGAAGCTCTACTTTATTCTTCCCTTGGTTATTTATCCATGAATGTTTATTTCTTTAGTAAAAATCTAGGAGGAGAGGAAAAATGTGTGGCAGTCAGTATAGCTCCCTTTTATACACAGCTGCCCAAGGCCACTTAGCTATCTCTTTGTCATTAAAAAAAAAAAAAGTGTCTGAGTTTTGCTTCCTAAATTTGACTTCAAATCTTCTTGTACATACTTGAATCTCTCACATCCAGCAATTTAACTTCACATCAAGAACTTCCTTTTTACAGGGAGTGAGGGATAGTTTGGGAGTTTGGGACTGACATGTACACACTACTATATTTAAAATGGATAACCAACGAGGACCTGCTGGATAGCATAGGGAACTCTGCTCAACACTGCAATAACCTAAATGAGAAAAGAATTTGAAAAAGAACAGATACATGTATATGTATAACTGAATCACTTTGGTGTACACCTGAAACTAACACAACATTGTTAATCAACTATACTCCAATGTAAAATTTAAAACAAAACAAAAAAATAAAACACACAAAAAAATTTCCTTTTTAAAGAAAACCCATTCTTTTTATGGCTTTTTCATTCAAAGGCTTCCCAAGAAACTTTCATAAACTCTCCTCTCTATGCTTGCTCTCAGTACAAGGCACAGCAAAGTATTAGCAACTGAAACTGCCTCTTTGTCCAATTGGGGTTCCAGGCCACTGGTCCCAGAGTACACCCAGTAAAGTATTCCCTGATAGCTGGGAGGAAAAGTTAGCTTAAAATATTCTTGTAAAATTTTTACTGAGCTATATCTTACATATCATACAATTCATCCATTTCAAGTGTATATTTTAAAGATTATTAATATTACTAACTACTATAAACATCATCATAGATCAGTTTTAGAACATTTTTATTCCTCAATAAGATTGTTCTTATCCACTTATGCTTAATTACCATTCCCAGCTTCAGGCAACCATTAATTTACTTTATTTCTCTAAAAATTTGCATATTCTGGATATTTCATATAAATAGAATTATACAATATGTGCATAAAATGCCTGGCTTCTGTCATTTAGCATAATGTTTTGAAGTTCTTCCATGATATAGCATATGTCAATAATTTTATTGTTGAATAGTATTTCATTGTATGGATATGCCACATTTTGTCGATCCACCTATTTTGTCTATCCAGTTGATTGGCAGTTTTTCAGTTTTGGGACATGATGAATAATGTAACTATGAACGTGTCCTTGTGGGGACATATGTGCTCAATTCTCTTATGTAGATATTTAGTAATTTTATGTTTAACTTTTTGAGAAACTGACAAACCATTGTCCAAAGTGGTTGTAAAAATTTCATTCCCACCAGCATGTTTCTTCACATCCCCCATCAACATTTGCTATTGTCAGTTTCATTTATTACAGGCATTCTAGGTGGTTTGAAATGACATCTTATTGTGGTTTTAAATTGCATTTCTGTGGACAGGGGGATGGGAGTAGGCCAAGTTAAACATCAAAGACCCCACTGTTTTTACTGAAGTCTGGTAGTTTTTCTTGAATAATCCATCTTCAGATGGTTGGAAGCCCTTGGTTGATTTCCAGAGTTCTGAAAGAGTCTGTTTTGCTGATATTTGTTGTTTTTGTGTAGGAGATTTACCAAGGTTCTCACTTCACCACTCCGTAAGTCCTGCTCAAATCTAAAATGTTGTTATGATAAGTTTTAATTTTATAAAATTCATCTTTATTCAGAGATTTCTTAATTCTCCCTCTATATTATCTCTTTTTATTATTTGACTTCTCAACATTTAAAATGTTCTCCATTAGAAATTTATTTTGATAGAAGCTAGCCAGTTGTCTAACCACCACATGTTAAATAGTATTTCCCTTTTCTTCTTTGCATGCTTGTATCACTCTTTGCCAACTATAGGCTTTTTTCAAGCTTGTACTTTTATTAAGAATGATACATTTATTTATACATTTTTTGAACACAGAAAAGTTAAGAGAAAAATAATAGCCCACTGAAATGCCACTTAAATACTATTATCTATATGTTACATTACTTATCTATTTCTCTATCTACTTATGTTTTCTGAAGTTTCACCTGTGTGTAATTTTTACATGAACACACTGGCCAACGAATGCAGAGACATCCAATCATCATGTCAAAAACTCTTCAACTTTCCATTATTAGGAAAATGCCATGATGATGATGATGATGAAATAGTAATAAGAACAAACACATAGTGTCTGTTATGTAACAGGTTCTGTTCTAACTACTTACAAATATTAACTCATTTAATTTTTATATCAACTCTATGAGGTAGGTACTACTATGATTCCCATTTTCCAGATGAAGAAACTGAGGCACAGAAGGGTTAAATAACTTGTCCATGGTGACTCAGCTAGAAAATAGTGGAGTTGGGAATTCCAGTTCCAGAATCTTTACTGTCAAATCTTATTACTATCCTTGCTTTACATGAGTTAACTAAGGCACACAGTGGTTAAGAGTTGTTCGACCAGTAACTAGTACAACTAACACTTTGATTCACTCAGACTCTACAGGTGGCAGAGGGCAACTACTGGGGATAAAGTACACACACGCCCCCAGGTTTAAGATGGGAAGACAGTTTGGGGAAGAAGAGATTCCCACTGTCTATATTACCTAGGACTTAAGCTACTTTCCAGAGATCCATTCCCTGACTTCTTGCCTAGAGGGGAGTGTGACAAGACAGTGCAGATGTACCCAGCTAGAAGAAAACTGGAAAACTGGAAGCAACAGGAGTTTGAATTCCAAAATGAGCTGTTAGAACATTTCACTCCAGTAGCAATCTGCCTATAGCAATATCCCAGCTACAAGGGCAGGACCACTCCAACACCTACAAAGAGATGCTGGAAAAAGGTATAGCCAATAACCTTACCAACCACCTGCTTGAGCATCTGTGCTCTCCTGGATAAACTGGTAGCCCAGGCTGACTGATACGATACTCTAGAGTCTAGATGCATTAATGGCTCTTACATCCTGACAACTCTGGGCATGCTGGCAACATACACGTCGACTGTGTCACACATATTGGCCAGTTCAGACAAAGAGACCTTCCTAGAATACCCTAGGATTACCACCCAGGCAGAGACCCCCTCTCCCTCCTCAGAACCCAGGAAGGCTCCTGGCCATCCTACACAGGCAGCACACAAAGCATGAAAAGGGCCAGCTGAGATCTCTCTAAATTTTGCTAGACCATCTCCTCTTTTATCTTCTTTCATCTGCACGAAATTTTTATGTTCATTTCCCCAAACTTTTTCTGGGCATGGTTTTCAAGTGCTCACTTCAGCCAGTGAATGCATTCCTGTTAGTTTCAAAATGTTAACATTGACAGGTGACAGGTAGTAACAGTTTATAAGAATTTTCTATATTTCTAAGCATTTGCTTACTTTACTATTGAACGTAAACTTGGAATTTCTTCAACAGGTAATGGTAAACATATGTCATTGATTTGGAACACAATATAATGCATGAAAGTATTTATGAGAATCACATGCACCTCAGAGTGTCACAGGGAAATACTTTGGCAGAATCTGCTTATGCCTTCTGTGGTATGTATTCAATCAGAGAACATTATATATTACTTTCTCAAGAGTTTTACAATTGAGCTTATCTAGTGGTGACTATGGAATAAATGTTTTATTATATTTACCATAAATATATGTGACTAAATTAGACATGATTAATATCATTGATCTGCTAGAATATGTATTATATAAGTTAACTTTGTTGTAGTAGACATAAGTTTTTTTTTTAAACCCAGTTATAATAATATTTCACCGGACTTCAGAATCTGGTAGCAAATCTACCGAAGGACTTGTGAACAGCACAGATAAGGAAATTGTTTCCCTTGGCTCATGAGCCAGATTACACTGTAAAAGGCCATCCTGCCTACACACACACATTGACTACTTTGCACACACATATAAGTTCGCTGATGTGACCATTCCCTCCACCATGCTTGCCCCCAGGGATGGTTCCTGACAGAGACTGTATGATGAATTGCATTTTGTCCTGTTGTTTATATAGGAGGGTCCAAGAGAACATAGCTTGAGTTTTCAGTTGTGATTCATACCCAGTAACATGTTCAAATCAGTCTTTTAAGAAATGACTCACGTAATGTTTTTCTCTACCTTCTGCAAGAACATTAAGTAGATCTTCCCAAGTACATCCTCTGTTTTATAATAAATCATTTTCAGATATTTGTTTTCCCAAATCTTCCCCCCAAAAAAAGTATTCTCTCTCTTGTGTTATGCAACTGCTGATAAGCCTTGTGCTGAGGTTTTGTGTGTAGATGGAGTTCCTTATCCATGAATGGGGTGGTTTCTATCCCAGTCCAAAGATTTACCAACAGACAGACTTTCAAGATAGAGAAAAGGATGAAAACGGGGTATTTTATAGTTATAGGTGTTTGCTTTTGTTGTTTTAAGATGTAGAAGTGGCAAATAGCAATTCAATGTTAAGGAACATATTATTATAAAAAATGATAGAAACATTTAAAGATCTTGGCAGTCTAAGTTCATTTAAAGCAATGTTTTTCAAAGTGTGGTACCCTGAACAGCAGCATTACTTAAGGAATTGTTCCATTTCACCTAAGTTATCAATTTTGTGGGCAAAGAGTTATTTATAACATTCCTTTATTACCTTTTTAATATCCATGGGATCAGTAGTAATGAACACCCCCCCCCCCATTTATTTCTGATACTAGTAATTTGTAGCTTTTCTCTTTTTTTTTCTTGGTTAGCCCAGCTAGAGTTGTATACATTTTACTAATCTTCTACAAGACCAGCTTTTGGTTTCACTGATTTTATCTATTGATCTCCTGTTTTTATTTGATTTCTGCTCTAATTTTTATTTATTTTCTGCTTACTTTGGATTTAATTTGCCCTTCTTTTCTAGTTTCCTAATATAGAAGCTTAGGTTTCTTAGTTTAGACCTTTCTTCTTTTTTAATATATGCATTCAATACTATAGATATCCTTCTAAGCACTGCTTTCTCTGTATTCTACAAACTTCAATATGTTGTATTTTCATTTTCATTTAGTTTAAAATATATCTTTATTCATCTTGAGATTTCTTATTGCACTGGTGTTACTTAGAAGTGTGCTATCTAATCTACAAATATTTTGGGAATTTCCAGCTATCATTCTATTTATTTTTAATTTAATTACATTGTGAACTGAAAGCATACTTTATATAATTTCTATTCTTTTAAATTCGTTAGAGTGTGTTACATCGCCCAGAATATGGTCTATATTGATGAATGTTCCATGTGAGCTTGAGAAGAATGTGCATTCTGATATTATTAAATAAAATAATTTATAAACGTCAATTAGAGCCAATTGATTGATGGTGGTGTTCAGTTCAATTATATACTTAATTTTCTGCCTACTGGGTCTGTCAATTATTGATAGAGGGGTGTTGAAATATCCAACTATAATAGTGGATGGATGTCTATTTCTCCTTGAAGTTCTATGAATTTCTCTCTTAAATATTTTGACACTCTGTTATTAAATGCATAGACATTAATGATTGTTATGCCTTCTTAGAGAATTGATTCCTTTATGCTTTTGCAATATCCTCTTTATTCCTGATAATTGTCCTGACCCTGAAGTATGCTTTGCCTGGAATATTATTCTAGATTTCTTTTGATGAGTGTTAGCATGATATATCTTTCAACATCCCTTTATTTTTTAACCTATTTAAGTCTTTTTAAAATTTTTCCTTCCAGTTTTATTGAGATATAGTTGACACTGTATAAGTTTAAGGTATACAGCATAATGATTTGATTTGTATACATCATGAAGTGATTATCACAAAAAGTTTAGTGAATATCCATCAAATCATATAGATACAAAATTAAAGAAATAGAAAAAATAATTAAAAATTTTAAAATATTTTTTTCTTGTGCTGAGAACTCTTAGGATTTACCCTCTTAACAGCTTTCATATATAACATAGAGCAGTGTTAATTATTAATTATATTTATCATGTTGTACATTAAATCCCTAGTATTTATTTATCTTATAACTGGAAGTTTATACCTTTTGACTACCTTCATCCAATTCTCCCTTCCCCCAAGCCCTTGGCTCTGGTAATCAAAAATCTGATCTTTTTCTGTGAGTTTGTTTTTGAAGTATAATTGACCTACAACATTATGTTAGTTGCTGTTACACAACATGACTCAATATTTCTATACACTTCAAATTGATCAGCACAGATAAGTCTACTTACAATATATGACAATACAAAGATATTACTTTGTAGTAATATCTTTTATAGTTATTGACTATATTTCCTACACTGTATATTTCATACCTGTGACTCATTTGTTTTGCAACTGGAAGTTTGTACCTTTTACTCTCCCTCAACTATTTTTTCCCTTTCCCCACAGCCCCCCAGCAATCACCTATTTGTTCTCTGTATATATAACTCTGTTTTATGTTTGTTCATTTGTTTTAATATTTTAGCTTCAACATATAAGTGAAACCATACAATATTTGTCTTTAACTGTCTGACTTATTTCACTTAGCATAATACCCTCTAGGTCCATCCATGTTGTCACAAATGGCAAGACTTCATTCTTTTTTATGGCTGAATAGTATTCCATTGTGTGTGTGTGTGTGTGTGTGTGTGTGTGTGTGTGTGTGTGTGTGTGTGTATACCACATCTTCTTTATCCATTCATCTGTTAATGGGGACTTCAGGTGCTTCCATATCTTGACTATTATAAATAATGCTGTAATGAACAAAGGTGTGCCTATATCATTTCAATTAGTGTTTTTGATTTCTTCAGATAAATACCCCAAAGTGGAATTGCTGGAACATATAGTAGTTCTCTTTCTAATTTTCTGAGGTATCTCAATATTGTTTTCCATGATGACTGCAACAATTTACATTCCCACCAACAGTGTATGAGGGTTCCCTTTTCTCCACATCCTTGCCAAGACTTTGTTCTCTTTTGGATAATAGCCATTCTGACAGGTGTAAGGTGATATCTCATTGTGATTTTCATTTGCATTTCCCTGATGATTAGTGATGTTGAGCATCCTTTTTTTTTTTTTGCGGTACGTGGGCCTCTCACTGTTGTGGCCTCTCCCGTTGTGGAGCACAGGCTCCGGACGCGCAGGCTCAGCGGCCGTGGCTCACGGGCCCAGCCGCTCCGCGGCATGTGGGATCTTCCCGGACCGGGGCACGAACCCATGTCCCCTGCATCGGCAGGGGGACTCTCAACCACTGCGCCACCAGGGAAGCCCCCGAGCATCCTTTCATGCTCCTGTTGGTCACCTGTTACGTCTTTCTTGAAAAAATGTTCCTACCAGTTGCTGTCATTTGTGGCTCCTTCTGTTCTTGGTAAACTGTGATTCTCTATATTCCCCTCTGCCCATTTTTTAATCAGGTTTTTTGTTTGTCTGTTTTTCTGATGTTGAGTTGTATGAGTCCTTTGTATATCTTGGATAGTAAACCCTTATTGGATATACCATTTGTAAACAACTTCTCCCATTCAATAGGTGGCCTTTACGTTTTGTTAGTAGTTTCCTTCTCTGTGCAAAAGCTTTTTAGTTTAATGTATTCCCATTTGTTTATTTTTGCTTTTTTTCCCCCTTGCCTGAGGAGCCAAATATTACAAAGATCAATATCAAAAAGCATACTGCTTATGTTTTCTTCTAGAAGTTGCTTCAGGTTTTATTTAAATCTAGAATCCATTTTGAGTTTACTTTTGTATGTGGTATGAGAAAATGTTCTAGTTTCAATCTTTTACAAGTAGCTGTCTAGTCTTCCCAGCACCACTTATTAAAGAGACTATCTTGTCTCTATTGTATATTCTTGCTTCCTTTGTCACAGATTAATTGACCATAAGTGCATGGGTTTATTTCTGGGCTCTCTATTTTGTCCCATTGATCTATGTGTTGTTTGTGTGCCAGTACCATACTGTTTAGATGACTGTAGCTTTGTAGTATAGTTTGAAATCAGGGAGGGTGATACTTCCAGCTTTGTTGTTCTTTCTCAACATTGTTTTGGCTTTTCTGGGTCTTTTGTTATTTCATAGAAATTTTAGAATTATTTGTTCTAGTTCTGTGAAAAATGCCCTTAGTATTTTAATAGGGATTACACTGATTCTGTAGACTGCCTTAGGTAGTATGGTCATTCTAACAATATTAATTCTTCCAATCCATGAACACGGTATACCTTTCCATCTGTCTGTGTCATCTTCAATTTCTTTCACCAGTGTCCTAGAATTTTCTGAGTACATGTCTTTCACCTCCTTAGATTTAGTCCTAGGTATTTTACTCTTTTTGATGTGATTGTAAATGGGATTGTTTTCTTAATTTCTCTTTCTGACAGCTCATTGTTAGTGTACAGAAATGCAACAGATTTCTGTATATTAATTTTGTATCCTGCCACTTTTCTGAATTCACTGATGAGCTCTAGTAGTTTTTTAATGGTGTCTTGAGGATTTTCTATACATAGCATCATGTAATCTGGAAACAGTGACTATTTTACTTCTTCCCTTTCTATTTGGATTCCTTTTTTTTAATTTATTTTTTTCTTGTCTGAATTGCTGTAAGTAGGATTTCCAATACCATGTTGAATAAAAGCAGTGAGAGTGGGCATCCTTGTCTTGTTCCTGATCTTAGAGGAAATGATTTAACCTATTTAAGCCTTAAATTCTACTAGAGTTGTAACTGTTCTCTTGCACTGCACTTGTTCTGTTTTGTTTGTTTTTTGTCTTCTACTCTTTTTTTTTGCCTTCTCTGATTCAGTCGAGCATTTTATATGATTCTATTTTCTCACCTCTCAGCATATCAATTGTAATTTTTAAAAAAACATTTAAAGGTTGCCCTACTGTTTTTAATATACATTTATAAGTAATCTAAGTCCATTTTCCCATAACACTATGCTGCTTCACAGGCAGTCCAAGTTCCTTATAACACAGCATTCCCGTTTCATCCCTACCATCCCTAGTAACATTGCTGTCATTCATTATCCATAACCTATAATCAACAAACACATTACTGTTATAATTATTTTAGACAACTGGTTTCTGTTAGATCAATTAAGAATCATAAAAATATTTTATTTTACCTTCATTTATTTCCTTCTCTAATGCTATTCCTTTCTCTGTGTAGATCTGAGTTTCTGACCTACATCATTTTTATTATTTCTGAAAAATTTTTAACATTTCTTGCAAAGTAGATCTACTGACAACATATTCCCTCAAGTTTTATTTGTCTGAGAAAGTCTTTATTTCTCCTTTGCTTTTGAAAGATAATATTGCTAGTATAATAGTTTCCTTTGAGGCTAAGCCTTTGTTAAGAAGGACAGAATACTATGGGCTTATTTCCAAATAGTTACTTTTTCCCTCCCCCTGCCAGAAGCATAACAGGGTTTTCCTCTGACTTTCACCTTGAGATCCTGGTGAGCTCCTAGAGGTAAAACTCAGAATATATGACAACCCCCTTAAGGCTAAGCCCAGGAAGTTTCATCTTTCAAGCTAGTCCAAGGTCAATCATACTTTTAAAAAATGTTCTATTGTAAAAAGAACACTTAATATGAGATTTATCCTCTTAAAAATTAAATGTACAATATATTACTGTTAACTATAGGCAAAATGTTGTACATTTAAATGTTCCTACCAGTTGCTGTCATTTGTGGCTCCTTCTGTTCTTGGTAAACTGTGATTCTCTATATTCCCCTGTCTCTTCAGTTTTCAGGGCACTCCTTTGCCCTGTGACTTCAATTCTCTAATGATTCTAAACAGAGATGTTAATTCTATGTTTAGCTTTTTTTTTTTTTCTTTTTCTTTTTGTGAGAATGGGATTGATTACTTCTAAGCTCTTTACATGTTGGACAGAAAGTTGAGAATATGTAGCGAGATGCAGAGATAAACGTCATATTCAGCTGACTGAGACTCTCACTAATTATAAAAACAATCTTTACTATATAATCACCCTACCTATAAACTGTGTATTCCCACCTATATATACATTCAAAGCAAAACCACTCTACTGAGAAACTTTGATGTTCAGATCTGAGGTGCTCTCTCTATTGGAACAGCCTGAATAAAATCATTTTCCTTACTTGTCTGGATTTTTGTCTTCGACACACCTCCTAGCAAATCTATACATAATTTCTCCCCGTTTTATGAAACAGCTTTAAAGACTTTACTATCTTTTTTTCTTTTTTAGGCTCAATAACTTTTTAAAATTGAAGTATAGTTGATTTACACTATTGTGTTAGTTTCAGGTGTAGAGCATAGTGATTCAGTTATATATATTTTTTTTTCAGATTATTTTCTATTATAGGTTACTACAATATATTGACTATATTTCCCTGTGCTATGCAGTAAATCCTTGTTGCTTATCAATTTTATGTATAGTAGTTAGTATCTGTTAATTGCATACTGCTAATTTATCCCTGCCCCCATCCCTTTCCCCTTTGGTAGCCAGAAGTTTGTTTTCTATGTCTGTGAGTCTGTTTCTGTTTTGTATATAGATTCATTTGTATTATTTTTTTAGATTCCACGTATAAGTCATATCATATAATATTTGTCTTTCTCTGTCTGACTTACTTCACTTAGCATAATATTCTCTAGGTCTATTTATGTTGTTGCAAATGGCAATATTTTATTCTTTTATATGGCTGAGTAATATTCCATTTTATACACATACACATATGTATATAAATATATATACACACCACACCTTCTTAAGCCAAATGCCTGGTGATGGGCACTTGGGTTGTTTCCATATCTTGGCTATTGCAAATAGTGCTGCTATGAACACTGGGGTGCATAAACTTTATCATTTTAACTTGTTATGAATTTTTCAACCTGAAGCTTTGACTGATAAATTCAAGAATTAATAAAACTATCAGATATTTAATCATATTATCCATGCCCAAAAGAATCAATTATATATTAGTTGCAAGAAAAAGTTATGATTTTAATGTCAATACCGATAAATCTGTGATATTATAAGAAACATCTTTTTTCAAAATATGGTTTTTACTCTGAGAGCTTCCATAGAAAATTACTATATTAATAAGATTGTTTTCCAATATTTTGACATTTTTAAAGTTATACATAATCTTGTTTTGTTATCCAATCCAAATCCTAATACCATCTTCACACAGAATCTGAAATAAATGCAAACGAACAAAAAATTAAATATCCTAACTCTAATCACACATTCTTTCAAGACGCTTATAAATGATGCCTCTTGCAGTCCTATGTTCTCAGAACCACAGACTTTGATAGTGAAATTCAATTACAACCTATCCTTGGCAGTACACAGTCTTCTAACAGAATGTCAAAATGGAAACCCTTCTGTTTCAGTTCTGGCTCAGATTTCAAATTCCAAGAAGAAAACAATAATGAGCAAGTACTTCCACATTCCACACTGAGGTGAAATACTGCCTATATCAGACTAGCAAAGGAAAGAGCAAGGAAACAAAAATGAAAGCTGTTTTTCAAGCCCTAGTTAAATACTCACCACAGCACAAATATTTCAAGGATTAAGCAGCTAAGAGAAATAACTTCTTTTCTGGATAAAGTTGTTAAACTGCTATGGCATTTTTTTCCTTGCCTCCACTCAACTCAAAGTGTCAGAAAAGTAAGGATGGTATTCTATTCTTAACTGAATTCACTAAGAGGGGGTTTAATCTAAGCATTTGGAGACCTTGATATATGTGCTCTGGAGTGAAGGAAGAGCATGCAGGCGCCTGAGAAATCTGAGAGAGAGGGAGAGAGACAGAGAAAGAAGTGAGGTAGCCATCACACACATCCCTGCAATAACTTGTGAGTGTGTTCTATAATCTAGAGTTGTGCCAAAAGAGAAAGAGCTGGTGGTCAGGAATGGAATTAAAAAGGACCATCTGCAGGCTTGATATTACCCAACCAAATGGGTACGCCTTCTGAAATCCAAGGCTGAGGAAGGAATGTGGAGTTGGGGGGCAAGGGACAAATAAACAGGTACATCACCTGAGTAACCAGAAGTGCAGGAGAACACTCCATGAGATAAAGAGTTAAATTTCAATATCTACTAAAGCAAGATCATGACAGTACTAGATCAGTACAACAATTCCTTCCCCTACCTCTCTTTTCTTCCAACTTCACTGGAGAGGGTAGAAATGTGGGTTAGCAAGCTGGCAAGTTGTGGGAGGCAGGGATGGAGAGAAAGAAGCAATGGTTGGCAAAATAGAGAAAATGAAGGCATATTTCTTTTTTATTACAGGCTCCACACCTGAACAGGTGCAACAAGGGAGAATGGAGAGAAGATATCATTGATTATAAGTGAAATGGGTTTTGACAATTACATGAATCTAGACATTTTAATTACTAAAATAAGACCAGACAAAGACATGAGGGCTGCCTTAGATGTCACCAAAGACAGGAAATAACTAGCCCCATAGAAAACTTTGAATAGGCAAAGGAGAAATAGAATATAATTCTTTTCTGCTTGCACCATATGGTGACATTCTTTATGTGTAAAGTTACAGGAAATTGCTACTGTTTAGCACCATCCAAAATCAGGGTCCATTTTAACCATAAACTCCCTTCATGAATATAACCATAAACTTAAAAACACCACCTGTAACTGCCCCAGTTCTCAATGATCATCAAAATTTTGGAACTCTTATAATTCAGATTTCCTCCACCTTCTACTGTGAATTTAGTATAAAATATTTTGTGTTGATTTTTCTTATTTTAATGACATACAGTTGTCCCACAATATTTAGTGTTTAATATCTATCAATCTATCCATCACCATCAATATGTTCAATTTATCCATCAATTCTAAATGTTTTCCCATCAGCCTTTGTAATTCTTCCCACTCACCACTCTGCACCATTCCCCAGCTCCAGGCAATCACTAATCTATTTTCTCTCACTATAGATTATGTAGATTATATATATACATACACATAAAACATATATAATTCGGGATTCCCTGGTGGCACAGTAGTTGAGAGTCTGCCTGCCGATGCAGGGGACGCGGGTTCGTGCCCCGGTCCGGGAAGATCCCACATGCCGCAGAATGGCTAGGCCCGTGAGCCATGGTCGCTGAGCCTGCGCATCCGGAGCCTGTGCTCCGCAACGGGAGAGGCCACAACAGTGAGAGGCCCAGAAAAAAAAAAAACATATATAATTCACTTATGTAAAATACGGAGAGAGGGTGAGCACACGCATGTTCGTCCAGGGTCTGATGACCAGAGCACCAGGAGCACTGAGGGGAGGAGATCGATGGACCAGCTGCAACAGTCAGGCAGAGAGTGAATTCATCTTTCCTCCACCTTTTTGTTCTATTCAAGACCTCAGTGGATTAGGTGATACCACCCACGTTGGGGAGAGCCACCTTCTTTACTCATTCCACCAATTTAAGTGTCATTCTCTTCCAGAAACGCCCTCACAAACACACCCAGAATTAATGTTCCATCAGCTACCTGGGCATTCTATGGCCCAGTCAATTTGACACATAAAATTAACCATCACAGAAATCATTCACTATGAACCCTTTTTGATCTGGCATCTTACACTCAACGTAATTATTTTGATATTCAACAATTCATGTTGCAGAGCAGAATCTATTGCATAGATATTCATTTATTCATTCGTCTTTTGATGGACATTCAGGTTGTTTTCAAGTTACTGCTATGAGTAAAACTGCTGTGAACATTTGTGTTCAATCTTTATATGGATATCTGCCTTGGTTTCTCTTGGATAAATCCCTAGTTGTTAAACAGCTGGATCATAATATATGTTTAACTTTCTAAGAAACTTCCAAATAGTTTTATCAAGTGGTTGCATAATTTTTACATTCCCACTTGCAGTGTATAAGAGTTCTAGTTATTTTACTTCCTCACCAGTACTTATTATTAGCTGAATTTCTGATTTTATACATTCTATGGGTATATTGGTATCTCATTATAATGCTAATTTGAATTTCCTTAATGACTCATGGTGTTGAGCATTTTTTCGTGTGCTTATTTGCCATCAATTAGAGTTACAGCTAATAACCCAAAAATAATATAAAATGGAATCATAAAAACATTCAACCTGAAAGAAGACAAAAAAGGAAAAGAGGAAAAAGATAAGAAATGAGACAATTAAGAAACAAATAATAAGGAGGTAGTTTAATCAATAATATCAATAATCACATTCAACATAAATGATCTAAACACTCCAGTTAAAAGACAGAGATTGCTAGATTGTATAAAACAGTAAGATCCAAATACAACTGCATGAAAGAAACCCACTTTCAGTATACAGACAGTAATGGATGAAAATTAACGGAATAGGAGAAAATACCATAGTAACATTAGTGAAAACAACACTAAAATGGCTGTCGTAATTTAAGACATAAGAGATTTTAGAACTAAGAATATTAAAGGGGCTAAAAAGGGTCATTTCATAATGATAAAGGGATCAATATAAATATAAGATAAATGTAACAGTCCTAAATGTGTGTACACTAAATAACAGAGCTTCAAAACACATAAAGAACAAACTGATGATACTATAAGAAAAACATAAACAAAACCATATATGTAGGACCAGACTGCATCCTTCTCTCAGTGACTGATAGATCAATTAGACAGAATATCCTTAAGGATATAAAAACCATGACCAAAATTACCAACCAACATGAACTAATTGATATTTATGAAACACTCCATTCAACAACAGATTATACATTCGTTTCATGTTCATACAGAACATTTACCAAGAAAGGCTTTATTCAGGGCCATAAAAGAAGTCTCAATTTAGAAAGTCTCAAATTATACAAAGTGTGTTCTCTGACCATAATGGAATTAAATTAGTAACCAATAACAGTAAAATATTAGGAAAGTCCCAAAATATTTGGAAACTATTAATATAAGACAAAATTTTAAATAATCCATTAATCAAAGAATATGTGAAAAAAGAAATTAGAAAGCATTCTGAACTGAAGAAAAATGAAAACACAACCTATCAAAAATTCTGAGATGCAGCTGAAACCGTACTAAAAGATAAAATTATAGCACAAAATATCTATGTTAAAAAGAAAATTATCAAATCAGTAGTCATCTATATTCAGAAACTAGCAAAATCTGAGAAAATTAATCACAAAGAAAACATAAGAAATGAAATAGTAATTATGAAAAACAGAAGTAAATGGAAACAAATAAAAATGAAAACTGCTTGTTTGAGAAGACCAATAAAACTGATAAACTTCTAACCAGATGGATAAAGAAAATAAGTGAGAAGGCACAAATTACCAAATTTGGAACAAGAGAGGTGATGTCATTACAAATTGTAAACACACTCAAAGAATAATAAGGGAATATAATAAATTTTAAATTAAATTTAAATTTAAATTTAAATTTAAATTTAAATTGTCAAATTTGACAATTTGAAGAAATGAAAAACTTCCTTGAAAGACCCTAACCAACAAAGCTCACTCAAGAAGAAACAGGTCATTTGAATAGCCCTAAATCTATCCAACTATTAGTTAAAGTCTTCCTATAATGAAAAATCCACGATCAGACAGTTTCACTGGAAAATTCTATGGAACATTTAAATTCCACAAAAAATCTTCAAGAAAACTGAAGAAGAAGGAACATTTCCCAACTCTGTGTGGCCATTATGATCCTGATCCAAAACCACAAAAATATTACAACAAAAGAAAGCTAGATATGAGTATCCTTTATAATCACAGATGTAAACATTCCTAAAAAGTTTTAGCAACTCAATCCACCAATATGTAAAAAAAATGCATCATAACTAATGGGGTTTATCCCAGGGGTGCCTGCTTAGTCTCACTTGAAAATTAACCAATGTAATTCTCCGTATTAACAGCTTAAAAAGGTAAAACCGTGTGATCATCTGAATAGCTGCAGAAAAAGTGTTTGATGAAATACACTACCCATTCCTGATAAAAACTTTCAGCAGTAAGAATAGAAGTGAACTTCAAACTACAAGGAGATCATGAGTTGGTTTACTACTGGACTGGAAAAGCTCTTTACCTTTCCGGATGCCTGGGTACCTGGTTTGTAACTTTAGGACCAGATAAAGGCAGCAGGTTTTATGATGTGCTGTTTAAGGTCTGAAACTCTTCTGATGGCCTTCCTGGCCAGTTTCTTTACTGATGCTTGCAACTAGTGTAACCACTTTGACAACCTCGCTTGACAGATTAAATGGCCAGTGAAAGCTTCTCAGGGAACTCTCCTGAAGCCAACATTCCTTGCACAGATCAGCCAGTTCAAGCTGGAGACACAGCATGGTACACGTGTGGTACATGTGTATGAACCAGGAACTCCCCTGTGGAATGTCTCTCAGCCCCTTGCTGCTTGCCTGCATTCTCTTTCTCATTCTGTACCTTATCCTTTGCCTCTAAACAGTACCCTCATATGTGTGTGCTCTGTGAAGTCTGGTGAATGCTTTCAAATATCAATAATAATAAAAATCTTTACAATCTGTTAAATGGCATCTACAAAAAACTAACAGCTTATACTTAATGGTGAAAGACTAAATATTTTCCTCTAAAGTTAGGAACAATGCAAGGTGGTAATAATTTTCATTATTTCTGTTCAACGTTGTACTGGAAATTCTAGCCTGTGCATTCAGGTAGAAGAAGAACTAAAAGGCAATCGTCTATGTACAAAATCCTACAAAATTTACAAAACAAGCTATCAGAACTAGTAAATGAGTTTAACAAGGTTGCAATGATACAAGATCAATTTACAAAATTAATCACAGTTCTATTATATTATCAGTGAATAACTGGAAACTGAAATTATGAAAATAATGCCACATAATAATATCAAATATATGAAATATTCAGGTATAAATTTGACAGAACAGGGGCAAGACCTATACACTAAAAATTACAAAACATACCTGGGATAAAATAAAGACCTAAGTAGATGCAGAAATATCTTGAATCCATAATTTGGATGACCCAATATTGTTAAGACATTAATTCTTTGCAAATTTATCTTCCTTTTTTTTTTTTTTGGTTGTGCCACGCAGCTTGCAGGATCTTAGTTCCCCGACCAAGGGCTGAATCTGGGCCACCACAGTGAAGGTGCCGAGTCCTAAACACTGGACCGCCAGGGAATTTCTCTTTAGATTCAATGCAGTCCCAATCAAAATCCCTGTAGGCTTTATTTTAGAAATCAACAATTTGTTTCTCAAATTTATGTGGAAATACTAAACGTTTGCCTTTCAAAGACACTGTTATTAAAACAAAAAGGCAAGAAAAGGACTGGGATAAAATATGCCTAAGACATGTATCTGAGAAAGAACTTATGTCTCGAATATATAAAGAATTCCTCTAAATCAATAATTAGAAAATTACACAATTTAAAAATGGGTAAAATATTTTAAGACACTCTTATTTTGATGTTTATCTTTTTATGTGGGTAAGCCTGGCATAGCCTACATTTCTTTAGGCTACCAGCACCAATCACAATTAACAAAGATGTTTTAAATACGTCCAAACCTATAAAGAAGGATTTAAATGAAATCTGCTGCCATAAAATTTGTATTTTTTCCTAGAGTCTTTATGAAAGTTATAAATGGAATAAACTACTGTGAATCAAACTACTAAATACAGCAGTTCAGCAATGCTATAACACTCTTCCTGTTCAATTTTGGTGCCTTGTTTTGTTTGGTAGTCTAGACATAGCCTGTTTCTTAGACATGTTTATAAATGGATTGGAAAGGTGGTCTAAATAAAGGCATTACTGAAATACAAAGCGTCTTTTTGTTATACATTGTTGTTATTAAGAAAAGATTCCAAAAGAGGGCTTCTGGCAATGAGTCATACATTCTGACAGATGTTTTCTACAGACGAGAGTTCAGCTCCACCCTTCCCAACAATGTAAGTTTTAGAAGGAGAGGTCTGTCTTTTGGAGCCCTTGGGAAATAAGTTGTAGTGCAGACTGTGTTTCTTAAAACCACTCCTATCATTGTTTGAAATCCAATGGCAAAGGTCTTTTCTGGTAAATAAATGATTTTGAAACTTTAAAACTTTCAACGTACTTTGTTCCTTGATTCAAAACTACAGTCTTGCAAGAGAACCTGAAAAACAAAGGAATGGAGAAACACTAGGAAACCTAATTTTACTTCATGAATGTGAAATTAAGTGCGAGGACAAAGATTCCTTGCATCCTAAAATATGGAAGAAGCTTAAGAAATTGCCTGATCCAATTTCCTTCTTTCACAGATAAGGAAACTGAGGCCCACAGTGAGTAGGAGTAAGGAGGCAGGAGTGGAAACCAACAAGCCAAGATCCTACTTCTAGTTCAGTGTTCTTCCCATTACACCTTCTAGAATGACAGGAGGAAATAATCTCTGACAAAATAATTAAAAACACTTAGAGGGGTCAAATAAATTGCCCAAGGTCATATAGCTAGTAAGTGGCAATGCTGGGACAACAATCTATATATCTGAGACCCCAAAGACCATGATTTATAATATACCACTATATTCTTTATATAGTATTATAAAACTAATTAAAAAATATTTTTGTTAAAATATATTTGAGTTCCATGAATGAAACTTTCTGGTTTGACTCACCACTGTATTCTTTAGCATATCACAAATACACAATAAATGTTGGATATTCATTCACCAATTCATAAATATTGAGTGATTTTAATGTATATAATGTTTAACCTGATGCATACCAACTACATACCTAGGAGACAATGGACATTGGTGCTGGTTATAATTCTCTGACAGCAAGAACTTTTCTCCTCTGAAACTCTCTTAGAGATGTCTTTTCATGACCCAAGATGATATGGAGAGGTGAAGAAAGTTTCTAGTTGATTTATTTTACTCATAGGGAAAAAAATAATAAAAGAATTATATAGATTTCTATTGATATATGGGCATAGACATACGCAATTCTACCATTAATTTCATTTTCCTAGAGGAATTAAGAGAGATTGGACTGAAAAAAAGGTGAGAAAATACTCCAGTATAAAATTAAAAGTTAGGGACTTCCCTGGTGGCGCAGTGGTTAAGAATCCGCCTGCCAATGCAGGGGACACGGGTTCAAGCCCTGGTCCTGGAAGATCCCACATGCCGCGGAGCAATTAAGTTGAGCCCACGTGCCGCAACTACTGAAGCCCGTGTGCCTAGAGCCCATGCTCCACAACAACAGAAGCCATTGCAATGAGAAGCCCGCATTCCACAACAAAGAGCAGCCCCCACTTGCTGCAACTAGAGGAAAGCCCACCTGCAGCAATGAAGACCCAACGCAGCCAAAAGTAAAATTAAATTAAAAAAAAATTAAAAGTTAAAAAAAAAGGTGAGAAAATGAACAAAGGAAAATTTCCCTAGTATAAATGTATTTATCTTGATTCCCCTAGTAATCTGGGATTTGCTCCTGGTGCATCTCTCTCTAGCTATAATTTATCATTTTCTATTTCTCTTTCAGTGTCTCAATCTTCCGTCTTTTAAAACACATTCACTGAAATCTGATTACTGCCTGTAAATCTAGCCCTATACTACCACTGTAATCACTGTTATATTGTTCATCAGTATGAAGTTACGAAACAACATTTTGAAGGGAAATAACATGGTAAACTTGTTTATACATGCCTCTCACAAATATGCTAAAAATTGGCTGTGCCTTAAAAATATAGCATATGAAGTACCGTGCAAAACATACTACTTCTGGCAAGCATAATCTCAATTCTTTTATTCTTTGTAAATACTTCAATTATGTCTGCTAAGTAGTTTTAAAATTTCCTTTAACATACTGCCATGATTAAGAGCAGACTGTACACGGCTGATATATTTTACATGTTTTTAAAGTGCATGTGCATGTGGTGAGTTTTCCGTAGTTATATGTGCATTCAGATAAATGAAATCTTTTTCTCCATGTAGTCCTTGCTTAACGTAAAATCCAAAAAAAAATGAATTGTGGTTAGTTTAATGTACTTTTAATCATTCTAAGTACAATTGTTTAAAATATAAAGTTTAAAATACTATATTCAAACAGAAGAATATATTTAATCTTAATAAACTACACCAAAGTAAAGATGTAAATAGCATATTAATAAAGAGCAGCTCTTACATATAAAGTTTAGTAAAATCTGAGAAACAGAACTTAGTAACTAATTTCTAAAACAATTTAGGAAGATGTAATAAATAAGAAAATGAATAAAAGTAATGAAGATGCAAATTAATACCTCCGCAAACATAAAAAGATCCTCATCTTGGTTTATTTAATATAACTAAAACAATGTCATACTTTTTACACAGCTACTTAACTAAATCAAAACACTGATAGAATACAATGCTGTCAAGGATGTGGTAAAAGGGCACTCAAATATTTGGTGTGAGTAGATACGAGTTTTGAAGCATAGTCTGGGAATATGTATGTAATTTTAAAATTTGTCTACTTTTTGCCTCAATGATTCAGCCTTTAAGAATCTACTTTTCGAGGGACTTCAAGACGGTGGAGGAGTTAAGACATGGAGATCACCTTCCTCCCCACAAATACATCAAAAATACATCTGCATGTGGAACAACCCCTACAGAACACCTACTGAACACTGGCAGAAGACCTCAGACTTCCCAAAAGGCAAGAAAATCCCCACGAACCTGGGTAGGACAAAAAAAAAAGAAAAAATGAGAAAAAAGAATTGGGATGGGACCTGCACCTCTGGGAGGGAGCTGTGAAGGAGGAAAAGTTTCCACACACTAGGAACAAACTGCACTGGCAGAGACGGTGAGTGGGCTGGGGGGAAGCTTCAGAGCCACGGAGGAGAGCGCAGCAACAGGGGTGCAGAAGGCAAAGCGGGGAGATTCCCGCACAGAGGATCGGTGCTGACCAGCACTCACCAGCCTGAGAGGCTTGTCTGCTCACCGCCGGGGCGGGCAGGGGCTGGGAGCTGAGGTTCGGGCTTCAGAGGTCGGATCCCACGGAGAGGACTGGGATTGGCTGCGTGAACACAGCCTAAAGGGGGCTAGTGCACGACAGCTAGCCGGGAGGGAGTCCGGGAAAAAGTCTGGACCTGCCTAAGAGGCAAGGGACCAATGTTTCAGGGTTCAAGAGGATAGGGGAATCCTTCCCTGTCTGCCCAAAGAAGGCAGAATGCCACCTAAATGACCTCCAGAGATGGGTGTGAGCCGTGGCTATCAGCTTGGACCCCAGAGACGGGCATGAGATGCTAATGCCGCTGCTGCAGCCACCAAGAATCCTGTGTGCGAGCACACGTCACTATCCATACCCCCTGGGAACCTGTGCAGCACGCCACTGCCAGGGTCCCGTGATCCAGGGACAACTTCCTTGGGAGAACACATGGTGCGCCTCAGGCTATTGTAAAGTCACGCTGGCCTCTGCTGCCGCAGGCTCACCCTGCATTCCGTACCCCTCCCTCCCCCTGACCTGAATGAGCAAGAGCCCCCTAATCAGCTGCTGCTTTAACCCCATCCTGTCTGGGTGAAGAACAGATGCTCTCAGGCGACCCACACAGAGAGGAGGGGCCAAAACAAAACTGAATCCCAGGAGCTGTGCAAACAAAGAAGAGAAAGGGAAATTTCTCCCAGCAGCCTCAGGAGCAGCAGATTAAATACCCACAATCAACTTGATGTACCCTGCAACTGTGGAATACCTGAATAGACAACGAATCATCCCAAAACTGAGGCGGTGGACTTTGGGAGGAATTGTAGACTTGGGGTTTGCTGTCTGCGACTGATTTGTTTTTAATTTTCTATGTTTATATTAGTTTAATTTTTAGTGCTTGTTATCATTTGTGGATTTGTTTATTGGTTTGGTTGCTCTCTTCTTTTTTTATTCTTCTTCTTATTTTTTACTTTAATAATTTTAAAAAATTTATTTATTTTTATTTTTATTCCTTCTTTTTTTCTCCCTTTTCTTCTAAGCCACGTGGCTGACAGGGGCTTGGTGCTCCAGCCTGGTGTCAGGTCTGAGCCTCTGAGGTGGGACAGGTGAGTTCAGGACATTGGACCACCAGAAACCTCCCGGCCCCACATAATATCAATCAGCAACAGCTCTCCCACAGATCTCCGTCTCAATGCTAAGACCCAGCTCCACCCAAAGGCCAGCAAGCTCTCTGCTGGACGCCCCATGCCAAACAACTAGCAAGACAGGAACACAACCCCACTCATTAGCAGACAGGCTGCGTAAAATCATACTAAGTTCACAAACACCCCAAAATGCACCTCTGGATGCGGCCCAGCCACCTAGGAAGACAAGATCCAGCCCCACCCACCAGGAAACAGGCACCAGTCCCCTACACCAGGAAGCTACACAAGGCACTGAACCAACCTCACCCACTGGGGGCAGACACCAAAAACAATGGGAACTATGAACCTGCAGCCTGTGAAAAATAGACCCCAAACACAGCAGGTTAAACAAAATGAGAAGACAGAGAAACACGCAGTAGATAAAGGAGCAAGGTAAAAACCCATCAAACCAAACAAATGAGGAGGAAATAGGCAGTATACCTGAAAAAGAATTCAGAGTAATGGTAGTAAAGGTGATCCAAACTCTTGGACATAGAATGGAGAAAACACAAAAAACGTTTAACTAGACCTAGAAGAATTAAAGAGCAAATAAACAATGATGAACAGCACAATAAATGAAATGAAAAATTCTCTAGAAGGAATCACTAGCATAATAACTGAGGTAGAAGAATGGATAAGGGACCTAGGAGATAAAATAGTGGAAATAACTACTGCAGAGCAGAATAAAGAATGAAAAGAATTGAGGACAGTCTCAGAGACCTCAGGACAACATTAAATGCACAAACATTCGAATTATAGGGGTCCCAGTAGAAGAGAAAAAGAAAGGGACTGAGAAAATATTTGAAGAGATTATAGTTGAAAACTTCCCTAACATGAGAAAGGAAATAGTCAATCAAGTCCAGGAAGCGCAGAGAGTCCCATACAGGATAAACCGTGGAGAAACACGCCAAGACACATATTAATCGAACTATCAAAAAGAAAAAATATTAAAAACAGCAAGGAGGGGCTTCCCTGGTGGCACAGTGGTTGAGAGTCTGCCTGCCAAGGCAGGGGACATGGGTTCGTGCCCCGGTCTGGGAAGATCCCACATGCCGCGGAGAGGCTGGGCCCGTGAGCCATGGCTGCTGAGCCTGCGCGTCCAGAGCCTCTGCTCCGCAACGGGAGAGGCCACACAGTGAGAGGCTCGCGTACCACACACACACAAAAAAAAAAAACAGCAAGGGAGAAACAACAAATGACATACAAGGGAATTCCCATAAGGTCAACAGCTGAACTTTCAGCAGAAACTCTGCAAGCCAGAAGGGAGTGGCAGGACATATTTAAAGTTATGAAAGGTAAAAATCTACAAGCAAGATTACTCTACCCAGCAAGGATATCATTCAGATTCGACAGAGAAATTAAAACCTTTACAGACAAGCAAAAGCTAAGAGAATTCATCATCACCAAACCAGCTTTACAACAAATGCTAAAGGAACTTCTCTAGGCAGGAAATACAAGAGAAGGAAAAGACCTACAAAAACAAACCCAAAACAATTAAGAAAATGGTAATAGGAACACACACGTTGACAGTTATCTTAACTGTAAATGGATTAAATTCTCCAACCAAAAGACACAGACTGGCTGAAGGGATACAAAAACAAGACCCGTATATATGCTGTCTACAAGAGACCCACTTCTGACCTAGGGACACATACAGACTGAAAATGAAGGGATAGAAAAAGATATTCCATGTAAATGGAAATCAAAAGAAAGCTAGACTAGCAATTCTCATATCAGACAAAATAGACTTTAAAATAAAGACTATTATAAGAGACAAATAAGGACACTACATACTGATCAAGGGATCAATCCAAGAAGATATAACAATTGTATATATTTATGCACCAAACATAGGAGCACCTCAATACACAAGGCAAATGCTAACAGCCATAAAAGGGGAAATCGACAGTAACACAATAGTAGGGGACTTTAACACCCCACTTTCACCAATGGACAGATCATTCCAAAATGAAAATAAATAAGGAAACACAAGCTTTAAATGACACATTAAACAAGATGGACTTAACTGATATTTATAGGACATTCCATCCAAAAACAACAGAATACACATTCTTCTCAAGTGCTCATGGAACATTCTCCAGGACAGATCATATCTTGGGTCACAAATCACAACTTGGTAAATTTAAGAAACCTGAAATCGTATCAAGTATCTTTTCTGACCACACCACTATGAGACTACACATCAATTACAGGAAAAAAATCTGTAAAAGATACAAACACATGGAGGCTAAACAACACACTATTAAATAACCAAGAGATCACTGAAGAAGTCAAAGAGAAAATCAAAAAATACCTAGAAACAAATGACAATGAAAACATGACCACCCAAAACCTATGGGATGTAGGAAAAGCAGTTCTAAGAGGGAGGAAACAAGAAACATCTCAACTAAACAACCTAAACTTACACCTAAAGCAATTAGAGAAAGAACAAAAAAACCCCAAAGTTATCAGAAGGAAAGAAAACATAAAGGACACATCAGAAATAAATGAAAAAGAAATGAAGGAAATAATAGCAAAGATAAATAAAACTAAAAGCTGGTTTTCCGAGAAGATAAACAAAATTGGTAAGCCATTAGCCAGACTCCTCAAGAAAAAAAGGGGGATGACTCAAATCAATAGAATTAGAAATGAAAAAGGAGAAGTGCCAACTGACACTGCAGAAATACAAAGGATGATGAGAGATTACTACAAGCAACTATATGCCAAAAATATGGACAACCTGGAAGAAATGGACAAATTCTTAAAAGCACAACCTTCTGAGGCTGAACCAGGAAGAAAAAGAAAATATAAACAGACAAATCAGAAGCACTGAAATGGAAACTGTGATTAAAAATCTTCCAACAAACAAAAGTCCAGGACAAGATAGCTTCACAGGCGAATTCTATCAAACATTTGGGGAAAAGCTAACACCTATCCTTCTCAAACTCTTCCAAAATATAGCAGAGGGAGGAACACTCCCAAAGTCATTCTACGAGGCCACCATCACCCTGATACCAAAAAGCAGACAAAGGTGTCACACAGAAAGAATACTACAGGCCAATAACACTGATGAACATGATGCAAAAATCCTCAACAAAATACTAGCAAACAGAATCCAATAGCACATTGAAAGGATCATACACCATGATCAAGTGGGGTTTATCCCAGGAATGCAAGGATTCTTCAATATACACAAATCAATCAATGTGATATACCATATTAACAAATTGAAGAATAAAAACCATATGATCATCTCAATAGAAGCAGAAAAAGCTTTTGACAAAATTCAACACCCATTTATGATAAAAACCCTGCAGAAAGTAGGCATAGAGGGAACCTACCTCAACATAATAAAGGCCATATATGAAAACCCCAGCCAACATCGTTGTCAATGGTGAAAAACTGAAACCATTTCCTCTAAGATCAGGAAAAAGACAAGGTTGCCTACTCTCACTGCAATTATTCAACATAGTTTTGGAAGTTTTACCTACAGCAATCAGAGAAGAAAAAGAAATAAAAGGAATCCAAATTGGAAAAGAAAAAGTAGAACTATCACTGCAGATGACATGATACTATACATAGAGAATCCTAAAGATGCTACCAGAAAACTACTAGAGCTAATCAGTGAATTTGGTAAACTTGCAGGATACAAAATTAGTGCACGGAAATCTCTTGCAATCCTATACACTAATGATGAAAAATCTGAAAGAGAAATTAAGGAAACACTCCCATTTACCATTGCAACAAAAAGAATTAAACACCTAGGAATAAATCTACCTAAGGAAACAAAAGACCTGTATGCAGAAAACTATAAGACACTGATGAAAGAAACTAAAGATGATACAAAAAGATGGAGAGACATACCAAGTTCTTGGATTGGAAGAATCAACATTGTGAAAATGACCATACCACCCAAAGCAATCCACAGATTCAGAGCAATCCCTATCAAACTACCAACAGCATTTTTCACAGAACTAGAACAAAAACTTCACAATTTGTACGGAAACACAAAAGACCCCAAATAGCCAAAGCAACCTTGAAAACGAAAAACAGAGCTGGAGGAATCAGGCTCCCTAACTTCAGATTATACTACAATGCTACAGTAATCAAGACAGCATGGTACTGGTACAAAAACAGAAATACAGATCAATGGAACAGGACAGAAAGCCCAGCAATAAACACACACACATATGGTCACCTTATCTTTGATAAAGGAGGCAAGAATATACAATGGAGAAAAGACAGCCTCTTCAATAAATGGTGCTGGGAAAACTGGGCAGCTACATGTAAAAGAATGAAATTAGAACACTCCCTAGCACCGTATACAAAAATAAACTCAAAATGGATTAAAGACCTAAATGTAAGGCCAGACACTATAAAACTCTTAGAGGAAAACAGGTAGAACACTCTATGACATAAATCATAGCAAGATCCTTTTTGACCCACCTCCTAGAGAAATGGAAATAAAAAGAAAAATATACAAATGAGACCTAATGAAACTTAAAAGCTTTTGCACAGCAAGGGAAACCATAAACAAGACGAAAAGACAGCCCTCAGAATGGGAGAAAATATTTGCAAATGAAGCAACTGACAGAGGATTAATCTCCAAAATATACAAGCAGCTCATGCAGCTGAATACCAAAAACACAAACAACCCAATCCAAAAATGGGCAGAAGAGCTAAATAGACATTTCTCCAAAGCAGATATACAGATTGCCAACAAACACATGAAAAGGATGCTCAATAACACTAATCATTAGAGAAATGCAAATCAAAACTACAATGAGGTATCACCTCACACCGGTCAGAATGGCCATTATCAAAAGGTCTACATGGGCTTCCCTGGTGGCGCAGTGGTTGAGAGTCCGCCTGCCAATGTAGGGGACGCGGGTTCGCGCCCCAGTCCGGGAATATCCGCCTGCCAATGCCGCGGAGCGGCTGGGCCCGTGAGCCAAGGCCTCTGAGCCTGCACGTCTGGAGACTGTGCTCCGCAACAGGAGAGGCCACAACAGTGAGAGACCCGTGTACCCACCCACCCCGCCAAAAAAAAGGTCTACAAACAATACATGCTAGAGAGGTTGTGGAGAAAAGGGAACCCTCTTGCACTTTTGGTGGGAATGTAAATTCATACAGCCACTATGGAGAACAGTATGGAGGTTCCTTAAAAAACTAAAAACAAAACTACCATATGACCCAGCAATCCCACCACTGGGCACAGACCCTGAGAAAACCATAATTCAAAAAGAGTCATGTACCACAATGTTCACTGCAGAACTATTTACAATAGCCAGGTCATGGAAGCAACCTAAGTGTCCATCGACAGATGAATGGATAAAGAAGATATGGCACATATATATAATGGAATATTACTCTGCCATAAAAAGAAACGAAATTGTTATTTGTAGTGTGGTGGATGGACCTAGAGTCTGTCATATAGAGTGAAGTTAGAAAGAGAAAAACAAATACCTATGCTAACACATACATATGGAATCTAAAAAACAAAAAAGGTTCTGAAGAACCTAGGGACAGGACAGGAATAAAGACGCAGACATAGAGAATGGACTTGAGGACACAGGGAGGGGGAAGGGTAAGCTGGGATGAAGTGAGAGAGTGGCATGGACATATATACACTACCAAATGTAAAATAGATAGCTAATAGGAAGCAGCTGCATCGCACAGGGAGATCAGCTCGGTACTTTGTGACCCCCTAGAGGGGTGGAATAGGGAGGGTGGGAGGGAGACACCAGAGGGAGGGGAAATGGGTATATATGTATACATATAGCCGATTCACTTTGTTATACAGCAGAAACTAACACAACATTTTAAAGCAATTATACTCCAATCAAGATGTTAAAAAAAAAAAATAGTGAGATCCTCAGTATAATTTGAGCTCCAGTATGGATTAAGGCCACAAAGATTTGCCAACTGGTGCATTTCAGCAGACATTAAAGTTAATTTGGAACCTATGCAGTAGATGTGCAAAGTCAATCCACACCCCTTTATATATATATATATATATTTTTTTTTTTTTTTTTTTTTGCGGTACGTGGGCCTCTCACTGTTGTGGCCTCTTCCGTTGCGGAGCACAGCCTCCGGACCTGCAGGCTCACCGGCCATGGCTCACGGGCCCAGCCGCTCCGAGGTACGTGGGATCTTCCCGGACCGGGGCACGAACCCGTGTACCCTATATCGGCAGGCGGACTCTCAACCACTGTGCCACCAGGGAAGCCCCCCTTTATATCTTTTTGATGTATAAATTCTTAGGCCAGTTATACTGTCCTAACCATGGTAGCACACAAACACATGCACACACATATTCACACTCTCACAGAGAGCAATACTGGTTTCAAATATTACATGCAGTTTCAATGCCAGTAAAGTAACGTAAGAGAAAAAATACAGTACCTTTATTCAAAGATTACTATGAAACTATTAAATGGAATGAGATATTGACCTGTAAACCTACATATGATAATCTATTAAGTGGATAAAAATGCCAAAAATCAATATATGTAGCATGATTCCAGTTTTGTACATAAGAAGCTAATTAATGAATGTAATAAATGTATCAGAGTACATATGCAGATATGTACAAATGTGTGGAAATCAGAAAAAATATATTTAGCAAATTCTATAGTGGTTACATTTGGGAGATGGAAGTGACTAAGCAAACATAAGAATGACTTTCACTGTGTAAGGTAAAAAAGTAAAGAATTTGAGGTTATTGGTGGTTCCTCTTTTTTGTGACTACAAATTTAAAAAGAGGAAGGAAAGATGATGGTACACTGGCTACTAAACTATAGATTTATTGCAACACATTATATCTGATGTATTAAATGAAATCAAGGAATTCTGCATCAATAGGAGAACCAAAAAATTTGGACTGTGGCCCAGGTAGAATTAGCCCCACTGGAAATAGCTGGTCTCTGGAAACTAGACAGATAACTACAATGTTCAGGTTTATGCAGGAACAGTTACCCAGGTGATATAGTGAACAGTAAGCAAAATACAACACCATGAGAACTGGGTAGATCAGTCAATAAGCAAAGATCCAAGTAGTATATATAAAGTTAGCACCAAAGAGCTACTGCTAGTTAGAAACTCCAACCACTGGGTTAAGTTACAGGTCTCCATAACCTTTGATCCTTGTGGGAAACACAACAGGATATCAGGGCATACAGTTGTGTACTATCTAGCTACTGAAATATGGATAAGGGATGAAAAATCACTGTCCCAAAGTACAAGACAAAGACCACATTTAAGACCAGCTAAAATATTAATCTGAAGTTGAAATACTGAGCTACACACTCAGGAGACCTGTCTAGAACAGAAGAGGAAGACAATTCACCTGAACAAAAAAAGATCTATCTCAAAAAAAGATCTATCTCACATCTCTGCTCGCAATTTGGCTGAACCACCAGTAAAACACATATTATTGATATTTTTCCTTCCCTCATAAAAAAATTTACAGTTTCAAATTTTCCTGTCGCTCCCCATGGCACCATAATATTTTAGTCCACTAGACTCAAAATTTAGAATTGTCTGTAACTCTTTTTCTCCTTTACCAACATCCACAAATCTCGACAACCGTAACCCAAGTCCACAGATCTTTGTTTCGTTCTAATTACTTAAATAGTCTTTTGACTTACGTTTCTTTTTCTGATCAACCCTCCTGAGAAGTGTCAAGATAATCTTTTTCAAATTAAATCTTACAAAGTCTCTATTCATCCCAAGGACGTCAGCTATAATGAAATGCTGTCTCTCAGACAGCCATACTCACAGACTCTCCCTTCTCAGATGGTTTGCATTGCCACGACCCTGGGTAATTTTCCAACTCTAGAAATTGAGAAAAGTTTCCCTCTAAGTATAATAGAGTGGAGTGGTTAAGATAATGGCCTCTAAAACAAGACTCGATTCGTCCTGAATCTGCATAACCACATTCCAGCGATACAACTTTTAGACATATGATTAAATCACTTTAAGCTTAAGTTTACTTATCCATAAAATAGGCATAATATTTCATAAAATTTTTATTTAATATAATTGTTGTTAGAATTCAATGTTTTCTTCCATATAAAGTTTGTTGTTATTTTTTTGGCACAGAGGCTGACGCATAATTAACAATTATTATCATCATCATCATAATCAGCATTCCTTCAAAAGACAGCATTTTTCTTTCTTTATGTATTTAACAGTGTACCCATGTAGCCTTTTAAAAGTATACAAAATATTTTTGTTCCTGCAAAGAATATTATGAAGTTTTATATAAGAAGAAATAACTTACTGATATGATGCTTTCCTCATCTTTCAAGTTCTCCTGCTTTTTCCTCCATAGCACAAGCCTGTGGTTCTTTCCACTGTAACCTTTAGGTGAAAAGCCTTCCTTGGAAATTTGTCAATCCAAAACTAAATATCTTTTTGGTAAAGAAAATCCAGGTGCAGATTAATCCAGGTATCTATGTTCTTGAACTCGTTATTTTCCTAGTGAAGGGCAGTGTTATTTTAATGAACCAAAAGTAACTGAGGAAATAAATTAATGCCTCGGATGAGTACACGGGAAACTCCTGAACTAATTCAAAGGAAATGTAGAAATGATTCCCCAGAACCAAAACGTCATCAGGAATCCCAGGGGCGGCTCCATCAGCTTCTGGCCATTGAGGCTGGCTCATCAAACTGAATTTATTTATTAAGTGCCAAGGGTCCAGGCGGATCCCTCTACTATGTCCTGTGCTTGGTGAGGTTCCGGGAGCAAGAATCCCCAGCAGCCAGGGCCCTGGGGGTTGTCCCATCTCTGCAATCCTACAAGCAAGCCGGTCCTGCTGCTGGAGAGAGAAGTGGGGCGTGTAAAGCGGGTACCACTCCATCCTATCGTGCCTAGCTCACTTCACGTGCTCCGTCCGCACTTGCGAGGACCAGTAATAATTTTCATGAGCGATGACGGCGGACCGGCTGCTGAAACTGATGTTGCACAGACAGCAGTACCTGTGGTTGCCGGGGCTCTGGAATGTCCTAGTCCGTCTGAGTGGGAAAGGGACGTGGCGGGAACCCAGCACAGCTTCCAGCGCCGGTGAAGGGCTGTGGGCTGGCGTGGTGGCGGGGAACCGGACCAGACTGGGGCGGCTCCTTCAGCTCTGTGGATGCTGTCCGGGGAGGGGAGGCGAAGGGCCGAGGCTACGAGGAGGTGGTGACCGAAAGCGGAGAGCCTTAGGCCGGTGACCAGGCGCCCGCCCGGAAGCTGCACGAGGCTCGCCTCCCAGCAGGCCGCGCTCCAGGCGGAAGTGCTCCAGACCGTCTCCCGCGACCACGCAGCCCGGGTGCGTAGGGACGCACGACGGCAGCCCGGGCGCTGGTGAAGCTGTGCAGACGGAGAGGCACCAGCGCTTCTTGTGTGCCAGGTGGGGCTCGAGGCCGTGCAGGCTTACGTGGCGGGGTGTGCCTTTGTGGTAGTTGGCCAGGGGGTGCGGGGAAAGCGCGTCGCGGGGGGCGGGGGTGCCTGGAGCCCCGGCTTGCTCAGGTCGATGAGAGTCTTTGGGGGACTGCACTGGGCCAGCAAGCCAGTCCCCTTCCCCTTTCGCTTTCGCTCCTGGCGTGGCGACGCAGAGTTACCCTGGTGATTTTCTGCCACTCGTTAAGCCGAATACCGAATACATTGAATTTGCAACTATAGTTTTCTGTTTAATGATCAACTTACACATTGCTGAACTTGGCCACTGGCCCACAGAATGTATAACCTTAAGGTTTCAGTGTCCAAAACGCTCCTAATATCTCAGACACCATTAGTAGGAGTGTTGGGAAGAGAATCAGATTGGTCACTGGCCAACCAAGAAACTGAATAGCTTTAAATCAAATGTCTATTCTTGTCCAGTCAGAAATGGCCAGAGGTGGAGCTTTCTCTAGACCCACTGCTCAGTCGACAGATACTATGAGCCAAAGCAACGTCTCTGAAAAGGAAGCATAGAAAAGACAGGTGAATTGGCTGACACATTAGCTGCAGTGTCCTTTGCCTAAACCTCCAGCAGCACCAAATTTAATATCTCAAGAGAATCATCACTGATTAGACAGTCATAAGGCACTAGCGTCTTCTATCTCTTGTTATTTATGCTAAGTATAGCTCATTGTTCATTTTTCGTTAATCTTCTACTGTGTTAATACTAGCAATATCTTTTTTGACATTGATGGAGGACCTATTCATAACACATATTCGATGCAAGAGGGAGTTGAGTTTAGTGGAATGGGAATTGAGTTAAAACTATGCAGGAATTGAAGAGAAATTAAGGGAAATGGTTCTTTGTTCTGTACTCAGACTCTTCTACCACATGCCTCAACTTTCAGGGGGAATGAGGGGCTTTCCAAAACCAAATCTGTATAGGTTTCCAGTATATTCTTTACAAGACAAGGTCAGACGTTGATGGTAGGGAATCCAGTGGTTCCTTCTCTTCCTATTGGCTGTCATAGGCATTATTGCCCAGCAACATTCTCAATCTATAACACAAGGAAAGAACAGTCTTTTCAAATGCATCATTCTTTCCACATTTGAATAGTCATTATATATTGGTATGCAGGGTCTTCTGCCCCGGAAGTTGTGTGCAGAAATGTTGTACAAATCGAATAAAAGGTCAGGCCATTCTAGTATTCCACGTGAAAAGGTCAAGAGTGGACCGGGCCAGGTCTAACCACACACTGGAATCAGATGGGAGTTTTGATAACCTACTCTTGTCCAAGATCCAGCCCTGAACAATTTAATCAGTATGTTTAGTTATAGGCTTACCCGTTGGTATTTCTTTAAAGTTACCCTGGTGATTCTCATGTGTAGTCAGGTTTGATAAGCATAGGCAAGGTCTTAGGGGAATAAAAATTATTAAGAACGCATGGAAGCAGATTCTAGCCAGCTGGCTGTACTTCAAACTTAAAAAACAACAATGGGGCTTCCCTGGTGGCGCAGTGTTTGAGAGTCCGCCTGCCGATGCAGGGGATACGGGTTCGTGCCCCGGTCCGGGAAGATCCCACATGCCGCGGAGCGGCTGGGCCCGTGAGCCATGACCACTGGGCCTGCACGTCCGGAGCCTGTGCTCCGTGACGGGAGAGGCCACAACAGTGAGAGGCCCGCGTACCGCAAAAAAGAAAAAAAAAACAAACAACAATAACAATAACAGCAACAATAACAAAAAACCACCACTGGAGGAAGTCAGGAAAACCCAAGCATTCAAGAAACTGTGGGCAGCCTAGATGCTTCATAGAAAGGGCTGTCACTCAATCATAGCTCCCAAAACTGTGTACTCCACCTCAGGCATGGGGCAGAGGCCACTAGATTCAAATTGCGGTGTTCCAGATTACGTACTTTAAATACAAAGAAAAAAGCATAGCATGTTATTCTTACTGGACCATTGTAGCAAGATTTATTCATAAACTAATGATATTGATCTTAAGATTTTTCTGGGACTACTATCAAGATATAAGAAGGGGAGGAACACTGAATGATGAATAATAATAATTGTCATCTGGTAAGTTATAGTGCAGTTTTTTCGAAGGGTGGCCTTAGGCAAGTCTCTTAATCAAGCTGCCTCTCAATTTCCTTGTTTCTAAAGTTACTAAGTTGATCTGTTTGTTTACTCAGTCATCCATTCATTTATGCAGGGAACTTACACTGGTTATCTCTAGTCAGGCCTTGTCCAGTTTTAGGATTAGTAAATGGATCAAGCATGCTTTCTGCCTTTAAAATCATGACTTACAAGTAAGTGGTTACAGTGCAATGTGAGTAGGAAGCCTGGGTAGATTAATAGAGGGATTGAAGAGGTCAGGAAAGATTACTCATAGGAGTGCCCTTTTTTTAGATAGAATTAGTAGGGAACTCCCTGGCCATCCAGTGGTTAGGACTCCATGCTTTCACTGCCAAGGGCCAGGGTTCTATCCCTGGGAATTAAGATCCAGCGAGCTGCATGGTGTGGCCAAAAAAGAAAAAAAAAGTAGTTAGAATTAGTAAACATTTAGTAGAATGCTATCATTAAATGAATGAATATGTCCTAAATATATGATATTGGGGTTAGGAGTGGGTGATTGAGAGAGAAAGCACACGGCCTTTAAAATAACTGTCACCAGTTCGGTGTGGGTGAATTTCAGGTTTCAGTTAGAGAAGTGAGGAGATAAAATCTTAACATGAGGGACTGTTGTTGAGTACCAGTGTGTATTTTTATGTAGTGATGGTGGGATAATCACATTAGGAAAATCAGTGTGAGAACTGTGGAAAGGATAAATTGAAGAATGGTGTCATTGAGGTTAGGAACACAGGGACTGAAGCAGTAGTTCAGAGGAGAAGTTATGATGGCCTGAAGTAAGAGCTTTTCTGGTAATACAATTTTCATTCTGTGTTAGAATGAAAAAATGAATTCATAACCTCCAAAAAATAACACCTACAAAGTGTATTTAATGGCATTTTCACAGTACAAATAATGTATGTGTATATATTTAGAACTTGGAGGCCAAGTTTTCATTATCTTCTTCTAATTACCAGTTAACAAGATTATATGACTGTGAGAATGAATACATCTATAGGGATGTTGACTAGTAGTACTGGGTTTGAAGATAGCCCCAGATTTCTAAACAGCTCTATACATCTTTACTTATCTCATCTCTCATATAGCCCTGGGGATTTTCAGAAAAATAGCATGTAATGTCAACTCTGTAGTTAAACTATACGAAACAAACCCTTGGGAACTATCGAGTTATCAGTCTTTACTACTGAAAACATAACATGGTTTAAGTAGAGCTACTCTAAATGGTTCAGATTACATTTAGGTAATATTTTGAGTGAGATGAAGACAGAGAGATTTTCACCCAAACAACTAGTTTAAATTGCCTACATTTGTGTCCCAGATTGTTTTTGGTGAAGTGAACCAAGTGTATAAAAAAGCTTCCTTTCCAAAAAGGAAAAAGGCTTTATATTGCTGAGGTCTGGACAAATGCAAACTGAATACTCTTTCTTCCTAAAAGTGAAACAATCAGAACATTATTTGTGGCCCTTTAAAATTCTTCATAAAGTTTTTAACGAAGTCAACCAAATAGAGCTTTATGATCCAGCAAATGTTCTTTTCATTCATTTCATTTATAATGCATAATGGAGATTATGTATGAGAGAAGAAATGCCTTGAGGTAAATAATATGTACAACTTTTTATTGTTTATGCTTACAAGCAAATTATCTTTTTGAATCTTTAGTGTAGATTCAAGTGCCAAAGCCAATTCAGTTACCCATGGAAGCATTTATGTTTCATCTTGGAAACTTGCTTACCCTTTGGCCTCCCAGTTTGGACGAGTTCTCCTCTTCTGCTTTTCTAATTGTGTAGTGAAAAGAGAGACATGTTGGGCCCCAAAAGGACATTTATTTCAAAGTACTCAAATAATTTCTCTGCTTCTGTCAGAAGAGGAGGAGAAAGAGGAAGAGGAAGAAAGGGAGGGTAGGAAATGATAATAAGCCAATTGACTGTTAGTTTTGGAAAGAAAAGCCTATACCACATGCCCATGAGAGACTTTAATGTCTTTAACTAAAGCAGTGTTCCAAGGCAAAATTTAGAATAGTGTGCCTCCCATTCAGCAGGCTCTAAACCAAATGACTATACAAAAATGTCTCGTGATAACACTTTAATGATTTAGTAATACGTTTCATTTCAATTATTTTCAAGTACCACAAGAGAAAAATAAAGACTAACGGGCCTTCAAGTGTAAAGCTCAAATCTGTATTAGGATAAAAGGTAGGATTTTTCTGTACCCTAAAATACCATGAGAAGGCCAGTGATACAGAAAGTCATGGAAGTATTCTCTGCATAACACACCATCACAGTTAGAAAGACATGGACAAAGTATGGACACTATATTGTCCTGGAGAAAATATTGGTCCTGATTAAAATTAATTGAATTTTCCAATAGTAATTAGCTTAGGAAGCTGTGTTTTTGTGTGACCCGTGGATCTATATGTAGTGATCCATGGACTATGTGACTACATACTTTTGGCTAGCTGGAAACCACCTACATCATTTATTATGAGGCCATATAAAAAGGAAAAAATGATGAGTTTAAAATAAAATGTTTTATGTTAGACACAACTGTATATTACATGGCTTAAGAAAGTATTTGAGTTATTTACAGTCAGAGGCCTTGTTTTAGAATCTTTTCTTCCATTGCATTTTGAACTGCAACTGGTAGATGGCGCTGACAGGGTGTGATTCACTGTCAGGGATGAAAACATTCTTCCAGTCTTTTCTCAGAATTTCAAAAGCAAGTTCCCATATTTGCAGAATCTGTTGAGGGAATGTTCATCAGTGTTACATATACTGAGAATTGATTTTCCAAGTAATTCTCAGAAATGTCATTGTATTTTGTGAAGTGCTTTTGGTTGGCTGTTGTTCCAGATAATTAAGATGTCTAAATCTAGTGTTCCTGACAGACTTCTACTTCTCCAACACTTAAGCATATTTTCCAATTTTTCTTAAGTTGGTTTTTGTTTTTGTGATTTTTTTCCCCCACATCTCGGTGCCAGTGATGGATCATATAAGCATAGGAAGTAGAGGCTTTTTAGGATATAAGACCTTTCTTTCTTGTCGGTTGCTATAACTATATCCTGTTCCAATTCAGCTCTTTAATTCTATAACATCTAAACCTTTAAAATCATGCAGGGCTGGTGCAACATTTGTCTTTATCATCTTTCAGCCACATAACAGGTTAAGACTATCTTGTTCACTTGCTTGTGAGTTTAGTGAATAATTTTAAAATATAAGGAAGGGGATTGTGAAGTTTGTAGGAAAAGCAAATAATTCAGAGGGGAAAAGAAAGAAGAGGAACAAAACAAGGAAATACATCTTTCAGGTTTAATTTCCTTAGAGGTAGAGTGGTGGAGTCAGCCATTTTCGTGGTTCAGTCAACACAAGTTCAAAACATCTGACCACTGGAAAAATAGGGATTTTCCACATCTGCATATTATGGGTCATTTCATAACAACAACAACAATAACACAACACTTTTAGAAGTTTTTTCCTTAGATTTATTCTGTTACTAGAAATTAAAATGTAATTATGTGGAGGAATTATCTGCTATTGGTTTAGAGTCTACATTTAAAATATAAATTTTAGAATAAATACATATACAATAATTGGCAAATGTCTTTGTTCAAATGATTACAAAGTTATCAGGGCTCACCTGTCACCTAAGGATGTCCATTTTCTAATAGTTATAGCTAAAGAATTCCATAAAGACCATCTTAAATGTGTAGTTTTTAGATTGGCATTCCATATTAAAAGCAGATAAGGGATTTTTTTTTTTTTTTTTAGTTTTGTCTTGAAAGATTTTATGTTTTGTTTTTTTGGGGGGTTTTGAAATTTATTTTATTTTATTAAAATTGAAGTACAGTTGATTTACAATGTTTTGTTAGTTTCAGGTGTACACCACAGTGATTCAGTTCATATATATATTCTTTTCCCTTATAGGTTATTACAAAATATTGAGTATAGTTCCCTGTGCTCTACAGTAGGTCCTTGTTGTTTACCTATTTTATACAGATAAGGAATATTCTTAAAGATAATGTCTTCTCTTTTCTCTATGAAGATCATGGTATTTAGTATAGGCCACGTATAAATTGGGCACTCAAGAAGCCTTCTAAATTTGAGGCATTAAAATCTATACATTTTAATACAACATTTTAACATTCTTAAATTTTAAAAGTATAGAGTTTGACTTTTTAATTTTAAAATTCAATTCTGGGTGATCTCTAAGTATTTATTTCTTGCCAAAAATATGAAAATAGAAAAAGCGGTAATGTAAAAAAAGTACTTTTATCATCTAAATTAAATATGTTATTACAATATTTTCTTTTCCTTTATAGATTACTTTTATTTCCAACTATAACCCAAATGCTCAAAATTCATTATACCATGTATAGGTGTGACTCAGTTAATTATGCCTTCTTGAGCATCTGCTGTATTGAAAGAAATGTTATACAGTGTGAAATAATGGTTCATATTCACTGCTGAGAATCATAGGGAAATGAAAATTCTCCTAGGGTGTCAAGAATTTGGGAACCCAAATGTATATCCTCCTGATATCAGGACACAAGTGAGGAAAGAATGAGACAGTAGTCATACAACCTGTGCTTCTTTGTTTGCATAGAACCGTGATCTTTTTGACTGGATTTTAAACCAAGTTAATGGCTTTTAGTCACCCATTGGGTTTTTACTTTATTCTTTTTTTCTGTTATAATTGTGTTTATTTGGGAAAAATATTCACATGTATGTATTAATTGAACATATATATATATATTTATATATGTATTTAGAATACATATTTAGAGTTCTAGAATATTGGAGGTCTAAATTATCCCAAGACCATTTGAAGATTTGTCATCATGGTAACGGCAATCATAAATCATGAACATTGAGAATGTCCTAACTACATCAGTCCCCAAACCACAACTCTTAATGAGCTTTTCTCACCCAATTATAAGCACTTTGCAAACTCCCCAAGATTGTATCTGTTTAACATAATTTGTCTTTTTAAAAACAAACACTTTTTAAAACACTAGGTAACTTATGGAAAAGATAACTGGAAATATGTCACTGAATAAATGAAATTAGATGGGAAAATGCAATCATTTAGAAACTCCAATTAAGTATCATTTTCAAGAAAAGAGCCTATTATTACTATATGAACATAGTTACAGTTAGATTATAGCCAGATTGTTACTTTGCAGATCACAGGCTGGTATCGTATTGTTAAATACCTCCAACTTAGATGATAATCTTGTAGATAGAGGTTATTAAAATAAAAGGCTTTTATTTTCACCTAAATTGGTTGAAAATAAAAGAAAATCTTTTTTTGTGGTTCAATGTATGAAGCACAGTATTACAAATATAAAAATTTTAAGATGTTATGAGAAACCCCAAAATGTCTTTAAAACAAACTCTTTCATACTAAGGTATTGTATATTCAGATATTGAAAATTTAAAATCAAAACTATAGATTAGAATTGGACAAGAGGTCAGAAATTCTGCTTAGTGCTTCTAACTGCCTACCTGTATTCCTTCAACTATATCAGTATTATTTTGCCTCAATCCATTAATTTCTTCTTAAAATCAACTCAACCTTTATGTGTGTCTTAATTTAAAATATACATTGATAAAATTAACTATTAAACTGATATTAAATAACATTGAATAACTATTTTAATATTCTATTTCTGTGATAATATAGAGATTTTAAAATATCATGTAGTAGTTATTATAGATGTGAAAATTTAATTTCTTTGATTAGCAATAAAATGTCTCTTAACATTTCTCTGTACCTGATCCTGGATTCAGAAATAGATTTTTTGGTGTAGTGTCTTTTTCAAATACAGGCTTGTTTTCTTCAGATTGGGAAGATACGTTATTAATTTAAAATAAGTCTTATGAAAATTACATAGGAAGAAAATATCTTTTCAGATCCTGTCACTTTATTATTTTTATGGCAGAAATACATAGTACTTTCCCAGTTTATATTCCCCTTTAATGTGGTAGGTATGTATGTATACATATATATATCCAAATTATTAACACAAATGAAAGGTTCTCTGTCTCTCTAGGTAGATAGATATGTCTACAAAGAGGATATGACATATATTAAGTATTAGATAAATATTAGGTATAAGATATAAGTATAGATATCTATATTTCTATATACATTTCTCTCTATATATAGAGAAATATATTTATCTAGGTATAGATATCTATAGAGAGATCTCTGTATATACATATCTATCTGTCTATATAGATAGGTAGAAAGAGGGATAGTCAGACAATCTTTCATTTTTTTAAAAAATTAGGACATATGTTTTCTATGTTTTGAAAGTAAGAAAACCTTACGCTAGCACGTCTAACTGGAGAAATCATATTAAATCTCTAGTGGTGATTAAATAATTAAAATTTATTCTTAAACATCTTCTGGAAGAGGACAAAAAGAATAATTTCAACATACACATTTTAATCCCAGATAATCGCCAGTTTAAAAAACGTGTGGTCTTTATATTCTCATTTGCTTGCAAATTTGAATAAATCCTTATAGTGCTTAATGGATATTTGTTGAGCAAAGGAATAAAAATCAGTGTTGTTAATGGTGGTTGCATTTCCAACCTGACCCACAATGTTTAGCCTACATATTGTACATAAAGGATAATTCTGTACTAGTATTGCAAAAAATATTAAACATGAGAAAAATTCAGTCAGAATCCTATCCTGAGATGCCACAATCACACCCCAGCTCTGACACTGGAATAGGAAGACCCTAGCAGGTTTTAGTATTTGGCATTTCATAAACTGTAAGCTACCATTTGTGGTGCCACGTCTGGCACAAGTGGTCTGGTAGGACCAGGGAAGAAGTAGAAATGCAGGTTGGAAGGAAAGCTCTGTTAGGGGGCTCTGTAAAAAGGGCTCCATTTTTATCTCCTTGGGATTCTTTTCCCTTTTTTTTTTTTTTTTTGTTTGTCTTCCCCATTAAGAATGTACAGACATAAAAGCACAGAGGAATAATAATTATAAAAGGTGCAGAAGACTTCAGATGAGGTTCCCATAGAGGGTCCTGTGTACTCAGAGCCACTCTAACAGGCTGTGAATCTGATCACTTCCTTATATCTCTTGGAAGGTCACCTCTGAAAGAAGAATGACGGTATGAGATCTGTATTCTCAGGAGAGGTGGGGGTGGGCACAATGGGAAGCAAGGGTGTGCTCTCCTCGCCTTCGTCATGCTGTTTTCACTATCAGTCCTGACATGATAAATCCGGCCCTTGCTCAGTTGAGGTGAAGAAATGTGACCATCCCAGAAATTAGATGAAGTGAGAAATGTGACTAGCCCAGAATTTAGAAGAAGTAGGAAACATGACTACGTCTAAAGGGAAAACAATATAGTTATTGTAGTTAATGTGCATGTGTATGTTTGTGTGTAAGTGTGTAGATATTCTAGGAAACATCAGATTTTGAGATGATGAGATAGCAAGCAATCAAGTGTAATAGGGAAGAAAGATCTGGAAATCCCTTGGAATATCATTTTGGGATGGGGAAAAGATTTACCAAATCCCTAGGCTGGAAGGAAGACTGTTAATTCTAAGTGACATTTAGATTTAAGGGACATTTAAATTGGACTGGGGCAAATTGAGAATGTATCTCTACTTTTAATGGTGCACTGATTTCCTTAAAAAAAGTACATTTCTTTGTTTTCAGGCACGTTAGATCCTCTCCCAGTATGTTCACAGAAAGTTTCAAAAGTGAGCTTCCAAAAATAACACAAAAATTATAGCACAACATGTCATCATAAAACGATGAATCTGCACATTGGCAGAACCATGATATAACAATAGTCAAACATTCTTACTTGAAAAGTTAATGATTTTCCCCATGTGACACATTTCAGTTTTACTTCTAAAAATTTTTATTTCCATCTTCACTTTTCCACACTTTCAGCCCTAGATTTGATACCAAATTCCAAAGTGACTTTAGTGAAAGAAATTTGTGAAATTAATTCTTATAGTTAATCTCAGAAATACAGAATGTATGCACTGAAAGTATGAAATTTTTTTTCCCCCTTAAATAAGTTCTGGAATTTACTTTAAGGAACACATATCCCATATTACCAACTTTTCCATCTATGTTGATTTATATCTAAGAAGTAATATCAGCCCATTCTTGTTTTGGAATTACTGCAATCCAGATCATTGTCAGTGTTACAACAGTAATAAATGAAATTATTTTTAATAAGCTATCACCATGGTACAATGTAAATGAAAGGAGTATTAACATAACGTTACGTGACTTAAAGTGGAAATTTTTGCAGATCAATAGTCGTATTCTTACCATAGTTAATACCATACACAGGACGGTGTGTGTGTGTCTGTGTGTATGTAAAATAAAGGCTGGTTCACTGCCCTAAATTTCTCTCATAGTACAATGGCTCCCCTAAGAGGGGTATAATATTCCATTGACTGGTTTGTGGATTCATTTTCTGTGAGTTATTTCTGGTCAGTGGAAAGCACGCAGTTAACTTTGGGGTATTATTTAAGCAGACACTCTATGATTTTACCAGAGATTGTTTCTGTAGAAATAAATCTGTGTACTATTTGTGTTGTCAAACACAGACCATGCTGACATGGAATCAGTGGGGGATTGGAAAATGGATCAGAGGTTGAGAGGAAAGAGAAAGGGGAAATCTGCATATGTTAATAATATATATAGGATAGAAAAAACAAAATATGTTCTTTTATACCCCCAAAAAGGACAAGTTATTGAAATAGTGTGTGCGTAGAGCTATATCCAGGAAAACCTTAATTGATTTAACTTCTCTACACACATATTTAGCTCTCTTCTCTATATTACATAAGTTTTTTGTCAATATTTCTGCTCCCCTCATTTCTGGGTATATTTCATCATTTTTACACCATCTTGTTATACTTGTTTTAGGGAGAGATGTAAATATGTAATTCTCAAAGTCCTGAAAAAAGAAAGTTCTCTTACCTTCTCATCCTATACATGAAAAAAAGACCATGTATATGCACACAGGCACATATATACACACACATACCATTGCTTTTGACTTTTCATCCTAACAATGCACAGTGAAAAGGATATTACTTGTCTATTGAGGAAAAGGCATTTAATATATCACAATAACAGATAATGACTTTTACAAATCCTTTAAACTACACATCTTTTTATAGTAACTGTGCATTTTTCACATTTAAAGGATGGATAGTTACCTTCTAAAGCAAGCTCCTAGACTTAGAATGTTTTTTAGCTGTAATACTTGAAGTGGGTATATGGTGATTGCCATATAAATTGTTAAAACTAGAGGCTGAATGAACGTGCTAGATATTTATCTTCTTTGCTTTTCCTTTCTCCCATCATTTCTGTAAAGCAATGGCTTGTGTTTTTAAAATAGGAGCTATACCCGTCCTATTTACAGACAGCATTTCTTTTGGTTTAGGTTTAGGTATGAATTTGTCTAATAAATGATTACTAATACTACCCAAGTAAATAGTGAAATCACTGTTCGCTATTTCTTCAGGAAGATATAATTCAGTAAGATTCAATTTAAGATATAATAGGGAAATATTTTCAGTGTTTCTGCTGATTTTTATAGAAGTGTTGTGTTACATATTTGTCCGATGCTTTTATAAAGGGCATTCTTTTCATAAACGTTGTGGTTATAATTCTTGACTGTTTGGCCTTGATAATTATTCCTAAGGCTAATTTTTACAATGTATTTTTAAAACAAATGTAATGAAATTTTAAAAGATATTTTCACAAAAACACAGGTCACAAAACAAATATTAAAACCTTAATATAACTGAACATCCACATGCAAAAAAATGAATCTAGACACAGACCTTACCTGCTGCACAAAAATTAACTCAAAATGGATTACAGACGTAAATATATAAAATGTGAGTTCATAAAACTCCTAGAAGATAACAGGAGAATATCTAGATGGCCTTAAGTATGGTGATGACTTTTTAGATACAGTTCCAAAGGCATGATTCATGAAAGAAAGACTTGAGAAGTTGGACTTCATTAAGATTAAAAAAAAAAACCCTTCTGCTCTGTGAATGACAATGTTAAGAGAATGAGCAGACAAGCCACAGACTGAGAGAAAATATTTGCAAAAGACATATCTGATAAAGTACTATTATCCAAAATATACAAAAAACACTTAAAAGTCAACAATAAGAAAGTAAACAAACCAACTAAAAAATAGGCCAAAAAGCTGAGCAGACACCTCACTATAGAAGATATACAGATGGCAAATAAGCATGTGAAAAGACCCTCCACATCATATATTATTTGGGAACTGAAAATTAGAACAACAGTAAATTACCACTACACACCAATTAGAATGGCAAAATCCAAACACTGCCAACACCAAATGCTGACAAGAATGTGAAGCAACAGCAGCTGTCGTTCACTGCAAAATGGTACAGCCATTTTGGAAGACAGTTTTACAGTTTCTTACAAAACTAAACATAGTACCATATGATCCAGCAATCACAGTCCTTGGTATTTACAGAAATGAGTTGAAATCTTACGTCCACACAAAAACCTGCACACAGATGTTTATAGCATTTTATTTTTAATTGCCAAAATTTGGAGGCAACCAAAATATCATTTATTGGTGAATGGATACATAAAGTGTGATATGTCTGGACAATGGAATATTGTTCAGTACTAAAAAGAAATGAGCTATCAAAACACGAAAAAACATGGAGGAAATTTACATGCATATTAAGTGGAAGAAGCCAATCCGAAAAGATTCCATGCCGTGTAATTCCAACCATATGACATTCTAGAAAGGACAAAGCTATGAAGACAGTAAAAAGATCGGTGGTTAATTGCTAGGGGTTATGTGAAGGGAGGGATGAGGAGGCAGAGCACAGAGGATTTTTAGGGCAGTGAAACTATTCTATGTGATACTGTAATCGTGTACAGATGTCCTTACACATCTGTCAAAACCCATAGAATGTACAGCGCCAAGACTGAACGCTAAGGTAAATTATGGACTTTGGGTGATAATGATGTGTCAATGTAGGTTCACCAGTTGTAACAAATGTACCACTCTGGTGGGGCGTGTTGATAGTGGGGGAAGCTCTGTGTGTGTGGAGGCAGGGGTTAGATGGGAACTCTAATTTTCTGCTTAATTTTGCTGTGAACCTAAAAAATAAAGTCCATTTAATAATCAAAATAAAAGTTTAGTAGTATGTTTTCTTTAAGTTAATTGAAATTATGTCAAAAAATAAATGTAACTATAAATTAGCTTCCTTTCCAGGTCTCAAAGTACTTTAAAGACATCACCTCATAACTATTTTGTCCTTGAAAATCTCTCAGTACTTCACAGGAATTTTTATTAGTTATCAGCATACAGTTATTGAAGTAGATTTTAATGTTTAATTTCATATTATAGATGAGAATGGGGGTAAATTTCAAAACAAATAATTACCTGGTAGAACTAATTCCTGATTTGGGCCAATGGTGAAGAAAATGGATAAAAGAGATCTTGGAAATCCACATATTATCTGAAATTTTTGTTTTATCCACTAATTTTAACCTTCTACTAAAACTATCTTCAGAGTGAATAACCAAGATAGGGCAAATTCTGTTTGATTTGTAATGCTTTCTTTCTTTGTCCCTTTTCATTTTGGAAACTACTAATCAAGAAAAACCCAAAAGTAGATAGAAAAATAGGCATAAAAGAAAATCAATTAGTTTGGATTTCTCAAAGCTAGGCAATTTACATTTAGCTGAAACTAGCACCTATAGGCCTCAAAACTGTCTAGTACTGAGATATATGAGATGAATCTGATTTCTAAATGTGGTTAAGTCTATTTAGCTTTTCATAACAATTTTCCATAACAGATGTTGAATTTTTAAATTTACTATTTGATTTATTTCCTTATTTTACTTGTTTGTTTTTGCAGAAGGGGTAGAGGGTTATTCAACATATAAATCTTTTGAAGCAACCAATTCTGTTTCAGCAACCTATAATCACTAATTAGTCTGTATCTACTCAGATTTCTCACATAGAATTCAGAATCTACGACTAATATTCATGGAAGTTGGACAGATGACTAGGCAAACCGTATCTACTGTGAGAAACAGTAACAAGTGTTCAGTATAATTCAATTAAATTAATGTGTGAATATCCTCGTGGAATTATGAATGGAGATTTCCAGAGGGTAACCCATAAATAAACCTGAGAATATTCATTTAATGTGAGCAATCATTTCAATCAGTGGGATGGAAAAATAGTATTTTTTCCTTCTTACCAATGATGAATTTTATGATGGTAAAATTTTTATTCATAATACCCAATGTGTAATATTCTAGGAACCATTCCATTTGTAATTCTTTAAGAATCCTGTTGCTGAATGAAATGGGAACTGTTATAACCACAGTTTTCCTGCAGCACAGCAGTATGAATGGTGTTTTTCTAAGTGGCATTTCCATCACATGGATTGAATTTTAAACTATTTTTTTCAGTGACCAATCAGACATTATAAAATAGTTATGCTACTGACTTGGTATGTGTTCAATGTCAAGCCACTTTTTTCCATTTACAGCTTGAGAAGATTGTAAAACCATTAAAAATTTTAAACTTGTGGCTCAAAGGGACTTTCTGCAGTTAGACTGCTTTTAATTTTCACATTCTAATTAGTGAACACCTGCCTTTGCTTGAATAATGAACCAAACAAAGTAAGACTTTTAGGTTTTCTTTTTTCTGGTAGTTTTATTTTGGAGCTCAGATAAAAATAGATGCTCTTTTATATATTAAATATTTAAATAAAGAAAAAAGCAAAAGGGAGCTGTTTATAGTCTTTACATATTCATAAATATATACTTGCAAGACCCTATTTTTTTAAACTTTGCCTTCAGTTACTTACAGTAATGGGAGTATGATTGAAGGAAAGAATGACTCGTTCTGTTCAACTGAGAATGTTGGTGGTTCTTGACCAGTAATTTAAGATGTAGTGGACTGATGCTACTATAAGTATGCTCATTTCTGAGCACCCCACTGAATAATGATTTCGCTAAAGGCTGACATTGTATTGTTTACCTTTGGACACCAAATCTCCAATAGAGTCCAGCACACAGTAGGCAATTAATAGCTGCTAAGTTGAACTGAAATGACCATCTTTCAAAACAGCCTTTTTTTCATCAACTGATTTTGAGTACTAACTTTGTACCAGGCACTCTTTCAGGTGCTTGGGTTACAAAGGTGAAAAACTAGTCCCGTCCTCAAAAACTCACAGCCAACTAAAGAAAAACAAATTTGTGGTAATAATCGGATGTGGCAAGTGATGTGCTGGAGCAGGATTCTCAACTCTAACTTCACATTAGAATCACTTGAGAAGTTTAAAAAAAAAATCCCCATGTCCAGGCTCCCTCCCAAACCAATTGAATCAGAATATTTGAGAGTGGTTTCAAGCCACCAGTATTTTGAAATGATCCACAAAGTAAACTCAACGTGGAGGAGGTTGAGAAATACTGTGCTGAGGCAAGCAAGGTCGTAAGAAAGGTGTTCTTAATTCAACTTGGTAGAATCAGGGAAATGTATCCAGAGAAGTTGGAACTTAAGCTAACCTTTAAAGAATGCAAAAGGGAAAAGGTGGCTCGTGGGAAGGAAGAGCATGATTTTTAGGAACCAGAGGTAGTTTGTTGTGATTAGCATTTAGAGTATATATAGGCAAAATTAAGGCTATAACATGTAAAAATTAGATATGTTACATAAAGGGAATACATGATTGACTCTTCAATATTTATTGTAGTCCAGATAATTATTCTCCAGATAGTGATATACCTATCATAGTAATTTGGTTCTTTCTCTAATAATTGGCTCAGTAAACAGGAACTCAAAGAGAAAAACTTCCTTGCTCCATGGAAAAGAGAAACAACTTTTTCTCCAAGCAGGGTGAGAATTATGTTCCATAGGTACTGCTGGAATCCCTCTTGCAAACATGAAAGAAGCCAGATTGAGAATAATTAACTGACACAAGGCAGAGCCAAAAAACCTGAGAAGCAGGGCTTGAACTCTGAGGGACCTAGCCCAGAGCCCAATCTCTCTCTAAACTCCATGTTATGTGAAATTCAAAATAGCCTTCTTGTTAAGCCACTTTGAGTCTGGCTTTCTTGCAGCAAACTCATTGAATCAGTCCATCAAGGCAAAAGATTTTTACTTTGACAGCAAGCAGGATGTATTGTGGCAATTTAGGAAGGGGATTTTAAAGAGGAAAATAACACTGTTCTACCTTCAAATGGGATCTTTCTATATATGAGGCATTCTGTGTGTGCTTTATATTTGTATAAAAAATCTTATAAACAAAGCTGGGTTTTATTCTCCAGGCAATAGTATGTAGGTTGGTTTGATGAGGCCTAAAGTAGAAGCAAAAGAACACGGAAGTTATTTTTACAAACTGTGCAATAAAGATAATTATGGAGGAAAAGAGAAAGAGGCAAAACATATGTAGGAGATAGAATTTAGGATTGATAAGGTTTGACAACTGGTAGAGTTTTATGGCGAATAGAAATGGAAGGTTCTAGAATAAACTATTCCTTAGAAATATTTGACTATGTCTAAATGAGAAGGGCTTGAGATGAATATGAAACACTGGCTAGTTGATCCTGGTTTTTGTCATGAACTTAACTTGGACAGAGAAAGTGGTACAGGAATAAAAGTTACTCAAGTTTTCTTGTTACTCTGTGCATAAAATAAGGATCCACAATTATAAATTGTAAGTCAGAAGATTTCGTGCAACAAAGAAAATGCATTGTATAAATCTCATTGGAATTTCAAGAAGACTAGACACTGAAGTTTTCCTGTTGAGCAGGTATGGTAAGTAAAACTGAAATGACTTTTATGTATTTTTACTTGCTGTAAGTGTGTGAACTCTGACAGAGAATCTAATTATATAGTGTATTTTAGGTAAATTTTTATTTCAAAGGGTGTAAAAATATTGTTTATATTTTTCAGTAACCTCAGTCTCCAACGTTTATTTCTCATGCAATTTTCCCCTAAATAGGAATTCTCCTTCCATAGGAATTTTCATTACCTTTAGTTAATGAAGTACAGATAGTATTACTTCATTGGTATAATATTTCTTCTCATATATTAGTTATAGTCTTATATTCTATACCTTTATATTGCACGGATCACACATGATTAAATATTGACTTTTTTTTTTTTTGCGGCACGCGGGCCTCTCACTGTTGTGGCGCCTCCCGCTGCGGAGCACAGGCTCCAGACGCGCAGGCTCAGCGGCCATGGCTCACGGGCCTAAATATTGACTTTTATTTAGCATTACCAACACAGTGGAATTAGAATGGTGTTTTTGTAATCCAGGTCATGACCTTGTATCTATCATATTACTATACTTTTGAATTTAATACAGTTTGGGTAGCAGACTAAAATAGGTACATCTGAAAGAATGTGCCTAAAAGCCAAATTATTTTTTTTCAAGTTAGAGCAATCTTATAATTTATTGTCTAAATTAAGACACTTCTTTTTTAAAATATTTTTTAACATCTTTATTGGAGTATAATTGCTTTACAATGGTGTGTTAGTTTCTGCTTTATAACAAAGTGAATCAGCTATACACATACATATATCCCCGTATCTCCTCCCTCTTGTGTCTCCCTCCCTCCCACCCTCCCTATTCCACCCCTCTAGGTGGTCACAGAGCACCGAGCTGATCTCCCTGTGCTATGCAGCTGCTTCCCACTAGCTATCTATTTTACATTTGGTAGTGTATATATGTCCATGCCACTCTCTCACTTCGTCCCAGCTTACCCTTCCCCTTCCCCGTGTCCTCAAAAATATTTTAAATTATGTGTATTTTCATCTCTTCAAGAGCTGTTAATCAGAGACTTCAAATTTACTAAACACTTGGAATATAATGTTTCAATTAATTTTCAAGTTAAATTATATATGACTCAACACTAAGGCAGCCTTTAAATCAAATCAGATATTTCAAAGAACTGTTAAAAATGAGAAAAGTATGCAAATGGTGCTATTGCATGCTTAATGCTTGAGGGGCAGCAGGAAGTACAGAACAATGGCTAACAATTATTGAGCACTTACTCTCTGCCCAGTACTGCTCCATTTACCTGACATAGAATACTTCATTAAATCCTCACTCCAGTAATACTTCTGATATTTTTTCACTTTCAGATGAAGACACTGAAGTGCAAAGAGATTAAATATCATGCCCAAGGTCATGGAACAGAATTTAGTAAAGCCAGGATACAGACCTAGATTCTTAAACCCTGGGGTCCCAAATGTATTAATCTGCTGCTTCCCATAGGAATCTATGGATTTAAGTAAGCTTAACTGAAACAACTAGGGTGAAACACTTTTCAGCCCTGTAATATCAATTATAAAATCTTTAAGTGCTTAGAGAAAGTAGAAAATCAACAAAGACTTTATGTCATAAATACATAGATTGCAATTTGAAAGTATTGGACATTAGTCCTTGCCTCCAAGAGCTCTGCAAACTTGGGCAAAGTATTAACCTCTGTGGTAAATTGATTGAGAATAAATACAGGCATACTTGGTTTATTGTCCTTTACTTTATTGTACTTTGCAGATATTGTGCTTTTTTACAAATTAAAAATTTGTGGCAACCCTACATCAAGTAAATCTATTGGTCCCATTTTTCCAACAGCATTTGGTCACTTTATGTCTTTGTGTCACATTTTGGTAATTCCCATAATATTTCAAGCTTTTTCATTATTATATTTGTTACGGTGATTTGTCACCAGTGATCTTTGATGTTACTGTTATAATTTTGGGGGGGTGCCATGAACCATGACCATATAAGACTACAAACTTAATCAGTTAATATAGATGTTCTGACTGCTCCACCAGCTGGCAGTTCCCCATCTCTGTCCCTCTCCTTGTGCCTCCCTATTCCCAGAGACACAACAATATTGAAATTAGGCCAATTAATAACCCTACAATGGCCTCTAAGTGTTCAAGTGAAAGGAAGAATCACATCTCTCACTTTAAGTCAAAAGCTAGAAATGATTAAGCTTAGTGAGGGAAGCATGTCGAAAGTCAAGATAGGTTGAAAGCTAGGCCTCTTGCAATAAACAATTGGCCAGGTTGCAAATGCAAAGGGAAAGTCATTGAAAGAAATTACTCCAGTGAACACATGGATGATAGGAAAGTGAAACAGCCTTACTGCTGATATAGAGAAAGTTTTAGTGGTCTGGATAGAAAATCAAACCAGCCACAGCATTCCCTTAAGCCAAAGCGTGATCCAGAGAAAGACCCTAACGCTCTTCAATTATGTGAAGGCTTTTCTTTTCTGAAGAAAAGTGTGAAGCTAGCAGAGGTTTGATCATGAGGTTTAAGGAAAGAAGCCACCTCCATAACATCAAAGTGCAAGATGAAGCAGCAAGTGCTGATATAGAAGCTGCAGCAAGTTATCCAGAAGGTCTATCTAAGATAATTAATGAAGGTGGCTACACTAAACAACAGATTTTCAAAGTAGACTAAACAGCCCTTCATTGGAAGAAGATGCCCTCTGGCACTGTCATAGCTAGAGAGGAGAAGTCAATGCCTGACTTCAAAGTTTCAAAGAGCAAGCTGACTCTCTTGTTAGGGCCTAATGCAGCTGGTGACTTTAAGTTGAAACCAGTGCACATTTACCATTCTGAAAATCCTAGGACTCTTAAGAATTATGCTAACTCTATTCTACCTGTGCTCTATAAATGGACCAACAAAGCTTGGATGACAGCACATCTGTTTACAACATGGTTTACTGAATATTTTTAAGCCCACTGCTGAGACCTACTGCTCAGAAAAATATATTTCTTTCAAAATATTGTCAATATTGTCAATGCACCTGGTCACCCAAGAGCTCTGATGGAGATATAAAATGAGATTAATGTTTTCATGCCTGCTAACACAACATCCGTTCTGCAACCCATGGATCAAGGAGTAATTTTGACTTTGAAGTCTTATTATTTAAGAAATACATTTTGTAAGGAATTTCATACATAATTCCTTTCCTCTGATGGATCTGGGCAGAGTAAAATAAATTGAAAACCTTCTGGAAAGCATTCACCATTCTAGATGTCATTAAGACCATTCATAATTCATGTGAAGAGGTCAAAATATCAACATTAACAGGAGTTTAAAGGAAGTTGATTCCAGCCCTCATGGATGACTTTGAATTCAAGACTTCAGTGGAGGAAGTAACTGCAGATGTTGTGGAAATAACAAGAGAACTTGAATTAGAAGTGGAGCCTGAAGATGTGACTGAATTGCTGCAATCTCATGATAAAACTTAAATAGATAAGGAGTTGCTTCTTATGGATGAGCAAAGTGGTTTCTTAAGATGGAATCTAATTCTGATGAAGATTCTGTGAAGACTGTTGAAATGACAATAGACGATTTAGAATATTACATAAACTTAAATGATAAAACTGCAGGGTTTGAGAAGATTGATTCTGATTTTGGAAGAAGTTTTACTGTGAATAAAATGCTATCAAGGGCTTCCCTGGTGGCGCAGTGGTTGAGAGTCTGCCTGCCGGTGCAGGGGACATGGGTTCGTGCCCCAGTCCGGGAAGATCCCACATGCTGCGGAGCGATTGGGGCTGTGAGCCACGGCTGCTGAGCCTGCGCGTCAGGAGCCTGTGCTCCGCAACGGCAGAGGCCACAACAGTGAGAGGCCTGCGTACTGCAAAAAAAAAAAAAAAAAATGCTATCAAACAGTATTGCATGCTACAGAGAAATCATTTGTGAAAGAAAGAGGCAGTCAATGTGGCAGACTTCTGTTTTCTTCTTTTAGGTTTGTGTTTGCTGCCCCATCCTTCATCGACCACCGCTCTGATCGGTCAGCAGCCGTCAACATCCAGGCAAGGCCTTCCACCGGCAAATAGATTACAACTTGCTGAAGGCTCAGATGATGATTAACAGTTTTTAGAGATAAAGCCTTTTTAAATTAAGGTATGTACATTATTTCTTAAAGACAATGCTATCACACACTTATAGACCATAGTATAAACATAATTTTTATATACACTTTAAAACAAAAAAATTCATGGGACTTGCTTTATTGTGATATTCACTTTATTGTGGTGTTATGGAACAAACCTGCAATGTCTCTGAGGTATGCCTGCATACTCCAAGTAAGAGTATTGTTTGTTCTGTTTGCTTTTTGAGAAGCAATAGTTGATATATGTAGAAGACTAAGTAAATAAAGTATATAGTTTATTACTGGCAAAAGTGAGTCTTGGACTGGGCCTTTAAGCATTTAGAGAGCAGAAAAAAAAGTGAAAAAGGAAGGCATGTATTGCTATATCTTTGAGTCATATCTATCTAGTGATGGATATGCTCCTGTCTTTAAACAGGGAAGACACAAAAACTTTAATGAAACGCCACTTAAAAAGATTTAAGTGGGGCTTCCCTGGTGGCGCAGTGGTTGAGAGTCGGCCTGCCGATGCAGGGGATGCGGGTTCGTGCCCTGGTCCAGGAAGATCCCACATGCCGCGGAGCGGCTGGGCCTGTGAGCCATGGACGCTGAGCCTGTGTGTCCGGAGCCTGTGCTCCGCAACGGGAGAGGCCACAACAGTGAGAGGCCCGTGTACCACAAAAAAAAAAAAAAAAAAGATTTAAGTGGATCAGATTAGATTTGCATTTTCCATTTGAGGAAGGAATATTTATTTTGTTTTTCCATTGCAAAGCATGCCAGGTATAATTACTTGCTTAACGTTTCAGCTCAACTTTATTTCCATGGTGTTAAAAAGGGTATTTATCAGACTACAATCTGTGCCTGAGTGTAAGGTGATTTTTTTTTTTCCCTAGGGAGATGCAAAAGAGAGATCTTGGCCATTGTGGATTTATAAACTTTGAGGAATGTAGGTAAATAGCCATATGTCTATTTATATTATTTAACCTGTCAAGTTTCAATAACATACTTAAATTAAACCCTATGTAAAATAATATATTATTTAGAAATGTTGCTATTTTCCACTCTCCACTTTTATGGAATGCTTTCATTCCCTATATTAGATTGATTAGTGTTCTTCCAAAATTCATGTCTACCTGGTACCTCAGAATATGATCTTATTTGGAAATAGAGTATTTACAGATGGTACTGGTTAAGATGCGGTCATACTATTTAGATTAGACTGAGCTCTAAATCCAATATGACTGGTGTACTTATAAGAAAAAAAAGAGACACAGTGAACAAGGCCACATAACAATGGAGGCATGAGTGATGTATCTAGAGCCAAAGAACATCAGAGATTGCTGGCTCCCACCAGAAGGTATGAAGAAGCAACAAAGGATCCTTCTCTAAGTGTTTTCAGAGGGACCATGGCCCTGCTAACACCTTGATTTCAGACTGCTAGTCTCCAGAACTATAAATTTCTCCTGTTTTATACTACTCAATTTCTGGTAATTTGTCATAGCAGCCCTAGGAATACATTTACACTAATATATGTACACTTTTAATATACATTTCAACACCAGTGCATTCATACACACAGGAGTCACTTTTTGAATCTTCCAAGGCAGTTTTCAAGAGTACATAATCCTCACCTTCTTCTATACTTTTGAGACACAGAACTTTTAAAAACTTCATAATTCTTTCACATGAAATTTTATCTCACTGTTTACGTACTGGTTGCACAATATTAAGACATTATTTTTCCTAGAAGTGTATCTGCTTGATCTCACAACTTAATCATTCCCTATTTTAAAGTAATTTTTAAAAGACTTCTTTACAGGACTCCAAACTAATTAGATATCTAACACTTGTAATTCTGAGAACATTTCCTGGGAAAAAATATTAAATCTGTGTTAAATTTCTTTTCCTTTTTTTTTTTTTTTTGCAGTACGCGGGCCTCTCACCATTGTGGTCTCGCCCGTTGCGGAGCACAGGCTCCGGACGGGCAGGCTCAGCGGCTATGGCTCACGGGCCCAGCCACTCCGTGGCATGTGGGATCTTCCCGGACCGGGGCACGAACCCGTGTCCCCGGCATCGGCAGGTGGACTCTCAACCACTGCGCCACCAGGGAAGCCCTCTTTTCCTTCATTTTTTTATCACTCTATTATGGGTGATTTCTATAAGCAGTAAAATTATTATTATCATCATTTACTTTATTATTGATTGAAGTTACTTCAGATTAAATGTCTTTCCAAAGGGTGGTTTGTAGTTCAAAATAAAGTGAGTGACCCACCCATATGTGACTATGCAAGGATTCAAAGATCCAAAATGTGGCTTCCTATTTCCTCTAAGAAAATATTGGGAAAACATGCTACCTTAAGTTTAAGCAAACAGGAGAGTTGCTTGATTGAACTTAATGGTCAATTCTTGATCATTTTATAGAATGATGAAGTGTGATTTAAGGTTGACAAAGCAAGTTATAAATTTGCATGAAAGAGTGAGTCTTTAAAATTCTGATCTGAAGTCCAAAGTACTTTCTTCTGATACGTGTCTAAAAATTGCATGTTTAACAACTTTCTGAGGTCTTAATGAGAGAGTTGTTTAGTTGATTTTCTTTACGAAGTTTTTATTGGTCAGAATGTTGATACACATATTTTGATTACATTATTACATATTATAAAATTTAGTAATTGTATTATTTATTACTTATGTATTATAGAATTGATTACAGATACATAAGGAGAATATTGTATATCAAACTCCAGCATCTTTAAACAGTAAGGTTGAAAGAAAAATGTACATGGAAAAGATAAACCAAGACCTCCAAGCAATATTCCTTATTATTATTTACAAATTCTTATTATTCTTTAATAATTATTCTTTAATATCAAAATGTTAATTTATTAAAACTCCACAATCCCATCCCAATATATAGAAAAGATATGATGACTTTTAAAATGTTTTACAAGTAGCATACTTCTCTCTCTCTCTTCCTTTAAACAAACTCCTTACTTATAGTAACCCTCTCTGACTTCCAAGAAGTATTATTTTTTCCTTATTTTTTGCCTTTTCCAACTAGTTCTCAATTATCCACTCAATAAATACTGACATGTATTAAGTAATGAGAACATAATCAGTTTCTTTCCTTCAACATTACCTTCTCAAAAGTTGCTTCTTCCTTAGGAAGAAACAAACAAAAGGATTTCCACTATTTTTGCCTCTCCTGTAGATAACTGCACTATTTTCTTTTTTCTGGCTATTGTACAAATTTTTGGAAAATGCTGCATTCCCTTCTTTCCTTTGCATTCCGGATCCAAGAATACTGTGCTGAAACATGTCTATATGCTGTTAACTATATCCTTTTCTGAGTCTTTTCTCAAATATTATCTTCCACAATAGCTCTACTCTACTTGAAACTATTCATCACCCATTTATAAAATTTTCCCGTCTCTTGGCTTTCAGAATAGTATGCTATGTCTGCCACTTGCTTCTCTAATATTTCATCTGACAAGCCTTCCTTTTGGTTTTCAATTCTTTTCTTGCTCTCTGTGAGGCTACCAACGCTGAACTCTTATTTTTATATTGTTACCTTTTATACTCTCAGAAAGCTCATTCATCATCATAACTTCAATGATCACTTGGCAACCAAGTCTTTTATCCTTACTTCTAATGTATGCTCCAGTTCATCTAATAAAGGGATCTATTCAGTAAGCAGACATCAGCTCAAATCTCATGTATTTAATATAAAACTCACCACCTTCCTCTCTAGATGAAATCCCTTTTTGATGTTTCCAATTCTGTCAACTACAACAACGTTCTCCTAGTCCCAAAAGAATGGACACCATGACCATTAATAACTACTTTTCTGATCCTAAAATATAATCAGTTGACAATTCCTATTTATCTAACTTGCTGCCCAAACAATGCCTAAGCATTCCCTCTAAATGAAATTTCAAACTTCCTTCAAATTTATGCTGTTTTATCTTCCTACAGAAGCTTTGCAATTCTAATACGTAAAACCTTTTTTTTACATAAAGGATGTCTGTTTTAATATATCTAGCTTCCTCATGTATATAAATCTTCTCTTACTAAAAATACAGCAAGTTTCCTTAGGAGAGGAATCTGACTATTGTTTTAAAATATTACCTTTATGATGTGCACTTCTTTGGAGCTCTTTGGGCTTATATCATTTCTGACTTAGTTGAATTATTGGATTATTAACAATTTTCTAGCAAAGCTGGGTAAGTGTTTAATAATTAAAACCCAAAGTTTTAGTACAGAATGAGCAATTATTTACATATGACATATTTAAAATAAAAAATGAAGTCCAACGGGAAAAGATAAAGCAGAAGAAAAATCTGTAACATTTTTTTTTCTGCGGTACGCGGGCCTGTCACCGTCGTGGCCTCTCCCGTTGCGTAGCACAGGCTCCGGACGCGCAGGCTCTGAGGCCATGGATCACGGGCCCAGCCGCTCCGCGGCATGTGGGACATTCGCGGACCGAGGCACAAACCCGCGTTCCCTGTATCGGCAGGCGGACTCCCAACCACTGCGCCACCAGGAAGCCCTGTAACATTTTTTTTTTTAAACCTAACTGGTTGTCACTTATTTCCAGAATCAATATAACCAAATGCTGGCAAACGTAGGGATCTGTATATCCTTTAGTGCCTATTGAAGTAAACACTGATTCATGTTTTTAAATGATAGAAATTTATTTTTATTTTAAGGTATATTTTTGACATTTTTAACCTGTATTTTTCCACTATAGAACAAAATTATTAAAATTAACTTGAAGGTTTTCATTTTCACTAAATATAATGGTAGAATATTCATGCTTTATATGTACATTCTCTCTCAGTTAAATCAGTAATGCTTGTCTTCATAAATATAGAAAATGGTTTTCATTTTATTTTTATTAACAATTCTTGCTCAGTATTGACATGTCTTGATTAAAAGTTTAATTTGAAAAAAAAGTGTAATTTGCTTTTATGGCACATGGTTATTTTTATTTACCAGTTATATAATTGTCAAAATCTATGATGTTAAGGAAACAATTGTGGACATTTGTAATAAACATAGACTTCTAAAAACGCTAACATCAGTCTAATCTGAATTTTGTAGCTCATTCTGTGAATATTCATATTAACATGACTAAAACAGAGAAAAAATATTTTTATTAGGAAATATTTTGGGACTTACCTCGTGGCTCAGTGGTTAAGAATCCACTTGCCAATGCAGGGAACATGGGTTCAAGCCCTGGTCCGAGAAGATCCCACATGCCGTGCAGCAACTAAGCCCTTGCACCACAACTACTGAACCTGCGCTCTAGAGCCCATGAGCCACAACTACTGAGCCTGCACGCCGCAACTACTGAAGCCCGCGAACCTAGAGCCCATGCTCCGCAACAAGAGAAGCCACCGCAGTGAGAAGCTCACTCACTGCAATGAAGAGTGGCCCCCGCTCACTGCGACTAGAGAAAGCCTGTGCACAGCAACAAAGACCCAAATCAGCCAAAAATAAATAAATAAATTTATTTTTAAAAAAAGATTCGTTGTTAATTTTACATTTCAATGAATTTCCAGCCTGATATAAACTCTGACGATGCCAAGGGTATTTTAATATTAAAGATATCAATAACATTATCTAAGTCATATACTAGAGATGGAGGAGGTAGGGAGAGAGAGGAGAGGGAAACGGAGAGAGAAAGAGGATGTTTCTTTACTGCACATGGATATTAAACTGTGTTTTCTTGTGCAGTACATTCACTATCAAGTAAGGAAAGGAAACTTCTTTGGTATGTGTTAGAAATTTGAATGTGCTATTTTTGCATTGTTAGTTAAATAATGTATTTCCCAAAATGATATCAACTGGGAGAAAAGGGTAATAGTTTGAGCTCTGCAGTAGGTGTGAAAATCTCAAGATGCTGGAACTCTGTGAACTTCTGCTTTAACACTGTAGCATCTCGTGCTTCTTAAACAGTGGAGGGCATCATGTGATACTCTGAACTTTTCCTTGTCATACATTAATATGAGAACACCTTCTACTGTTCTGACCCCCAGTAAATATTGAACCTTGCCATTGCCAAAAAAAAAAAAAATCCCTTGCTCAATCTCTACTTTCACACATGGGAGAATTGGTTTCAAATTTACAGTAACTCAAACCATTAAGGACTATATTTGTCCAAGACAACACCTTAGTTTATACTCCAGACACTGTCATGCAGCCAGTGTAAACTCTCAGTCTTAGGTGTAGTGCACTCCATATGCTTCACCATACTGTACGGGCAGACAACTGAATCTTTTCACATTTGAGTCAATTCAGATTAGTAGTTCTGAATTGGAGATAGCATAATAATACAGTTTTAGACTGATGGATGTTATTTAGAAAGAGGAACAATAGTTTCTAAGGGAAAGGTATAACAAAGATAATCACTGTATTTGACACAAGCTGCCAGTCAGTCAATAATTATATGATGATTATTTCTATACATGATGGAACTATTTAACATGTAAAAAGTTTATTCAAACCGCAAAGACTTTTTCTACTTCACAGGACATCTTTTAATTGTATAGAAATAATAATGTTGTTTTCTTGATTATAAAAGTGACATAGCTTCATTATAAAATTAAAAAACAACTTTGAAACATGTGAAGAAATAATACAAATATCTACTAATCTCACCAACAGAGATAACATTCATTAAACTGCTGTCATTTTGAGTATATCTATTGATATCATATATTTGTGTATATATAATATACATGACAAATATATAATATATACAAACCAAAGATGTATGATGTGGTTGTTTTTGGAGCATCTTTTACATATGTTTGTAGCCTGCTTTTTTTCTTAGAATTATATCATAATTCTATATTATTATTAGCTTAGAACATGATTTTTAATAGTTGCACTATATCATAATGATTTATCGTAAAGCATTTAATCAATTTTATTTTTAGATGTACATTTTCAATACAATGAATATCACTTCAGACAATTGATTATATACAAACTTTTTGATATATCTGATTATTTCCTTTGAATATATTCATCTGAAATTATTGAATCAAAAGTTAACATTTACTGCTGATTTTGTCTTGGTAATCTGTTTTAACTACACTCTTACCAGTAGTGTATGAGATTTATTATTTTCCTAAATCCTTGTCATGGTAACTTGTTTCTTAAACTTTGTCAATTTGGTAGAAGGAAAATGCTATCATCTTTACCTTGCATTTTCATTACAAGTAGCTTGCAATATTTTTATATTTCTTGATCATATGTATTTTTTCTTTGATAATTTAGAAGTTTTTGTCATTTGCCCCCCTTTCTGTCTGGCAATCTGTTTTTTTTGGCACTGAATTCTGTACGGATTAGGTCCTTTTTTGGATTCTGTTAAGTAACACTGCGCTGTTCAGATCTTATGGAGATGTTCCTCATATAGATTTTTTTTCTCTAATTTTGACTTGATAAATATAGGGTTATTACATTAAAATTTTCTCCACTAAAAGTATTTCTACAGTCATAAAGTTTGACAATCTAACTTTATATTTTTTTTAAATAGAAAATCTGAAGGAACTGATGACTAACACTTGAAGACAGAAATAAAATAATGTGGTTCAAATATTTACCCCAGGAGTGTGCCTATCAAATAAATCAATGAACCAGGAAAACACAGGTATGGCATTTCAGGGGCCATCTTACTGGGTGGATTGTATATATTAGTGAGATTAGTGGTTTTCAGGTTGTGTCCCTAGCTCCTTTGTTTCTTTGTAGGTACTACCCACAAACCTGTGGTAAGTGAGGAGAAGGCAAAACACTAGGCATGTGCTACCAGATTCCCTTTACCTGAGTCTGTCATAACTATTCTGCTTCTCTCTGTTAACTTCACATAGTTGGTTCTATAATGAATTTCTTTTGTAACAGAAGAAAGAGGGTCCTTCTGATGATTAGGGTTCTGAAATGACTGCTCTAGTAGGTTTTTCTTTCTTTGTGTTAAATTATTTTGTTATATCAAGTTCTACTGTAAATCACCAGAAAAACTTTCTGGAACTAGGAAGAGTTTCAATTCTAAAATAATAGAAATTTTAATTGGCATAATAAAATGTAGGTTCATGTTTATCTAATGTAGCTATCTCAGATTATTCAGGCATAGATGATGTAGTGAGTTCTGAACATTACCTATGTAACAATTAGCTTACTTTTAGCTTAATTCATATACACAATATATAAATGAAGCATAAGTTATATACATAGATGTTAAATCTTAAGTTCTACAATGTTACTTATTTGGGGGTATTTTGTTTCACCGTTAAAATGTCTTAATTGTCTGGAATTCAAGGGGTTGCATATTTCAACAGAATGGAAGGTAGGATTAGTCCACTTGTTATCCCACTAAACATCTGCTATTAAAAAATGTTCGTTACCTTTAAACCAAAGCCTAGATCCAGTAAAACCTAAAATAAAATGTGCCAAATGCTACTATAAATTTATTCCAAAGTACTATAGTTAAGCAATGTTAGTTAGGTTCTTCCTTAGAACTTAATAGTCCTTTTGGCCATACTGAAGAGTTTTTGTCACTCACCCCAATTTCTAGGTTTTATATGCTGAGAGGGTTTTTACAATCATATTTTGAAGCAAGTAAAAAAGTCAAGTGAAATGTGTGTAACCTAAATGTATGATCATTATGTACAAAATGCTGAGAATAGAGTTACATTTATCGTTAGTATATCATTTACTCATTCAACAAACATTTATGGAATCTTGTCTTAAGACAAGATGTTTTAAGATATTAGAGTGTTAATTAGGGAAATAGTGGAATGAATAAATATATATAAGTAAATACTTCAAAATTTTTTACAGGGACTTCTTTTTAGATAGAATAAGATCTTTAGGATAGATGATAATGAAAATTATCATTATGATAACAATATCTATCACTGATATACACACACACTTACCAGACTTAGATTGACTTGTTAGTTTGTCAACATGAAATTATAGAAATAAACATTTTTATTTAGAAATGAGAAAACCTAGACCCAAAAAGTTAATTAACCTGGCCACAAAGTGCTAGTTAGTGACAAATACAAGACACAGCCCAAAATGTCATCTTCAAGTCCATGCAGTGAACCATTACCGAATGGACAGTATTGACCGAAAATAAAATACAACATCTGAAAGGGAATGAACCTAATTTACACATAGAGACTGGTGTCCCAACCTGGCTTCAGATACTTGAAGACAAATTCCCCAAAGAATTTGAACCACTCCCATTGTGTGTGGACACAACTATTGTTCTAAGTCCAGTGACAATCAGGTATGAACTTCTGCTCTGGAACAAAGAAACAAAGCAAAAACTACAAAAATCAAAAACAAAACAAAACAAAATTGAAGCTGGGCTGAGCATTTTATCTGTTAATTTTCATTGCAGTTAGAGTTGCAGTTACACTTTCCTGATATGATATAGCAGCTACATGGGTTCTTAAGTCCAAAGATAAAGTGAAACTTACAGATCTAAGTGTTCTGCTGAGTATGTTTATTGAATACTTTGTGCCAGACACTGTACTAGAAAAACATTAACAAAATATTCCAGGAAGACTCAAGGGATATACAGTTAGTGGTGTAAATTAGGCCTATTAGGAAGAAATTTGAAGTCTGCCAAAGCCTGGTGTGGCAGAAACATTTACTGCTCATCAAACAGCCATGTGCTTCAGAATATTTTCCAGACCCCTTGCAGGTATATTAGGCTTTGTTCTGGCCTACAAGCTGTAAGTAAAAATGACATGTATCACCTTTGCATCAAAGTGTATAAGACCAGGTGTGTGACCCTCCACTTCCATCTTCCCCTGCTATGGAGTCTTGTTATGGAGGAACATGTTGAGATGACTATTTCACAAGGTCAGTATCTGCCTGGAGAGCCAACCATCTTGCATCAAAATTTGCAGGATTAAGAACAAAACTTTTGCCAAGGGAATAAGATGTAGAAGTTAACTCATTGTGGCAGCATTGTCTAGTTCATCATGAATAATACACGGCTCTTTTTTTTTCTGCAAGGGCTATTGCTAAACAAACTCTTTCAAGCATATCAATAGTTAATTAACAGTGATGCTCCTGATGCACAGAGAAATAATTGAATGTCTTCAAGTCGGATGTTTTGCCACTCCAGGGATTTCCTGTGTTTCCTTGAGGTCTTGTTCTGGAGATTTCCAGGTGTGGTACCACATTGTGAAGCTCCTAATCATGGGGTCAACAGGATCAACTTACAGAGAGATTTCTTACATCAGGTCTTACATCATTCTGACAGATCTATATGTAATTTGGTACCTATTTGTGAGGGAGAGAATAAAACAGAGAAAAAGTTAAATTACCTCCTCTAGATCAGCACTGTCTAAGAGAAATATTATATAAGCCACATTTGTAATTTTAAATATTCTAGTAGCTATATTAAAAGAAGGAAAAAGAAAGAAAATTGATTTTTAATAATGTACTTTATCTAGGCCAGTATATCCATCAAATATCATTTTAACATGTAATCAGTATAAAAGGTTATTAATTTCACTTGAAGTCTTTGAAATCTGATGTGCATTTTAATCTTAAAGCATATCTTAATTTAGACTGGTCACATTTCAAATGCTCAATAACCACATGAGGCTGTATTTAACAGCACAGCTCTAGATTTAACTTAAATCTATTCCACGTTTATTAAGTTTATGTTAGGCATTGTATTAGGCACACTCAAAACATTGTTGAATTTATTCATTGTAATATTCTTTTGAGTTAACAAATGAATGCACTCACAGAGTCAGAAAATGATAGAGCTAAGATTCAAAACCATTCTCCCTCCTGCTTCTGGAGATGCTCTAGGCAAGTAGATTGCAGTGGAGAGTCCCGTGTCATCCAACTAAGAACAGTGAGGCCACCCAGTAAGGTAATGGCCTTGGTGATGGAGAGAAGGATAAAGTTAATGAACATTAAAGCGGTATAGTCGGAACTACTGTACCTAATGACTGATTGCATACCGGATGGTGAGAATGGAGGGGCTTGTCGAGGGTGAGTTCCTACTTCTGACTGGAGAAACTGGATTGGCAATGATGCAGTTCAGAGAGAGAATGACATGCGACTTGTTAAGGTGAAGTTGAGATTTAGCAATTTTGGGTCACTGGAATTGCCACTACAGTGCAAGGAACCTAACCCATTTTTTTTGTTTGTTTTAGCCATGACTAGGTTATATTTGGTCACAAATGCCACATAATAATGATTTAACACCTGCTATTTAAGAAAAATAATATCTGCATAACAGAACTACACATGGGTTGGCACGTCTTTAGTGTTATTACAGAAAGAGGAACACCAACATCTAATTCAACAACCTCAGATTTACAGCACGTAGAAGCTTCTATGTGCTTCTTTATATCTTTTTAAAAGATACCCATTTAGCTTTGTCACCACACATGCAACAGTGATGATTTTTGTGGGGTTTCATAGTCATGTGCTTATCTTTGGACCTGGAAGAACAATTCCAAGTGATGCCACCTGGGCCTGAGCCATCTGCCTTGGCAGGGTCTATTAGATGGTGGTAGGCCATGTACTTTGGAAAATCTGATCTTAATAATCCAAAGCTACTCAGCTCTTTACTCTGATCAAATCACATCATTAACTGCGTAATGCAGGATACAAGAGGTGACTAAGAACAAAACTTGGAGGAATCCAAGCATCTCATAAGCAATTGACAGAGACTACTGGCCGACAGATGGTAACTTGTTATGAAAAAAAGAAAGTAACAGTTATCCTACAAAGTCATAATTGAGCTATTTTTATTTCTCTATATAAATATTCTTAAAGCTGTTTGCAGTAAGTGGAGATGTTATTGTATTCGATAATGGGTAAAATTTATTTAAATTGACTTTGAGTATGTCTTCACAGACACCTACTGAAACCAGTACATGTAGTCATCTTAAATAAGGTATGTGCAGAAATACTGCTGCAGATTGCTACAGGTGCTCTAGATTAAAGAAAAGAACTGTTAGGTTTCCCACTACTCATGCAGCCTGCTTTCAAGATCAGTAGTAAGATTTACTGTATTTTATCGTAAAGTATTCCAAGATTGTTTGGACTTTTTCAATCATGACTGTTTTCCTGTCCATTAGTTACTTATGCTCTTAAGAATTAGTCTTTAGAAATATGAAATTTGACAAAAGGGATAACTGCAATTCTGAGGTAATGAGGCAAGTTTCATGCAGAATGAATTTGCCAAGCAGGGGGTATCTTTTATAGCCACTCTGTGTTGAAGAGGTTTCAACTGGTACTCATACCTCATGTAGTACGGAGAAAGCTTTACTTTGATCACAGGTCTCCTTGTTAGTAAAAACAAAAACTGTTAGCTGATGGTAGGAGGAATTGCCTTATCCTGAGCCCTTGGGCTCACAGCTGATATTCCTTCTGAGTTCTGGTTAGTGATTTATTCTACCGGGATTCCCTTGTACTTTGAAGTGCTCTAGGATGCAGTTAGCCCAATACTTTTCTTTATCCCCCTCAGTCACTGAAAGCTGTTGAAAACCAGCTATTCCCTTCCCAAATACTAGTACCCCAACTTAGCAAAAATCATCCTTTAAAAATAAATAAAATTTAGAAAAACAATTGACTACACTGAGTATCAGGTTACATATTTGCAAGCCGAGAAGGCAACAGTTATTCAGAACCTCAAACATTCAGTAGCTTGCACATTTCTAGGCATTGACCACATCTGCACCTACATTTCACATTATGCACATGTGATTACTTGAAACTGTTTCTCAAACAGTATTTTGTTTTTATTACTTTTGTCAAAAATATAAATGCCACATATATGTTTAAACATAAACCTTTCTGATTACTTATTTGTAAAATTCCACTTAAACTAAAACATGTTCCTGGGATCCTTTTACCATTATTATAAGTGTACATGGCTTATGAATTACAAATATAGAATTATTTTCTGCATATTTAAGCTTATCTTATTTCTCTGCCTTTCCCCCTGTTAAATACTTTCTTCTGGTTTTCCCTTGACCTAATCTGTCCTTTGATCATCCTTCTAATTTCTTAGGTCAACTGAGGCATAAGCAGATATTTGTCATTTAGTCATTTTCATTCTTGTTTTGATCCATTTTTATATGTCTATTACCTTGTATAAAATTACTCCAGATCGTTTCTCAAAATCTTTTACAAATCTGAGCTGAATCAAAGTACTAATATTAAACTCTTAAAAATATTTTGTTATAAGACATCTTGTATTTGGCCTTCACTTTCCATTTTATTTGGTAAGCAAAAAATTTTCCCTTTATCCCTATAAACAAAATATTGATATCAAAGGCAGCTGGTCTTTCTTTGCCGAGTCTGAATTATATAAATTGTAGTGTGCAGTTAAATATTTTGGGGAAGCTATACCAGCACAACTAAAACACAGAGGTTTTTAGTGATACAAATCATAAACCCAGGCTCACAATGAAAGAGATACTGTAAGAATAAAACATGCTACAAATTGATGAAGCATGAAAAATAAAAACACATAAGAAAAACCTACCGTAGTGTCAAAATTACATTAGTCATGTTAAACTCTTCAAGTTGGAAAACTTAAAACAGAAGACTAAGGTTTTACCTAAAATTCCCCTGTTTAGTTTTGATTGAATTTTTCTTCCCCAAGATTTATGAACTTGTTCTAAATTCAATCTGCTTAAAAGTATAACATTGCTTTTTATGACATGGGAGAAATGGTTTATTTCCCATAAAATATGGATAGAAATTTAATGCTTATGTGTTTGATGGTATAGAATATATAATGTAATAAATAGCATTTCGTTATGGAACTGTCTTGCTTTAGTGTGCCTCTACATCTTAGATATGTAAAGGAGGCAATTTTCAACTATAAAAATTTAAGATGCATACTTTATCAATAAAAATAACATACAAGTTGAGTGCAAATGAAGATGTAGGAATTGAATGTAATTTTTCCTCATATGCATCATTTTAAAGTAATTTTGTTGAATAATTCTGGATTTAAGACATGTGGACAAAAGGAAGTTCAGTTAGAAGTTTTTGAAATTTGAGAGGTAGTCATTGTCTTCCTAATTTGAACACCCCCGCAAAAAAATATATAATTAGAACTTCATGAAATGTATGTGGAAAGCAACTGGAATTAGGAAAGATTGCATATATTTTGAATTTTTAATTAAATCATAAATTTAATATTATCAGTCATAATCTATATTTCATGCTAGTTTTCAGCACATTATTTACTATATGACACTTGAAGAAAACCACCAATTTCTAAAAGAAATCATAAATCTAATTGTAGGAAGAGAGAGAAATTAGAAAAACAAAATATGCTTAATATTATTTTATACTTTTCAGAGTAATGAATAGGTATTCATATCTTCTAGTATATGTAGAAGGATAGCAGATTTTATTGTGAAAGCACCAATTATTATGTAAAAATAGTAATTTATTTAAAAAATCAATAAAATATATAGAATCACTAAATAACATGCAATAGCCAAATTTTTCCTTAAATTTTGTAGTTCATAATTCCTGGAGAAAGCCAATTCTAAAGTTTTGTAAAATGGAGCGCATCATAAATCACATAAATTACCATTGGGTATTTAGCATCTTTTAATATATTTTCAAAATTCTTTATTTCAAAATAACTGACTTTATTTCTTGGAAAAGTGTAGCAGAAATAATATTTATACTCTCAACAAAACTTTCAGAGACAAATTCTGGTTTCAGCATAATCTTCCGTACTTAAATTCATATATCATGACTATATGTTACCAAGGCAATTTTATCTAGCAGGTAAAATTCAAAATAAAGTTGTATAATATCTGTAGCTAAAGATCATTTTTAATTTATAATATTTTTATTCCCATCATATCTCATGTCACAAACTTACAGAAGAATGGCAACTCTTAAAAGAATCGTCATGAGTCTTAGAATTTAAACATAAATTTTTCAGCTTGCTTAATTTAAGTTCTTTTCCCCTTAAAATATTAATTAAAAAATACCTCTGCCTTTACTACTGAATATCATTTCATTAAGCAGAAGGAATCATAGATATACACATTTATCAAGTTTAAAGAGCTTAGCACATGTTTAAAATAATTTTGATCATGTTTTCTACAAAAGATGAGCAGCTTACATTTTTCATATATTCAGCCTCTTGTTATAATGTGCTGCTTGATATCAAAATCTTGCATAAAATATTATTAATGAAACATTTTTCACAGAAATTCAAGTATATTGTAAATATATGGTAAATACTATGCTATATGTAGTTTAAAATGAATGCTATAGAAATTCTCTAATAAATTTGGTAATTTTTACCATTCTCCATGAAATTAGCCGTTTGAGGTAAAAAGGCATCTTTCAACATTGGGTTTTATAGATGTAGACATTGATGTAGCTATTATAGAAAATGCTAGGATTTTTCCTGTTATTATTGCATTTTAAAAAAATTCTCTATGGCCTAGAAAATAAAAGTTAATATTTTATGTTTTTCCAAATATTCTAAGAAATGAAACTTCTGAAAAAAAACTTTATGGAATAATTAGTATATATTTAGAAATTCAGAGAAAACAAACCAGTCATATTTAATTCTGGAATGTATCAAGACCTCCTTTTTTTACATTTTTTTCCTTTGAATCACACTTTTTCTCTTCCAAGTAACATTTTCCTTATATTATACTTTCTATTAGACATCAAGTTTCCTGATATATGTTTTGGGTCTACATTTAAAAAGACCTTTTCTGCTAGCTTTCTTTTAACTGTGTGCCTTTCAGAGAGACTCCTTTCTTTTCTAATCTTTTCTAATTTTTCTTCACCAGACTTTTAGCCCCACACTCAGCTGACTGACTGAGACAGGTTGTAGAGAAATTTCTGGACATGTTGTTAACATCTGACACAGTGAGAAAAAAAGCCAGCACAGTCACAAGGCAGGTTCAAGGAGAAGTGGCAGCTCCTGGAGAGGGAAACTTCTGTGTGTTTGCTAGTTGTTGGTTACCTGCAACACACTGGTTAAATTCAAATCCATTCATTTCTCGTGTCTCTCCCTCTAAACCACTGTAATGCAAACCAAAAGGACCTTTATGGATGTTTTTTATTGATGTGTGCAAATCAAGTGTATCTTTTAATTAGTCTTGTCTGACATTTTCCACAATACTTTTAGTAGACAGTATTATATAAATATGTCTGGTGACTTTAAGGAGGTGGTTGCCTAAATTTTTCTTTGGATAAAGCCTTTAATGCTTTCACCCAGGATCCGTAGAGGAGCTACCCGAGTTTGGGAAGTTTAGTGCTGCTCTTTGTACTTTAACTTTTAATATCAGAGCACATATTGAAACCATAAACACAATGAAAATTCAAAAAATATTCCGACTATATTAGAAGAATATATCCCCTCCTTTTTTATCCTTAAAGAGCCAAGGGCGTGGGGAGTGGCAGGAAGAAACATTCTTAAGATCTAAGCCCTGGACGCCATCCTGCGAGCGCTTAAAACCCTTAGAAGCGTGCAACGTGAAGAACACCCCCTTTCGAAATCTAAAACAATATTAGATTCCCAAAACATATCGGCAAAGAAAGCCTTACCGTCAAACGCTTGCAGCAGGTTCCAGCTCAGACCCAGACTGAAAAGTTGAGCAGCTGGTGAACAAAAGTTTTAGCTTTTTTTTTTTTTTTAAACGAAGTCTGCAAAACTAATTTCCCTCAAAATAGGGCTCAATTTCCGTTAAAGAAAGCAGCGCTTACAAATCTCAGAATTCCTGATCACCCCCACCCTATCCCACCTCTGAGCACTGGAAAACAATTCGAACTTTCACACGGATGTAAAGGTTTATTGCAAAGCCACTATTCTACAGGACAACTTAAAAGGAAAGGGAGATGGTCAGGCTGAAGCCTGAGGGACGGGGCTAGGGAAAAGGTTCTGCCTTGGTGACATTTCTCAAAGATTAATCAATACTTTTTCCTAATTCAAACCAGATGTCTGGCCCAGTTTGCTGTACCCATTAATCCCATTAACAACTTCAAAGACCTGGTCCCCGTCCTCTGGACACCTGAGACAATGAAAATAACAGGGCGACGCTGCTGGTGGCACATTTGGGGTCCCGGGCGGGATAGGTGAGCGCCGATATTCTCCTGATGCGACACGTCCCAGGAATGATGCGACTGTTCCTGCAGCTCATTATGAGCGGGCGGCGTGCTTACCTTGTGCAAACGACTTGGCCCCCAGCAGACGGTGTCGTCCCTCAAGCATGTGACGGTATCAAAGCCCAGCCGCCGCTCGCATTAATTTACTGGTGGAAAGTTTTCTAATTCATTTTCTATGATGCAAGATTGTAACCAGGGAGACCCGAACTTTAAGGGATACCGAAGTGCAATATTTTTTCAGTAAATGGAACCATGGCGGGAGGTGGGGAGGGGTGCGATTAGCTGATTTATCTTTGAGCGGAAGAGAGATGGGTTTCTGGAGGAAAACAAGGGGACGTGGGCTGGCTCCTGAGGGAAAAGACTGGAAATGTGCGTGCAATATACACTTCACTTGTGACCGGGACGTAATCGCTTCGGAATACTCCTGATCCAGGAAAAGTTCTTCTTGGTGGACAAGTGGCTAGGAAATGGAGTGGGACTAGGAAATCGGGAGGGAGGACATTTGTGGAAAGCAGAGGAAAAGACCCCACCTGGCACCGCAGGTGAGGATGCCAGAGTCAGGACATCTGCAACTGTCACCGCCCCATGCTTTCTACCACCCCACCAGGTCTCGTTCCTTGCAGCACCGAAAATGGCCCTTTCTTTGCTCGTGGGTCACTTCCCAGCATCCTCGGATCTGACGTCCCAGCCCATTAACAACCCACCCACAGACACCGGCTGTAAAAAGCTAGGAGTGCCCCTGCGCCCAGGGCACGAATTGATGTGAAGTTTGAGAAACTTATCTGAGCGCGCGCCAGACTAGCTCTGGTCTTTTCCCTTAATCCTAGTGCTCCTTTCGTGCTCCTCCACAGTTAGGCGCAGCCCAAGCTTTCCTGCAGGTGACAGTACCCAAGGGGCACTGACAAGACACCTTTCATGAGAGCAGTGAGCAGGCCGGACACTGGGTGCGGGGTTGGGGCTGGGGGGCGCTGCGGCGCGGCCTGGCCGACGGAGTGGGAAAGGGAGCCGCTGCCCGCCGGGGCTCGGGTTTAGGCGCCAGGCGCGCCGCTTGCAGTCCCGGCTGCTGGCAGGGGCGGGCGGGCGTGGGCGCGCTGCGTGCGTCCAGCCGGCGATAGGAAGTGGAACTGCGAGCGCATGGCGCGGACTGAGCCGGAGTTTTGGAGGGAGTTCGCATGTGGTCAGCACTGGGCTCCTAAGCCAGCCCCCAGCTCACGTTACACTCTATTTATAACCTCTCAGAGCCGTTTCCCCTTGAAAGCAGTTCTCTGGGACCACCTTCTTTTGGCTTCAACCTCTCCTACTCTTAACATCTGAGTAGCTCGGAGGGAAGCTCCTCCAGGTCCGAGTGTTTATATGTAAAGGAGACTGGCCGCTAGGGCTCAGGACCGGGATTATCCGAGCTCTGCTGAAACGCGGGCGGCTATTGCTTTGGGAGGGGGAAAAGTCACACGGTTTCCAGGGAAAAGTAACAGAGGGTGGCGGCGTTTGGAACCGTCGTGAAGTCTTCTGTCTGGAACCCGAGACTTGCATGCTATGGAACACCCGCTCTTTGGCTGCCTGCGCAGCCCTCACGCCACCGCGCAAGGCTTGCACCCGTTCTCCCAGTCCTCTCTCGCCCTCCATGGAAGATCTGACCATATGTCCTATCCCGAGCTCTCCACTTCTTCCTCGTCTTGCATAATCGCGGGATACCCCAACGAGGAGGGCATGTTTGCCAGCCAGCATCACAGGGGGCACCACCACCACCACCACCATCACCACCACCACCACCAGCAGCAGCAGCACCAGGCTCTGCAAACCAACTGGCACCTCCCGCAGATGTCCTCCCCGCCAAGCGCGGCTCGGCACAGCCTCTGCCTCCAGCCGGACTCGGGAGGGCCCCCGGAGCTGGGAAGCAGCCCGCCGGTCCTGTGTTCCAACTCTTCCAGCTTGGGCTCCAGCACCCCGACCGGGGCCGCGTGCCCGCCAGGGGACTACGGCCGCCAGGCGCTGTCACCCGCGGAGGCGGAGAAGAGAAGTGGCGGCAAGAGGAAAAGCGATAGCTCAGGTAAGGGCGCGCCGGGCACCCTCGGCGAAAGGGGGCGGAGAGATGACTGGGAAGATTCTCGCCCTAGAGTGAGGCGGCGGGCGTCATGGTACAGGTCTTTCCTCCCTGGCTCCTCGCCGCCAAATTCGGCGAGGCTGCTTTGGTCCTTTTATTTTGGGGGCACGTGTTTCTCCGAGCGCAACACTCAGCCAACTGCGTTAAGCTCTCCAAGATTCAAACTAGTTTACCAGAGCGTTGAGAAAAAAGGACAAGTGACAAGTATGTGAAATCGATTGCGAAGCGTGACCTTCCATCTGAGCGATGGGGAGAGGATTGCACCCTGGGATGCAGCGTCCGCTGGCCGTGCGTGCGGGTGCCGTTCCTTGACTTTTCCATTACAAGTTCCCGACTGAGTGGCTAGATTTTTCCCATCGTTAACTGGATTTCCAAATTATTGCACAATAGTTGGAACTTGCAATGGAACTTGGCAGAGCATATGAGAAAAAAGTTTTCGTTGTGTTTTTTTTTTTTTTTAAATTCTGATTTCAGAGTTCTTTAAATAGCACCCTATTCCAAATGGTAAAAATTTCCCTTTCTTGGGGAAGAAGACAGTCTAGGAATTCAGAGGATTTTAAGGAATGTAAGAGAATTTTAACTAAATACATGCTCAGACCCTTGAAGAAAGACGATTCTTAATAGTAGTTGTATTTATGTGATGCTAACAAAAAAGACAATCTAAGTTTTTAAAGTGGAAAGTAAAATTCTCCTCCAGGTGAGTATTATCGGAAACAAGTACTGGGAAACAAACAGCAACCCGGGTAGCGCTGGTACTGGAGGGTGTGCGCAGGAGGCACAGACCTACGTGGGGATAACTTGAGCCGCCACGCAAAAAGGGGAACCTTACTGAATGCGGATGCCTGAAGGCAGAGGCTGCCAACTAAATTTTAGCAGTCCAGAGAAACTGAAGTTTTGCAGGCAACTCATCAAAGCCCTGACCTATCCGTATCCTTATGAAATTGTTAAAAGATGCTTTATAATTAAGGAGGTTGTGAGTTTTCTTCTGTAGCTATAGTGCAGCCTGCGTTCCGTCTTTTCGTAAGCTGTCGTTTGTTTAATATAATATTTACATATTTTCTTTCTTTGCGGAATTGGTTTAACAGTCCTGGAAGATAATTCCAGATATTGGTTTGAAAGACTGAAAAATGTCTATCCTTTATAATGCTTTAGGTAAGATCCCACATGAATGACAATGAATGAGCCGCATATTTCATGTTCTTTTGCAGCAATGGTATCAGTTATTCTTAAGCGTTAGTATGGGATGGATTCTTCTATCACAGACTTAAAATCTGACTTTTACATTCCAAGGTCGGGTGAACTTCTAATGCCCCATCACAAATTAGTTAATATCCAAGAAAGTTGCCAGCAGTATCACTCATTTTAATGGTTTTTACTAACCATAAGTGAAACACCCTTCAGACAGAGAGTTAAAAGGTTAATCATAGCAAGGTTTCCATCTTCATTAGAAAAAAAAAAGTCAATTTTAGAATGAGATCATTTTATAGAGTTAGCATTTGATATCAATATAACTTTTCTGGGATAAGAGGATCCAAGGTCAGTTTGGTTAGCGGCACTTTAGCATTTACCAGAAGCTCTTACTGTTCATTTTACTTTCTGCAGTGAGAAACCTATGTGATGGATTGTTTCATATGCTGCCTCAACTGAACCAATGCACCTAAGTTTCATAGGGCAAATTGAATTTTCATATAGGCATATGTTATTTTGGTTGAGGAGAAATAAGGAAAATGGGATCTAAGAACTGGTTCCCTTCAATTATTTTAATAACAACTTTCTTAAGAATATTGGTTATATTAACAGTGCTACCCTCCTTTGGTGGGAAATAACCATATAGCAAAATACGTTTATTTTTTCATGTTGAAGCTGGCAATTAAAGGCCTGGAAAGACAAACAAAAGTTTTCATCAGCTACATAAAGTATTAATAGATTACATCTTGAGCGGGAAATACAATTAGCCATCACCAAGGGTAGAATCACTGGGGAGTTAGAATGAACATTTTCTTTGATGGGATATTTTGAAAGAACTCTTGGCTATCTAAAAAGAAATATAACAATAGTTTCTGGTTAAATATCTGTATACTCTTTGAAAATAAAATTTAATTAGCCAAATTCAATATTTTAGTTAATTAATATTTGTTAGGTCTTTAGCTAGATTTAAATTCAAGGTAGCTTTTTCCTGGAATGATATTGTATTTGGTCTTCTATAATTTATGTTCACAGTTATTTCATTTCATATTATTATAAGGGCATCTTGAGCTAGCAGAAACTAAAGCAAAGTACAAAGTCAGTGTAATATTGGTATATTGTTAACACATATATCTCTCATTACTTATAGCATAGTTTAATGTTTCGGTATTTCCAAAAAACTATATTAAAGTAACTTCTGCACTCTTGAAATTTTAAAATTGTATTAGACAAAACTCACATCATGCATTATAGAGACCATTTATATTTTGTTAGGCAGTTTATAATTTCTGTGTATTTCTAGTTGAGAGTAAATGTAATACATAAACCCAGGGCAAAGTCGGAACCAAAATTCTGTATCCTTGCATCTCATACCCAGATTGTATGAATATGTGTATGTGTGTATGACTGTGTGAAATTCTAATGGAATTTTAAGCCCTGGAAAACAACCCCAATATTTATCCATGGTACTGATGCTAAAACTATAATATGTAACATTTTCCAGTGTGCATTTACATGTGTTCCCCTTCCCAAACACACATGGACACACGCATATACAAACTCAAGAAGTTTGAGGGTCTAGAAGCAAATATTTATGGACTTTAGGCTTCCACTATAGTTTACTGACAATTGAAAACAACGAAGTTTAATAGAAAATCACACTATTTTTTTATATGTGTTAAGCATATTTGCAACTTTGAACCTGCTTGTGCTTTCCAGCACTATTAGCAAAACCAACATCTGCCATGCCTTCAAAGCAACTCTTAAAAATCAAAACTTTACAACTGTACTTAAAACAATCTATAGAAAGCAGGTGATTCTGAAAAAATGTCTATAAATAGTGTGAATTACTTAGCTTCAGTTACTTTTGATTGTTCACCAAGCAATGTAGTAATAAGTATAATACTGCCTACTTTCAGTTAATATCACCAAAATAGATTAATCAATCTAACTTTAGTTTTTATGCAGGTAATATACAGTATAAATATGTAAGTATTTTATATTCAAATTAATTAATTTTATAAAAAATCAAAATTATATCAAAAAGGAAGGGAGTGATTCGGGGGTAGTGATTTTACAAGGTTTTGAATCAGATTCTTGTAAAATTGTAAACATTTTATTATAGCTACAAGATCATAAAATACTTGTTGTCAAATTATGTCTGTCTGTATGCCTGGCTCTGCAGAATGATACACAAGTATTATGTTAATATGCTAGAAATTAAAATACCGAGTAGTGTCGTACCTACCCTAACTCTAGAATTATATTACACTTTTTTCTTGATATTTCCATCGTCATGTTTTCTGAAAGAAAAAAAGTTACTTTATTATTCATCCCTGTGTTGCTGGATGATGACTTTTTAGCATTTGCTTTAGAATTTAAAATACAGTCTTTTGGATATAGATGATTATAGGACAGTACTGAAGAAATTAAGGGCCTCGAATCTATGGAATTTAAAAAGTACCATTTTCAGTCTTTTTCTTGGAGTGGTAGATTAATTTTAGGTGTGAACATTTTTAAACGATGACCTGAGATAAAAAAAACTGCTAAGTACCATTGACCTACATGAGTGTTCTCAAATGATTACGCTCAAAAGTCAAGAGCAGCAACTCGTTTAGAATCAAGGCGCTTTATTGTGGAAAGTCAGCAATGGATGGAAGGAAGAATGCAAATAAATACTGAAATAGTTTCCATTTCTCCGTAAATATCTTTATAGTTGATTTGAAAAGGAAAAGCATCAAATGTAATACATGACACTGCTAAAACATTCATTTGGGTTAAAAAGCCTTTACCAAGTATTTAAAATTTTAATCTTTTTTACAGTAATTATCAATGGAAACCATTATGTTGGCACACAGTAAGCTGATCGCCACTAATAAACTGAAAAACGTATTTTAAACATTACTTTGTTTGTCTGTGTTTGAAAACATAGACCCTTCATCACAGCGTTGGAATTTATAATATAATTTTTATTATAAGACCTAAACAGTCTTAAGAAATTAATTTTAAACAAAATAAAATAACAGTAGGGACAACCCATCCCCTTAGAATCAGAGAAACTTGAGAGACTAATTCTATATTTAGTAGAAGAATTAACTTTTTTTTTTTTTAAGAAATAACCTATGTGTGAATTAATAGCTGATTTATGTTAAAAAAAATCCCCACATATAAACCTATTACATGTATTTAGCCTAGTAATGGTGCCAGTTTTATTCATTTACTATATTAAAATATATATGTGCTGGGAAATTTCGTTATTTACTGTATTAAAAGTGGCAGCCAGAAACACACAAAAAATGTGATGTCTTTTAGATTTTCATTTCAAATGAAAATAAACAATATAATACAATAATATATTTTAGTTTTAGGCTGTGTTATAATATATTTTAGTTTTAGACTGTGTTCACTTCAGTAATTTATTTTTAAAATTTAAGAGTGAGATTTTTTTTCCCAAGAATTGCTACAATTATTACAAACATTTACGAGTGATAAATGATAAGGGTGAAAAGATATTAGCAAATAAAATACACACAGGAATTCCTTAACTAGTATTTGTTGACTTAAGAGTTGTGGATGATTTATCTCTCATTTCTTTTGTATTTTTGCCATGTTGTTTTTTATAATAATAAAAAAATTTGTGAGGAAAATATATTAGCATGTGAAGTAAGACTATCAGGAGTAGAATTCTTTCCCACTTGATTGTAATCATAAAATAAGAAGGATTAATTATTGAGTGGCCAGGTAAATTACATTTCCTGGATTATTGTATTGGTGACTGATTTCAATGGTTTCATTAAAAAAAAAAGATAAAACACTCACAACTTATTTCTCTCATGTGTTTTAGTCATTAATATGGTTTAGTTATCAATAATAAGCTTTTTGTAAAGTTTATAAAGAAAATCAAACACTAACATTTTGCCTATTTTTGTTATGATACCTTTATGATTATTTATTGGAATAGCTGTATCAAACTGAAACCCCCAAGTCGAGATGGAGTAACACAATAAAGAAAAATGAATTACAACACTCTCTCATTCTCCACACTACTTCTAAATCATAGTCATCAGTGAGGTTCAAAAATCAATTGGAGGAAACCTTGTAGAATATTTTATTACTCTCATGAAGTAAAACTTAAAATAGTAAAGGTCATTTTACATCCCAGGCTTCAATTTGCATTACCTATGTAGAGGCAGAAGTAACTTAACTTGGATCCCCTTTTCTCTAATGATTTTCTACTTACATTACAGAAACGTAAGGAATTTATTTTCCCTTTAAGGAATTGTGTTAGATAGTATTTTATGATACAAAGTAATAAATAATATATCTATTAATCCATTTGTATAAATTTCAGATGTTTTTTCATACTTCAGAGTAATATTTCTTTTTAAAACCTTTTGAAATACTTCTTACTAAATTAACTGAGAATTACTTGGTAAAAATATACCTTCATTTGGAATTGATTGGGTCAATTATTAATATTCCTTTATATTTGGAATTTGAAATATACAATTAAAGTCCCCTTATCCATGAAACCTTTATTTATAATGTCACATTTTCCACAGCAATATAATATTTCTGAATTTAACGTGTTACTGCCTGCAGATTTGGTACTTTTTTGGTACCAAATTTGGTACTTTGTGTACTTTTTGGTACAAATTTGGAATATTGATTTTCATAGGGCTCTGAAATTATTTTATGATATGCTTTTTGATCACTTCCATGTGCATACGAATAAGAAAAATCAGGTGAAATCTGTATTAATAAGTACACATTTTTGGAAGGGGTTTATATGGGGAAAACTCAAAAATAATTACTTTGATCTCTATACTATATAGATTTAAATGTTAATAAATTTAATCTTCAGTTTATCTGATATTATACCTATGTTACTTTTCAAAATTATCATTTCCTTAAAAGTTTAATAGTTCTAAAATATTTGTGTATTTTGGTGACTTAAGTCTTACATCCTTGGAGTTTTTAGTTTTATCGCAAATATAAGTTTAGTAGGTAATAACTCGTAGTAGCGAAAATGTTAGGGTTTTGTTTAAAGATTTAAATTCAGAAATCGTTGCTCTTCAAAATTTCATAGAATCAATTCGATTAGAATGTTTCAAATGTATTGGGCAGGCAAAAAGTTCGTTCGGGTTTTTCCGTAAGATGTTACAGAAAAACCCGAACGAATTTTTTGGCCAAGCCAACATTTAAATATCCAGTGTTTGTTTTCATAAGCCTTCTTTCTAAGATGTTATAGGTATGTTTCTTGAAGCTCGATAGACTGTATTGGTTGAAATTGTGAACATAAGGTGTTTATTTTTTATAGTTTTTAGTCCCTACTGTATTTTAATAGAAAGGTTAATGGTATAAAAACACAGTGAAGGTGCTGAATTAACTAGGACATGGCAGCTACACTTAAAGCACACTGTATACATATAGCTGATTCACTGTTATGCAGCAGAAACTAACACAACATCGTAAAGCAATTATACTACAATAAAGGTGTTAAAAAAATAAAATACAATAAACATTTAAAAATAATTATTTATATAAATGTATATATACACTAATAGAATTTCAAATTTAATTTCTTCATAACAGATCATCTGAGCTAAAGTATCCAATTAGAGACGATAATATGATGTTAAGTGTTCTAGTTACAAAATAAAATATTAAGTTTGAAGCATATACGGCTGTGTGGAGAGTCCAACAGGCTGAAGCTGATAATCAGTGCTAGTCGTAAAATCAAATCTGCCAACTCCCTGCAGTTTCTGTTTTCTTTTGTTTTTCTCTCCACACATTTCAAGAGATTTTATAATGCTGCAAGAAAAAAAAAAATCCCAGTTATCTTACATGACTGTGGGCAAGAAAATGATTAAGATGAAGTCATCTCTCTCTCAGGCTCTGTGGAAACCTAGAGGAGAGTCCAGCTTGGGTTGGTGGATGCCAGTAGAATTTTAAAGGCCTAGAGTTTTGCTCTTTGAAAATATAGCCTTAAAGCTTTGCCAGAAATAACACCCAAATAAAAACTTATTTTTGCAAATGATAGTTATTTGCAAGTGTAGTGGTGAAATATATTCGGTGTCTGTATAGGCAGCTTCTTACAGCTTTCTAGACTGCACAGGAAACTTCTGGATGAGTATTCTTAGCCTCCTGAAAAACTAGCAAAGTAAACTGAGGTGTATTCTTATTAGTTTAAAAAAATGTATAAAATGGCCAATGACTCTTATCAAATAAGCAATGAAAAGCAAGTACATTTCACAAAAGATTGATTTTATTTTGTTAGTTAAAATACACAGCTCAGGAAAATAGAATTGTGCCGTCAAAAACTTACTGGGAACTAAATTGATAAATAGTAGCTTTGATTTTGTAGGATGCCAGTAATTTAGCAAATGGCTTTCACATTTTAAGAACCATCCAAAGAGAGCTTTACTCCCAACTGGATACATTGACTTTTAAGTGATATCTCTCTTATTTAATATTTTCAAAAGTAAAATGAGTTTTCAGTATTTTTAATGTCTTTAACAATGAAAATCTCCCCAACTACAGGCTACATTTACTTTGGGTTTTTTTTTCCTTATTTGTAGTGTAAATGGGTCTGGATGCATTAAACTAGAGAATATCTACACGTAAACTACTAAGAAAGACTGAATTGACAGGAAAACCAGAGGTTAGGCACCCAAATTTAGGGGGCTGCTGCCACACACATTTCCAGGATTACTATCTTTTGAACATTTACCTTCAAAATTCAGGGACTTGTGGAGGCCTTTTCTTCCAGAACTATTCTTTGTTCCTAGAAGTAGAGCACCCCATTTTTTCTTGGATACCCAGATGTTTGGGAAAATAAGAAGAAACAGCAATGCTATTTTTTAATTTTTTTGCATTTTTAGTCAATAGTTCATAGATCACAAAGGATTTATCTTATTTCTTTGTTATCCTATTAGGCAAGAAAATAGGTGGCACACCCATAGCAATAACTGAAGAGAGGTTGATGGTGACTATTTAATGGTGGGCAGTGTGTCGGGAAGCAACAGGATGGGGCATCACTCAGGGCCTGCCCACAATTGGAAAACATTAGCGCCTGTAAACCTGACAAAATAGAGGGAGCTTTTACACGAATCTGGAATCCAGTAAGAGCAGCAGGACAGAAGCCTTCCAGCAAAGTTGGGACTTCAGATGGAAGATTGCAGCTAATCTCAAATATCACACAGTAGCCTCTCTTCATGCCTTCCCATCTCCTTCTGTTGCCTCCTACTGGCCAGATATAATCAGAATATAGAGAAGCAGATCGCAGAGGTCTCGGTAGATAAAATCCATAGAAGTCAACCTAAAGGAATGCAGGCCATAGAAGAGAAATGTCAAGAGTTGATCTGGGAGAACACAACAGATCCTTCTGTCTCTTCTAACTATAAGTTAACTTCTCTGTAGTGTAGTTTCCTAAAAATTAAAGTGAGTCAGTAAACATAAAGTACTTAAAACAATGTCTGGCTCAGTAAGTGTTGTTATTTTTATCTTCTATCAATGTAGGTGCAATTATGTTGTGGGTATACACCATCTGGAAACAATCTCTGTTTTATGTTGCCTGTTTATTTGTATTTTACTGCTAACATTACTGTAGGAAATGTTGCTTGCCTGAGATTGCTATTTAAAATAATCCGCAACTGTCCCTAGAATTATGTCTCATGCCATTTTCCTGAAATGTAGGATGAGTTTTAGACCAAGCTGTGTAAGAGACTCAAGTTTCCTTCACTTAAGATTCCCATTCTTTACCCTTTTTGTTTGGACATCTCCTAACCTTTCTCAAATGTCTCCTACCACTTCTCCATCAAACACCTGTTTTCAAGAGGAATGTACAAAGGGGTATTTAGTCAAGAGGGAACAGAACTTAAACCAAAGGGTTTTAAATATGAAAATAAAATATCAGGTCTCTCTTGCCGTTGCTAACTAGGAAGTTGGACTTGACATTGTTCTGCTCTGTTATAAAGTTCATTGCTGAGAGAATTTACATATTATAGCCCTTTGTTATTTTTGATGGTTCCATTTGGACACCCTCATGAATGGTAAATATGCAAATGCTACAAAAAACTAAAACTGTATTATATCTCACATAAAATGCATAAAGACATATTTATAATGGTGATAAGTTATTTTTTCAAAGGAAATGATTATTTATTTGTGTATTTATTTATATTTAATAAATTCCTGAGAATTGTTGCTTAGGTTGAGGCAATAGAGAACAAAACCCGCCCAAGCTGTAAGTCCTGAGTGATTAGCTAGTTTCATTCTATTCAGCTTACTCACCTCTCCTATGCTCACAGTTTAGTGTGGCGAATTCAGAAATGTATTTCAGAGAAATTTTATATTATTATATGTGATGGTCTGTGGCAGTTGTTTTTGAATAAATAGTAGAATCAAATACTATATTAAAATTCTAAATGTCAAGAGCTAACTCTTTCAAAGCTCTTAGATTGACAGCAATTTAATCCCTAAAATGAGAGAGTTTTACAGGACTATTGATTACTTCTCTGCTAGATAATGGGAGGGCTGAGAGGTGGTAGGGACAGGGGTACAAGAAGAAAACAAAACATTGCATGTTCAGTAATACACAGAAGCGGCAAGGAAGAGCCAACTTCATCAACTATTTCGTTCCTCTTGGGTTTCAAGGGTAGGCTTGATGTGTCAGTTTTCTAAATGATTTATAATCGATAATGTTTCAACAGATGATTAGAATCAGAATTATCAAGACACTAGAAGAGACCCAAGCATCACACAGATCGATTAATGTATTTTCTAGATGAGAGACTGCACCCAGAGAAGTTGAGTAATGTCTGTGCACTCAGCCAAGTAGTACCAACTGAACTTCCATATCTTAACTTCAGCCTAGTGCCCTTAAAAGGAAAATCTCGTATCATATTTTGAAACTTTAAGTATTTAGTCTTCCCAATGAAAGTAAATTTCAGCTCATTTAAAATGTTGGCTACTGCTTTTGAGTGAATAAAAATTTGGCAAAATGCTTTACCTGGGTGTAAACTACCTCTCTCTGAATCTGAATTTATGATGACCTCGGTCATTTTTCATTCTTGTTTTATAAATATGAACACTGTTATTCTTTCTTAGCTTCAGTTTTCTGATGACATCGTTCTTGCTATGGGTTACCATTGTGCCTGCATATTTTTGACACCTTGTACAATAAACCATAGCATTTTAAAGTTTAATATATGGTAATGTGCAGATGGACTTTGCTATATGATATCTATAAGTAACAGGTATTTATATAAAGGGAATCATATTTTGGGTAGCCATTTGTGAACTGAAGAATCTGTCTCCTGTTTTAAAATGTCTAATGCAATACTAGTAGATTTTATTTAATTGGGCTTTACCTATAACATATTTGCATTTTGTGTGCAATGTAATAAATAGCTACAAGTAGACACCAAGCAACTTTCCCTTGTCTCAAGTCTTAACTTTAACTCCATTTTAAAATAATTATTGATCTTATTTTTTAATTGAATACAATCTTTTTTTTGCCCAGAAGATACTAAAAAATGTTAATGATTGACCATTTTTTGCCTTTGCTGACCAGATGTGCCTTCCTTGTTTCTCTTCCTGTTCTGCTGACACCCGTCTTCGCCATCATCTGTAAACACCAGACCCATGTGCTTCTCCCCAATACAGTGAACCATATAACCTCTGGAACACTCTAACACCGACCTCTCATGGAAATTCCAGATCCTTAGTTTTTACTAGGCCCTCGAAAACAAAATTAAACATAAAATATACAGTTGGTTCTTCCAAGAATTTTTTTCCTCTTTTGTCTAAACACAACTCTATTTCCAAGGTGATAAAAAATAATTCCTCTTCTACCTAGTTCATTTTAATTTACAGCCAAAATCCCTTCATGTTAATGGTCTCAATTGATGATTTTCCACTCCTTTTCCACTAGACTTAAATTCAAAGTCAGTCATGCCGCCTTTTCCTACACAGCTCAGGCCAAATCTATTCTACTGCATATCATTCTATATTATTTTTCGTATTCCTACTTTGATGTTTCTTGCACTTAATTTTGTTCTCTCTACAGGATTTCTGATGTAGCTCTCTCTTCCAGGTATCTTTACTTCTGCTCATTCTTCCCTAATTAAATTCTACATTCAACATATAGTAATATTTCGACTTTGTCATTCCTCTTCTTGGAATTCTGCATTAAACTGAAAGTATTCTACACTGACAATATGAATGTTTAATTATAGGCTTTGATGCATATGCATGGAGTGGCTAATGGTCGTCAATGATATACCACTAAGTTTTACTTGTACTGCTTCTTGTGTGCAATTACTTTTTGTTTAATATCATTTATATCTAATTATATGTTATATATTACATATAATTAAATATATAATATAATCTCATACATATTACATATATAATCTGATAGATATATTTAGAGCAGTTTTTTTCTGGCAAAGTCATCTTTCATTTAGTCTTTAGAGTACAATGTGAAATGTTACTTTAAAACTGTGTTCTGATAATTCCTAATGTGGGTAGCTAAACATTTATAGTCATAATTGCATTGAAGAATTTTTCACACAAGATTCCTGCATCTTCCATTTGACAAGACATGCTACATATTACTTACTATCCAATTTCTTTTGCTAAAAATTTAGGGATATATATTAATGGGATTCCATCTACAATATCCCAACTCAGTCATTAAAGGCTTTATTGACCAGCTGGGCCAGTTTTGTTGTTATTGATTTTGCTTTTTTTTTAAACCAATATTTCCTCAATAAACTTGTTTATGTCTACCCCTTTTTAAAAAGTTTATTATTTTGAGAAAATTGTATAATCACATATAGTTGTAAGAAATAATACAGAGGGATCTCGATACCCTTTACTTAGTTTTCCCCAGTGTTAATATTGTAATACAGTTGTATAACCAGGAACTGACATTGATAAAGTCCACTAATCTTATTCAGATTTCACTAGCTCTCTTGCACTCTTGTGTGTATGTGTGTGTGTATTTAGCTCTATGCTGCCTGCCAGATTTATTTTGTATTTTGATTCTGAAGCCTGTAATATCTTTTTCCAATATGTATTTATTATTTTCATTAATATACAGCTTGTGACACCTTCTCAGGTCAATACCACCCTAAGCTAATGACTGCATTTCTCTTACCACATTAATGTCTGTATTCTGCATAACAACACAGTTAAATTTGCTGTTTTATTTCACATGTCTCTAGTCTTTGATTTGAATTACATGTATTCCCAAAGAAAAAGTCTATCCTCTTTTTCTTTTAATGTGGTATCCAGCATTAGGATAGGTGCACAGAAGTGTTTGGTAAATCCCATTTGTGGCATAGAAAATGCTTCACTAATGTTGAATGAATTGTTTGTATCGGTGGTTTTCTGAGACTCTTGGTTCCAGGATTCTAGTAGTTGGGCAAATTCAGAAGATTGTTGGTCAATCCATAAGGGAGTTTAATGAATATTGACTTTAAGTAATTATCTGTATTTGTTTCTGAATGATTTTTATGGATGCTTTCTAAAGTGAAATACCTTTGATTACATGGCATATATTTACCATTTGTGAATTAATCGAGACAAAAATAAACACTCATTTATTAGAAACTTTATTATAAATCAGCAAAAATCACCTACATTTTAAAAAGTAAGGTGCATATACTTTCAACAATTTAGTGATTGTTAAGCCCAGTTTCCCATTAACTAATGTATAGAAATGTCTCATTCCATTATTTTGAGGTGAGGCGAGATTCTATGAAAATTCTGTGCAGTTATGCTGTGAATTGTTGAGCTTTTGCACATTACATACAACCAAGTAATCATAGTACTTAAAATCTCTGTCTAACAAAGCCAAAAAATTAAATTAAACTTGAAATTATCAGGCATTTGGGGAAAATATGGAGTATTGATCAATCAGTATTGTAGTGTTGGATAGTGGCACAAATGGTGATTTGAAAAAGAAGATAGATAATTTTCAAAATTTTCAAGTATGCTGAATTTTAAAAAAGAAATGAAAAATCCCTTTTCTGAGTGCCTTGATACAGTGATGCTGATTCAATCCATGATGCCTCAGCCTGTATCATTCTGCTTTAAGTATGACTGGTTAACCAGATTCAAACAATGGTATGTGGTTAGAGAATGTGGATCCAAGACACTGACAAGTGACCACACATGAGGTGGTCTGGCTAGTAAGGAAAGAGCAATGACAGTGAGAAGTGGGCAGGCTAAAAAAAATCATCTCACTTGTGGCTTTGAGCTTAGTCACACATCACACAAACTGTCTCATGAAAAGAAAGTTTGCAGTAAGTCTACTTATGCAAGTAAGTTAGCATTTATTTTTGTAAAAGAGGTAAAATTAATCCATATTGGAAAACATTTTGACAATTTTTTAAAAACTCTGTTATCCATGACTCTGATACTGATTCTATTTTAACAATTCCTTCAGCTCATAAAGAAAAATAACTTTCAGATTTTCCATGCTTCTGGACCTTTTCATTAACATGGTATCATGAGATTACTTTATTCAGACCAGTAACTCTCAACACTGATGTTACATTGGAATGATCTGGGCACTCTTAAAAAATTCTCATGCCTCATAGAGTATGATTAAGTTAATCTAGAGCAGAGCTGGAATTTTTTAAATTTTATAATGGAAAATTATGTCATTAAAAGAATAGAGATAATAGTATAATGAACCCTCAGGTGCCCATCATGTTCAATATAGATCAACACGTGGCAAATCTTAACTCATTTATCATTCCATTCCTCCCTTACCTTGTCCCAATTACTTTGAAACAAATCTCAGATTTCTTGTTATTTCATCTGAACACTGATACTTTTAAAAAGCTCTCAAGTGATTCTAATGTATAGCCAAGACAGAGAACTACTCTTGTTTCTAGGTTAAAAAGCTATGAGGGGCAGGGATGCTGTATTCTAAATCTTACCCTTTTCTGCCCATGGAGAGCAATGTTAGACACGGTCGCTCAATAAAACATTACACATTTCCTAGAAATGGCCATTTGTATATCTCTGTTTATCACCAATAATCATAATACTCTCCTATGCTGTGTAGTATGGTAGCCGCTAGCCATATATGACTATTTAAATTTTAATTAATTAAAGTTAATTAAATTAAAAAACCAGTTCCTTTGTATCAGTAAACACATTCCAAATACTCACTAGCCACGTGTGGCTAATTGGCTAATGTATTGAACAGTGCAGATATAGAACATTTCAATCAGTTAGAAAGTCCACTTGAACAGTGCTTCTAGACAAAAAGACAAACTTTCTGACTCTTCGGCTATTGAGAGTCATCAAGGATGGGAACCTTCTCAAGTAGAGAAAGAGATAATGAGAATTCAAATACCACACAAAGCCAAATTCAGTTAAAAGTATAGCTGTAAAAGTTGAAAAATATCTGAAATTAAAATGTAAGGAGCATTACCTTGCTAAAAGGTTTCTTGGATAAATGCTTGCTTTACTCAACCACATGTTTACTAAAATAAAATACATTCATGGTTTTGAAAAGGCCAAAGTGTACCTTAAAATAATGGTTAATTAAACATAATGTGTAATGTGGGATTTGGGCACTTACCAAAATAAAAGCAAAATGAAAGATGTTAAATTGTTGAATTATAAATGCAGAATTAAAATGAAGTAAATCACAACATAATGATGAGTGTGAATGTAAAAAATTATAGAATTTTGGAAGTGGGAAGGCAAACAATGAAAGCATATTCAAAAATGTAAGGTCAACTAGGGAGATTCTTCCAGGCCTCTTGAGGAATAGGGAGGAGAACATTTTTCTGGGAACGGGTGGGGAACATGCCAGGAATTAGGCTAGATTTTCCAGGGGGAAAGTATGAAAACTTAATAGAATCAGACAGTGGCAATTAATGACAAAGAATTATTAACTTTTAAAGCCTCTCAAAAGATTTGGTCTTTTATAGTCCCTGGTATGAATTCCAGAATTGCAAGTCAGGTAGCTGACAAACAGAAGAGTGTATTAGAGAAGATTTTTAACTTTGGGGGAAGAAAATGAGGATAAAATATTCATCTTGGCATGAGCAAAGAGCAAATGCAAGGAAAAGTGAAGTATAGGGAGTCTCACATCTGTCCTGTGAACCATCTGGGCCTGTTTGGCTGCAGCCATACATTACACAATTAAGCTGCCAACCGCAGAGTTTTGAATATGTGGGAAGCAGGACTATTCATCAGTGGATTCATCTTTAATAGAGATTAATTGGTAACTAATTGATGATTGAACTGCTGGCGATTTATGGGAGAAAAGGCAATATTAATACTACATATTAAGCAACAATCTCACTGGATACTTTCATGTTAGAATTTATGAGTTGAGAGTGTATATTCATGTAGGAAAATGTAGGAAGAATGTTAATGATTGTGTTCAGGCTATCTTAGGAACACACAAAAAACAAATATATATATTATAGCACTGGGCCAAGCATACGTAAGTGTCCAGGCAACTCTCACTGTTTTTTGAGAGGTTTTGGAATAGAATCAGGCCAGACCAAATGTAATTTGTAATAAAGTGTTATTGGCAGTGTAGAAGAAGAGTAAAGAAAACATTTTAGTAGTTTTCAGTGAGAGAAATTTTGTATTGAAAATTTGCTCATAAGATGTTGGTGGCCATTGGTGTGTAAATGTATGGATGTGGTCATCTCTGTTACTAATGGCAATTGGATTTTTACTTTAGATGAATAAATCTTAGTTTTTCCCAGTTAAAAAAAAATATGTTTTTTCCATGGACCCAGTAATAGAGATAAGGGGTTATATTTTTATGAAAACCAGATAGAAGAAAGAGTCTGCATTGGCAAAGCATCTCTATTTAAAAAAGGGCATCGCTAATTAAAGAATGTTAGCTAAATGCAATAGAGTTGAATGGATGTTAGTACACAGTAGAAATAGGTGACTTCCAGATTGAATGGTTTTACCTTGACAACTCAGGTTGTCAAAAAGCCAAACTAAACCAATAGGAAATTTAAATATGTTATTCAAAGTGGGTGGAATAAAGAGGTTCCACAATTTAACTGTGTCCTGAAGAGGTGCTGAATGAGCGAGGGGCTGCTTCACACAAGAGTCACAAGCAGAACTATTATTAAGGGATGTTCTTCATGAGGTAGTTGTGCTATTCTCAGTTCAGCTATAAATACCCTCACATTTTCTCTACCCTTTTCCTAATATTAGAAACAAAAACTGAAACACAGAAAGTTCTCATTTTACATTTTCTGATAGAATTATACTTCTTTTTGAACCACCTATTAACCTTAGGCAGCAGCATTAGTATTTTAGATAAAGCTGAAATCTTACAAACAAGTAACTCAGAGAAAGACTATCTAGATAATTGGTAATTAGTATCAAATTGTAGCCTATCCTCCCCCTGCCCCCAGAAACACACAGGACACACACACCAATGCCATAGGTATTTCAGTAGCCTCATAATTCACAAACTCAGACATAACTCATTAAATGAGTACTCTGTGCGAGGGACTTGGTTCCGTGATGTGGGTACACTGATACGAATAGAACACCTTGAGGTTTCTGGAGGGGTCCATAGCATAGTAGGGAAGGCAAAGATGGAAACAACTAAATGCAGCAATATAATAGAAGAAATAATAATGTAGCAAAGGTGATGAAAACATCCTGAGAAATCCAGGAAGGTTTCAGAAAGTGCATGACACCTCCCTCAATTCCTCTCATTTCTTACTTCTCCCTTCTGAAGGCATGAGTACCTAAAAATCTGTTAAACTGTGGCCTGGATCAGATCACCCTTGGAGAAAAATATGAGTATCCTAGTTGAATATTGTAGATATGAAATGCAGAGTAGGTTTTGGGCTCCTGGGATCCTGCACAAAATCATGCACAAGAGTCCCTAGGACACTCACATCCATACCTTTAATCATATGATTTAAGCATTCACTTGTCTTATGCACCAAGGTTTGTGGGGCAGTAATTGATTGTACATAGCTAAACTTTGTAATTCAAAAATTTTATCCCCAGGTTATTATTTGCTAAAATCACAGTGAAAGGTAAAAGATGCTAGCTGGTTAAATATATATGCTGTATTATACTTCGCATGATATCAATGTTATCTTGATAAGGCAGGAAAGGATTAGGCCCATGGAGGACGTTGTGGAGTACATTTATAGGCATGACTGTGGTGTTACTAGCTCTCCCATATTTCAAGGGCTGACTTTACTAGAATATTGTGAAACAAGTGAAATGACTTTTAGTCCTCCTAGGTTTCCCTTCTTTAGTCTTCTTGGCATTTCTCTCCATCTTTATCTTGAGAGCTGTTAAGACTTTCCTGCAGACTATATTTAAGCACCTTCACAGAATGTTAGAACTGGAAGGGATTCTAGAATTTATCAAAACCACCCTGTCAATCTTAAAGATGAGAAAATTGAGGCTCAGAGAGTGGCATCCCTAAAATAATGTATGCAGAGATGGGGCTAAGAACTTCCAATTCAGTAACTTTCTCTTATTTCTATAATCTGCTGTTTGAAAATTTCACCCCATTTATTTAATATTAAGATGTCAAATAGCTACACTCTTTCTTGCTCAACTGTTCACTTTCTACAGTAAGGGTATTGAAAGCATATAAATCTACTTTCCTAGACTAGCAATATTATCATTTCATTACCACTGTCCACTTGGTTTGAATGAATACTGAGTGTTAGTTGGCTGATTTCTTTTACTTGAATCTGGAAGGGATAGAATTTCCTTTGATGGGATCTCAGTGTCTGCCTTGCTTAACATTTACTTCCTGGTAAAACTGGTCATTCGTTGAGGAGGAATAATTTGGGCCATTCTGGAGTTGATGTCTATTCTTCATATTTACTCTGAAAATTTAAACATTAACATATATTTTATCAGTGATTAATATAAAAATTAAATCTATAGTGTTGTTATACTTGAAATCACTTCATGATCTGGTATTTGAGGGTTCCCGAGTATTGCAAGTGCTTTTTCTCAATTCCAGACATCTTACTTGAATTTTTTTGTTTCATCACTTTTTGCTTTTAATATTCCTTCGGTTATCTTCCAAAACATATTCAGTGTTACCAGTTCATCAGGGTGCTTTTTTTTTTTCTCTTAGTTTAGGGTAATAGTAGCTTTCTTTGTTCATTTTCTTTTCTTTAAGTTATTCTGGAAATGTATGTGGAAGAAGTTGTATCAGTTCACACATTTGACTATATTGAATCACATGGGTTTGATTTGCCAAAATGTATAACATCGTCTTGAACATTTAGAGTGTGCTTAGAAGAAAGCCTGAACTGTAAGAAAAGGTTTTTTTGCGGGTGATGTCCACTTAACTAATAAATCTGTCATCACTGACTGGTCTCCATTTCCTCAGAAATAAACAAATCACTATTAAGTTCTTTGAAGCAGGAGACTGCCAGGAAACACGAAAGTCACTTTTGCTTCATCCTCCAAGATAAAGTATTTAATAAGTGGAAATGAGATGCAACAGAAGGAGCCATGGGGTCTTCACACCTGCTAGAAAGTCCAGCAGATCTCCACAGAGCAGGAATTCAAACAAACCTCAGACCTTGACGTTCAGTGAAAGTGCAGAGACGAAGCCAAGAAAAAACTTTGGAAGGCCCTTGGAAACTTCTTAAGTTGAAAGCCTGAATTATGGAAACCTAGGAAATTTGAAGAGGAAAGGCCAGGAATCTGGAGGCCTGTGGCCCCCAGCTGAATTAGGCACAGAGTTGTTTTATCTTTAGGGTATTTCATTTTCTACTTTAAATCAAATGGCAGTTGATCCTGACATAAGAACATGTATTAGAAAGGCAGGGTCTTGGTTAAGGAGTAAACGTCAAGCATCCATCACTGAGGGCTTTTTGTTTGCTTGTTTGCTTGCTTATTTAATTTCAGAGAACTCCAGACATATGTTTTATTTTTGTTTATCTCAGTCAAAATAAATGGGTTTCTTTAAAGTAAATGCACATGTATTCTAGCCAGGAATTCACTAGGGAAATACAAAGTCAAGTAAGAGGTAGAACAACAACAGAAGCCAAATGTTAAAGCTCCTAGAAAGACCAAAAATCAAATAAGATACAAAGGAAATAAAAAAAGAAAACTCAAGTATATCTCCAAATTAAATTTAAAAGGGTGATACATTGCTATTTTCTTTAAATTTTGTGTTCATCCTTTTTTTTTTTTTTGCGGTACGCGGGCCTCTCATTGTCGTGGCCTCTTCCGTTGCGGAGCACAGGCTCCGGACGCGCAGGCTCAGCGGCCATGGCTCACGGGCCCAGCCGCTCCGCGGCATGTGGGATCTTCCCGGACCGGGGCACGAACCCGTGTGCCATGAATCGGCAGGCGGACTCTCAACCACTGCACCACCAGGGAAGCCCCATCCTTTATTTTTAATTTAGGAATTTATTTGTCTCTGTAACAGAGCAAATTTCTCTTAACCCATTTCCTTTACATGTAGTTCTTAGGTTTGTGAGCACAAGTTACTGTGATTGATATTTGTTTTAACATCATAATACTAAAAAAAAAAAAAAAAGCAAAACACACGATCCAAATTACAATTTTTGTTTGAACTAAAAACGTTTTTCATCTCAAGGTTGATAAACCCCTTAACTCAGGTGATAGACCAATACGTACATACATACATACATAGATTTCAAATAGATGATGTAGAAAGGACCAAGAGCGTAACTGGGGAGATCAAGACAGTAAGTTGTTTTGTGTCTGCCAATAGCCCAGTGACTGGAATAATGCCATTACTGTACTCAGGCCTCTCACTGCCTGCTTTATACTAATCTGTCACTACTTTAAGGATGCCTGCACTGTGCAATTATTTATAATGGTTCTGCCTTCAAGAAACTTGCACATTTACTTTTTCTTTTAAAAATAAATTTTTAAAATAAATCTGATGCTATGCCATCAGATATTTTAAAAATTATCATAGAAATTTCTCTTGCTTGACGTGAACAGATTTGGTGCCGAGATGAGAGTTCTTATTTCATTCCATCGTTTTAAAATGGAATCTATTTATCACCTTATCATCAATAAATTTATAATTATATTGGTTTTCAGAGATTCCTGGTACTTTTAAACAAAATACAGTTTGTAGCTATGAAAGAGTGTCATACCAGTATGCTCTGTGCAGCCTCAGTCATTGGGAACTGCAATAGGAAAGTTGATTTTCTATCCACAGGTTTGGCTTTGGTTATTTACAGATGTGGAAATGGCCACTGTGTTAGTATATTTGAGTCTTGAGTAATTTACATCTTTCAATTATTTGATAAAAAGGTATAGAGGCCTTTTAATTCTAGGGCAGTATTGATAATACCTTAGACTTTGACCTCCAGAACATGAAGAATTTATTGTCTGTTAGGCTATTACTTTCTAATTATGGGAAAGATTGATTGGTTTAATGGAACTGTGTTTTTACATTTTCATATGTAGGACATTAAATCATAAATCTCTTAGAATAGTTTCATTCTTTATAAATCTCAGGATGAAATACAAATAAATTACCAAAAATACTCAGTCACTGCACTGTGTGGATATTAAAGAGGATGTGGAAAAATGTTGAAGGAATGGGGGCCTGCTCCATTGTTCTAAGCCAAAAATATCAAAATTTGGCTTATAAGACTGTGGAAACTAAAAGTCTGCTTATTCCTATAGGGGATTAATGCATTACTCAACCTTGAAAATTTATATTGCCTGGCAACTACAAAATATGTTTAATTTCCAATCCTATCTTTATTGCTTTATTTTGAATGCAGTATCATTCTCAAGTTCGATCTGCTGACAGTTAAAATCTCTTCGGAATATTGTACAGCTGATATTCTCCTCACGTTACAGGAGCCATTTGATATATCCACTTTATTGATTATAGAGTTGATTCAAGATTTCTTTCTCTATCTGCTTAATTGCTTTCAGTTTAAGACAATGGAGAACTGAAAAACACTAAAAGTCAAACCTTTCCCTAAAGAACAAGTATTATGTATTTCATTAACATGGCACCGTTCCTTGAAGACCTCAAAGTTGATAAATATAGAATTCTCTAAATAATAATCTTTGGTTGATCTTATTTTTCATTTTCAAAGATAATCCAGAAAGCAAATAGCAGTAGTGGTGTTGATTTTCCACTCCAGATTTCCTTAGTCAACACCAGGAAAGAGAATAAAGTTTAGTCGGGGCGGAGCAGAGAGTGCTCTTGTCCTTTTTAATTCCAGGGTGTAAGGATGGTCTTGCCTAAAATAAATATGAAATGGTTAACTGTGCAAAGTTCTAACTACAAAATTATGTTCTTTTATCCTATTGAACTTGACTCTTCCCACTGCGTAATGCTATCTCGTATTATGTGATTAAATATAATTATGGTGGTAGTAGCACCTATATCTGCTACCCCAGCCAGTCATTATCTGTTACTGGAAAATTTGTCAATTAGCTCAAGTGGATAGAGTGCTAATAATGCCAAAACCACAAACTCAGGTTTTGGGACATTAGCTTCTTTTAGAGAATGACTTTCTTTCGTGGCTATAGAGCACTGCCCTAATCATCACCAGTCATATAATAAATGCATTCTCTGTTACACAGAGAACTGTGTGTGTTTGCTCAGCCATAAATGGAAAACCCATTCAAGAAGGACACTTTGAAAAGGTTGATCGTATTTTTAGGATGATTTATTTATCACCCCAACTTGTTCAGTCATTCAGTCATTTATAATGTGCATATTGAGTGCCTCCTATTGGCAAAGTGCTGTACTTCTAAAAAAAAAATGTGTGGTTGATTTAAAAAGCAAAAAGTGTCTAAAATTCAGGCCCCATATATTATGTAGGTGCCTATTTGACCAAGTCAATTTAATGAACGTGTTAATGTAGTCATCAATTAAGAGCAGAATTGAAATAATTTGGATATTCTCTCAAATCATGCTAATTTGCTTAGTTCTAAGATCTCAGCTGTAAGTTTGATAAGGAAAGAAAATAAACCACTTACCAATAGGAAAGTTATTTATGTATTTAGTTATCAAAGGCTATCAATTTTACATTCTGAACAACTGTTTAATATTTCCCTTAATCTAATTTCTTAGTTTAGAAATGCTATTTTTCACCTGTATCATTACAAGAATACCTCTCCAGTTTATCCCAATGCTTCCTTCCTCATTTTTTAAATGCAAGTATGAACATTGATTTAAACATCCTTCAGTGACCACTGACTATGTGTCAGCACAGTGCTAGAACTTTAAAATGGGATTGGTTGTTTTCGAACCAGGGTGATTTCATCTCCAAGGTGACAGCTGGCAATATATAGAGACAGATACTTGTCACAACTTGAATGTAGGTGAAATGCTATTGGAGTCTACTGGTTGGCGGCCAAGGATCCTACTAAACATCTTCCAATACACAGGACAGTGCCCACAACAAAGAATTATCTGGTCCAAATTAACTGTCCACAACAAAGAATTATCTGGTCCAAAAAAAAAAGATAAGCTAAAGAACTACTAAGCCATCATAATTTTTTATTAAATTAACTTTTACATTTTGAGATGATTGTTGATTCACATGCAGCCATAAATAACACAAGGAAATTCCAAGTACTCTTTGACGAGTTTTACCCAATGGTTATCTTGCAAAAGTAGAGCACAATATCACAGTCAGGATGTTGGCCTTGAAACAGTCAAGATTCAGAACATTTCCATCACCATAAAGATCCCTCATACTACTGTTTTATAGGCCAGTGCTCCCTGGGTTCCATCCCTTTATTTCTAGCAACTGCTATTCTGTTCTATTTCTGTAAATTTTCCTTTCAAGTATGTTGTATAAACGGAACAATACAACATATTTACAACCTTTGGGATTGACTTTTTTCTCACCATCATTCTCTGGAGATTATCCAACTTGGGGAGATTCATCAATAGTTAACTCCTCTTTAACTCCTGACCCTCTGAATAGGGGCTTTCACAGAGCAAAAGTTGTTTTGCTTGAGTAGAGCAGTTGTTGTCTTGAATGAAGTATTTTGCTCTGTAAGGCTACCCCTTTTCTGGACCTTTGCCCAAAGACAGCAGACTTTTGTCAGAGCTTTTTTGTTTGTGTTTGTTGGCGTTTTGAGGTTGCTGTCTTCTTCAGCTCCAAGTCTGCGACACAGAAGGCAAAAGCCAACTCAGGGACCTGACCACCATATCATTTCTCGTGTCAAATTCCCTAGCCATTCTGCCTTCCTTTCTCTACCTTTCAGAATCATCTTAGGTTTGTTTTACTACAAGTGTCCAGTATTTTCAGTGGTACTTAATGGAAGGAATCCACAAAAGTACATTTATTCTATCTTTCTGGAAAAAGAAGCCCCCAAATTTACATTTAATGTATAAACTTATAAACTATGCAATGTTATTTTAAAATATGAGTGGTGTAGAAACCATAAAGTTACGTCTTTTTTCTTTTCTTTTTTTTTTTTTTGCGGTACGCAGGCCTCTCACTGTTGTGGCCTCTCCCGTTGCGGAGCACAGGCTCCGGACCCGCAGGCTCAGCGGCCATGGCTCACAGGCCCAGCCGCTCCGCGGCATGTGGGATCCTCCCGAACCAGGGCACAAACCCATGTCCCCTGCATCGACAGGCGAACTCTCAACCACTGCGCCACCAGGGAAGCCCTAGCATATCTTTATATAAAATAATATATATTTATTTAACATTTTATATGGGCCACTATATAGTTTATACTCATAGTGTATATTTTCTCTTCCAAAGAGAAGATGTTAGTGCTGCCTTTCAAATAGGAACTACTTCTTTTGGCTGAGAATAGAAGATCTGCTTACATGACTGGTGTTTACAAAAGATGTCACAACATATGTTCCATGCTTTTATGCCACATACATTTTGTTGAAAATATTGTAAATTACTTAGAGTATTCAGGGAACATGAGTAATTACAAAAGAGTTTTACACTTAGTGAAAAGCTTCTATAGGGGTATCCTAAGAATACCCTGTTACAGCTAGTTCACCTACCAGAGTTTCTTTTGAGCAGTAAAAAAAAAAAAAAAAAAAGCATAACTGCATTTGAAAATGAATTTTCAATAAAAGTCAAAAGAAAATGAATTAAATGCTGAGATGCCTCTATGTTCAAAGTAGTCGAAGAATAACACCCTATCATTATACCCAATAGTAAGTATCACACTATTAAACATGGTATTTCGCAAGCTGTTTAGATCCCTTTTTGGAAGAATATAAGGCTGAGAAGCCAATGAGTTTATCATTGGATGGGTTCTAGATCATTCCTTCTTCCCAGGATGTGCTTGTTAAGGTCCAGTGGCTTACGTTGGTGCAGCAAAATTAACTAGTAATCATGTCAGCTTATTAATAATGTGGTCCCCTACATAATTAAAGACCTTGAGAATTTTGAAACAATATGGCTTTCAAGTATTTATATTGGGAAGGTTCAAGCAATTAAATGTTGCTCATGTGTTTTTTCTCCTTATTTTGCATTTCTTTCATTCTTTGCATTTCTTTTGATATGGGTTCAAAATGAAGTACTGGGACAAGATTGTTGTGTTCAATGGCTAAATGCACAGACTCTGGAGGAAGAATCCTCAGGATTAAACCCTAGCTTTGGCCTAGCTGGCCACATGACATTGCATGTGTTATTGGACCTCTCTGTGCCTCAGTTTCCTTATTCCTGAAATGAGGGATTGAGTCAATAAATGTAGGTGCTTAGCATACAGCCTGGTACATAATAAGCACAACTTAGGGGGTAGCCATTACTATTATATCAACATCAAGAATACTGTAAAATTCCACTATATTCTTAAAGAATTTCTCTTTTTTAGTGATTAGAAATGGTATTGCATTGGAATTTTACCAGAGGCAATAGCTTACCATCTTCGACCATCAAGCTTATGCTAGAATTAATTGATTGGTTTTTGTTCAGTGCCTACCATGCACTACTATTAGTGATGATGCATTAAATCATCCCTGCTTTTATTTACTCTGGACAGGAGAATGAAGATTTCCATAGCAGTATAGAGGAAGTATATATGGAGGAAGTATATATCATATTTCATTTATAAATACCAAAATTAGACATTCAAAATGAATCTTTTATTTCCCCTGTTTTAAAACCATCAATGGCTTTTTTATTTTAAATAAATAAATTTATTTATTTATTTATCTTTTATTTTTGGCTGCGTTGGGTCTTTGTTGCTGTGTGCAGGCTTTCTCTAGTTGCGGCGAGCGGGGGCTACTGTTGGTTGCTGTGCGCGGGCTTCTCATTGTCGTGGCTTCTCTTGTTGCTGAGCACAGACTCTAGGTGCGCGGGCTTCAGTAGTTGTGGCACTCGGGCTCAGTAGTCGTGGTTCACGGGCTTTAGAGCGCAGGCTCAGTAGTTGTGGCGCACGGGCTTAGTTGCTCTGTGGCATGTGGGATCTTCCCGGACCAGAGATCGATCCTGTGTCCCCTGCATTGGCAGGCAGATTCTTAACCACTGTGCCACCAGGGAAGTCCCCATCAATGGCTTTTATTAAGAGAAAACACTCAGCATGGAAATTAAAGGCTCTCACAGGCTGGCCCTGGCCTTAAACCGCCTCCTTCCCCACATCCTCATTTCTAGCACTTTGAGGTAGTTAGTGTTCCTGGCATATTCAAGGTGCTCCATCTCAGTCCTCTGTTCACTCTGATTCTAATGCAATTCTGGGTTTCTCTTTTAGGCAAACTGTTCTCCATTTCCAAATTCTGGCTCACAGTTGCCTTCTATGGGTTCCATCTTAACTAAAATCAAGCAAACTGAGTGCTTCTCTCTCTTTTCAAACCACTATGGAAATACCTCTACCCTACCCCCTTCATTGTATTGACTTATTTCTTTTCAATCTAATTGATTTTATATTTCAAAGTTTATAACTACAGGAAAGTACAATGAAGAGTATAATTGGCATCCATGTTTTTTTTTTTTTTTCTCTCTCTCTCTTTCCTTCTCTCCCTGCCTCTCTCTCTCTCGCTTCTTTTTCTCTCTCTCTCTTTCTGCCCCCCACCCTCTCCTCTCTGATACTGTGAGCTCCTCAGGGGCAGGAGGAATTTTTTGCTCACCTTCATGTCCTCTGCTGTGCCCAGCACAGTTATTGGCACATAGGAAGCATTCAGTAAACATTTTATGAATAATTGCATCCACAGGAGATGGAATTAGTTTAAAATGTTCTTGGGATAGAGTACTGAGACCAGCATCATTTGAACATATGATACCTACCTTGATAAAATAAGAACATAGTTTCTTAGGCAGAGTAAAAGCAAATTCATGTATCTAGTGTGAATCGGGCTGATTGGTTATTGTGGTAATCTTAGCACGAAATGCTGAACCTGACTCAGGTGTTGTTTACCTTCTCAAAGGAAAGTTACACAAAACATTGTGACTAATAGGTTGTGGGGGGATGGGAAAAAGTGGAAGGAATCAAAATGCTTTAAGGATTTTGAGCCTGGAATTGAGAAAACTGTTATGCCACTGATAGGGAGTTTGGAAAAGGTAGCTAGTTTAGTTTTGAGGAGGAAAACACGAAATCTGTTGACTTGTAGGGAGTGGCAAGACAACCAATAGGGAATGCCAGGAGGCAGTCAGAAGCGGGACTGAGAGAGCTCTCCTGACATCCACCCTACTTAGCTGTTGATCCCCAAAACCTTTGATCTGTAGTCCTGTCTGGTCACCAACTTTGAGAGTTTAGAATAAATTGTTTTGCAACACACACAAGTCCATCTTAGCCTTAATCTCTATAGTGTTGTCTAAATTTGAAAGTCTTCTGTTTTACTTTTCCGTGAGGTATCAGGCTGTCTGCTGAACTAGAGCCCTGCCCTGAATTTCAGATGGTTTGTCAGCAGCATAGTGTCCTGATCTACCCTTCCTTGTTCCGCGAGCCTGTACGCTGGGCACCTGTACTTTTGCCTTATCCCCTTCCTTACTGCTGTAATAGAACTTTTTTTTTTTTTGCTCAGAAACATATTACTTCCTTAGCCTGTCATTCAAGGCACCAGATTGCCTCAGCCTATTTTCTGGGGTGATTCTGTCATCTATTCCACGTGTACTGTATAATCTAGGTACTTGCTATTTTCTGCACTCACTAGTTGGTTTCTAACCTTACTTTTTTTTTTTTCGGTACGCGGGCCTCTCACTGTTGTGGCCTCTCCCGTTGCGGAGCACAGGCTCCTGACGCACAGGCTCAGCGGCCATGGCTCACGGGCCCAGCCGCTCCGCGGCATGTGGGATCTTCCCGAACCAGGGCACGAATCCGTGTCCCCTGCATCAGCAGGTAGACTCTCAACCACTGCACCACCAGGGAAGCCCCTCTAACCTTACTTTTTACTCTTATTTTCCCTGTTACCTGGAAAGGTATCTCTGCCATCTCCCATTGTAGAAGTACTGCCTTTTTTAAAGTACCATCATAAATGTAATTTGTTCATGAAACTTTTCATGATTCCTCAATTTCATGTGATTTTTTTTTTCTTCTTTGATTATCCATGGGCGTTTGTATCTCTATTCCGTCACCAAGCCTGTTCTTTGAAGTTCTGAATTATTTTTGAACTTAAAAAATATCCCTTTTCCTGATATCTCCACACAACACACACACACACACACACACACACACACACACACACACTACCCCTCCCCCCACACACACTTTTTTTAACTTAATGAAGTTACATGATATATGACTTACCAGTTTGTACATATTCAATAAATATTAGTTGAGTGGAATTTATATGGTAATTGACACCTTGAAAATGGAGAACTGTTAAGATATGAAAATTCATAATTGGAAGATAGCAGATTAAGCATAGCCCTTTGCAGAATTCCCCATTTTGAGAGAAAAGAATAAGGGGAACAGAGATGAGGAAGCCCAGACAGGGTGACTTGCTTTGGTTATTCAGGGAGCTGTGGGAGGCCCTCCCTAGAACCCAGGTCAACTGCGGCTTAGCTAGAGAACAACTCAACTTCATGGAAATCAGATATTATTAATCCTTTATAGAGTGAGACATTTCTGCTCCTATTTTATAGTTGTACTGGCAAGTGGGTGTCAGAGGAAAAGGGTATTCCCTGGCTAACTGGACTGCAACCTCATACCTCTTTACGTCCTCTGAATGATCAATTATGTTGCAAGGTTCTTAACAAAGGACGCTTGATTCAGATCCTGAAGCACCAGGGTATTAATACTGCCGCACTTTCTTTGCATACTAGTGCAGTTAAATTTTTCTCAAAGCTGGTTCCTATTTCTGGCAGTAACTCTTCACTTCTGGAACTTTAGTTCCAGCCAAACTAAACTATTGTCTCAGGTCTGTATTTTTCCTGAAGCACCATGGCATTTTTATGGAATGCGGAGACAGTTTTATGTATGACTTTAATGGTAACAATAAAGGACCCAGATCCGCTTCTCTGGCCCGCTATCCTTACCTCTCTAGTCCAGCAGTGATTATACAGACTCCAAAAAGAGGGCCATCTTAAACCTTCCAAACGAAATCTGTCATTTATTTACTGTGTGATGAGATATTCACTTTCCTGGTTTTATTTTTTTCCTCATCCACAGCAGCATCAAATTTTTTTTTATGTGTAGTTGGTTACATTTTTAAAGAGAAAAAAGAAGTCCCCTACTACATGATTGTATGGTTCAAAATTGTCTTGTTATTCAATTAACTAATGCTATTTAAGTCAACTTTTAAAGTAGCTGTGCTTTATCTGTAAACATTTATTATTCATTCTGCTAATGACAATTGGGAGAAGAAAATATGATATTAAATCTTGAAGACTTTTTAAATATGAAAGAGACAAAGCTTGCCTATTCTTGATATTTCTTCCAATATGTATTCATTTAATTAAAAAGCACATGTCATAAGGATGAATTTGAATACTTTGGGAATATCTCTAGCATGATAGGATATTCAGCATTTTGAAGACCAGATTTTCCCACTTTAATGAGTGGATAAAGGAAATCCTTCTGAGATTATTTTGTTTCTATTATTTGAGTTTGTCTTGTGAACCCTCCAAAACATGGTTTGTAAATTGAGGCATTTAAAAATAAAAAGAGTTCTGAAGTCAAGTCTTTGTAAGAAGATGAGCTAATGCATACATGCTAATCCTAGAAAAAGTGATCATTCTTTTCAAAGTTAATTAAATTTTAAAAGTCCTATTGCTTTGTTAATGGTCATCTTTTAAAATGAGAAATTATGTTCTACCAATTTCAGGAAAATTGCAATAATAAATATTCCAGGATTCGTAGTTGTTATTGGCTATTAAAAGCAATTATAAAGTTTAAATCTTGTAGCGTTGCCACTAGAATGTAATAACTGTTCACAGCAGCTTTAGTTTCATGTTCCATAAAATTGAGCTTCCTGTCTTTACATTTTAGAACCTAGATCATGATCCTTGAGATTTTGCTATGTTAATGCATACAATTGCTAAGGAAAGGAAATAGTGTAATATGAGAAGACAAAGAAATTGAACCATCAAAGTAGACTTTTGCATAATAAGCAGAATCTTGGTGCTTGTTGAACTTAGCTATAGAATTTACTAAAACATATCTTTGAGCCATATGTCTGAAAATGTCTTACCGTTTTAATGTGGAAAGCACAGATACCTCGCCGAGATACTGTTATGATGAGTTCATGAGGCAAACCTGGATTATTGGTAAAAATGAGCAATGAAAATATTCTTCCAACTTCATTTTATGTATATTCAAGTATCACAGGTTTGTGGGAATTGCATGATGGTTTATTTTTCTCAACAGAAACCTTAATTCATATTTTTAGAGCATAATCATTATCAGAAAAGACCTTACTTAAGCTAATAAAAACTTTCTTCCTATAGAACTATTGAAATACCTAAAATAAGAACTTTTTCTACTACTAGTCTTATTTATGAACATTAGATAAATTTTAGCTTTAGCTATGGGTTGTTTAACATAATAAATGTATTTGTTATATTTTTTTCTTGGTGTGTATACCATTCTCTATAGCACGGAGAATGTGTGGATAATACTGTATATAAATTGCATTTAGTGTGGCAAATATATTTTGAAATATACACATCACATTCAATATAGTCCCTTGAGGATAATGAGCTATCATTAAAGAGAAAATACTTGTTAAAATGAATTATTAGAGAGGAAGAGTTAATACACGTTCACTAAAGCATTACCAAACCACTAATCTGGATATTAATTTTATGTCAGTGTGATTTATTTAAGTGAAAAATGCTGGAGCTCTTCTCAAATTCATGATTAAATATAATTATGAATTATGGAGTTTTTTCTTTTCATTATAAAAAACTTCTTAGCTTCCATGGAGTACTTTCTTTTAATAAGTCATTGCTTTATAGCTAACTAAATGCATGAAGAGCTCTGTTTGTAATATAATGAGCAATTAAATTATAATCCCTTGAGTACAGTATTTCCAATAGCCTAGATCTTTAATACCATGGATTTTACTGAGTTTGACATACTTCAAACTCAAGTTCAAAACTTTTCTATGTTGCAGAGATATTCTCTTCTTCAGTTGAGAAATAGCGTATTCCAGAGTTGAAGGAAGGAAATGTGTAGGTATTTGAAGGAGACAATAATAGAAAACCAGTATCACTTTATTTGATGTCTGGGAAGAAAAAAAGTACAATTACATTGTAAAAATATATTTTCAAAGTGCTATATAAACTTTGTCCCAGGTAAAATGTTCTGTTTATTTATGGGGATGTTTATAAAGTACTTTCATGTATATTATCTCATTTGTTCATTTAAGAAACCTGAGGCTGGCAGTAAACTGAGAACAAAAGGATTACAACTATTACATAAATGAACAGGGTTTCACACCACTGAGGTTTTTACAAGTGTGTTGCCATTTTCATTTTCGTAGCTATTGCCAGAGAACTTGGTGTTTTAGTGTAGATTAATTGACATTTCTTGTGTGGCTACTAACATGGAGCTTAATTATAAACACATTCTTTTAAATTTCCAATATTTCATAGTAAGTGCTCATTATGGAAGATTCCCTTTGATGTTGTAATTAAATATAAGCTTAAAAATAGGAAAATTTTCCCTTAGTACTGCCACAAGTACATACCTGTAAGCACACACTTCAATGTGTGTGAAACAAAATGCACATGACACAAAAATACTCATACACATTTCTCAGAATGCTACAAGGCTTATATACGTAGTCGTTTTCCTTTTGTTTACTATTTGAAAGCCAACTCTTTCTAGAGACTAGGTACTTTGTATAGTTTACTTACATTGTCTGGTACTTAAAATAGCGTGATAACCAAGAGAGCATCTAAGAAATACTTTTATCTTTGTTGACAGTCCTGATAATTCAGGTACTCTGCTGTCTTCCAAACAATTATTCATCTTTTCTTTGTTTCAGTTTGCTAGTTCCTTAAGTAATTTCAACGTGGAAACATCTTCAAGAGAAAATAACACCAGTATCCATCTTAAGAGAAAAATATTATTGCAATGATGGGAAATTTGGAGCTTTTTTTCACTCTTATGCGACCGTGTCTGTGCTTTTAGTTTCCAATACTTGGATATTGAAGGGTGGTCTTTTTCTTCTTGACATATTTTATTCTATGCTTTAGGTTTGCACATCTATTATTTCATTTAAAAAACAAAACACTCAGATGCAGTGATCATTGCTGGATACCCCAATAATCTATGATTAGCAACAGCTCCCTGTGTGTTGAACAGAATTAAAAAGAAATATTTTTCACTTACTTATAGCAACTTCTAACCTTTTCTTTATTCACAGTGACATGAGCATAGCCTCTGTGATTTACCCATTTTGATGAATTAATTGTCAGATAAGCACAGCAGGAAGGGTTTTTAATGAATCATAGATAAATGTCATCAGTTCTATAGATAAACTTTAGAATACTGCTCTGAATACTATTGTCTAATCATTGAGATCATTCCCAGGTTAGCTAATCATACCCTCTTAGCCTAATCTATCTTTCTTTTCTAGAAAGTTCTAACTATAGATTGTTATACATGATGTTATGATAGTTTCTGAATCCCAGTATTCAGCTTTGTGAAATAGTAAGGTGTTACAGCAGTGTGCTAGGGCCAGTTAGTAGTGGCTCTAGAGAGACAATTGTTAACTTTTCAGGAAGTTTGAGAGCTAGTTGCCATCACATTAACTTACTGGCTTGAAATTCACTATGGTGAGAGTATTTACAACATGAAAATACAAACCAGAGCATTTCCCCCACCTTCCAGCACAGAACTGGATAAAATTCATTTGTAGTCATTCAAAAAGAGGATTCAAATACTGCATGTGATTGAAAATGTAAAAATCTAGAAGTGCTTTATATATGTACCAAAATTTGCCTGAATTCGACTAAATGCCTATGTGACAAATGATGACTAAATAATACAAAATATTTTAAATATTCAGAGTATAAATATATATGTACTCACACACATACAAACATATATACACTTTATTTTAGCTTACTTTGAAAATAAAAGACAATGACGTTTAATTACACTCAGGAAAAATGTGTGCTTTAATTTTGGCTACACTTTTTAGTAGCAAAGCTGTAAAAAGAAAGTATGAAAGAAAGAAAATCATACAGACTTGCAGCACCCATTTATTTTTTAAAAGGAAACATAATTAAACCTTGCTGATTGGCCAAAGAAATTATGAGCACAGCTGGGTCTTTTAACATGTGTGTTGGTAGAAAGAGCTAGAAAATATAATCACCTCCTTTTGAAATCAATATCATTTTTTAAAAAACAAATCAACATGTATTTAACTAAATACTAGGTGAGAAATGACAACTAAGCAATTCAAATAAAATTAAAAGACTAATAAATGTGATTTAGTAAAAATTTCAGTTAGTTAAATCTTACTTATGATACATTTTAAGTTTAATAATGTTATTAATAATAGGTGTATATTATTGGATTCATAATACATCTCAGATATACACACTGTAAATTTGCTCATTTTCCTCTGTATAGCCATCATGTGTGGATTCTGTACATGTGGAATCTGAATTTCAAAAGACCTAGGACCACACAGGTTGTAAGTAGCTACAGTGGACTTCTAACTGAGGTTGGCTGGCTTCAAATCTCCTGATACTTTCTCTCAGTCATTCTTCCCTTCTAAATACATAAAAGTTGTAAATAGTATGTAAAGCTGTAAAATGTATATAGCTTTAATTATAACCTCAGTTCTGTGTACTCAAGGCAAAACTTTTAAAAATGTGTACTGTTCAGATTTTTTTCCACCTATTGAACATTGTGTACTCCTTTTGTACAACACAGGTGTTGATCCACAGGTGTTAAGTAAAACACAATGTTGATACTTCAGGCCCCTTTCCCTCCACAGTGTAGTGGAATACTGAATGCTATTCAATACCTAACCTTCATTTCAAATGCTACAGGCTGTGATCTGTGACATGTGAAAAAATTATTAAACTGAGTTTTGACGGAATGCCTTAATTTGATGTGAAATTACTAGCCATGAATTGTCCGGAGGACCTAGATGAAAGCTTTACTTTGTGATAGACTTAACTCTGTACCATTTATATGTTATCCTGGTAGAGATTCAAAATAAGTGTAGAAGATTTTTCAAATCTAATATAAAAGTAATTATGATCATTTTTATTTTTCACACTTCAGTGAATATCCTAGTGAAATTCTTACAGTGCTACATTCAAGTTAGTCTCAAAAATATTGTGAAGGCATAGATAATAATTGCATTTAAGTTCTTAAGTTTCTATGTAAGGGTAATTGCATTTAAGACTTCCAAAAAGTATTTTAGGAGCTCCCTATATAGTTAGCAATTCTTACGGCTTTGCAGAATATTTTATGCCGTATGTGGGATTAAAGGAAGGCTTCATGGTTAGTGTACGTTATATATGCAAATATACACATGTATCTTTCTAAAATTGCTCCCCCCACATGAAATGGACTAATAATGGTATTATCCAAGTATTTCCCATAAAGTGCTCTTAACAAAAACACAGGTTATGCATCCCAAAACATCAAATTTTGACAATCAAACATCAGACTGTCAAGATAGTATACCCAAAATGATTATTTATAATTATTTGTGGATTTATCTTAAGCGGCTTCTATCCCCAACTTGATTGTAAGCTACCTTAAGATAGGTACTATGTCATATTGATCCATTTCCTAGCACTTTACACAATAAACTATTCATGTTTGTGTCTAACACACAACACTCTCAACATAGAGTATTAGGCTGTGGATGCCTGATTCAAAGACGGATTATAGCGTAAACTGGTATGCAAATGCCGCTTTATTATTGAGCCTCAGAGTTCAACAAGATTGTCAGATCCCAACACTCCTTTCTCCACAGACAGGCAGATCCCAGACTCGACCATCGTTCCTACCTTCTTTTGTCCAAGAAGTGTAACTCTAGAATCAGTCCTTCTGACCTCAACCTCTTCCTTCATCTCTCAGGATAATATATATATATACTAAATGGAGGCTTATCTTTTCCTCTTATTCATTGCAACCATTCTGGCTTCATTGGTCTCTGTCATCAACCACCTTTGCTTCCATATTCTTTATCGCGTAGCCCGGTAGTTCTTAACATTTTACCATCAAAAATTCTTTTAAATTATCATTTCATCTCTTCAGTCAGATCTTACGTTTCAGATTTTTTTCAAAGTAAATTTCACTGCAGTTTTTCCCAACTCAAAATATATATAAGTAGTAGTAGTAATAATTATGAGGAGAAAGAGGATGGTATGACTTGTACACTTTGAGAACCATCATCAACACTTTTGTCATTTTAATATTATTATGCGCAAACATTTACATCAGACTTTGTTATTTTGTAAAATTATTAAATCACAAGTTGATTTAATCATAGAGCACTGATTTTATTTTTATTGGTTTTTATTTTTTATAAAGCATGTACTGCTTAGTGAATGTAAACAGAATTCTATTTGTGGAGAGTACCTAAGTAATGTTCCATGAATGTAAGTCATAAATTCTTAGACTTCTCCCAATTGCAAGAAAATGTCATGAAGAACCTAGGGGTAAGATGGGAATAAAGACACAGACCTACTAGAGAATAGACTTGAGGACACGGGGAGGGGGAGGGGTAAGCTGGGACGAAGTGAGAGAGTGGCATGGACATATATACACTACCAAACGTAAAATAGATAGCTAGTGGGAAGCAGCCGCATATCACAGGGAGATCAACTCGGTGCTTGTGACCACCTAGAGGGGTGGGATAGGGAGGGTGGGAGGGAGGGAGATGCAAGAGGGAAGAGATATGGGGAGATATGTATATGTATCACTGATTCACTTTGTTATAAAGCAGAAACTAACACACCATTGTAAAGCAATTATACTCCAACAAAGATGTTAAAAAAAAAAAGAAAGCAGCTAAGAATTCAAAAAAAAAATCCCTTTACGAAAACAATCACAAATTGACTTAATGCAGATTGGTCACCCTGAGGCTGTTTTCCTTCTTGCCAGTACAGCTGCAGCAGAGAAATGGATCACAAAGCATTGAATTTTATCAGCGGCCGTCAAAAGGAAACCAACTGGTGCTTGGTTGCATGGGCCAGAATCCCGAGTTGGCTGGGATTTTCCAATTATTTTTATCGTATTACTTTTATCTATTAATTGTGTTTATAACTTATCTTTTATTACTGTGAAATTAAAGAAAAATCAATCTATAAGTCATTTGCTATTAATCTTCCTGTATAGTTATTTCTGAGGTTAAAAAATACCTATGAGATTAACTTCTCAAACCCTCTATGCGAAGAAAGTTGTAAGTAGACTATATATGGGTTCATAATGCTGTTTAGTAAATACTTCTGATTTTACTTTTTTAATCAATTTAAGAATGTTAGTTAAACATTTTGTATACTCTAATATCAAGGCAGAATATGACTCTTCTCTACCTAAAACCATATACCTGGCTGCTAGGATTCTTTGCAGGAGAATAAACACATGCAGGTAGGCGCGTGTGTGCACGCGCGTGCGCGCGCACACACACACACACACACACACACACACTATCTGACTCCAGGTTTGGTTAAATTTCATCAAATATCCCAATAAAACTTTCAGAGGAAACAAGAATTCATACATTGATCCCACTGGGCCTTGTAAAATGTCACCTCAACAGTTTCATTGGAAAAATCATAATTAAACCTTAAGCTTCATTTGTAGACTAGCCAAAAATAACACACAGATTCTTTTAGAGATTTGTGCATTTTTCAATGTAAAATAAAGCTCTGCTAGTTACTGTGTAAATTCTAAACTTCCTAGGTTTTAGGTTGACTTCTGTTTTCAGAACAAAATTTTCATATGCTTAAAAAAAAAACCTTTCTAGCTCCTGATTCTATCAAATCTATCATTTTCAATTACTGAGGTCCTTAGAGCCTAGTCCCCCCCTAATAATGGCTAGAGTTTGCAGTTGATTACTGAGTGCCCACAGTATGCAAGTCCTATGCTAAATGATTTACTTAATTTTATCTCCTTCACTTTAATTCTATGTTAAATATGCAGAAAAGGAAGTTTAATGGTTGAATATGCAGATAAGTGGCAGAGACTGTGGTCTTAACATCTGCTCATTTGGCATTTTGGATAATAAAGATTCTGTTTGTGTAGCTTTCATAGCCATATTTAGTATCACAATTAAATAGTGAAGTTTCTGAAATCCTTGTTCTTGAGAAGACACCATGCAATACGTAAGGATATTTAAGGAGTTGGAAAAATGCTTTTATGTCTCTTTCTATAACTGAGTGACACTTGAAGCCTATAAACATGACCTGATAGTATGTGATCTCTGATGAGCACTTTAGTCACTCTGAGTGTCTTTATTTCTTATCTGTAAATATAGCAGGTGGAACTAGATGATTTGTAAGAATCTGTTCAAGTTCTAAAATTCATGCATATTAAATCAAGATTTATTAATCAAACCAAGATTTACTAATTAAATGATATATATTTAATACAATAATGGATTTATTATAGCTCTTACGTGATTTGACGTATTGTAGAAACATAGCATTGACAAAAATACTTCATGAGCAATTTTAATCTGCAGACAATCTAGTCATTGACTTGGAGGAGGTAAGACTTGGCTGTGGAATAAAAGGGTGGTATTTGCACATAACATTTACTTCTGAATCAAGTTGGTCATTCCTAGAGAGCGTTGTATAACCTGGAGTTATTGATTTTTTTTTTTTTAAACGCGGTGCGCGGGCCTCCCACTATCGCGGCCTCTCTTGTTGCGGAGCACAGGCTCCAGACGCACAGGCTCAGTAGTTGTGGCTCACGGGCCTTGTTGCTCTGCAGCATGTGGGATCCTTCCAGACCAGGGCTCGAACCCGTGTCCCCTGCATTAGCAGGCAGATTCTGAACCACTGTGCCACCAGGGAAGCCCTGATGTTTTGTCTCAAATATTATCTGTACTCAGTGGTTCTCAAGTGGGAGTAATTTTGCCCCTTGGGGGCACTGAAAACAATTGGAGACATTTTGAGTGTCACGACTGGGGTAAGGTTGCCAGATTTCACCAATATAAATACACAATTCCAAGTTAAATTTGAATTTTCGATCAAAGATCAATTTCTTTCTTTCTTTTTTGCGGTACGCGGGCCTCTCACTGTTGTGGCTTCTCCGGTTGCGGAGCACAGGCTCCGGATGCGCAGGCTCAGCGGCCATGGCTTACTTATGGGCCCAGCCGCTCCACGGCATGTGGGATCTTCTCAGACTGGGGCACGAACCCGTGTCCCCTGCATCGGCAGGTGGACTCCCAACCACTGCGCCACCAGGGAAGCCCCAAAGATCAATATTTTTAATATAAGTATATCCCAAGCAATATTTGGGGTATACGTAACTAAAATGCTGTTCATTGTTTATCTGGATTTTAAATTGAACTGGAAGTTCTGTGTAGTATCTGACAACACTGAAGTGGAGATGGGAGTTGCTGCAGGCATCTAGTGAGTAGAAGCCAGGGATGCTGCTAAATATCTTACAATGCCCAGGACAGCCATCATCCATTTATCTTGAATATACTCATATTTCATTGCATATAAATGTAATAAGAATTATCCAGTCCAAAATGTCAATAGTGCTGAGGGTGGGAATTATGAACTATGTGTAATCAGTTCCTTCACTTGGTATAACATTTAATCTCTTGAGTTTTAAATTTTATAATCGTGACACTGCTTTGGCACTTTTCTATCTGAATATGTCTCCATATTCAGTTAGAATGTGGATCTGTCTCGAGCTGCCATCAATTATATGAAAGATGTGTGCTTTGAAAAGTTAATACAAAGCAATATTGAGTGATGCTTTCTTTTTTTTTAAGTTGAAGGTCATTCAAATTTTTATAACAAAAGAAAGCCCCTTAGGATTGTCACTGAAATCATAACTCATGACCACAGCATGGAAATCAAAGATCCAGAACAGATTCAGAATTAGGTGCTTAGCATTGGGAATATGAACATGAATAAGGCAAATTTCTTAATATTAAATTACCTAAAGTCTAGAATCCAGAGAAGGAAAGCAGACATGAAGATAAATGAAAAGCTCAGTAATTTATGAGTTACTGCTATAAAAATATATTAAAGTCACTTGCCAAAAAATATATATGGTGAATTGCCAAAAAAAGGCTGAGAACAATGGCATAAATGCAAGCCCTCACACTCTTAGAAGACGTAGACTTGTCTTCCAGTATATAAAAGAAAACTATGGAAGCTCTGCTCTTCCATGTCCAAGGGATTTATCAAGCTGTTAGCAGAATTGGTTCAGAATTTTCTAAGGCCTCACTGCAAAAGCTATATGGTGCTGTCTGACATTGAAAGGGATCTCAGTCCCTTTTGACCTGTTGACAGATGTAAATTAGAAATGTCACAATTCTTCTGGCCACAGCCAACTGACGTAGATCCCTGACTTCTGAAAGAGTTTCTTTCCCTCCTTATTCTCTCAGGGACACTGTAACACCATGTAACCCCATGCCCTTTGCTGACATAGAGCTGAATAGAAGGTGAATGAGAAATAGATTGGAGGTTTGCATCCTCTTCATATCCTTGACTATTGCTTATGTGTGTATTAAAATGTAAATATGAATGTACGTATTCATCCCCAATTACTGAATAAATGAGAACAATAGGTGACATCAAACATTTATGTTCTAGTAGGGGAAATAAAGAATCCATACAGTGGCAGAATGTGGTAAGCATTGTAAAAAGGAAACGCGACCGTTTCATGGGATACCAGAGGAGAGGTGCACTTTTAAACTAATATGATCAGGGAAAATATAATGGAATGCTGTATGTCAAAAGCTCTTCACTAGGAGTTCCTGGTCCCATTGGAGGTGGAAATGGTGATCCTAGTGAAAGCCTTTGCTATCAGGCACAATCCCAGCAGGTACGTGTGCCTTGTTCTGTTGCATCCCCTTGTCCTGGGATATAACTAGAGGCAGAAAGTCAATTCTAGGCTTCTGTAATGAGTTTCTAAGCCTAGAAGTGTGTAGCAAGATCGGAGACGTTGGGCCTCCCTGGTGGCGCAGTGGTTGAGAGTCCACCTGCCGATGCAGGGGACACGGGTTCCTGTCCCGGTCCGGGAAGATCCCATATGCCGCGGAGCAGCTGGGCCCGTGAGCCATGGCTGCTGAGCTTGCGGGTCCGGAGCCTGTGCTCTGCAACGGGAGAGGCCACAACAGTGAGGGCCTGCGTACCACAAAAAAAAAAAAAAAAAAGATTGGAGACATTTACGTTTACCCTGAAGACATGTGTTGATTTTGTTTTTGTGTTAAATACTTTGAATTTTGTAGTGAGAACTAAATCTATGCTAAATTTGACTCAAGTTAAGTTGCACTGTATTTCCATTTTGTGTGTCTTTGGCTTCTTTTTCAATTTTTAGCAAAAATACTTTTTTTATTAAATATATTTGAATTGTACATCAATCATGATATTAATTTCATCAAAATTTCTTAGTTCTTTGACATTTCACTTTGTATTTATGTCACAAAGGAAGAACAATTAAGTTGGCCTCTTACTATCAGAAAGAACTACATAGTAAATAATAAAAAAGCCAAGGTAATGAATTAAAAAAAAAATCAACTGTTCACGTCTCATTATTTAAAACAAAGGGACTCTGTCAAGAAGAAGCTGTAAGGTAAAACTATATTCGTATATTGATGGACATAAAAAGTACAGAATTGAAATGAGTTATTGCTTAGGTACCTATTTTATTTTGATCATTTTTATTACATATATTTTTATTGAGGAAAACTGACTTACAATATTATAGCAGTTTGAGGTGTAAAACATAGTGCTTCAGCATTTGTATATATGGTAGAATGATCACCGCAATAAGTCTAGTTACCATCTGTAACCATACAACATTAATACGATATTATTGAGTCTATTCCCCATGCTATACTTTACATTCCCATGATTTATTTATTTTATAACCAGAAATTTGTACTTCTTGATCTCCTTCACCCATTTCATGGCCCCCCAGGCCATCAACTTCCCTCTGCAAACACCAATCTGTATCTGTGAGCCTGGGTGTTATTTTGTTTTGTTTGTTTCTTTTGTTTTGCTTTTTAGATTCCACATATAAGTGAAATCATGTAGTATTTGTCTTCCTCTGACTTATTTCACTTAGCATAATACCCTCAAGGTCCATCCATTTTGTCACAAATGGTAAGACATCATTCTTTTTTACGGCTGAGTAGTATTCCATTGTATATGTATACCACAATTTCTTTATCCATTCATCCATCCATGAATATTTAGGTTATTTCCATATCTTGACTATTGCAAATAATGCTGCAGTGAAGATGTGTATATCTTTTTGAATTAGTTTTTTTAATTTTCTTTGGAGACACTCAATGAATTGTTGGATCATATGGTAGATCTATTTTTAAGTTTCAGAAGAACTTCCATACTGTTTTTCCATAGTGGCTGTACCAACTTACATTCCCATCGAACAGTGCATGAAGGTTCCCATTTCTTCACATCCTCACCAACACTGTTATTTGTTACACTGTTATTTGTTGTCTTTTTGTTAATAGCCATTCTGACAGATGTGAGATTATATCTCATTGTTGTTTTGATTTGCATTTCCCTAATGATTGGTGATGTTGAGCATCTTTTCAAGTGCTTTTTTTTGTTATTGAGTTGTATAAATTCTTTATATATTTTAGACATTAACCCCTAATTGGAAATATGATTTTCAAATATCTTCTCCCATTTACTAGGTTGCCTTTTCATTTTTTTGATGGCTTACATCACTGTATAGAAGCTTTTTAGTTGGCTGTAGTCCCATTTGTTTAGTTTTGCTTTTTTTCCTTTGACTTTGGAGTCATATAAAAAAGAAATTGCTAAGACCAATGTCAGGGGGCTTAATGCTTATGTTTTCTTCTAGGAATTTTATGGTTTCAGGTTTTACATTCAAGTGTTTAATCCATTTTACATTAATTTTTGTATACGGTGTAAGATAGTTGTTCAGTTTCTTACTTTTGCATATAGCTGTCCAGATTTCCCAACACCATTTATTGAAGAAGCTGTCCTTTCTCCATTGTATATTCTTACCTCCTTTGTTGTAAATTAGTTAACCATATATGGTGGATTTATTTCTTGGCTCTCTCTTCTGTTCCAATGATCTCTATGTCTGTTTTTTATGCTAATACCATATTGTTTTGGTTACTATAGCTTTGTAATATAGTTTAAAATCAAGGCGCATGATATTTTCAGCTTTGTTCTTCATTCTCAAGATTGTTTTTGGCTATTTGGGGTCTTTTGTTGTTCCATACAAATTTTAGAATTATTTGTTCTAGTTCTGTTAAAAATGCATTGGAATTTTTATAGGGATTACATTGAATCTATAAATTGCTTAGGATAGTATGGACATTTTAACTGTATTAAATACGATCATACTGATTACTAGTAAGAAGGTTGAATCATTAATCAAAAACCTCCCAACAAACAAAATCCAGGACCAGATGTTTCACTGGTGAATTCTACCAAACATTCAAAGAAGAGTTAATACATATCCTTCTCAAAGTCTTTCAAAAAATTGAGGAAGAGGGAACACTTCCAAACTTATTTTATGAGGTCAGCATTACCCTGATACCAAAACCAAATAAGAACAACATACACACCTAAAATTACAGGCCGATATTGCTGATGAACATAGATACAAAAATTCCCAACAAAATATTAGCAAACCAAATCTAACAATACATTATTAGCAAATCAAATCTAACGATACATTAATGTATTAACAATACATTAGTATGATCAAGTGGAATTTTTGAAGGATGGTTTAACATTTGCACATCAATCAGCGTGATAGGCCACATTGTCAAAATGAAAGATAAAAATCATATGATCATCTCAATAGATGCAAAAAAAAGTATTTGACAAAATTCAACTTCCATTTATGGTTAAAAAATAACCTCTCAGCAAAGTGGTATAAAGGAAATGCATCTCAACATAATAAAGGCCATGTATGACAAAGCTACAGCTAATATTATACTCAATGGTAAAAGGCTGAAAGCTTTTCCTCTAAGATCAGGAACAAGACAGGGATGTCCATTATTGCCACTTTTATTCAATATAGTATTGGAAGTCTAAGCCACAGCAATTAGGAAAGAAAAAGCAGTAAAATACATAAATTGGAAAGAAAGAAGTAAAAACCATCACTATTTGCAGATGACATAATACTATATATAGAAAACCCTAAATATGCCACCAAAAATACTGTTAGAACTAATAAATGAATTCAGTAAAGTTGCAGGACACAAAATTAATATACAAAAATCTGTTGCATTTCTATACACTAGAAATGAACTATCAGAAAGATAACTCAAGAAAACAATCTCATTTACAATCACATCAAAAAGAAGAAAATATCAATACCTAGGAGTAAATTTAACCAAAGAGGTGAAAGACCTATACATTAAAAACTATAAGACATTGATGAAAGAAAGTGAAGAAGGCACAAAAAATGGAAAGATATCCTGTACTCCTGGATTGGAAGAATTAATATTGTTAAAATGCCCATATCTACTTTAAATTGGCTAAAATTCCTATAACTGCTATCATCTTAAAATTATAGAGGAGGGAAGAAGCAAAGAGAAGGACTTTGTTATAATATTTGCCAGTTTATCCTCAGAATACAATGCAATGCCAAGGTAAGATTATTACCTACTGTGGGGAAACATCTATGTAAAAGGTGTGGGTGACTTTAAGAGACCCAAATATTTTATTTTTATGTATATTCTGAGGTATTTGTTTTCAAGTTATTTATATCCAGATTCATACTAAGTTATTAAATTGGTACTAATTTAAGAACAATCTTGTGCTATTATGTCTCTCTCTTTCGCTCTCATTCTAAAATGTGACCTAAAAATACATAGATTTTATAAAGTATCTCAAGTCTTCATACTCTTTTCCTCTATGTAATTACATCGTGTGGTATGATTCTGTAATGTTACCAATTATAATATTTGCTTATGTAGGTAGCTAATGCTAAATACTGACACAGTCATGTACACTGAATTTTGATTTTTCTCACTTTAAGAATTAGTTGTATAAAATTATGCCCAAGTGTGTTGGGAAAAAGTCAAATCTGTAAACTAAAATTTACTCTGACATAATAGTAACTATTCTATTACATTAGTTTTAGCTATATACAGTTAATCTTTCAATATCTCCCACCAAGTAATAACCTAAATTCCTTTAACAGAAGTAAATAAGGTATCCTTTATAAATTATTTGTTCAAAACATACAATTGGCAACACAAATGTAATAAAAATAAATATATCTTCAGTTTCACTAATGTGAGATTTATCTGACTTATTTCATTCCTGAAAGCATACTAGACAATCCCGTGAGTAATCAAGGAGGCAGTGAAGAGGGAGGCTGGATGGTAAAAGAGTACATTCACCAATTGATAGTCACTGGTCCAGCCCATAGAATGACTTTTGCATGTTGAATACAACTGTTACTATTACTAAACTGTTACTAAAAATGGAAATTTCTTTTTTTTTTTCGTCTTTGAAATTTCGGTTTGCTTTATAAGGGAAACTGTTATAGTAGCTCTACATTTTTCACATCAATGATATAAGAAACAGTGGATATTTTCAATGCTAATTTCTATTCTAGATTTAGCATAGTAGTTTTCAATCCTTTTTTTCCCTTACATACCTCAGTGTATAATAGCCACATTCATTAGTAATAGTAGCTCACTATGATCGTGGTTCTCAAATCTGGAGAGTGGATCACCTAGAGGATTTAAGAACCCCTGGGGAAGATTATTTACTCTGAAAAAAAAAAAAAAAAATCTGGAAAGGCTGAAATGCCCACTCATTAAGAAGCTGGAGCAGCAAGTAGGATAAGTTTCCCATAAGGAAGGCAATTTCCCGTTTAAATGTGAAAATTACTAGCATCAATAGGATTATTCTATAAATTACCCTACATCTATCCACAATCTCTATGCCTATATAAATATAATTATTAGCTTCCTACATCTACTATTTGCGGAGCTTTGTTAATAATAACAGAGTAGCTCTCATTTTGAATAGCTTACAAAACGTTAACACAAGAAGTTGCAAAGCACTAGAATAGACAGTGGCTTAGTATTCATTTTTTTCTTCAGAATATGAAATAAGTATTCATTGTAGTCTAAGCTGTGGAGACCTTCCTTTACATTTTGATATTTTACAGACATTGGTAAATTATGTTCTTCATTTAAACAAGGTAATAAGTTTACTCAGGGTAGCCAAAAATATACTCAATCATACTTTATTATTTCTCTTTGGCTAAAAGGCATTCTGTGCCACTAGTGAACAGACCAAGCCCTCACATTACTTGTCGTCAGTAAAACATTATTATCTTTTGGCATCCTCTTGCACTAGGGGAAATAAAAAGTCACATGTGGAGAAGTTCTAAATGCTAGACAGAAACGATCCTTGGAGGGCAATTTTTATCCTCCACGGAAGTATTGCAGACTTCTTCCATTAGCATAGGCCCAGGGAGCAAAAGGTTAGGGAACTGGGACTGCCAACTATACCTGAACACATAAGTCAACATTTCCTCCAAGCGGTGAGGGAGTGTGAGAGTGCACCCACATGTGCATTAAAGTATCTGAGACGAGAAACAACAATTGTACTATTTTACATTGCAATGTACTGTACAGATGGTGACATTTTGTTTGCGGTTGTAGGCAAGAAAGGAGGGCAGTTTCCAGACTCCCCCCTCAACACCTACCATTTGGCATAGGATATGGGAGGTTGAAGAAAACGGAGGGAGTTTTGCCTCAGTTGAAACAGCTGGCAAACAGATGGAAGCTAATGTGCAGTTTGCCAAAAGCCTCGTCCAAGGCTGTCACCCGTTTTCCACCAAAGAAAAGCTAGTCAGGTGATAGGAGTAGAAGCTTCAGGGTCAGCAAACGATGGACTTTGCAAAATACAGGGGAAAAAAGTCAAAAAATGTTTTAAATCCAAGATTTAAAATATAAGTTTAAAAGTTATATTTTTATGTTATATTTATAAGTTATATTTTCTTATAAGAAAATGTAAGTCCAGAAATGCAATCCCAAGGAGCATGTTTTTCACAGGAAAGAAAAAGTGGGAGCATCATGGGTGGAAACCACAACAGAATCACAGATCCAAGGATAAAAGTGCCCACATAATTAATTGACATTGGTGCTACCTCAGCTACATTGACATTCTCTTTTAGGTAATGAAATCAAGAAGCACATACCCACTCTTTGTCATGTTAATTACAATATAAATATTCCATTTGTGCTTATTGTAAGTGTGCACAACTCACATCATTTTAGTCACTGAATTTCACTTTGTGAGCTACTTTGGTTTGGAATTCAGGCACTTGGTAAGTTGCTTTTGGATATACATGTTGAATTATAGCCAGACTTTTGTTCAAATTCAGTCACTGGATGTATAAACCTCTTGTATATTTCTAGTTTCAGTGGGCATGCGTGTAGATCCACTGCATGTAACCCCTCTTCCAAGAACTGGCCCAAGTTTTGTATGTTTGTGTGTGTCTGTGGCATTTTTGAAGTACTGCTGAATACTGCAAAAGTTAAAAGAAATCGGTTTCAAAAATAAATACAACTTAATAGGCTTTCCTCAATGTGAATTTGTTCATTCATGCTTATATAAGGGAATGTGTTAACCATGAATCATTCCAACTGAATTGCTTATGAGAAAAAATGCCCTGGCTTTGCTTTCAGTTTCCAGAGTTGCATTACTGAAGGGAAAAGAGCATTGTCCCCACATAAAGAATAATCAGCCACAGATTTCAGACTAAACATGGCTCCAAACTGGCAAAAATATACTTTTGATTCACGTGAGAACATGAGTCCTTGTGAGAGGGACTTATCTGAATATTCTGGGCTGTGACTGAGTTTGCCTCTGCCAGTACAGCTGATGGAAAAGTTAAAAAAAAAAAAAAAAAGAAATCAATCATCGGAAAGTTTTGTTCACATAATACCAGAATAGCAAAATGAACCAAAGATGTGGAGGTTGGCAAATCTGTGGCTTAAAAAAGTGGATAATGCAGGTTCCACTTAGAGCCTGGTAAGTTCATATGGTGTAAACACAGCCTAGCTGAGAACTCACACATCTTCTAATCCATAACTCATCTGGTCCCAGTGGCTTACAATCAGATACAGTCAGCCTGTGTCTAACATACCACAAACCACTTTTTGCACTGGATAAAGCCCTGACCGCCCTGTCAAGGTGCGGAGGTAGTCAACAGAGGACTATGTGTCAAGCCCAGAAATGTGGTCTGTGAATTCTAAAGAATTTATGACAGTGCCAGTGCACCAGTCAGTGAAACATGTCCTGTGATCCCTCACAGGAAATTAGTGGCCAAGTATGCCAAAATTTTGATGCAAACCTATTGCCACTGCTGCTACTAGACCTAGAAAACTTTACATTTGGCCAGCGTAGATTCTGGTAAGAGTCAAATCAAAACTGTTTACATTAGAGCACCTTGTCTAGAGGATTTCCATTATGCAGACCCCTCTTGACTTTAGTTAGACTTCCCCCAGCCAGACAGAAAGGAAAAGAACACTAAAAAAAACCCCCAATATTTTGTACATAGCATATTTAAACATCATTGGATGAAGAAACAAATACCACTTTAAAAGGTCCTTCATAAAGCTGTACCATACTATATTTGTCAGTTAAAAAAAAGTCACACTTCATAATGTGATTGACCATCATTTTTCCTATATCATTTCTCTCATTTGGCTTCATAGAAGAGTTCATTGTATCACTACCTGGTAAAGGCATCACTATTTGTGTGTACAGGCTCAAAAATAATTAGAAAATTGGAATAATTTTTGAGAGAGTACAGACATGCCACTTTATCTTGATTATGTTGATATTTCACTGAGGTAAATTTGACATGAATTGTTAGAGCTGGTATGATTATCTATTACTTTGTATATGTAGAATTTTTTTTCCATTATAGACACATGTTCTGTTCTTCAGTATGTTAAGAATGTCTTCTAACCTACACCTCAGGGATATTATGAAGATAAGTAAAATAACTCTATGTTAATTATGTCTTGAACTCTTAGAAGAAAAGATGGCATGATATGCTTGCTGTATATTACGATTTTTTCTACAGGGCATTATAAGATTTGGTGTTTGGGTACCTAATTTTAGGTGTTGTGCATCTTATGTTTATCTCATATGTAGGGAAAAAACATTTAAAACTGTGTTCATATTTTGAGTTAAATGAACAAAATTGTATTTATAGATTCCACATTGCACTAAGTATTACTCAAAATAAAAGGAGAGCATTGCTATTGCCTTCAAGGAGACTGCACTTAAATTGAAATTAAAAAACCAATAAATACACACACACACACACACACACACACACACACACACGTATGCTTACTCTGAGCTTGAACTGACTTTTATGGTCCAGTTGCTAGATATTTGAATTGCTCAGATAGTCACATACTAAGTCACCACTGTTTCTTAGGATCACTCTGTTTAGTCATCCTTAGATCTCAAGAATTTATGTTGAAAAACTTATTAGAAGAAATTTTATATCTGAATAGTTTCAGATATAAAATTGTTTTCTAGAGGGGCTTTGTTTTATCTTAACAGCATGTTAAGAGCAGTTAAGTTTTTTGTTCCTATTTCAAAAGAAGAAAACTAGACACTTCCCCAATTAGGTTGTGAGTCACTTGGGGGCACACTGGGAAAAAAAAGAAATTTATCTCACCGTGTTGAGATAAGTCTTACTGTCTTTGGTCTCTCTCTATTTTTATCATGTCTAACGCTACCTGGAAAAGTAGTTACTCAGTAAATGTTTCTGGTATGAATGATATGATTGAACATGCTTAAATGAATGAACTAAATCTAATTCTCTCTTTTATTTTCAGACTCCCAGGAAGGAAATTACAAGTCAGAAGTCAATAGCAAACCCAGGAAGGAAAGGACAGCTTTTACCAAAGAGCAAATCAGAGAACTTGAAGCAGAATTTGCCCATCATAATTATCTGACCAGACTGAGGCGATATGAGATAGCAGTGAATCTGGATCTCACTGAAAGACAGGTAATGTCGGATATTGAGATTATATGATATTTTTAATTGCTTTGGGTCAACAGTCTTCTCCCGCCATTTTTGAAATATCTAGCTCTGTGGTTCTTAAATATCATTGGGAAGACAGATTTTCTCTTTCATGATGAAGTTTTTGCCCAGCAAAATGACAAAATTAAGAAAGAATAAGATAGCCATGTTTTATAGAAAACTGCATTTATTCAGTTTAAGGAATCATCCTTTGTTCTGTGATTGTACCTTTCTTATATTTTTTTATTTTAAAATATTATTTCTTTTATATAATGACGGCATATGGAGAGGAATTTTATTTGCTTATATTTTAAAATCTCCTTATTTTGCACAATAGAAAGTTGGCAGTCCCATGTTGGTTTCCTCTATTGCTCAGAATAGGGTTTATGTTGCACATTAACCCCCAAACCTCAGTGACATAAGAAAAAAATTCATTGTTTGTTCACTCTCAGTATACTAACTTTACAAGTCCAGCACTCCAAATAATCACTCAGGGACCCAATCTGACCCTCTGGCATCCTGACATGTGGTGTCCTTGGTAACCACAGGAGGTAAGAACGAGTTGGAGGTTCATGCAGTGACCTTTAAATGTTTTCACCTGGAAATGACCCATGTCACTTCCATTTACACTCTAATGTCCGGAAATAGTCAATGGTACTACTTAAATTCAAGGGAGCTGGGAAATTATGGGAGCAAGGCTACATAGATCATTGGTAAACATTTCTACCCCATTACTTCAAATATTTTTCAAATTGTATTGGTCTCAGAAATTCAAAATTCTGGTACCCACTCATTTAGAGAACACTTTGAAATTATTAGTGACCTGTGGACACCAGTTAATAAGACCTAAATAATATTTTTAATTAATTACTTTTTAGGTCCTTTCTTGTATTTTAATTGAATGGCATATGATTTACTCCAGTAGTGTTCCCAGAGCACTCCTTATATGGATTCTGATTTTCCCTAGGAGAATCTACCCTACTGATGGTTAATAGTTGCTAATCTTTAGGAAAACATTCCTGAAAGGCAAATGCAAACATCTTTATGGACAGTGCAGTTTTGATTGGCACTCTTAGGAGTAGAGTCTCATTTCCTCTTCCACTGTACGCACCTCCTCCAGGGATCCCACTGGAAGCAAAGAAATATCAACATAGTGTGGACAGATGAATACTATCTTAGGAGAGCAAGTTATTTTATCCAACTTGTTCAATCATCTGCTTTCCTTCTGTTAATTTCTGTATTTCAGGTTTTAGTAGGATAATTCTGGGTAGTGAAAATATACAGAGGAACACTTTTATGTGGTTTTATTTATTGGCAGTTTATATTTTATTAAATATTACGACAAGTACCGAAGTTATGGAGCACAACATTTTCATTCCCTTGAACTTCACATACAAAGTTCTCTCCATAAGTATACATTTGGCATGCTGGAAAGCAGGATCCAAAATCTACATTGTCAGACCTCTGTTTTTTTGCTTTTTTTTTTTTTAACTGGAAACAGAAAAAAAGAAGGAGGGTGGAATTATACATTAATGTTTTTGTATAGAGACAGTGAATTCTAGGAAATGAAACTATATTTTAAATGATACATAAAGGAAATAAGAAACTAGAGTTTGCTTGTAATCTACAGAAATATGGGATGCATTACTGTGTTTAGTCTAGAGAAAAGTCAAGATCTGTGCTTTCTTTTCTGGGAATGTCCTATGGTTACCTGTCATTATCTGATCATAGAGCAGAGGTCTCACTTTTGGCTAAGAATAATGTCTTTTTAGGAGAAATTCTTTAAATTTGGTTTGGGAATTTTGAAGGTATTTTGGGTATTTCTTCTTTTTTCTAACTGACTTGCCATTCTTGGAAAAGAATCAGAAGCCATTATGTGAAAAACTTATGTACATATATATACATACCCCCCACACACACTATATACATGCACATGCACAATTTTAATCTTTGTTTTTTCAAAAGGGTCCCTTTAAAATTTGTATCACTTAGCCTTTGCTGTGTAACAAGCCACTCAAAAGTCTTAATGGCTTTAAATAATAACCAACATTTAATTTGCTCAAAATTTTGAGGATCAAAGATTTTGACTGGGCTCAATTGGCCTACTTCTGGCCTTACCTAGAGCCCTCATGGAACTGTAGTCAGCTGGTGGGTAACTAAGAATTGGTTGGTGTAGGCAGCCTCACCTGGGACATCTTGTCCCTGTTGCATATGTGGTTTCATCTTCTAATAGGCTCCCTGGGATTCACAAATGGTGGTAGAAGCATTCCCAGGAGTAGTTAGAGGAAAAACGCCAACATACAAGGGCTTTCAAAGCCTCTGCTTGCATCATATTTACTAATGTCCCATTGTCTAAAGTGAATCATATGACCAAGTTCCGTGTCATTGTAAGAGAGGACCACCTATGGGAGTAGACACATGGAAGGAAGGCAAAATTTTTTGGAGGTCATTAGGGAAACAATCTAACTATAGCCTCATAAAGGGAAAAAATAACAACAACAAACACTAAGAGTTAATTAGGTTTTCAAAGAATTCAAAATTTGGTATTGTGTAGAAGAGTTTTTTTATCCTATAAATCTCTGTTAACGGTTTTGCAAATTAATAAGAAAATATGATGGATGCATGTGGAATCTAAATTCCCAATCAAAATTATGTCTTTAGTTTTTGTTAGTCAGAAAAAAATTTAATTGTTATGAGAAAAATCTGAACAAAAATCCTAGATTTGCCAGTTGGAATTGGGTATTCTTAGGCAAGTAACAATCTCCCCAAGGCCTAAAATGGAAATTAAAACTACCTTCTCTTTCTTCTACTCAGGTTTATATGTCACAATGAATGTGAAAGAAATCTTAGCATAAACTATAAAACAAATCTATCACCCAGAGGGGGGAAAACTTCTTTGCTATGCAAGGCATAGTGAGTTAATCCTTTTGTAACACAAATATTTGTTGAGCTAAATGATAGAAATAAAATCTTGTTAAAATAAGCTGGACAAGTCTGGTAGAACTCATGGAAGAAGCAAAAATTGAACAAGTGTTCACTATTGTGATGAGTGTTGAATATCAAAAGAGAGGAATGACAGGGTCATCTGAGAGAATGTTTCTGGTTATGCCAAATGTTCATGTCTTTTTCCTCTACTTCTGTGCACATTCAATATCTTAAATTAAGAATCTGAAGACTTTTATTCTGGGCTGAATTTTACTATGCTAAATTCATCAGAAAAATATTGTATGCTGTCAATCAATTTTGCTATTCTTAAAGGTCTGAAAGCATATTCCTCCAAGATGCCAGAGTGCTCATCCCAGTGAGATATTTTCAGTTCATTTTCTCATGGTTGGGCTTTTAAAATTATAAACATAGAGTTATAAACTGAACCCTTTGCATTCATCTTCTTTTAATTGAGATACAGCTATTCCATTACTTTGATTTTGCATTAATGTCATACATACTTACCTATGTAATCTATATCTTGACATATGAAATCTTAACTAACTCCCCTTTTATAGGATTTCCACATGTAAAATGTTCTAATTATAGATGTACAATTTTTCAGTTTCATTCTGCTGCAAGATTTTTTCCACACTTTAAAATAACATGAGATTTATTAAAGTAACTTAAATGTATACACCAAAGAATATTATATCTAACTCCATTTTGCTCAGTGTTTTCCTTAACTTTAATAGAATGTTTAATCTCCTAAAAAATTTTTTTATTGATTTTTTAAAAGCCTGTCAAAATTCAAATATAGAAAAAGAACTTGTTTGTTCTAATAATGTAAAGGGAAAAAACAACAAATATTGAATCATTTCCATTAATAGCAGAATTGTTTCACAAGAAATAACTTTCTTCTAAATGAAAACTTACTTTATAACCAGAAACAGTTTTTAGATGTAATTTTATTTAGAAAATTTACATAATTGCCTATAAAATATGTATAATTGATATGTTATTTGTAGATACTGTATATGTATAATATACATATATGTATAATATATGTATATTTGATATGTATATATGTATATGTATATATGTATATATGTATATTTGATATGTATATATGTATAATTGATATGCTATTTGTAGATACTGCTCCCTTGTTTATATCACCCAATCAATATACTTGCCACAATGCTCTGATGGGCCACATACATGTGATTATAAATATTTGCAATAATGATTAGGTTTCCTTTTAGAGAAAAGTAAGGTACACTAAATCCTTAAATATCACTCGGGACTCAAATTTTCAAACCTGAAGAATAGTTCTGAAATCTCCAAAGAAATAGGACTTTTATGTTTGTGTCTCCCATAATGCAATGCCTATACAGGTAGGGGAAGTCTGTAATCCCCTTTGAACTCCATCGGGCCAAAGAGGAAGAAGAAAGAAGGAGAAAAAGAGGCTTATCCTGCAAAGGGAATTCCATGTTAGCACTTAGGTGTTCAAGAAAATTGTTTTATGTTAAATAAAAATGGATACACTGGAACAAAGTTGAGCTTTAAATATTTTAATTATATAGTGGTTTTTTGTGGAACAGTTACCACTCTAGTAACCTTCCAGTTTCTAATTTACAGCCTCAAGTGTACAACATATTCTCATATACCCTTCTCAGTCAACATCTAATAATCCTCAGTTGGCAGACCCACTTGGAATACTTTGAAGAGCCAGTCAGTCTAAAGACCCTCCTGTCCCAAGATTTTTTTTAAGTTTGACAAGCTTATTCTGCTTTTTCATCCATCCAGATACACTTGGAAAAAGCTCATGCCAAATTTTTAATGTCTCACAATGGGAAGAGGAGGGAAGGCAGCTGCATAAAACTATAGGAGTGACAAAATGGACATATTTATAGAGTTAAAGCTGCCAAATATAGAAAGAATGGGAGATCCTTCCTTTTCACAAAATCATTTCACAGAGCTAATCAAAGGTGCAATGTTGCAGATTTGTAAGCTAAGATTACCAGGATAAACAGCCTGAATTCATGATACCTCTGCCAAGATAAATGGAAAATCCCACCTAGTTGGATCATATTACATTAGTGGGAATGAGAGGGATTATGTTTTGTTTGTTACTCATAAATCATTAAATGGCTCAATGCCAAGTATTTTCCAAATAGACGTCCATTTTTTGGATGACTGTGAAGGAGAATTTTTCCTGTGCCAAATAAACAGTGGTTTTGTGTTTTACTCAGAATTTTGCGCAATCCCTCCCCTTTGCAGGTTTATTCCTATACATTTCTGTGAATACTTTCAGTTACTTAGGTAATAAATTATGTCTCCAAGATCAGACATATTGTCTATTCAAGGTAATCCAAGAATACCTGTGTAGCCAGTGATTTTAGATATTTCCTCATTTCTTTAGAGTAGTATTTAACAGTCACATAGAGTAACGGTTAGATATTTCTTTTGCTTAAATCATGGTGTGCCTGCTAATTTGAGAGATTAAATATGATTTGACTCGGATGGGAAAAATGGGGTAGAATAGGGTGGACAATTTGATGGTGGAATATACAATGGAATCTTAGTTCAAAATAAAAAGAGATATTTCCTGAGTGATGCTGTTTGTTTGTTTTTTTAAAGAAATGCATATCGACAATGTGTGGTGAGCTCTAAAAGCCACATTCAGAACTGCCTTAGGTTCCACAAAACAAAGGCTATGATGTAAAATTTAAGAATATCAACAATAAAGCAAAATCTATAAAGAGAAGATTAACAATTCCAGCCTCTCCTAACTTAATTTTCAGAGATATTAGCTGTATAAAGTAGAAGGCTGAGAAATAAACAATTGAACCCTAACCATTTACCAATGTAAATATCCAATTTTGAAATAATATAGAAAAAAATCAGAAAAATAAGACTCCACCCTTATTGAACCAGCCTTGAGAGTATGTAAAGAATCTATTTTTTAAAACGTTCTTAGGTAGATGAATAGAGAGATAGACGTAGAGATATACAGATACATCGCTATCTACCTATTTGTATATACACACACATATAAAATGAGCCTTAATTTTAGGTATTTCCTCAATAAGGAAACATAATTAACTTATATTTAATCAATAAATCGACAGTAACATTCTGAAACATATGCGTTGCAACACAGATCATCATTTAAAGTGTAATGTTAAAGAAAAAATCTTCTGTAATGAAAGATTACTCCTTTTCCACAGTATCCTTGCGATCATATACGTTTTCTTCATGTAATTTAAAATGAATTCTAAAACTAAGAAGCTTCTGGAAATTTTGAGAAGCTGGTTCAAGTTTTATGTTAACATCTTCAACTTTAAAGAGATGTTCTGTTATCTAAAAATGTATATAGAGCATTGCATATGTTCTATGACATCTATAAAATAGTAAATACAGATCTAATAATGGACAATTTCTAGAGAATTTGGCTATAAAAGACATTCTACCAATTAACTCCCTATTTCCATGACTCCTCATGAAAACCTGAGATGTATTTAACTTAGGATGGATTTTAACTTCATTTCTCTTTATCACTTCTAATTCTTATGCTGAACAGTTTTTTTTCAATTTTTTGAAATTTTCCCAGTTATTGAAATTACTGAATACTTTTGTGGTCAGTGTATATTCATATGATAGTAATAATTGCCATTATAAATTCTTAGAATAATCTTGGAGACAGTCCCAAAATCTAATAAAAGTGTAGTGAAGGTTCACATGTATTCTGATCTTGAAATTAGTTGTCAAGAAATAATCAGAATATTTAATTAGATTGAATCATAAGAATTGCCAATATTCTACTGCTCTTATAAGAATGGTGAGTTTCTGTGTTTCAATCAAATATTTACATTTGATAGATTTCACTTAACTAGACAGTGGCTAGGATAAAGTTCATTTCTTAAAATTGTATATACTGATTGTGATATATTGCTAACTATTGTTAAACATTATCCCAGAGATTAGGCAAGATGTTGCGAGCAAAGGTCATCATTCTAGTTGATCTTAGTAGTTTAAACAAGGTAAGTAGCAGCTGTGGGTCAGAATACACAATTTCCATGTATTCAAGAATTGCTATTCAGGAATTTGTTAACACAGTAATGGAGAAAAATGCCTAATTTAGTTTTGATATTTCCACTTAGATTTGCTGAAGTCATTTACTCATGATATACTGAGCTAAACAGTATTTCACTTAGAATAACTAAAAGATGTATCTGTTTTTTTTAATCTTGTGTAGAAATAGTGTAGTGAATTTTCACTGTAAATTCATATTAACAAAGTAGGTCATTTGAATTGAATTTCATCAGGTATGACAAAAGAGGTATAATTGTTAGCATTTACTACTACTGTGACATTTCTAAAGGGTCAAATTTAAAAGTGGTCAGTCCTCTAAGAATTTTGCTCATCATGTGAATGATGACTCTGGCTGCATTTTTGTTAAGGAGAATATAATACATGTGATTGGCTTGTAATAGTACCCATTGCTTTACCATTTATTATGGAGAATTTCATTTGTTGCCTAGAAAATAGTTTATTTCTTGTTCAACATGTTATTTGCCCACGGCTGCCAATGGCTGATGCGTATTCAGTTTGTTCAAAGTCGTGTGAAACAGTAAATGTTTTATGACTACATATTTTTTTAGTGAGCCTGGTTCTCAAGCATTCTAAGTACAAAAAGAAAAAAAAGAGACTTTGAAACTGAAAATTTTAGAGGCCGGAAAATGATTTCCTGGTCTTAAACATTGTGTTAAAATAGAGGAGAAAGGTGAGTGGCAGTCCTCTACGCAGGGATTCAGGCTTTAGTCATGGAATATGTCCTAACCCCCTTCACCCCCCAACACACACACAGACACACACACACACGCACACACACCCCACGTCCCAACCCCTTGTTGCACTGCTATAGAAACAGCAGTCAACCGGTAGCTCCCATGTGCTTCTTGGAAATAGCCGAGGAATTCCTTCTCTTAATCAGATATAAATCTATTCAGACAGGAAGAGTAAAGAAGCTTACTTTTCCCCCATTTTTCATCCTTACCTTATAGAGCATTCTTGGTTCTAATTCTTCAGTTTAACCACTGACTTTGCCACTGAATTACTTAGATAAGTCTTACTGGGATCCATTTACTGATACAGTAGGTTTACTAGATCAGCCGCCATGATCAAATTTAATCACACCTGTGATAAAATTATATTCATACAATTACTCCTTTGCATGTTTTCACATGTTAAAGATGTGAATAAATATTTGTTAGTGTTTACAGTATTTCAAGTGTTCATATACAAATAGAAACAGTTGAAATTTTAAATCTACAAACTCCAGATGTTTAGAGACATCTAGATATGTCACCGAAATATTTCATTTTCATCCAGATGTTACGTGTTATGATTGTTTCTTCAAAAGACAGACACTTATGGTAGTCTATAAATATGGGTTATAGCATTATATAGATTCTACTTTCTATCAACCAGTTTGCCTCTGGCCATTTTAGAAAATTATATGACAATACAGCTACATATTTCATTTGTGTTCTCCTGATATATTGTGAACCCTCAAGGACAGGTGTTATGAACTTATACATAGAAGGCCATATGTGAATGACTAAATAAATTAAAGAGATAAAACGCATGTTTAGCAAATAGTAACAATGATTCTCAGTTACAGTATTTTTATTAAAGAGAAAAATTAGATTTCTAGATTCTGAAATATCATTTAAACAAATTAGCTACAGTAAGATTCTCTTAGCTGCTTTCTTCAGTAACGAGAGTCTAGATGTGAAAAAATGTTTTCCTATTTATTTAAATAGTAGTTTGATTATCCAGGCAATGTGAATACTAAATACTTGTAAACTAGGGGATTAAAAAGTGAGGCTTTATAATAATCAGATGTTCTGAAAAGTAAGGTTTATAACTGAGCACTTTAAATATTTACTACTAATCCTGCAGGCTATTATTTCCTTTGTTATTTTTTTATTTTGAAGATTTTTTTGAAAAGTATTACCTTCATGCAGAAATATTAAGAGGCTATAAGTTCAGTTCATATTGCTTTGGTTTCATGAACAATGGTATTTTTTCCTTACTCAGATTCTTGTGGGAGAAAGAACTTATTTTTATCTGAGTTATTAATCATACTGTGTAACAAAACATACTTCATATGGAATCTTGCCCTAGATCCAATCTTAAAAAAAGGAAATACTAAAAACAAACAAACAAACTCGTTAACCAGCATTTCCAGAGAAATTGCCGATAGGAGATAAATTGAGTTTAAGCCCAAATAAAATAATAAAAGTTCACAAAATTTATATATCATACTCCAAGATGGACAGATTTGTTTTAGTTGTATGCAAAATATTTGATGATCCAATTTCCTACCACCTAAGGTACTACGCTAGGTTAGTAGAACAAAAAATTCAGAGACACACAGGATGCCAGTAACAACAAGAGCATGAGATTCCCAGAGGAAAGAAATCATTTGCTATAATAATTGTGTGGCAGCAAAACAGTGTGGGACATTGAATGTAGGGGTAGAGTTCATGCCATCTCATGGACCATTGGGGGAACCTCTTATTAGGGGATTAGCAATGACACCAACTACAACAACAAGCAGTTTAAGGATATTCTGTAAAAGATGAAGCTAATCTTTACTCACCTCAGTATATGCCAAAGGCTCATATACAGTCAGTAAACTGCCTTGAGGGCAGGAACTATTTCTTATTTATTTGTACACATTCCTCAATCTAACCCCTTTTACCTGTTACTAAACATTCAGTAATATTGAGTGTATGAATGAATGACTAGAGATTCCAAGTCACCAAGGAAACACAAGATTAGTTTTACTCTACTTAGTTTATAAGTGCAGATTATTATATGAAACACACTTGCAAATTTTAATCAAAATAATTTGCATATTTTAAAATTGTCAAGCATTTGAATGATTATCCTTTAGCTATCTTACAAAAGTATTTTTTCAATCCAGCCAATGAAGCTGGATTATTAAGTGATAATAAATTAAACTATAAAGTTTCTTTATTTATAAAACCATGGAGTTATTATTCCAATGGCAAGATTGACATAATCCGGAATACTTTTATAGATTTGTTTTTAATACTGTGATGGTTGTAGGAAAACATATGCTTTTCCCCAAAATCTTCCTCTCCTTATTTCAATTCATCCCAATATTTTATAGTATATTTGAAAATACAACTGGACACACTGACTTTTGAAGTTCTGTACTCTTCCTTCGCATTTTTATATGGTGTACTCATCATGCATCTGTTTCTGTGTTTTGTTCCATTACTAAATTCATGGAGTTCCTGTATCAAATATGTAGCTTGAACTAAGAAAATACCTCAAGGCATTTCAAGAAATACCTCAAGAAAATACCTAAAGGTATTAGAATTATTAGATTTATTATATAATCATCAAATGCTTTCACATATACATGCATATATCTATCTATATACCCATGTATATATATTGATACATAGCTACTATTGAAAACTCTGAAGTCTTTCATTTGTCTGTTTAAGAAAATGAAATGGCAAAATTTCACATTGTAGACATAGGAAACAACACAAAATAACCTATACTGTTTCTAAAATCAATACCATATTCTTACATTTTTCTCATTTAGAATTGCACATAACAGGTTTTATACTGGTATTATAGAATTAATGCACCCCTCCTCCCAGAAAAGGAAATAAGTATAGATTTAAAGAAATCTATTCCTCCCATTTTCTGCCAAGATTATTTTGGCTGGATATTTCACTCTTTGGTGACAATGATGATGATGTGTTTCTTCCATCTGGAATTGTCCATGGAGAAAATGTCCCTATGGAGAATCTTGAAAGGCTCATTATTCCAATATTACAAATATGAAAATTGAGGCAGAGAGAAGTATAATTTTCTCAAATTCACACAGAAACTCAGAAGTGAAGCCAGGAGTAGAGCCCAACTCATGTGGAAAAGATCTAATGAAACATGCAATGTCAAACTTGCAAAGGTAATTAAATTGAGTAGTATAATTACCTAAATTACAGTACAGGAAAATACTGTCATATTTACAAACCTAATTATATTGGGTAGGAGAATTACCTGAATGATAGTAATCATATGGATGGAGTTCACATACTTTATATCCTTTACTTTTCTAACCTGAAGGCTTAAAAAGCAGGAGTTTGAAATATAACAGGAACAAAACCAAAAAAAAAAAAAAATCAATTTGGAGCCAAACAAACCACCAGGTTTAAATTCTGGCAACACATTTTCCCGTCTGTGTACTCTTAGGCAAGTCACTTAACCTTTGCGTCTCAACTGCCTCATCTATAAAACAGGAATCATATAGAAAAAATTTTGAGTATTTGAAAATGCATATATAGCACCTATCAGTATAGGGGCTTAGCCCTAAGTAGATATGTGATTAAAAATCACAGCTTGTCATTTGGCTATTAAGTAATAATAATACAAGAACACCAATCAGCTTGTTTTTAATCCGTCTATTTTACTACATATTCTGCGTTTCTAAGCAATCTTTTCCTACATTTTCTTATTTTTGATTGTTAAATGGATTAATATATGTATGGATAATGTAAGATACAAGATTTTAATTATGGCCTGATAGAACAGTGAAAATCCAGAGTTGAGAAGTGACTTGGTTTAAATGTTTTTTGGTGCCAGCAGCTGAGAAAACTGTACAAATTTTGATGGAGTATTGTGATTTGAAGACCACTAAAGTAAGTACATCTTTAGAAATGTAATATGTTTTTCTTTACTTTCTCTTTAGCACTCTGCATTTACAGAAATTGAGATTGTTTCTAAAATGAAAATGGAGAATATTCAAAATATTCCTGGAGTAGAATAAAACAGAACTATCTCTGCCAGATATAAAGACTTACTATGAAATTATAATAATTAAGACTGCGGTTTTGTCAAAAGGATATAACAAATGAGTGCATCAATAAAGCTATGTGTAAATGGAAACTTGATGTATGACAAAGTTGAAAACAATAATCTCTGGAAAAAGGGTGGACTATTCGTTAAATGGTGTTGGAATAACTTATTATACAAGTGGAATAAAGTAAATTTAGAAATTTTCTTTGCAGTATATACTAAAATCAGTACGTCATGGATTGAGCACTCCAATTTGAAATGCAAACCTTAAAACTTTTAGAAGACAAAGAAGAATATCTTAATGGTCTCAGAAGAAAGAAGATTTTTAGAGATGACATGAAAAAGATAGCCATAAGAGAAACAATTGATAAATTTGAATATAATAAATTTTAGAGTTTCTGATCATCAAAAGATACTCTAAGGAAAGGAAATGGGCACACTATAAATTGAGAGACTATAGTAACAGCCATATAACCACAAAGCATTAAATTAGCATTCAGAACATATTTTAAGAGTCCATAAGGAATGAAATTAAATCCAAAAACAACTCAGTGTAACCCAAAGATGTGGAGGCATTTCACAAAAGAAGAGATACAAATGGGCCATAAACACTTAAAGATGCTGTACTTCATAGTAATCAGGAAATGCAAACTAAGAAGATGGTGCGATAACATTTATAGTCATTATGTTGGAAAAAAACTGACTGATAACTCCAAATATTGACAAAGATGTGGACTGGTAAGAACTCTTACACCCCGGACTGTGGGGGGGGGGGGTTAAATTGATGAAGCTTTAGAAAATAATTTTTCTGTATTATCCTGTTAAATTCAACATTCATACACCCTGTGTATGATGGCAACTCCTGAGTGTATACTCAGAGAAGTTCTATCACATGTTTATCACAACACAAATGCAAGAATATTTATAACAACATCATTTATAATGGAAAAAAACAAGTTGTTCAAGTGTCCATGAACAGGAGAATGGGTACACTGTGATATATTCACACAATGAAATTGTATACAGTCATGAAAAATGAATGAATGCAGTCCCTTGAATCAACATGGATAAGGCAAGAAGGCTATAGTTAAAAACATTCCATTTCGATAAATCTAAAAGACAGGCGAAATTAAACAGTACTCTTTAGGGTCACATGTAGTGAAAAAAGCTGTTGTCTCTGTTTATTTCTTTGTTTCAAATAAGGGCTTGGGGTTGATAAACACAAAATTCAGGCTTGTGGTAACTTTGAGTGGGGTAGACAGAGAAATGCAATGTAAAAGGAATAGTTAGCCTAATAAGAATATACAGTGATGAGAAGTGCAGCAGGAAAGGAAGTCAGTTCCTCCTAAACAAGAAAGTGAAATGATGCCATTAATTATTATGGTTGTGGTCATGGATGGTCATTTAATGCATGTCTCTACAAAGCTGAGGAGACTAACATAATATACAATCTCAGTATTAGCAATTAACAAGTATCAGTGAAAATTTTGGATCTCAATCGTGTTTTGAGGAAATCATTGGAATCACATATATGTAAAGTAAAATAAAAGTACTAAGGGCAGAAAAAAAAGCATAGTTCAAAAGCAGATGGATTCACTCTGAGGTGGAATGGTCAAGTAAAGCTTTGGGAATGCAGCCGTGGACTGCAGGGGCGCAGAATGACCTTCCAGATGTAGCTTCATCAGTAGCTCCCTGAGCCTTTTTTTTTTTTTTTTTGGCGGTACGCAGGCCTCTCACTGTTGTGGCTTCTTCCGTTGCGGAACACAGGTTCCGGACGCGCAGACTCAGCGGCCATGGCTTACGGGCCCAGCCGCTCCGCGGCATGTGGGATCTTCCCGGACCGGGGCACGAACCCGTGTCCCCTGCATCGGCAGGCGGACTCTCAACTACTGAGCCACCAGGGAAGCCCTCCCTGAGCATTTTTAAAATGGGTTCAGGAATTGACAGCCCGGGGCGGGAGGAGGGCTGTTGTTTGACCCAGACAATTATTAAATGTCAGTTCTAATTCACAGAAACTCTTTATAAAGCTAAATACCTTTGAACCACCTAAAATGATAGAGTACTTTCCCATCTATTTTTTATACTGTATGTCATAAAACGTGAAATATAGTCCTTGGTACCTTCTGAAAGTTTTAAAATTATTCTCATGAACATGGGACATGATTAAATTCAATGTTGATTTATTTTCATATTCACTCTTTCATAGTGTGTTTGTATAAGCCTTTGAAAAGCTACTTTTTTCACTGATGACCAAAAAGGAAGAATAAAATGGTCCATTTAACTTTCTTTCGTGCTTTCTTTTGTTTGCTCCCTTTCTTCGTTAAAGGTGAAAGTTTGGTTCCAGAACAGGCGAATGAAGTGGAAGAGAGTAAAAGGAGGACAGCAAGGAGCTGCTGCTCGAGAAAAGGAACTGGTGAATGTGAAAAAAGGAACACTTCTCCCTTCAGAGCTTTCGGGAATCGGTGCAGCCACTCTCCAACAAACAGGGGACTCTCTAGCGAATGAAGACAGCCACGACAGTGACCACAGCTCAGAGCATGCACACTTATGATATACACGGAGGGGATCAGCTCCATTCTCAGGAAAGAAATGTTGTGATGGCAAGCCTTCTTCGAACATCGTTTACACAGAGAGATGACTAGGACCGTGATTTTTAATATTATTAAATTCAGGCATCTCGAGTCTGTTTCTCATGATATATAGAGGGTTTACACTAAGTGCCACTTATTAAAGTTTCTACTACAGTGAAGATGGAGGTGAACTTGCTTTGAATATTGCAGATGTGTTGGTCGTGTGTATGACAGTGAGCAGCTTTGTGTTTGCTTTTGCTTGCACTGAAAATTAAATTGCTATCAAGAGCAAACTATGAGACATGTGCATTGAAGGTGCCTCCAGAGTGAAGATGCAGAAGGTGAATTTGCTCTGAACATTCCAGATGTCCGAGGTTATGTGTGTGACAGTGGGCAGGTATTTGCTCTTGCTTGCACTGACAATTACACTACTATCAAGAATAAACCATGAGACATTTTATCCTGAACAGCCACAGTGCCTGAAATCACTCTTAAGTGGATTAAAAAATGTATTTTAACTCTGTATATATTACCCTTAAGTCATTTTACTGTCTTCACTAAGTTTAGCAATGCATTCGTATTAGCTGATGAAAATAGGCACTCACAATGACAGCCAGAGCCAGCTTCTTGTCTTTTTATACATTTTGTCATCCCAGGAACAATCAGCACATGCTTACTTGTGTTTGAGTAGAGAAAAATACATTAGAGTCTGATAGGACATATTCTTGTACCACAGACAAAACAAATCTTATGTTGCATTTTCTATCAACTGCTGCTAATACATTATTATAAAACTTACCTAGCTCCTCAGTTCTTCCTATCTTATAGCTTGGAAAAAAAATTTAGGATCATAGGCAAATCAGTTACTTGCAGAAAGAGCTTTGTATGACAGACATTGTCTGATTTTATTTCTATAAAATGTTAGCTGTTTGAATATGATTTAATTAACAAGAAAAAGAGTTCCCCCCTGATTGGCCATGGTAGACAAGTTGCAAAACAAAATTGATTCCTCAAGTTGGTAGAAGGTAAAATTCTGAATGTTTTCAAATTAAATTCAGTAAAAACACATTATTTTTTCATATATGATGTATTCACGCAGAACAACAATCTTTGTATTTTGTAAAAAAAAAAAAGTGTTTAATAAATGATCCTTTGTAAATAATTTTGGTCTCCCTACAGTGATTTCCTAAATGTTTACAGGTTTTCATGATAAAGCTGAAGTGCCAATTCGTCTGCACTTGTGTAAACCCAGATGATCATAATTAGTGAATCGTCTACATTTTTTAAATTTCTGAACTTTTTTATTACTGAAAAAAATCCTTGTGTAATAAAAAAGCATCTAAGAATAGGCATGTGGTAAGCCATTTCCCTGATTTGAAGAATATGCCAAATAGATTTCTTTGTATGTTTTATGAAATCAAAGACAAAAGTAGGAGAAAAAGTAATATTATTCACCACAATGTGAGAAACAACACAGTCATACATTTTTAAGCTTATGTATAAATAGAGATGAATTATCCAATGATTGTTTCTAAGTAAAAATATCCAGAGTTGTTGATGTGAAAATAAGCTAATCAGAATTCTTAGTCCTAGTGGACATTACCAATATAAGAAGTCAAGCATTATGTTAACTTAATGTACTTTGTATCATGCATGATCGCACATACATTGGATATCTACATCCTACTTAATTACTTTATAACACTGTTTTTCTTGTGTCCCATATTTTAACCAAAAATATTTTGAAATATCCAGCAGTTCCCCCATCCCCTAATTAATTAGAAATAAAAATAAAGAACACTAATCCGTAAAAATTTCCAAAAACCTCATTATTGGATTTCATTTGCTTTAGAATGGTGAGACTGACAAAAAAATAGATTTGGTTAATTTTAATTTGCTTAGTCTAGCATGATAAATACAGAGTATTCAAGAAATAGAATAATTAGATTGTTCATATCACATTTTTCCCTTTGTGTAATAAATTTTATCACGGCAGTTAGCAATATTTCTAAATTAACTTTTGGAGGGAGGCAATTCAGATTAACATCTTCCAGGCATAAAACGGATACTCTTCTATCAATTACTTGAATGAATACAAAGTATATTTGTACTGATGACATCTACTTGGGTGGACTGACTTTTCTTACTTTGGATTTAAATTCAAAACATCTTGACAGAAGTGGGAAGATAAAAAAATCCAATTGAGTTCTATAGGGACAAAGTGGAGAATATTTCATTTCAGCAGGAAAATAATCTCCAGTAATAAGAGGAAAGGACAGCTGAAAAGCAGCTAAAATGAGAGCTAAGGGCTGTGGCCAAATAGAAAGATACGAGAATTACCACTTAGCGTGATAAATGAAGTGGGAAAAAGTGATTCTGAATAGATATGACATTTAGGAAATGTGAAGCATTTGTATTCTGGACCATTCCTTTATTAGAGAATCATAAGCTATTCTAAAATGATGAAGTGAAATTTGACTCTGGAGAACGTTAAGAATCACTAGGCAGAAGAGGCCACTGGCTGACCAAAAGGGGGCATCATTTTATTCACAGTGGATTAAAGTGATCCACCATATAAGATGCTGGAACACATTAGCAAAATGATGACACACTGACAGGTAAACAAGCAGGCTAGGTTAATTTTAATTGGAAGAACTTACTGTCTTTTTTTGGAGTATTTTTGTATTCTCTTATCTTAAAAGTGGTGCTTAAGTTTGCTAGACGGTGACTCAACATCCTTCTAGAATTAAAATCCCATAAAGAAACGTCAGATATTCTCACGTACTATCGGGTTTAATTTACTCCAGAAATGACAAAATCTAAAAGAACTTTATTTGTTTTGATTCTACACTGGGATCCTGGCTTGCCATGGTATCTTTTCACATAATGCCCTTTTCATATAATTCTGTGTCAGAGCTTGAAGCTCCATGGAACTATATAATAGCATGAAAGCACCTTTCTCTGAAAATAGTATGGAATCATGGTTAGAGTGATTTTTCCCACAGGATTTAGAGGGGTGAACACTACAAAGTTTTTCCAAAAGCTGATCCACATACTTTTACCTCATTAGTAATATGATCCCAATTATCTCTTACTTCCCATATTTACCTAGGGTTGTCAACCTATATTTTCCCCTTCATAGACCTGAGAACTGAGTTTGCCATTTTGTTGTTTTTTTAAGCAAACTAAATGCACTTAAAATTATCCCACCCACAGTTTTAGTACACTCCTGGATGACATTACATAAAATAAACGTGAGAATGACTTGTGACATTCAATAAGGGCTTTCCTTAGGATAATAGGATGAGATTAGAGGGTGGATAGAAAAGTGAAGTAAATTATAAAAATATATATTTTATGTTTCTAATGCTACTGGTTTTCAAGAACATTTTTTAAATTACTGGCATATTTATAATGGCAAATGCTAATTTTCTTCTGAGAGAAGTTTAGAGAAAACTATAGAGCTAAAATAAAATCAGCAACAAGATGGTAGCTATCCTAAGTTAGTGACTAGAAAGCTTTACTGTAAAACGTGTTCACCTTAATTTCTAAATATATTTAGGCGGGTGAATTTTAAGAATAAGTCACTTATGTAGTTTGCTTGAGTGCAGTGTTTTTTGTTTTCTGTACTGAATTCATTAGCATGGGTCGGTATAAAATTTAGCATAGGTCAATATGTAATTTGTAAACTAATAAGGTCTTAAAAGTGAGGAATTAAGTCTTTTAAATTTAATTATTTATTGTAAAGAGCAGAATAGCATACATAAACAGGTGCCTAAGGAAAACTTGTATTCTAATATGGAACTCTCATGAACACATTTTTTTTTTCTTCTAACGGTATGATAGTAGGCCATTTGATTATTTTTATGGCTTTAACTTTACAACAATGAAATATTCATAAATTTAAAAAAAAAAAAAAGAATTCTATACTGCTGTATCAGAGTAGACAGGCATGAGGGCTTGGACAAATTTGATTCTGATTTATGTACGTTACTGTTAAAGACTAACCAATTTTTTCCCGAGAATTATGATTCCTTATTCTGAAAGCTTTAAAAGAGACACAGTATCAAAACCACTTTGAAGACCTACTGGTGGCTCAGTTCCCACAGTCAGTCTTGTTTTGTGAAATCACCTCATAAAACATTACTGTAGCTATTTCCTTTGACCTCCTGGGTGGGCCAAAGACATAAATATTCTGTTCTCCAACATGTTATGGTGGGGTTCCTTGACTCTTAAAATCACTTCCTCCATAAAAGAATTATTTATCTACTAATTTTTTGTTGTTGTTAGAGCATTGACATAATTGGGAAAGTATACTGGAATGAATAAAAGATAAACTCTCACTTTTAAAAAAATAAATAAATAAATAAAAAAAAAAAAAAAAAAAAAAAAGAATAAGTCACTTATACCATGGTCTATTTTCTAATAAAACGGTATTAACATAATTCAGTTAATATTCGAGGTGAGTGGTATTTAGATTACAATGCAATGTTTAAACTATCAAATACAAATACATAATTGGTATAGTTATTTGAACCATTGGGGAATAATTGTATTTTCTTGTTAGCTCCTTTTGTTGCATTCCTTCAGTAAAAAGCAATCTGTAAGTAAAAACAAATTCAGAGCTATTACGAATTCAGCATTTAGTTTGATATTCTAAACATTTCAAATCTTATGAGCATTAGAAATCTGCAAGATCGATCTGCAAATACTGTTATAAAAGTGGGCTTTTTTATTATGTTTTCATTTTCCCTAAATATGCCTGAAGCTAACCGGAATATTGAAGAACAGTCCTTTTCATGGGTACCTCAACATTTCTGCTTTTAGCTCTTATAAAATAGCACTAGAGGTAGTGGACAAAGGAACAAAAACGGCCCCAGAAAAAGATGGCTACACCAAACTCTGAAAAACCTATAAAATATGTACTTCAGGACATAAATATGGCTTTTCTTTATCTAATTCCCTATTTTATCTAAATTCCCTATTTTAAATACTCTCATCTTGACATTTAAAATGGTTAAATATATTGAGAGTACATTTAACAGAGTAAACATTTTTTGTTTTTTACTTTTATATCTTTTTTTCTCCATAATAGCTACTAACTTTTATTCAAACCCAGCTTCAAACCGTGGTCAAGAAAAAAATCAAGAAAAATGTTTACTGGGTTACAATATATTCAGCCAGCTCAGTGAACCCCCTTTAAGATATTGGTCACTTTTGTGTCAAGATGATTCTCAGAAACACTTTCCAATGGAGAATGAATTTGTAAATATAAATTATTGTCACATCCACTTCATGTAAGGGATGATATAGTGATTTAGTATATAGTAATATCAAGTTTAGGCTATAATTTATATTTGTGCCTTTTATGAACTAAATGCACTGACACAAACATGTATTTGCTTTAAATGAAAGAAATCACAATGTTAAGGAACAATTACACTATCCTAAAAGTATTAAACATACATTGCATTCTTGCATACATGTTAATAATATTGGTAGTTGAAAACATTAAATATTATTTTTATATTTAGTACACATGTTAACTTTAAAAATATATCATTACTTGCTCAGTTTGATGAAACGTTAGACCCACACTATACGTTTAAAGTCAGACTACTAATCCTAGGTAAATTATTTGCTTGGCTTTCACTTTCTTTAGGGCAGAGTTCAATTTTCTTTGGATTTGCCAACACTGGGATATAGTAATTTTTCATGACATCAGGCCTGTAAAGTGTAAGAGAATGTTTAAGTGTTTAAAAACATTGAAAAAGTGGACAGAGAACATTTTATCTAAAGTGATAAAATTGAAAAAGACTTCTTCAATTGTTCAATAGAAAAAGATAAAGTAACTCATGACATTAGAAATTTTATAAAAGTAGCATCAACTCAACTTCTTTTAGAATTCATTAGATATTCTTTTCGAATTTGCCTCTCGGACCACCACAAGTTTTGGCTCTGTGGAAAGATGCAATTTTAGCTGATGTCAAAGAATGATGATGGACAAGATCTATCAATTGTATCTAAAATGAAATACTTACTGAATGTCATACCACTCATGAGGTTAGAGTCAGAACATTTATAAGGAGACTTTGTCTCATTAGAATGTTCAGTCTGACAACAGACCACAAGTCAGATTGATTAAATGAAAAGATGCTTAATTGTGACCATACTCTTATCTGGTAGCCTCGTGAAGATTCTATCAGCATCTTTACTGTTACCCTGATTACTAAAATGTACTATTGACATAGAAATTGTGCAAGCCTCTTTAACTAGATTTAGGCTTACTTGTTGGCAATATTCAAATTATGTGTAGATGTTTTCTTAGGAGAGATGCCGTCTGCATGTTCTTGGAATATATATGGGTAACAGGAACTTTTTATTTACATTACACAAAATTTTAGAAAATATTTTTCAGTAAAAATGTATATTTTGAGTAATAGTTGAAAGAGCATACATGCTGCTCTGTAAGCTGTTTGTTTTGTTTTGGTTTGGTTTTAATAATATAAGCATATTTAATACCTAAATAGTATTCCCTTATGTGGATGTAGTATGCAATGTTGAATAAATCCTTTATTAGCGAGTATTTACTCCCCCTCCCCCAAATTTTCCCTAAACAATATTGAAATGAACTTCTTTTTACATTCCTCTTTGCAAAATCTGATTTTTCCCATGAAGGGATTTTTATAGGAAGTAGATTATTTGGGACAAGGAGGTGTGCTCATTGCTAGGAATTTTTGTACACATTGCCGATTTCCCGCCTAAAAATACCAATTTACACACCTACCTATGCTTATGAAAGTTACTGTTTTCCAAACAGCATTTGAAATTCTAGGTGGTTCTCTGGGCAGAAGGACAGAAGAATGCAGTGGTCCTATGCTAAAGCCACTTACAAACTATTTAGGGAAATTTAACACATGAAAATAGTTGTCCTCATTTCCATTCCTCTTCTGCTATAATCAGTTCTCCACACTGCGGTCAGAGTGGTCCCTTTAAAATGCAAATCAGATTAATAAATGGTTCATGGGGACTCTTGCAAATGTAAAATTTCAAGCGAAAGCTGTAGTCCATAATGTAACATTTGTAGATGTTTTTAAAAGGCAAATCAGATCATGTCCCTCCTTTGCGTACAATACTCCAGTGGCTCAGAATAAAAACCAAAACCTTCACCTGGGCCTCAAGACAGGCAAATCTGGCCACAAACTGCTGACTTGTCTGCCAATACTTTCTCTGCACGGCCTCAGCGCCAACCACTCTTGGCTTCCTGCCTACCCTTGACCACGCTGAGTTCATGCCTCTCTCATTCAGGCCTCGCATTCCCCAACCCCTCTGCCTGGAATGCTCTTCCACGACATAGGTCTCGGACTTACTCCCTCATTTCCTTTAGGCTTCCACTTCCTTACATAGGCAATCCCTGATCTTAAATAAAACGGCACCACCTGTCACATTCTACCCCTTTAAGTAGTATTGTTTTTTCCTTTTTAGCTGTTAGGAAGGTATGTACTGATTTTTTTCCCCTTATTGATTGCAGACTTTCTGGGAGCAAGGACTTTGTGTATTGGGCTCATTACTCTGTCTCCAGTACGTTGAACTGTCCTTGGAAGCCCGACCACCAGCCCATATCCTGAATCTGTGGGAATTACAAAAGGGCACTCCTGCCTCAAAATATCAGAATGCCATGCTCAGTGAGCAGAGTGTGCGTTGTAAAACTGCAATGGTAATTGTGAAGTAAATGACATGCCCTGGCGGTGAGCAACGCATGATTTGCGCAATTATAAACATCGATCCTGTGCTTGAAAGGTTATATTACTGAACCAAGTTCCTTTGCCCTGTGAGCGGCAAGCCAAATGCTGAGAAGCCAAGGTTTGCAACCAAGAAAGAGTTTATTCACAAGGCAGCCAAGCAAGGAAACAGAGAACAAGTCTTAGATCCACCTCCACGGAGGCAAGGGGGTTGGGATATTTATGGGCTGCGCCTGGTGGTCCTAAGCTGGCGAAAGGTGATTGGAAGCGGGAAGAGGTGACGTAATCTGCGGAGGCGTATTCCGTCACTGCGGAATTGCAGCTGCGTATTCAAAATGGAGGCGCTTAGAACAGGAGTCCCCAAACCCCAGGCCGCGGACCGCTACCGGGACCGTTCCACGGCCTTTGAGGAACCGGCTGCACAGCAGGAGGTGGGCAGCAGGTGAGCCAGGGAAGCTTCATCTGCAGCTCCCCAGCGCTCCCCAACGCTCTCCATCGCTCCCATTACCGCCTGACCACCCCTCCCCCACCCCGTCTGTGGAAAAATTTTCTTCCACGAAACCGGTCCCTGGTGCCAAAAAGGTTGGGGACCGCTGGCTTAGAAGGATCTGAGGGTGGAGTTTTCCAGTCCTCAGACTTCAAAAGGCTATTCATCTGCACAGGTCCAGTTTTAGGGTCGGTGGGCCCAACCGGCCTTAGCGGGGCTCGCACTGGACGAGAGCTGACTCCAAGTTCCTGTAAAACAACTGGGCTACTTGAAGCTGGGAAGGTAGGCAATGAAAGAGAGGGAAAGAAAAAGGAAAAATATCGCCAGCTTCATCAGTGAGGGCCCTTTACAAGCAGAGGGCTTTTGACAAGCTGTTCCCATATCTGTTGCTCTTCAGGACAAGCTCTAGAGTTCCCCTTAGCCGTCAGCTTCTGTTAAGTCCGTGGGGCATGGTTTCAGTTGTAGCAAGCAATAAATATTTGTTGAATTAATTCATGAGTAAAATGACATGACATCCATTCAAAGATATACCTGTAGATCCAAATTCGTTGTAAAATGGAGCTCTGGTACATTTTCTTAATGGGCAGTACATGGGTGTCACAAGCCAAAGCAAAAATTTGGTTATAGTCTTTGAAATTGTACTAATAATATACCAAGTCGGATGAGAATAAATAGAAAAGTTAAGGAGAATAGGCTTTAACAGATGTTCATTTATAGTTGGAGAGAAAAGGGAAAAATTTCCGTCTGCTCAGGTGCCTGTCTTGAAATTCTCACAATTTTTTTTGCAGACAGTTTGGCTGGTTTCCAAACATACATCATTGCTTGTCTGGTATGAGGAATGCCATCTGTGCAGTATGGAAATCCTTCTTTAAAAATGGACTGCTAATTGTACTCCGGGCAGGTGCTGTTAAAGTGAAATCAGGTGTCAAGCTTACAGTGGTCTAAGATGACTATGCTATGTTGAAAAAGAATGGCATTACCATATTGTAAGATGGAATTTAAGCATGGTATGTAAGCATTCCATTTTTGGGGTGTTGTAAAGGTCAGATTGCATAGCAAAGCTGTAAAACTTTCAAACTACTTCCACCATCAACAATGGAATAAAGCTTTACTTTAAATCAAGGATAGGCTACATCAAAGTTATAGATTTCCTCACTAAAATATCTTTCCAATTATAGTTTTTTCTGAAAATTACATGAAGGAGGAACTGAAAAGTATGACTACCGATTCCAAAATAAATTAATTAATTTTGTAAAATTAGTCAAAATTAGTTTTTCATAGTTATTAAATGGAACCCATTTTATTATTGGAATAAATAGACTCAATGGAGTCTTTTTTAGCCCTCTGCAAGGCAAAATAACCAATTTACTTTCCTTAAAAGTATTAATTAAATAGAATTATTATAGGCTATCACAGTTATTTTACTAAAGATTCATGATGACACACTCCCCTGATACTATGCTAATTCGTATAATGCAAGATAGAAAAACCTCTCAGACACATTTTAAAGTATGAATATAGATTTGTCTTCTCCAATAAAAAGTCATCATCATTATAAACTCTAACTTCGTTAATGCTTATGGTGTGTGACCTTTCCTATCCGCGATATGGTTAACGCGTTATACCGTTTAATCCCTACAGCAGCTCTATAAGAGTCCAGTATTGTTCTAGGCTACAGATGAGATAATTGAAGCTTAGCAAGTTAAAGCATCTTGCCTAAATCCATACACCACTAAATGGGGCTTATAGTCAAATCTGTTGAACCCCAAAGCCTGTGTTTTGACCACTCCAAAAATAGTCTCTTCATAAAACAAGCATATTAGGTAGAAGGATTTCCCTTATTAGCCCATCTAATTGCAAAGGAAATGTCCCCAGCATAGCAAAATATTGTAACTTACATACCAATTGATATCAGCTAAAATTTCAGCCACTGTAGCCAAGGCAAACAGAGCTACAAACAGGGAGTTTTAAAGGCCCCTCCTTTACCATGAATCTAGTGGGTCTGTTAAAGCCAAGAGACTTAAAGCAGGAAGCTTATTCTTCTATCCAATTCCAATTAGCTCTGTTACCTTGTTTTGTTACCGAGTCCAAGCTCGTACTGCTCGCCACAGGACAGGCCACTAAATAGACTAGTTGGTGGGGCAAGGAACAGCAACTTTATTCAGAAAGCCAGCAGACCAAGAAGATGGTGGATTAATGTCCCAAAGAACCATCTACCCGAGTAAGAATTCAGGCTTCTTTTATACAAAAAGGCAGTGCAGGAGCACCGTGGCTGGTTGTTAACAAATTTCTTGGTGCAGGAATCCTTTGTTCTGGCAGCTGTCCATGTAGGTCTGCTCACAATGTTGCTGTAAACCTCCAACAAGACAATTGTTATTTTCTGCTCTGCAACTTTTTATAAAGGTCAGAGCCTTGAGAATGGGCTATCTTGCATATTTCTGGCTATAGGCAATACTCTCTTAGATGCAGAGCCAGCGTGACCAAGCACAGGCAACAGAGCACAAGGGTTAGAGCTGAAGGAATAGATACAATACGGAGTCAGATTTATTCTTCTCTGTCACAGTTTCTCATCTTGCAATGAATTCGAATTATCAAATAAGACTTGGAAAGTTGTTACTGCCAGACACTGGGTTTTGAACAGAACTGGAAGCTTAAGTATCAAAGGAGAATCCAGAAAAATGATAAAAAGTCATTTGGAGCTGTTAAAACATAAACTGAGGTATATTAAAACTTTTAAGAGTTTGAGCAAAAAGTGATTCAGATTGGGCAGCAGCAAACCAGAAGTGGTTAGGATCCCACTGCTGACAGGAGCTTGAGGAGAGACTTATGTAGAGAAAGTTTGGAAGCAAAGTAAGAAGATTATTGATTGGCTGTAGCTTAAATCCTAGTTGGCTGTTTGTAATCGGTTGTCCTTAGCGTTTTAATTTCATGTCCTTGAGGCACTTATAGGCTTAGATTTTGGTTTGCTTACATTGGCTGCTGTGGCATTAGAGCCACCTCAGTCTAATTAATGAAACTAATTACCTTTACATGATAAATCTCTGCATTACAGCAGGATTTAGTTCATTAAGGTGTGTTAAAAACAAGACAACAGGCCCCAAATTGAGTTGCTTATGCTAAATCCCATGTCATCAAACCAAGACTTAATTAACGTTTTGGCTCTCCCAGAAAATGAATCTTCAGTCCTTCAAGGATCACCTGATCAGCACTAGTTAGGTAATCTGTCGATTAGGTAACAGATCTTTGCCATCCCCTAAAGGAAAGTAACTTTGTAATAACCAACCCACTTCTTTGTCAGTATAACTTTCTTGTTCCTGCTCCCTTCTGCCTGTAAAGGTTTTTCATTTCCTACATGTCCTCAGAGCTCAGGTTGGAATGGATTTTTGCTCAAATAAATGCTTAAATTTAATATGCCTCAGTTTATCTTTTAACAGTCCTGGAGTTGGAAGAGGGAACTGAAGAGACCCCCAACGGCCCCAGGAGCAGTGAGCCAGCAGGTGAAGGTACCTGTTGAGCCCCTTCAGTTCACTGTTTTCTTGCTGCCTTTGGAGGTGGGGAGTAAGTCCCTCTCCCATCGTAGCATTGCAGCTTTTGCATCACGAGCTTTCAGACTTGGAGCATTTCTGGGTCTGGGGTAGGGCTGGGTCTGCCTGGGTCCGGTGTGAGGTTTCAGGTGGGTAAAATTTTGCTTTAAAACTGCACGAGTGGGTTAACTTTACCAAAGATCATCTTGAATTACAGTGGCCACAGTGGAGAACTTTTAACCTAGATTAGCTTATCCATTTACCAGGTGCTCTAAAGAAAAAGGGGTCTCAGCCAAACGTTCACCATAAAGGATAGAGGGAAATGACTTTTCCTTCTCCACAGTTTCTGGTGACCAGGGAGAGATTTGCTGGGACAACCCACTTGCTCTAGAGCCTGTAGAAAGGATGCTGGGAAAACTGACAGAAGCCAGCAAAGGGTAAGAATTTTTACCAAAGCTCTCCCAGATGTCTGTTTTTGTTCCCTGGATAAAAGAGGAAGGTGAAATTTCATATTGCCCGTTTCTTTCACGTTGGCAAGAAAAAACATGTGTAAGAGTTAGATCTCTGAATTGTGACTTGTAAATTTGCTTTCAGGTACTCTTTGGTTGTTGATCTGTCCTCTCCAGGGACAGCTATTGCCTTCTTGTTTGGCTTCTGAGAACTTGGTTGTCCTGAGAACTTGGCTTTCTGCCTGACTGGGGCACACAGGTTCTTGTGTGTCCAGGCAGCTTAACCGTCAGGTTGGGGACCCCGAAAATATGGCTTAACAGAAATGTGGGTTTCACTCCATTTATGGCTAGGGTCCCACCAATTGTTGCCGGCTCTCAGGGAAATTGTCTTTCTTTCTTTTGGTTTTCCTTGGGCGTGGCTCTGGATCTTAGGAGGGTGGTATCTTCTTTACTTTCTTTGGGGATGCTTCTTACATCCATGGGATTGTTCAGTACTTCCAGGAATATTGACTATTTGTCCCAGCTGAAACCTGATAAGATTTTCTAAGAAATCTCTATGGTGAGATGTTGGTGAAATTGAAAGCTGATATTCAGAGCCTGATAGGAGCATTTTTTTTTTTTTAAGGCTTTCTTCCCTAAGCTAAGATTCTGAGGCCTTTGTGGAAGGGTTTGCCTCAAAATTCCAAAGATATGTTCCAAGTGTAGAACATAGGAATTTTTTATTTCCATCTTAGTTGAAAATCTTCTCCTTGATATAAAGAAACAAATTAAAGATAATGTAGTTGGATGGCTGGGTCAGCCTCTTGATATCATTCTGGTTGCAACCCAATTCTTTGAGGAGTGAAAAAACAACTGTACTCGTTTTACAAATCCAGTCTTTACAAGAACAGAAATGCAGCTCTAAAAATAATTCAAAGGCCACCTATCCTTTTGACCAGTCCCCAAACCTCCTGTATGCATCTTAAGAGGCTTGCCGATATTGCAAAAGATCTGGACTTAGGAAAAAAAAAAAAAACTCTTCCTAGAGAAACTGATATCTTTTCTTTGTGCCTTTGAGAAGTAAATGTTCTACACAGTCTCCTCTATGGACCCAGAGCTGTAAGATCTCTGTTTACATCTCTCTATATGTTTATGTATATCTATGTACGTTATATAGATGAGTGATTTTCTTTCTACCTCCAATGGAATTTCCAAAATTAATTTGTAAAGACCTCAATTTAACTGGCTTAAAGAAAACTGAGCATTTATATAAATCAAGCATACTCTGAGAAATATAGAAACTAAACCAAACATTTTTCAAGTTCAAGTGATCTAGGATAGTCTTCAGCAAATAAAAGCTAGTTTAAGCTTGTTGGTTTAATTAAAACAGGCATATCTTTAGAGCTATTAATAGTAAATATAATGCAGGCATGTAACTTTTATTCTACCTAGGTTTACTAAAAGTCAAATAAGCTCATGTTATCTCTGTTACAGAATTTGTCAGTAAGAGAACTTAAGGTGATGATTAGCTGTTCAATGTCTCATGAAATTTTCACAAGTAATCTAAATATATTGTTAAGAACAAATAAGTTAAATAGAAATAAGTAAGATAAAAGTTTATAAATGAGCTTTTCAACAATAACTATGCTTTATGGTATGTCTACTTAAAAATAGTTTCCAAAATCTTTTTGGTAACTTGAATCCTTACAGTTATGCTGAGAAAATTAAATGATGAATATTCATTGAATATCTAGACTGTTTTGGAATAAGATAAAATACTGAAAAATTAATTACTGAACACAGGTTTATTCATTTTTGGCTTTCTTTTACCAAGGAGCTAGAGATATTTGGGTCTACTAGTAAACATGTCTGTGCCACACTGGAAAATTTACTATGAGGAGGAATGCATCAATGCTTCTAGAAATTCAGAAATGTATTTATAAATTTGCCAATATACAGAATGCTAGCATAACAGACAGTCCACAATTGCTTACTTCTTAGTTTTCACTAGGAATTAAGGATTCTAAGGGTTAAGAATTCTAATAAATATATGTAATTAAAACTACTTAGAGGGTGAAAAGAAAGCACTGTGTACAAAAAGTAGGTAAGGAAAGTAAAGTGACTGGCTGTTCCAGAATGAGTAAAAGGAAAAAAAAATAGGACTGAATGGATGTAAGAAAGTTTAGAAGGTTTGTGGAAAAGGAATCCTGGGAAAGAAATTTTATATGTGCTCAAGCTTGCTAAGATTCAAAGGGATTTATTTAAATTTTTTAAAAATGAGGTTTAATATTAAAAGTATGCTGGTGCAAAATTAGAATTTGATTTTCTTTCTGTTGAAAGGACAAAGTTTGTTTAGATGTTGGTCTTCTCTTATAAGAAATTGTAAACAAAGATTTTGCTTTACACTTAAGTAATCTGCCTGAACGGCAAAGATTTTCCATCTTAAAATAATTTACTGTGCTTCACATTGTCTTTATCAGGTCTTTGATTACTTAAGAAAACCCAGTCTTTTCAATATTAACAACTATACAACCTTCTGTTTTTGCCTTTAACATCTTCTACTGTCACTTTGGTTAAATAGAAAATTAAATGGTATTTCATAATGATTCTGAATTCCTCTCATGTAATCTAAATTTTAATTGAAAAATTAATCTACCATGTATATTTGTAGTGAGTGACTCACTAGCCAAAACCTATAATCCATTTTTAGCTAATGTAACCATAAAATATGCAATGTAACCAAACTATGTAGGATAAGCAATGTTAGATTTTACCAACATTGATTAATGAGTGATTACTTTTATGATGGCATAGGACTATTCTATTACTTAGACCTTATTATGTGATTGTCTGTCTGAAGAGTTCAGTGGCTTCTGTGTGTTGCTTGGCTTATAATTGAATTTTGCTATTAATTTATATTATCTGTCTTTGCTCAATGATAAATAAAAGTTTTTTTTTTTAAATTTTTTTCTAGAGGTCTAGGTCAGATACAATACCTCAGGGTCCTGCTTTTATAGGTTCAGTCCTTTCCAAATGCCAGTGGATTTATCCAGTCTTCCATCTGAGGGGGTGATTCAGGAATATCTCTGCCTATGACATTATAGCAAGTAGTTGGCAGGGACTACTTTCAATAATCAGGGACTTTTAATGTCTTGAATTAGCTTTAAATGAGCTCTGCAATAGGGAACTCTCTATTGTCTATGAGGAGGACATGAGTATGAGCTGAAATCTAAGTAGATGAACTGAGATTCTGGATCAGTTGTTATAGATTGGCTCTTAGACACTTTCACCACTTTTCTGAAAATGGATATAGTTGTTTTTTAAAATTGCCCAAATCAACCATTTGATCTTTCTACCAAAACAAAGGTGTATACTTCTCCTTTCATGAAATGCTTTGTAAACCCCCTTCTTATTCATTCTTCATGTGTATTCAATATAGACATTCTTTTTAGATCTCTGCCACTCTCTCTTTACTATAATAAAGAAAAAAATATATTTATAAGGTATATGTTTATATCGAATACAGTAAGTGCATATTTTACTTTATATAATCTGTTTCTAAATGAATTCATCAATTTTCATCAGTTGTTTCCTTATAAAGCTCAGAGCTGATTTAAAAACCACTGCTCTCAATGGAAAGAAGTAAAATTCCTTGGAAAGGGATTTTTAGGTAAATATGCTGAGAGAGAAAGAAATTAACATAGAATATCATGTGTTAAGATATGTAATATAAATTAGATGAAGGCTTGCAAACAATTGAAAATGTAAATCATTTTTTAGTTATATACAGTTTTCAAATATTATTAAAGCTTTCTGTATAACCTGGGATTGAGACAGGAATGTCTTCTGTAAAGTTGCAAACTGAGGAGAATGTGTTTCCAGCATATACTGATATTTCAGTAGTATCAAATTCACAGTTGAATGGAAAAACTACGCTGACATAAAATTTTTTTTAATTGACTGTGAGCTTAGGAATTCTACTTCATATATGTAAAGTAATACTTCCATTTCACTTTTATAAATTTATTTTCTTTTATGCACTTAAGAGAGTTCATTACCAACATGACAATCTGTACTTTTTCGACTTTAACCACATAGCTATTTCAGATGAACTTTGTAACAGGTGGCATTCACATCATGTATAGTCAGGCTGCCCAGTGATGGCAAATGCAAAGAGTCAGGTCCAAACGTATAAAAAATATTGTTTTTCTAGACAGTTTTCCTGTAACAGGACACATTTCCACCTGGAACAAATCCACAGATACTTCAAAGTATAGTAAATCCCCATCCAAGCTTATTTACTCTTTCATTTCTTAAACCCACTCCTCCTGTATGTCCTACTCAAGTGATACCACTACTATCCTCCTAGATGATCAAATTTTAATTCTGAGTCTCTTCCTTCTGACTCCTTCCCTGCCCTCAAACTCAAATTGATGGTCGATAGTTCAGTTAACTTCATTTTACGTCCATCCCTTACACTCCATCTTTGCTCTCATTAACTTGACCAAGACACTCATTATTATTAGAGACCTGGATGATTTTACATTCCTGCAGAAGGATTCAAGTTTGCTTCTGGCATTCTTTTGGGTAGGAACACATAATTCAATTAGGAATGAGGTGTTTTTTAGCTGAGTTTGTCTACTTGAGGCTGGTCTGTTTCTAATTCATCCTTATTCTAGTTTGTTTGAGCCTCTCTTCATTATTGGAAACAGAACTGTAATTTTTGTCCCACACTTTACACCCAATCTTAGTCCCATAAAATTATTGAAAGTTTTGCTGAGCTTCTGATTTTATCATTTACTTCTTTCAGCTCAGTTATTTAGCCCCTGAGCTGATGCTTAGAATCAGCAAATGGTTTAATGCAGAAAAAGTACTAAATGTCAGAATTGCTAAAATTCGCTTCCTTTCTCCTCAGGACCAGGGCTTATCAAGTCCTGCCTGGATCACTCTCTAATGCCTTCAAATAGAGATGCTTAAAAAAAAAATTTTTTTTGAGGTGAAGTTCACATAACATAAAATTAACCCTTTCACAGGAGATCAATCCAGTGGCATTACGTACATTCAGAATTTTGCGCAACCACTGGTCCTGTCTACTTCCAAAGCATTTTATCAACGTAAAAGAAAAACTCGCTAACCATTAAGCAATTACTTCCCATTAACCTCCTCACCCTCCATCAGTTTTCTGCCTCTAAGGATTTACCTACTCTGGATATTTAATATGAATGAAATCATTCAATATGTGACCTTTTGTGTCTGGCTTCTTTCATTTAATATAATGTTTTCAAGAATCATCTATGTTGTACTATGTATTAGCACATCATTCATTTAAAAAAATTTTTAATTGAAGTATAGTTGATTTACAGGTTTACAAGTTTCAGGTGTACAGTACATATTCTTTTTCAGATTATTTTCCCTTATAGGTTATTACATAATATTGAGTATAGTTCCCTGTTCTATACAGTAGGTCCTTGTTGGTTATCTATTTTGTACATAGTACTGTACTGTGTATATGTTAATCCCAGCTTCCTAATTTATACCTCACACACCCCCTTTCCCCTTTGGTAACCATAAAGTTGTTTTCTATGTCTGTGAGTCCCCCTCTCTTTTGGAAATAAGTTCATTTGTGTCTTTTTAAAATTTTAGATTTCACATATTAGTGATATCCTATGATATTTGTCTTTCTGTGTCTGGCTTGCTTCTCTTAGTATGATAATCTCTAGGTCCATCCATGTTGCTGCCAATGGCATTATTTCATTCTTCTTTATGGCTGAGTAATATTCCATTGTATATATAGACCACATCTTCTTTATCCGTCCATCTGTCAATGGGCGTTTTAGTTGCTTCCACATCTTAGCTATTGTAAGTAGTGCTGCAATGAACATTGGGGTGCATATGTCTTTTCCAATTACAGTTTTCTCCAGATATATGCCCATGAGTGGGATTGCTGGATCATATGGTAGCTCTATTGTTAGTATTTTAAGAAACCTCCATACTGTTCTCCATAGTGGCTGCACAAATTTACATTCCCACCAACAATGTAGGAGAGTTCCCTTCTTTCCATACCCTCTATAGCATTTATTATGTGTAGACTTTATGATAATGGTCATTCTGACCGGTGTGAGGTGATACCTCATTGCAGTTTTGATTTGCATTTCTCTAATAATTAGCGATTTTGAACATCTTTTCAGGTGCTTCTTGGCCATCCGTATGTCTTCTTTGGAAAAATGTCTATTTAGGTCAGCATATCATTGATTTTTATGGCTGAATAATATTCTATTGTATGTTTACATCACATTTTGCTTATCTGTTTATCTGTTAATGGACACTTGAACTGTTCCCACCTTTTGGCTACTTCAAATAGTGCTGCTGTAAGCACACATATCCAAGTATTTGTTAAGTACCTGTTTTCAGTTATTTGGTATATATACCTAGAAGTGAAATTGTTGGGTCATATGGTAATTCTTTGTGTGTGCTTTTTTTTTTTTAATAATGATAGCCATTCTAATGGGAGTGAAGTGGTATCTCACTGTGGTTTTAATTTGCATTTCACTACTGACTATTCTTGAGCATCTTTCCATGTGCTTGTTGGACATGTGTATATCAGGTTTGGAGAAATGGTTATTCAGTAATGCTAAGATGTCAATTCTTGCCAATGCAATCTATTTAACACAATCTCAATCAAAATCCCAGCAAGTTATATTGATTCTGAAGTTTAAATGAAAAATCAAAAGACCTAGAATAACCAACATAGTACAGGAGAAGAAAAACAAAGTCAGAGAATTGGCACTAACCAACTTCAAGACAATATAAAGCTACCATAATCAAGATGTGTGGTATTGGTTAAAGAATAGAAAACTAGATCAATTGATCACAACAGACAGCCCAGAAATAGACCCACAGAAATACAGTCATTTGATCTTTGACACAGGGCAAAGGCAATTCAATGGAGAAAGAATAGTCTTTTCAACAAATGATGCTGGAACAACTGGACATCCATATACAATTTTAAAAAATGAATCTAGACATAGACCTATGCCTTTCACAAATATTAACTCAAAATAAATCATTGGCCTAAATATGAAATGCAAAACTGTAAAATTTTTAGAAGATAAACTAAGAGAATGTTTGATGTTGGGTTTGGCAATGACTTATTAAATGGAACACCAAAAATGTACTCCATGAAAGAAAAATGTGATAGGTTGGTCTTTTTGAAATTAAAAACTTTTGCTCTGTGAACGACACTAAGACAAATACAAGCCAAAGCCTGGGAGAACTACAAGCCAAAGCCTGGGAGAAAATATTTGTAAAACACATATCTGATAAAGACTTTTATCCAAAACATACAAAGAAATCGTAAAATTTAACAGTAAGAAAGCAAACAACTGAATAAAAAATGGATAAAATATATGAAAAGACCCTTAACCAACAAGATATACAGATGACAAGCATACGAAAAGATGTGCAACATCATAAATCATTAGGAAATTCAAAATTAAAACAATGAGATACTACTACATACCTATTTAGACCGAGATTAGAAAAATAGCAACACCAAATTTTGGCAAGGGTGCAGAGCAACAGGAACTGTCATTTATTGCTGGTCAGAATGCAAAAGTATAACCATTTTGAAAGACATTTTGGTAATTTCTTATGAATCTAAATATAATGTTACCGTACGATCCAAATACTCAAACTCCTCAATATGTACCCAACTGAGTTGAAAACTTATGTCTACATAAAAACCTGCACATAAATGTTTACAGCAACTTTATGCATAGTGGCCAAAACTTAGAGGTAAAAAAGGTATACTTCAATAGGTAAATGGATAAACCGACTGTGGTACATCCATAAGACGAAATACTATTCAGTGATAAGAATAAATGAGCTATCAAGCCACAAAAAGAAATGAAAGGACTTTAAATTCATATTGGCAAGTTAAAGAAGTTGATCTGAAGAGGATATATAATGTATGATTCCAACTGATTGACATTCTGAAAAAGACAAAACAATAGAGACAGTAAAATGAACAGTGGTTGTCAAAAGGAGGGCAGAAGGGGAAAGGTGAATAGGTGAAGAACAAGAAATGGATTAAAAAAAATTTTTTAAAAAAATGGATTTTTAGGTGTACAAAATACTAATCTGTATGATTCTGTAATAGTAATAGATCTATGACATTACACATTTTAAAAACGCATAGAACTCTACAACACAAAATGAATTTTAATATAAATTATAGATATCAGTGGATTAAAAAATAGAAAATTAATAAAATAAAGCCATGTATAATATTTGCATTAGCAATAATCCATATTCAAAGAATTTTATTTTCAGTTGTTTTGAATTATTTATGCATTTAATTAGGCCCTAGTTTGCAAACTAACATTTTGTAACTTTCTCTGGTATTTATTTATTGATGTCCTACTAATCACTAATTTAATGGCTTACATCAAGTTTGATTTTCCTTTGGCATTCTGTAACTGTAAATACAATGGAAAAATTTGGGTATCATTATTTGCTTTACATTATACTGAAGTGTCTAATTTTTCAATCATCTAACTGACTTATTCCTCATGGTCTCTTCTACACCCCCCCCCACCCACTTAAATGTGGTTCTGCACTTATCTCACATCTCTTTTTCCTCTCTATCCTACTTTTGTGAATTTATTTCCCAGGTCTATGCAGTTGAATGTTTATCATTGCCATATTTAAGTTTCTAACTTGGATATTCAAAATTTTGCTATAAATGTCTTATTTGACCTTTCACCTCAAAACTCAACATATCTATAACTGAATTTATCATCATTTTCCAAAATGCACATCTTCTCATTCCCATGAAATGTGCCCTCATGCTTAGAAGAACTCAGCCTTGAATAGTTGGAATAATTATTTCAAATACCCTCTTTCCCCAGAGCCAGGCTTCCATTTTAATGGCTCTTTTATCCATATCTTTTATCTGATTCCCATCATCACTACCAGGTTCTGACCACATCATATCTGAAGCCATTTCTGAAGCCTGCTAATGGTCCCTCTACTCTACCTTCTAGGTCTTCCAATTCTTTTTATCAAATTCTGTGGGTTTGATTTTCTGTTAACACCATTTTCACACACTAACTTTGCTTAAGAAACGCAGGGTTCAATTGTCATAGACTGGCATTCATCGTCTTCCATAATTTGACTCTTGGATACCTCTTCATATTTCACGCTCACTACAGGAATATACCAGCCCTAGCAAAAAAAAAAAAAAACACAAAAAAACAAAAAGCAAAACAAAACAAAACCAAACAAACAAAAAACTATTGATTTGTTCACAGAATTTGCCTCCAGGCATACATTCCCAATTAGTATATTTTATTCCCTTCTCACTCTCACCCAAATATCAACATCTTACTCATCTCCCACCTTCTCTCTTCTCACTCTTTTCAGTTTCTGTAGCTCTATTGATTTTACTATTACATTTTATTGTAACTCATCTTTTTATGTCCTGTTTCCACAACATCATTGCAAGTTCTTGTTGGGGCGAGGGGAGTTTCCTATCCCCAGCCTAGATAATGGCCATAATTTATACCCTGAAGTGCAGTGTTTCCTACTATGAATAGTAACCTTGCAGTCAGAAAAAGTCCATAAGAGAAAATACCACAGAAGACTTCTCTTCTGAATGAGAGGTGGCATGTTTTGACATTTACTGATTCAAAAATGCTTACAGAGATCTTACTTTTTGTAAGAACCTGGACTGGGCTGTAGGATACCAGCAATGAAGAAAACACTAGCATTTTTATTAATTATTTTTCTAAGCATATTGCATTTTGCCTTCTTAACTTTCTAGGGCCTGTACCTTTTTTAAAAAAAGAGTTATCAGACATGTGCTGTATAAATATTTGCAAAGTTAAGGAGAAAAATTCTAGTACTCAAAGCAGCAAGGAAATTCTTTGAGGAAAACACTAAACTAGAGCCATATGCATCCTTTTCTATGTGGCCATACTATGCCAAGGAGACAGGCCCTAACTCTGCTTTATACATTAGCACAATGGAGTTTTTCCAGGCGGGCCAGGGTCTATGCCAAATTTGCCTCAGTGAAATCTACAGAACAGGCTTTCCTATTTTAAGAACTCATAAGCTATGAAGACAGAAGTCATCCAAGTATCTCCATTTTCAGAGCTCATAATGGCAGTATTTCTTTCAGCTTCCTCAAACTTGCTTTGAAATAGGTTTGCATTTTGTGGTGATTCTTAAAAATTAGTAAGTTCTGTAAAAGTCATGCTCTGTTGGATCTTGGTTCATCCAACATTTCTCGGGATATTTATATTTTTATATCAACAAGAAACCTGTTATGTAATACTTGTTTGCAGCAGGAGTTATTAAAAGCATGCCCTTTAGATTTTTGTTGGAAATTAGAAATGAGTTCATTTCAAATTTTTTCATATCAATATCTGTACTCTGCTAATTTAATAAGGATTGCAAAAAATTTAGAATGAATTAACTGGCACCCTTCATAATGGCATGGGGTGATTAAATGTCTTCACAAGGATGGTAATAGCAACCTCTGCTAATAATCGCTAGAACCATAATTATGTCAAAAAATTTTATTTCCTTTTGAGACTGCGTTTACAGTAAGAATTCTCCAGCAATACAGAACTGGGAGAAAAAGAAGAAAAATAACTGAAAGAATAAATAGAACATAAATAAACATATGGCAAGATGACAGACTTAAATAACCATATCAATAATTACATTAAATGTAAACATTCTATGTACAACAATTGTTAGGAAGCATTTGTCAGAATGAATATAAAAGCAAGACCAAACTATATAATGTCTACAGAAAATACTCTTAAATATAAAGATCCAAATAGATTACAAGTAAAAAAAAAAAAAAGAGAGATATCCAATGCTAGCACTAACCAAAAGAAAGCTCAAAGGGCCATATTATTATTAGACAGACTAGATTTCAGAGAAAAAATATAAATAATGCTAAAGAAGTGTATTTCAAAAAAAAGTATATTTCATAATGATAAGAAGCCTACTGATTAAGATGATATAGCAATCCTAAATATTTACCACCTAATAACAGAGCTCTAAAATACATGAGGAAAAAGCTTATAAATCTAGACGGAAAATAAAGAAATCTAAAATTATAGTCAATTTTAATACCACCCTCTCAAAAATAAATTGAACAAGTAGAAATCTGTAAGGACATAAAAACTTAAACACTAACAACTTGGTGTATTTGATATTTGTATAACACTTCAGACAACAGCAAACTATATATTTTTTTCCCCAGTGTATAAGAAACATTAAGATAAACCATCTTCTGGGCTATAAAACAAGGCTCAATAAATGTGAAAAGTTTCAAGTCTTAAAAAATACATCCTTTAAATACAAAATGAAACTAAATTAGAAATCAATATCAGAAGGATCTCTAGAAACATTGAAATATTTGCAACATATATAACACACAGCAATAACTATATATAAAAGAGTAAATCATAAAGGAAATTAAAAATATGGAAAACTAAATAAAAACAAAAAATAACATATCAAAGCTTATCTTATTCTCAGATGACATTTTAATTTGTATATAGAATATCTGTATCTACAAGATACCTACTAGAACTAATTAGTGAGTTTAGCAATTTGTAGTATGTAAAATATAAGTTTAATTGTACTTCCATATACTAGTAAGGAACAACTAGAAATTGAAAGGATGAATACCATTTACAATAGCATCAAAAATTATGAGATAGGGATAAATATGACAAAATTTGGTCAACAACTATATACAGAAAGCTATAATACACAGTGAGATAAAAAGAAATCCTAAGTAAGTGGAAAGATGTATCAAATTCATTGATCGGAAGACTCAAGATGGTTAAGATGTTAATTCTATCCAAATTGATCTATAGAATCCACGTAATGCCGATTAAAATCCTATCAGTTTTTTGGTAGAAATTGACAACAAATTCTAAAATTCATATTGAAATTCAAATGACCTAGAATAGTCAAAATAGGTTTGAATAAGAAGAACAAAGTTTGAGAACTAATACTACTAATTAGTGATTTCAATACTTATTAGAAAGCTCCAATAATCAAGAAAATGTATTGATGTAAAGATAGACAAGTACATTAATGGAACAGAATACAGGCTCCAGAAATAGGTCTGCACATATATGGACAACTGGTTTTCAACAAAGAAACAGAACAGTTCAGTGGAGAGAACATGTATCTTTTCAATACATGTTGCTGGGACAATTGGCTATCCAAATGCAAAAAAAAAAAAAAAAAAAGAGTTATGAATTTTGGTCCATACCTTGCGCCATATACAAAAATTAACTGAAAACATTTCATATACCTAATATAAAGCCTAAAACTATAAATCTTGTAGAATACAGGTGAAAATATTTGTTTTCATGGGTTAGACAAAGATTTTTTAGGTGTAAAGCAAAAGCACAATACATAAAATAAAAACTTAAGTTGGACTTCATCAAAATAAAAAAAACTTCTGTGTTTCCAGAGACAGTGTTAAGAGAATGGAGACAAGCCTAAGGCTGATAGAAAATAAATTCAAATCATAATTAATAAAGGACTTATATCAAAATATATAAAGAATGCTCAAAACTCAATAAAAAGCAGAACAAAAGCGACAATGAAAAACACAACTCAATGAAAAGATGGGCAAAAGATTTGGACAGACAGTTCACCAAAGGAGTTATAGAGCTGGCAAATAAGCACATGAAAAGGTACTCAACATTAATATTCATCATCTATTTGAAAAGCTACAGTTAAAAGGATTGACTATGCTGAGTATTGCAAAGGATAGGAACTGGAACTCTCATACTCTCACTCTTGGTAGAATTGTAAAATTTTATGACAACTTTGGACAGCAGTTTGGCAGTTCTTAAAACGTTAAACATACACTTACCCTATGATCCAGCCATTCCACTTCCAGGTATTTCCCCAAGAGAAATTAAAGCATTTGGTCATACAAAGATGTGTATGTGAATGTTCACAGCAGTCTTATTAGTTACAGTAAAAAACTGGAAAGAACTTAGTGTTCATTAACAGATGAATGAATAAACAAATTATGGTACGTCCATGTAATGGACATTATTCAACAATAAAAATGAATAAACTATTGATATACACAAGTTGCATGACTCACAAATGCTGGGTGAAAGAAACCAGCAGAAAAGAAATATAGTACCTACAATATTATTCCACTCAAGGAACATTTTAAAAATGTAAACTAATTTGTAGTGACAGAAAGTACTTCTGTGGTTGGCTGGAGCTGGGGATAGAATTAGGGGGTGGTTTATGGGGACAGAAGTAGAAGGATATACTCATCTTCCTTCATTTACGAAGGGGTTACATCCTGATAAACCCTTCATAAGTTGAAAATGTTATAAGTTGAAATGCATTTAATACACCTAACCTACAGAACATCATAGCTTAGCCTAGGCTGCCTTCAACATGCTCAGAACATTTACATTAACCTACAGTGAGACAAAATCATTTAACACAAAGCCTATTTTATAATAAAGTATAGAATATCTCATGTAATTTATTGAATACTGTATCAAAAGAGAGAAACACATTGTTGCCTGGATACAGAATGGTTGGAAGTGTATAGGTTGTTTACCCTTGTGATCAAGTGGTTCATTGGGAGTATCATACCACATATTGCTACTGAACCAAACTTGGGTCTGCTCGTCCACACACAGTAAATGCAATCTACTGACACCAGGTTGTGGTAAAGGAAAGTATAGCGTTTATTGCAGGGTGCGAAGCAAGGAGAACAGGCAGCTCATGCTCAAAAGATCCAAACTCCCTGATGGCTTTCAGGGAAGGGGTTTTAAAGGCAGTGTGAGGGAGGGGGCCACATGGGGCATGATCAGCTCATGCTCAATTCTCAGATTGGTTGGCATCAAGGTGCAGTTTCAAGCATCATCAGCCTTCTGGTTTCAACCAGTCTAGGGTCTGTGTTCTTGCAGTCAGCAGTTTTCAGTCTGCTTCCTGTAAAAATGACTTAGGAATGTGTGTCAGGCCTTTATCTATAGCTTTCAGGGAACTGTGAATTCAGTGATTCTGCTGTGTGGTGGATTTATAGTTGAAATTGTTAATAGTTTCGCAGTGCAACAGCTATTCTTTGTTTCTACATCTTCACATTTCTTAAACATTAACTCTTGAGTCAGCCTTTTGAGACTCAAGAGAGGCCAGGGAGACTAAAGTAAAAGCCTTTTACTCCCAAGGATAGGGACACAGGGGCTTGTATATGGTTTCAATTCCCCCTTTTCTTTTTTTTTCTTTTTTTTGCGGTACGCAGGCCTCTCACTGTTGTGGCCTCTCCCGTTGCGGAGCACAGGCTCTGGACGCGCAGGCTCAGCGGCCATGGCTCACGGGCCCAGCCGCTCCGTGGCACATGGGATCTTCCCAGATCGGGGCACGAACCCGTGTCCCCTGCATTGGCAGGCGGACTCTCAACCACTGCGCCACCAGGGAAGCCTGCCCCCTTTTCTTTGATACTACTCAATCTTGAGGGGAACGGGTTCAGGAAAAAAAAAAAGGGAGTAAAGTTTTGGGTTGAGAGTTGATCATAAACTCAGCAGAGGAACTCAGTTTTAGGGGGACTCAGTTTCAATATAGCAAGCATGGGAAAAGACCAAAATCCAAAATTTGAAGTATAGTTTCTACTGAATGCATATCTTTTTCACATCATCGTAAAGCTGAAAAATCATGAGTTAAATCCTCATTAACTTGGGGACCATCTGTACATACTATAAAGGCTGTGAGGAAATTTTGGATGTGACAAATATTTTCATTATCTTAATTATGGTGATAGTTTCATGGATGTGTACATACATATATGAATAATGGACTTTAAATGTGTATAGCTTGTTGTATGTCAATTATACCTCAATAAAGCTGTTTAAAAATACTTTTATCCAGGTTGCACTTTGAATGAATCTTTTATCGTGCTTGATTTTGGAAGAACATGCCTTGGTAACTTGGAAAATATCTGTCACCAAATTATGCTGTTAAGCTAATGATGGCCTCTACAAATTTTCCAAGATGATAGTTTTTCATTCAGAAGCTAGAATTCTTGTCAAATTGGCAGACTGACTTACTTCAGTTTCTTGAAAATGTCTCTAAGTACTAAAGTCAGAATAACCATGGTTTGTCATTATGTCAAAATGGTTTCTATGAAAAAAGTGGAGAGTTAAGCTCACAACTCAATCATAAAAGTGCTTTTTCTTGAGATTTACATTATACTTCAATGTGCAATAGCAGGGCTTGATGAGCCACTCCCATCATGTCACACAGAATATTACAAAGATGTGCACTCAAGGGTTGAGGTTTTAATGTAATTAACAATTTTAACTGCTTCAGCAAGGACACGTTTAAATGTAACTGTTTTCTCCTTTCTGTTTTGCACTGCCACTGTGCAGTGATGAAGAGTACACTGATTCCTAGTACAGTTTGTTGTCAGCAGTTTTACCCACCATTGCTTTTGTACACAGTGAAAAAGGCATATAATGTCTTAGTGAACAGTGTATAATATTAAATAACATGTATTGTTTACATATTATTAACTGGAAAAATTATTTATATTTTTGTTTTTTTTAATTTGTTTGTTTGCTTCTTTATTTAAAAGAAATATTCCAATCACCAAAAAGTTGGATTACAATAAATACAAAGAACTTTTTTCCTGAATCAATTTTGAGTAGATTGCTGATCTGCTTCTGTTATATTATAATTTAAATATATTTATATATTATATACTGGAAAATATATTAAATAATTATAAAATTATATAATTAATAACATATAAGTAAACAACTATTTTGTATGTTTTATATAAATAAACAACTATTTTATATGAGTTGTGGTTTAACTCATATGCATTGCTCTCATGATAATGATACTTTGAGTCTGTAAAGCTTGATCCCCTTGAGTTTATAGGCTTTGTTTATTCTTTTTTTTTTTTTTTTTTTTTTCTTTTTGCGGTACGTGGGCCTCTCACTGCTGTGGCCTCTCCCGTTGCGGAGCACAGGCTCCGGACGCGCAGGCTCAGCGGCCATGGCTCACGGGCCCAGCTGCTCCGCGGCATGTGGGATCTTCCCGGACCGGGGCACGAACCCGTATCCCCTGCATCGGCAGGCGGACTCTCAACCACTGCACCACCAGGGAAGTCCGGCTTTGTTTATTCTTTATAGTCTAATGTTTAGTCCAAGGTCTAGCATATGGTAGGTGCTCAATAACTATTAAGTAAATGTATAGCTGCCATGATATTCTTGTGGGTCCAGGGAATACTGTGATATCCTTTAAATAATTTCATCTGAAACAACTTCATTTTTCTCCACCTATTCTATTGTAAAACAGAATTACAGTCTAGTAGTAAGTGCCCTTTTCAAGAAAGGGAAGGAAGGAAATTAATGTTTTTCGAGTGCCTACTTTTTGCCTCACACATCATTTGATTTAATCTTTATAATAATCCTAGGTATGAATTATGATAACAAGACCATTGCAGTCATCCTGCATGCCCTGCTTGTAGAGGGCCAGGCAAATGGAAAAGCCTCAATAAAGAGTCGTTGAAGAAATAAATATCATTTAAATAAAATTTTAGTTGAGAAACAGAGGAAGCAAAGCATCAGAAACTTTAAGCAACTTTTTCAGAGTTGTGTTAGAATCACTAAATGGTTTGAAATGTACATCTGGCCGAGCCCAAAGCCTGGGAATTCACATCATGCCCTAGTGTGACACTAGGAAACAGCCTGTCAACTCTCTGTGACAGCTCAGCGTTACGAGTTTTGTTTTCTAAATTAGTCTGGTTTTATTTGACTTCAAGGAAAGGACTTTATGTCTGACCCATGAACAGTCTTCCAGAATAATAATGGCAATGTCCATTTCATCCCCGATTAACGGGCTGATTCTTTACAGCTCCTTTCCTAGAGGACGCTACAGCTCTGTGAGTAACATGCTATTGATCTTCAGGGCCCAATTTTCCTCTAAAAAAACTTGCAGGAAATTGATACCAGTGGTGGTAGCTATTATGTTTCACATTCTTACAGCCTCCAGGAATCTGGCTGCCTGAGTTTTATCATGTAGCATGTTAGGGAGTGAGATTCAACCAGGCCTTGATTTACCATCGCCTTTGAAGCTTCACCAAGCAACCTGGCTCAGTCATGATAGCCTAATCCAAGCATATTACATTTTCTGTTAGATATGTCAGTGCCATATATAAAAATATTTAAGTATAATACACACACCCCTAATCTATAGGTACTGGCCAAAATGCAGCTTTTGGTTTGGCATTCTCTGTACTGAGTCTGTGCTACACTTGGTAGCCAGACTAATAATAAATGTCATATAAATCTCTAAAAATAGACCACTGCCAATTTTGATATAGTCTGCAAACAGTTGGAAAAACAGTATAAGAGTCACTTTTTCAAGGATGGTCTCTTTTTTGTTAGCTTATTTAATATTACAAAATAATGTTAAATGACAGAAATAAATTGCATTGGCTCAGCTCTGAATAGGATTTCAAATGTAATAAGTGGCTGCTTATTTCACGTTGTTCTGTCTATAGCTTCTCTCCAATTTGCACTTCATGAGTTGCATTTAGTTGAGGTCCAGGATTCAGAAACTCAAGCAGGAAGCATGTGGGGATTCTCTGCTTTGAAGTGTGGATGGGTTAGAAATAACCTAGAGAAGTGAGAACATTGCCTGCTTTCCAAGTGGGCTAAATTTCTGGTCCCACTCAAGTTGGATGGATATCATTATGTCTTCTAGATATTTACATATCTAAGTGGATTTAATGTGAAGCATTCTTAAGTTAGTAGGTGGGAAAACTCTAGTTTTTTTAAAATTTTTACTTTTAAATTTATATTGTTTTTTAAAATATGGCTGTTTGAATCAGACTTCACTGTTTCAGTTTTCACCTCCCAGGAGGGTCACTATGACTATATTCTACCTCCTTCTTATTGCTCCCTTTACAGTCCTTTCTGCTAAGGCACTGAGCACATTATATCCCAAGGGTGGGCTCACATGGTTGTCAGTAACAAAACTGCAAGCTCCTCAAAGTTAGGTTCTTTATCTTTGCCACCTTTAATTCATAGTGATGGTCAAAACAATGTTGTATTTACCTTCATCATAGTTCTCTTCGACTTTGGTTGCGTTTTTAGTTATAAATATGACCTTGAATAATTTAAGTACGCCTTCTGACCCCCAACTTCCTCATTTGTAAAATGGGATAAAAATATACACCTTGCGAGACAAGGATTAAATAACATAATACAATATTAGTTAAATTTTAGTCATGTGAGTATCAAATTTGAAAATTCTGCCAGGCCAATCATTTATTAAGTGTCTTTAAGTTAATTGCATTTAAAAAATAATACAACTGGGACTTCCCTAACAGTCCAGGGGTTAAGACTTCACCTTCTAATGCAGGGCGTGCGGGTTCAGTCCCTAGTCGGGGAACTGATATCCCACATGCCTCCCAGCCAAAAAAAAACAAAAACAAAAAACCCCAAAAACATAAAACAGAAGCGGTATTGTAACAAATGCAATAAAGACTTTAAAAATGGTCCACGTTGGGCTTCCCTGGTGACACAGCGGTTGGGAGTCCGCCTGCCGACGCAGGGGACATGGGTTCGTGCCCCGGTCCGGGAGGATCCCACGTGCCGCAGAGCGGCTGGGCCCGTGAGCCGTGGCCGCTGAGCCTCGCGTCCGGAGTCTGTGCTCCGCGACGGGAGAGGCCACAGCGGTGAGAGGCTAGCGTACCGCAAAAAAAAAAAAAAAAAAAAAGGTCCACATCAAAAAAAAAAATCTTAAAAAAAGTAATACAACCATTTAAAGAAGAAACTTCGTATTACAAACATGAATGCATACTGAAGAATACTTTCTATAGATGGCAATTTAAGAAAATAACAAAAATTAAATGTCATTAAATATTTAACATATAATAAAAATAACTTAAATACAAATAATAAAAATTTAATTTACAAAGTGCTTATAACTGAAGAAAGTTCCTGAATGAATAAAGGAAACTATCAAAAATTAGTTGGCAACGAACTCAGGATTGGACTCTGTATTGCTTTCTTTAAGATGAAGATGAGGTTCTTCATCTGTAAGACATCTCCATGTTTTTCCTTTGATATCAATTAGCATAGGAATGCCAAATGATATGTGTGCAGCAGGAATTAATACTGTATCATTAATTGGATTGTCATTTAAAATTTTAATAGAGGTGGCCTTACTGTCTGTACAGGAGGGGTACAAATGATTATTAATTTACCTCAAGATATGTTGAGTTATCAAAGAGACACTACATGTTTGAAGACTCAGGAATATTCAGTGTTTCATAGGTAAAGTATTAAGTACATGAACGGGCAAATTTGCTTTCTTAGAGAACTTCTAAGAAAAATTTGTAATTTTTCCACGGAATATTACAAATAAATTTAACAAAAAAATATTTAAATTGGCTGATAGTTTAAACAGAGCTGCCAAACATTTACCTTAAAAGAATATTGAAAAAGTTAAAGATAAAAGCAAGATAAAGACTAGTACAAATCATGTATTAATGGTTTTAAAAGAGGAAAAGCCCATCATTGCTGCCTAGTTGTAGGAGGCTCCAGTGCAGGTTGGAGCTAGCATGGAGCTGGAACTTGACAGATTGCTCCTTTTGCTGTTGGGCTTAGAGGCCTCTGCCCTAAAGCAGGCATGACCTAATCTCTAAACCCGCTACCCAAGCCATGGATCACACAGTAGGGCATTGTATAGTCCTAGAGATAGCATGGATATTTGCATATTAGGTCATAGTATAATAATAATAATACCAATGAAGTTGGAAAATCCTGAGCAATTGTGTGCTTCAAACATTCTCTGTCTCTCTCTCTCTGTCTCCCTGTCTCCCTGTCTCTGTTTTTGTCATGCATGAAAAACTGACATACTAAGCTCTTTGGTTGACAACATCTACCTGGCTAGTGTCAGGAGAAGTAGAATTGACAAGACTTGGAGATAGAATGGATGTGAGAGTGGGAATACTCAGGATGTATCTACACTGGAGAAATATCTATACTTAAAAAATGGCAATATTCACAGGGGTAGGACATAGGAAAGATACACAGCCTTGATAATAGTGATGTGAGGAGAGGATCAGGGATAAACAATGATGAGCTCAGTATTGACATGTTAAGTTCTAAATATGTCTGTAGTATCCGAGTAGGGTTATACAGGAGTCAGTGTGTATTCAAAGAAGACCAGTTGAAGATTGGCCTATTTACACTATTCATGAAGAATGAGAAGGATCTGGCTTCCCTGGTGGCGCAGTGGTTGAGAGTCCGCCTGCTAATGCAGGGGACACGGACTCGAGCCCTGGTCCAGGAGGATCCCACATGCCACGGAGCAGCTGGGCCCGTGTGCCACAACTGCCGAGCCTGCACTCTGGAGCCCGCGAGCCACAACTTCTGAAACCCGCGTGCTTACAGCCCGTGCTCTGCAACAAGAGAAGCCACTGCGATGAGAAGCCCACGCACCACAATGAAGATCCAATGCAGCCAAAAATAAATAAATAAATTTAAAAAAAAAAAAAAAAGAATGAGACGGATCCAAGGATTTTAAGAGGCGGGGAAAAGTATTCAAGGCAGAGGCAAAAATAAGCCTCAAGGGGGCTGAGTTGTATTTGAGATACTGACAGAAAATCACAAGGAGTGAAGTGAAGGGGGTGGGGCACTCAGTGAGGTTGTTGCTGGGACAGGCTTGGGTCAGTTCATGTTCCACACTCAAATCCAGGTAACGTGGGCATGGGAATGTATTCTCATTTTGTTCCAAAAGCAATGAAAGGGAATGTAAAAAAAAAATTTTTAACATCTTTATTGGAGTATAATTTGTTTATAATGGTGTGTTAGTTTCTGCTGTATAACAGAGTGAATCAGCTATACATATACATATATCCCCATATCTCCTCCCTCTTGCGTCTCCCTCCCATCCTCCCTATCCCACCCCTCTAGGTGGTCACAAAGCACCTAGCTGATCTCCCTGTGCTACGCGGCTGCTTCCCACTAGCTACCTATTTTACATTTGATAGTACATATAAGTCTATGCCACTCTCTCACTTCGTCCCAGCTTACCCTGCCCCCTTGACGTGTCCTCAAGTCCATGCTATTACGTCTACGTCTTTATTCTTGTCCTGCCCCTAGGTTCTTCTGAACTTTTTTTTTTTTTTTAGATTCCATATATATGTGTTAGCATATGGTATTTGTTTCTCTCTATCTGACTTAACTTCACTCTGTATGACTGACTCTAGGTCCATCCACCTCAGTACAAATAACTCAATTTCATTTCTTTTTATGGCTGAGTAATATTCCAATGTATATATGTGCCACATCTTCTTTATCCATTCATCTGTTGATGGACACTTAGGTTGCTTCCATGTCCTGGCTATTGTAAATAGTGCTGCAATGAACATTGTGGTACATGTCTCTTTTTGAATTATGGTTTTCTCAGGGTCTGTGCCCAGTAGTGAGATTGCTGAGTCATATGATAGTTCTATTTTTAGTATTTTAAGGAACCTCCATACTGTTCTCCATAGTGGCTGATTCAGTTTACATTCCCACTAACAGTGCAAGAGGGCTCCCTTTTCTCCACACCCTCTCCAGCATTTATTGTTTGTAGACTTTTTGATGATGGCCATTCTGACAGGTGTGAGGTGATACCTCATTATAGTTTTAATTTACATTTCTCTGATGATCAGTGATATTGAGCATCTTTTCAAATGTTTGTCGGAAATCTGTATATCTTCTTTGGAGAAATGTCTCTTTAGATCTTCTGCCCATTTTTGCATTGCGTTGTTTGTTTTTTTTGATATTGAGCTGCATGAGATGCTTGTATATTTTGGAGATTAATCCTTTGTCAGTTGCTTCATTTGCAAATATTTTCTCCCATTCTGAGAGTTGCCTTTTCGTCTTTTTTATGATTCCTTTGCTGTGCAAAAGCTTTTAAGTTTCATTAGGTCCCATGTGTTTATTTTTGTTTTTATTTCCATTTCTCTAGGAGGTGGGTCAAAAAGGATCTTGCTGTGATTTATATCATAGAGTGATCTGCCTATGTTTTCCTCTAAGAGTTTTAGAGTGTCTGGCCTTACATTTAGGTCTTTAATCCATTTTGGGTTTATTTTTGTGTATGGTGTTAGGGAGTGTTCTAATTTCATTCTTTTACATGTAACTGTCCAGTTTTCCCAGCACCACTTATTGAAGAGGTTGTCTTTTCTCCATTGTATATTCTTGCCTCCTTTATCAAAAATAAGGTGACCGTATGTGCATGGGTTTATCTCCAGGCTTTCTGTCCTTTTGCATTGATCTATATTTCTGTTTCTGTGCCAGTACTATACTGTCTTGAGTACTGTAACTTTGTAGTAAAGTCTGAAGTCAGGGAGCCTGATTCCTCCAGCTCCATTTTTCTTTCTCAAGATTGTTTTGGCTATGTGGGGTCCTACGTGTTTTCTATACAAATTTTGAAACTTTTTGTTTTAGTTCTGTGAAAAAATTCCATTGGTAGTTTGAGAGGGATTGCATTAGATCTGTAGATTGCTTTGGGTAGTATAGTCATTTTCGCAATGTTGATTCTTCCAATCCAGGAACGTGGTATATCTCTCCATCTGTTAGTATCATCTTTAATTACTTTCATCAGTGTCTTATAGTTTTCTGCATACAGGTCTTTTGTCTCCTTAGGTAGGTTTATTCCTAGGTATTTTTTGTCGCAGTGGTAAATGGGAGTGTTTCCTTAATTTCTCTCTCAGATTGTTCATCATTAGTGTATAGGAATGCAAGAGATTTCTGTACATTAATTTTGTACCCTGCTACTTTACCAAATTCATTGATTAGCTGTAGTAGTCTTCTGGTAGCCTCTTTAGAATTCTGTATGTACAGTATCATGTCATCTGCAAACAGTGACAGCTTTACTTCTTTTCTGATTTGGATTCCTTTTATTTCTTTTTCTTCTCTGATTGCTGTGGCTAAAACTTCCACAACTATGTGGAATAATAGTGGTGATAGTGGGCAGCCTTGTCTTTTTTCTGATCTTAGTTGAAATGGTTTCAGTTTTTCACCATTGAGAACAGTGTTGGTTGTGGGTTTCTCATATACGGCCTTTATAATGTTGAGGCAAGTTCCCTCTATGCCCACTTTCTGGGGAGTTTTTATCATAAATAGGTGTTGAAATTTCTCAAAAGCTTTTTCTGCATCTATTAAGATGATCATATGGTTTTGCTTCAATTTGTTAACATGGTTTATCACATTGATTGATTTGCGTATATTGAAAAGTCCTTGCATACACCATGATCAAGTGGGATAAACCCAACTTGATCATGGTGTATGATCCTTTTAATGTGCTGTTAGATTCTGTTTGCTAGTATTTTGTTGACGATATTTGCGTCTATGTTCATCAGTGATATTGGCCTGTAGTTTTCTTTTTTGTGACATCTTTTTCTGGTTTTGGTATCAGGGTGTTGGTGGCCTCGTAGAATGAGTTTGGGAGTATTCCTCCCTCTGCTACATTTTGGAAGAGTTTGAGAAGGATAGATGTTAGCTCTTCTCTAAATGTTTGATAGAATTCGTCTGTGAAGCCATCTGGTCCTGGGCTTTTGTTTCTTGGAAGATGTTTAATCACAGTTTAAATTTCAGTGCTTGTGATTGGTCTGTTTATATTTTCTATTTCTTCCTGGTTCAGGCTCAGAAGCTTTTCTAAGAATTTGTCCATTTCTGCCACGTTGTCCATTTTATTGGCATATAGCTGCTTGTAGTAATCTCTCATGATCCATTGTATTTCTGCACTGTCACTTTTCCTTTTTCATTTCAAATTCTATTGATTTGAGTCTTCTCCCTTGTTTTCTTGATGAGTCTGGCTAATGGTTCATCAATTTTCTTTATCTTCTCAAAGAACCAGCTTTTAGTTTTATTGATCTTTGCTACTTGTTTCCTTCATTTTTATTTCATTTATTTCTGATCTGATCTTTATGATTTCTTTCCTTCTGCTAAATTTGGGGGTTTCTTCTTTCTCTAATTGCTTTAGGTGTAAGGTTAGGTTGTTTATTTGAGATGTTTCTTGTTTCTTGATGTAGGATTGTATTGCTATAAACTTCCCTCTTAGTACTGATTTTGCTGCATCCCATAGGTTTTGGGTCCTCGTGTTTTCATTGTCATTTGTTTCTAGGTATTTTTTAATTTCCTCTTTGATTTCTTCAGTGATCTCTTGGTTATTTAGTAGTGTATTGTTTAGTCTCCATGTGTTTGTATTTTTTACAGTTTTTTTCTGTAATTGATATCTAGTCTGGTAGCATTGTGGTTGGAAAAGATACTTGCTACGATTTCAATTTTCTTAAATTTACCAAGGCTTGATTGTGTCCCAAGATATGATCTATCCTGGAGACTGTTCCATGAGCACTTGAGAAGAAAGTGTATTCTGTTGTTTTTGGATGAAATGCCCTATAAATATCAATTAAGTCCATCTTGTTTAATGTATCATTTAAATCTTGTGTTTCCTTATTTATTTTCATTTTGGGTGATCTGTCCATTCGTGAAATTAGGGTGTTAAAGTCCTCTAGTGTTATTGTGTTACTGTCGATTTCCCCTTTTGTGGCTGTTAGCATTTGCCTTATGTATTGAGGTGCTCCTATGTTGGGTGCATAAATATTTACAATTGTTATATCTTCTTCTTGGATTGATCCCTTTATCATTACGTAGTGTCCTTTGTTTCTTATAGTAGCCTTTATTTTAAAGTCTATTCTGTCTGATATGAGAATTGCTACTCCAGCTTTCTTTTGGTTTCCATTTGCCTGGAATATTTTTCCATCCCCTAACTTTCAGTCTGTACATGTCCCTAGGTCTGAAGTGGGTCTCTTGTAGGCAGCATATATATGGGTCTTGTTTGTGTATCCATTCAGCCAGTCTGTGTCTTTTGGTTGGAGCATTTAATCCATTTACATTTAAGGAAATTATCGATATGTATGTTCCTATGACCATTTTCTTAACTGTGTTGCATTTGTTTTTGTAGGTCCTTTTCTTCTCTTGTGTTTCCCACTTAGAGAATTTCCTTCAGCATTTGTTGTAAAGCTGGTTTGGTGGTGCTGAATTCTCTTAGCTTTTGTTTGTTTGTAAGGGTTTTAATTTCTCCGTTGAATGTGAATGAGATCCTTGCTGGGTAGAGTAATCTTGGTTGTAGGTTTTTCCCTCTCATCACTTTAAATATGTCCTGCCACACCCTTCTGGCTTGCAGAGTTTCTGCTGAAAGATCAGCTGTTAACCTTATGGGGATCCCCTAATATGTTATTTTTTCTTCTCCGTTGCTGCTTTTAATACTTTCCTTTGTATTTAATTTTTGATACTTTGATTAATATGTGTCTTGGTATGTTTCTCCTTGGGTTTATCCTGTATGGGACTCTCTGTGCTTCCTGGACTTGATTGACTCTTTCATTTCCCATATTATGGAAGTTTTCAACTATAATCTCTTCAAATATTTTCTCAGTCTCTTTCTTTTTCTCTTCTTCTCGGACCCCATAATTCGAATGTTGGTGTGTTTAATGTTGTCCCAGAGGTCTCTGAGACTGTCCTCAATTCTTTTCATTCTTTTTCTTTATTCTGCTCTACGGTTGTTATTTACATTATTTTATCTTCCAGGTCACTTATCCATTCTTCTGCCTCAGTTATTCTGCTATTGATCCCTTCTAGTGTATTTTTAATTTCATTTATTGTGTTGTTCATCATTGTTTGTTTGCTCTTTATTTCTTCTAGGTCCTTGTTAAATGTTTCTTGTATTTTCTCCATTCTATTTCCAAGATTTTGGATCATCTTTACTATCGTTACTCTGAATTCTTTTTCAGGTAGACTGCCTATTTCCTCTTCATTTGTTTGGTCTGGTGGGTTTTTACCTTGTTCCTTCATCTGCTGTGTGTTTCTCTGTCTTCTCATTTTGCTTAACTTACTGTGTTTGTGGTCTCCTTTTCACAGGCTGAGGGTTCGTAGTTCCCGTTGTTTTTGGTGTCTGCTCCCGGTGGGTAAGCTTGTTTCAGTGCGTTGTGTAGGCTTCCTGGTGAAGAGGACTGGTGCCTGTGTTCTGATGGTTGAGGCTGGATCTTGTCTTTCTAGTGGGCAGGAACGCATCCAGTGGTGTGTTTTGGGGTGTCTGTGAACTTCTTATGATTTTAGGCAGCCTCTCTGCTAATGGGTGGGCTTGTTTTCCTGTCTTGCTAGTTGTTTGGCATGGAGTGTTCAGCAGTGGAGCTTGCTGGTAATTGAGTGGAGCTGGGTCTTAGCGTTGAGATTCAGATCTCTGGGAGAGCTCTCGCCGATTGATATTACAAGGGGCCAGGCGGTCTCTGGTGAATCCGTGCCCTGAAGTCGGCTCTCCCACCTCAGAGGCTCAGGCCTGACACCTGGCTGGAGCACCAAGACCCTGCTAGTGTTGGAAGGTCTCCTGCCGAGGCGGGGAGTGGCTGTGTCTCACTGCAGGGACAAGGACACTGGCAACAGAAGTTCTGGAAAGTACTCCTTGGCATGAGCCCTCCTAGAGTCTGCCATTAGCCCCACTCAAAAGAGGGAATGTAAAATTTTAAGGGGGAGAAAGGATTGATATGATTGACATACTAAAAGATTTTTCTAGTTGCTGTGTGAGCAGTGGATTCAAGCTTGTTGGAGAGAAATGGAAAGAAGGAGTCAGAATTGGATCAATGGTTTTCAATTTTTTTTTTTTACTGCAATTTACACTTAGATGTAAATTTTCAACCTGTGAGATGTGAATGTCTGTGAGCGGTGTGTATGTGACTGAAAAAAAAATTCATGAAATGGTGCTTGATTTTATCCCTGGTCAGGAATGATGACATTTTGAAGTAATTTTATTATCTTTTTTTGGTTCTGTTTTATTTTTTAAATTCTACTCATGTTCTACCATATTGATTTCACAGCCCACTAGTAGGTTGTGATCCTACCCTGGTTTGCTGGTAGAACTTACAGGAGTTGATGTTAAACTAGACATGGCAAGTAAGAAAAATGGAAGCATCAAGGTAGATCCCCAGATGTATGCTCTACAGTGAAATTTGACAGAGTAGCTGAATATTCCCCATAAAGCCACTGTGAAAATGGGAACATCCTGCATATTGTAAGATGAATCTATGGATTAATGTGTTTTATCTGTTATAAATACCAACAAATGTGCTATTAACATGCGTGCAACTATTTGCATGGATATATGGTTTCCTTTTTTCTGTACATTTCTAGGAGTTAAATGGGTACGTCATAAGGTAAGTCTATGTTTAATTTTTTAAGAATCTGTGAAACAGCCTTCCATAGTGATTTGTACCATTTTCCACGCCCACCAGTAGTATACGATGACCACAGTTACTCCACCTCCTCACAAATGCTCATTATCACCAGTCTTGTAAAATCCATTTTAATTGGTATTTAATGATTTTAATTTGCATTTCTCTAATGACTAATGACATTGAGCATTATTTAAGTACTGATTTGCCATTTGAATGATCTTTGGTGAAGTGTCTCTTTAAATCTCTTGCCCACTTTTTTAAAAATTAGGTTGCATTTAAGTTTTGTTTTTAGAGTTATTTGTTTCTTCCGGGTCCAGTTCTCATAATAAATACAGGATTTGTAAACACTTTTCCGCAGTCTGGGGTCATCTTTTGCTTCTTTTAACACTGACTTTTGAAGAGTGGAAATGTAAAATTTTGATATAGTTCTTGAGGGAGTGGGAAAGGTGCAGAAGGTACGTGGCTTTGGATATATTTGTGTGAGGTATATTCTTTTACTTTAAAGAACCCCTGTGACTCCAGAGTTTTCTTCATAAATGAAGAAAGCAGCAAGCAGATCATAGGCATCAAATTCATTGCTTTGCACAGGGCAGGTGACAGTGATGTGCAGTAGTGTTCCAGAGGCGTCAGCAAAAATGAACCGAAGATATCTTTGAGAAATTTCTGATTTCAGTTGGCACAGAAGAATTCTTGACCAGGTGATGGCAACAACAGCACAGTGATTAATTATAAGGCAGACAAGTTCTGGTAGTGTTGTGGAGTCATCCAGACTCAAGGGCAGAGTTTTACGTTTACGTTACTTAAGCAAGGTGGGACTGTCCATTTCCAGCAAGGAACCCTGACCCCCAAGTAAGATTCCTGAACTTCCTGGAGAAGGAGGACATGGGCAAGTGTTGCAGAAGCATATGTGTTACTGAGAATTGTTTGTTCTGATGCTACGGTATAGCCTTATTTGCTCTACCCCCAAATGAAGATCCAGACATCCCAGTTACATGTTTGAAGTATAGAGCAGTATAGTTCCTTATACAAGATATTGAATAAATTTAATCCCTTTCTCCCAAGAAAAAAGTCTGAAGTAAAAGTCAACTATGATTCAAAAAGTAGTGATCTCTTTATTTTGGGAGAATGATTCTTGAAATAAAAATTAAAAATAAATGAAAAATACATCAGTTTGCTGGGATCACCTATTGGTGCCCTAAAACTCTTCAGTTTTTTTCCATTGGCATCACCAGCATCCCATTCAATGCTGGCTCTTCTTAATTGCAATCTGTGCTTTTGTGAGGATAATAAAAATTTACAGGTGTCTCCTGAGAATGCCTATCAAAATGGGGCACTACTAGAGAATTGCTTTTTTCACTCATTAAATAATCTATTAACATTAAAAATTCTTTACCTTGTGACAAAAAGAAATAAAAACATCTTACACCAGTACACTCAATAAAGCTTAATAAAGCAGAATGAAATAGGTGATAAAAATTAAGCAAGAAAAATGTGGGTAGAATCAACATGGATTCAGGGGTGAGTTTTGTATGCCACCAGTTGGATCCTCCACACTTGCTAGATTTATGTCATAGATCTGGCAGTAAGCTACATATTAAACCATCTGAAGTGGGAAACATGATTAGTCAGGTGATTCATAGCATCCATAAAGTTAAATAATGTGAATGCTGTTCAGGAGAAACACATTATTCTTGGTACTGAAACTAGAGAGAAATTCTTAACTATGTGTCCTAGAGAATGATAAGAACTGAATTTATGTCTACGATGAATTGCTTCAACTCTGTTTTATAAAAGAAGGTTCACAGGTCCTTTCATCAGCAGACAGCAGTTCCTGTGATGGATATTTAGGTAAAGGACTTTGCCTTATCTGCTGGTGTTATTAGAAACACACTTTTGTATGTGGTATAGAACACTAATCTAGCCTTTTTACTTATTTTCAGAAATATGCAAGTCTTTTATCATGATTTTTCTCTCAAATCAGTGGGCGTTAATTACTGTTACCAAAGATAGGTTTCCATTCTTCCTCCCCCTCATCCCCCAGAGAACAGCCCTAAAGAGGCCCTAAGTAAGATAGCAATCCCCAAATCATGCACCATGTCATACACATTCTCAGAGCTGTTTGCAACTGTTAGATTAACAGGAGTTCTCTAGTAAATTACAGCTGGGAAACTGCAAGTTGAACAAATTAAAATAAATTTCTTTGTTGCTGGACTTGTCAGAACCTTTAAAATATTTATTACACACAAAATTTATCTTTAAGTGTTATGTGTATTATTTTATTTTCCAAACTTATTTTCCAAAAAAAGCCTCTCTTTGCAGAGACTCTCATGAGCTCTTTCAAGAAATACTCTTGAGATCTTCCACATTCTTTTATTCTGTACTGTGCATTTGGCTTAATTCCAACATTGACTCAAAATCAATCCTATAAAGAGCGAGTTACATACATTCTGACACTGATACGAGTGCAGAACTTTGACTTGCACTTTTGGCAGTGACTACTGTTAAAATAACAATGAGATGTATTAGCTTGATGGGATTTTAAAGAAATAACTTCTGAAATACTATTTGTTTTTTATGCTCTGAACTGACGTGCATGCCATAAATTTCTTTAAAGATCATGTTGTACCTGATCTTTGCCTTCTAAGTCATGGAAAGGACTTTGGCCAAAAGTAATAAAATCTGATCTAAGAAAATAGAGAGATTAAGTTTCATACATTGCCATTTTCTAATGAAATGTATTAATACAAAGGATTCAAAGACTCTTAGAGACAATATTAAAAATTTGGCAACACATAGCTATGTTCTAAAAACAATTGCCCTCCAAATACATAGGAATAAAATAGGAATGAAGATAATAAACTTGCATTGTGACAACTTACCTATTCTACACAAATTATGCAGCCGTATAGATCTGAAAAAGAGAATAAAAAATAACAATAATCCTGGATATAGCAAGTGCTATAAAGCATGCAGAACAATTGGAACTTCCATACTGGTGAGACTGCTAAATGATGCATACATTTGGGAAAACAGTTAGGCAGTTTCTTACTGTTAAAAGATACGCTTGACATTGGAGGGGCGAAGTCAAGATGGCGGCATGGGAAGATGCAGTGTTCGCATCTCCCCACAACTAGGGCACCCGCTGGAAGCTGGTGGGGGACCTCAATGCCAAAGGAGTTGGGAGGAACCCCCAAGCAACCGTCTAAAACGTGGGGGGACTGAGAGGGGTGGAGAAATGGAGGCTGCACAGGACTGGCGCCCCTTAGGGGTGGCTGGGAGGGGAGAGGGGTTCTCATGCCTGGAGGGACCCTCAGGGGCTAGGATCAGGGGGGAGCACGCCTAGCGTTTCCCTTGCCCAATCAACCCAGGAAGCCTGCCTGGCTCTCAGGCCAGGTCCTGTGCCTTCAGAGGCCCCCTCTAAGCCACATGGGTCTTGGGGACATAGGAGGGAGTCCAGGGGAGAACAGGAGAGGCATGCGGGTGGGACCCTCTAGGACCAGAGGAGCAGGAGAGGCACAGAGGGCATTAGACCTGACCACTCATGCAGGGAAGCCTGCTGGGCTCCCAGGCTGGGTCCTCCCCTATCTGAGATCAGAGGCAAGCCTGGGCCTGTTCTGTTACCTTGAGCCCAAGCCCTCCCCCCTCCACCCCAGAGCCTTTTCCAGCCCTGTGGGTCCTAAGCATAGGCCACACACACTGCCTAAACCCCGCCCACCCTAAGCCTCGCCCCCCACAACCAAGGCATTTTCCACAATTTTTTTTTCTCCTCCTTTTTACTACTGTGGTTCTGTTTTACCTTCTGATTGTTGTTTCATCTATATTTTTATATTCTTTCTAACATATCTGTTAGTTTTCTAGTCTATTTTTTTAACTCTTTGTTATTGTTCTGCTCCTTTTTTTCTTTTCTTTTTTTTTTTTTTGCCACCCCATGCGGCTTGTAGGATCTTGGTTCACAAGTCAGGGGTTGGGCCAAAGCTCCTGCAGTGGGAGCTCCAAGTCTGAACCACTTGACTAAGAGAGACCCTCAGAACCCGGGGAATATTTGTAGGAGTGAGTTCAACTGTAGATCCTAATCTCAAAACCAAAACCCAGCTCCACCCAACAACCTACAAACTCCAGTGCTGGAAGCTACAGGGCAAACAACCAGTAAGTCAGGAACACAATCGTACCCATCAAAAAAATTAAAAAATGAGATGGCAAAAAAATATGTCACAGATGAAGGAGCAAGGTAAAAACCTACAAGACCAAATAAATGAAGAGAAAATATGCAATCTACCTGAAAAATAATTCAGAGTAATGATAGTAAAGATGATCCAGAATCTCAGAAATAGAATGGAGGTACAAATTCAGAAAATACAAGAAATGTTAAACAAAGATCTAGAAGAACAAACAGAGGTGAACAACACAATAACTGAAATGAAAAATAGACTAGAGGGAATCAATAACATAATAACTGAGGCAGAAGAATGAATAAGTGAGCTGAAAGACAGAATGGTGGAAATAACTTCTGAGGAGCAGAATAAAGAAAAAAGAATGAAAAGAATTGAAGACAATCTCAGAGACCTCTGGGACACTATTTGCACCAACATTCAAATTATAGGGATTCCAGAAGATGAAGAGAAAAAGAAAGGGTCTGAGAGAATATTTGAAGAGATTATAGTGGAAAATTTCCCTAACGTGGGAAAGGAAATAGCCACCCAAGGCCAGGAACCACAGAGAGTCCCATACAGGATAAACCCAAGCAGAAACATGCCGAGACACATAGTAATCAAATTGGCAAAAATTAAAGACAAAGAAAAATTACTGAAAGCAACAAGGGAAAAACGACAAATAACATACAAGGGAACTCCCATAAGGTTAACAGCTGATTTCTCAGCAGAAACTCTACAATCCAGAAGGGAGTGACATGATATGCTTAAAGTGATGAAAGGGAAGAGCCTACAACTAAGGTTACTCTACCTGGCAAGGATCTCATTCAGATTCAATGGAGAAATCAAAAGCTTTACAGACAAGCCAAAGCTAAGAGAATTCAGCACCACCAAACCAGCTCTACAGCAAATGCTAAATGAACTTCTCTAAGTGGGAAACACAAGAGAAGAAAAGGACCTACAAAAAGAAACCCAAAACAATTAAGAAAATGGTTACAGGAACATACATATAGATAATTACCTTAAACGTGAATGGATTAAATGCTCCAACCAAAAGACACAGGCTTGCTGAATAGATACAAAAACAAGACTAATCTATATGCTGTATACAAGAGACCCACTTCAGGCCTAGGGACACATACAGACTGAAAGTGAGAGGATGGAAAAAGATATTCCATGTACCTGGGAATCAAAAGAAAGCTGGAGTAGCAATACTTCTATCAGATAAAATAGACTTTAAAATAAAGAATGTTACAAGAGACAAGGAAGGACATTACATAATGATCAAAGGATCAGTCCAACAATTATAAATATATATGCACCCAACATAGGAGCACCTCAATACATAAGGCAACTGCTAACAGCTATAAAAGAGAAAATCAGCAGTAACACAACAGTGGGGGACTTTAACACCTCACTTACACCAATGGACAGATCATCCAAAATGAAAATAAATAAGGAAACAGAAGCTTTAAATGACACAATAGACCACATAGATTTAATTGATATTTATAGGACATTTCATCCAAAAACAGCAGATTACACTTTCTTCTCAAGTACGCACGGAACATTCTCCAGGATAGATCACATCTTGGATCACAAATCAAGCCTCAGTAAATTTAAGAAAATTGAAATCATATCAAGCATCTTTTCTTACCACAATGCTATGAGATTAGAAATGAATTACAGGGAAGAAAATGTAAAAAGCACAAACACTTGGAGGCCAAACAATATGTTACTAAATAACCAAGAGATCACTGAAGAAATCAAAGAGGAAATCAAAAATTGCCTAGAGACAAATGACAATGAAAACATGATGATCCAAAACCTATGGGATGCAGCAAAAGCAGTTCTAAGAGGGAAGTTTATAGCTATACAAGCCTACCTCAAGAAACAAGAAAAATCTCAAATAAACAATCTAAACTTACACCTAAAGAAGCTAGAGAAAGAAGAACAAACAAAATCCAAAGTTAGCAGAGGAAAGAAATCATGATGATCAGAGCAGAAATAAATGAAATAGAAACAAAGAAAACAATAGCAAAAATCAGTAAAACTAAAAGCTTGTTCTTTGGGAAGATAAACAAAATTGATAAACTATTAGCCAGACTCATCAAGGAAAGGAGGGAGAGGACTCAACTCAATAAAAGTAGAAATGAAAAAGGAGAAGTTACAACAGACACTGCAGAAATACAAAGCATGCTAAGAGACTAACACAAGCAACTCTATGCCAATAAAATGGACAACCTGGAAGAAATGGACAAATTCTTAGAAAGGTATAACCTTCCAAGATTGAACCAGGAAGAAATAGAAAATATGAACAGACCAATCACAAGTAATGAAATTGAAACTGTGATTAAAAATCTTCCAACAAACAAAAGTCCAGGACCAGATGGCTTCACTGGTGAAATCTATCAAACATTTAGAGAAGAACTAATACCCATCTATCTCAAACTCTTCCAAAAAATTGAGGAGGAATGAACACTCCCAAACTCTTTCTATGAGGCCACCATCACCCTGATACCAAAACTAGACAAAGATACTACAAAATGAAAATTATAGACCAATATTACTGATGAATATAGATGCAAAAATCCTCAACAGAATACTAGCAAACAGAATCCAACAACACATTAAAAGGATCATAGACCATGATCAAGTGGGATCCCGGATTCTTGCAAGGATTCTTCAATATACACAAATCAATCAATGTGATAAACCACATTAACAAATTGAAGAATAAAAACCATATGATCATCTCAGTAGATGCAGAAAAAGCTTTTGACAAAATTCAACACTGTTTTATGATAAAAACTCTCCAGGTCTTCCCTGGTGGCGCAGTGGTTGAGAGTCTGCCTGCCGATGCAGGGGACACGGGTTCGTGCCCCAGTCCACGAGGATTCAACATGCAGTGGAGCGGCTGGGCCCGTGAGCCATGGCTGCTGAGCCTGTGCGTCCGGAGCCTGTGCTCCGCAACGGGAGAGGCCACAACAGTGAGAGGCCCGCGTATCGCAAGAAAAAAAAAATACTCTCCAGAAAGTGGGCATAGAGGGAACCTACCTCAACATAATAAAAGCCATATACGACAAACCCACAGCAAACATCATTCTCAAACTGAAAGCATTTCCTCTAAGATCAGGAACAAGACAAGGGTGTCCACTATCACCACTATTATTTGACATAGTTTTGGAAGTCCTAGTCCTGGCCATCAGAGAAGAAAAAGAAATCAAAGGAATACAAATTGGAAAAGAAGAAGTAAAAGTGTCACTGTTTGTAGATGACATGATACTATACATAGAGAATCCTAAAGATGCCACCAGAAAACTACTAGAACTAATCAATGAATTTGGTAAAGTTGCAGGATACAAAATTAATACACAGAAATCTCTTGCATTCCTGTACACTAATGATGAAAAATCTGAAAAAGAAATTAAGGAAACACTCCCATTTACCATTGCAATAAAAAGAATAAAATACCTAGGAATAAACCTACCTAAGGAGACAAATACCTGTATGCAGAAAACTATATAACACATTGATGAAATAAATTAAAGATGATACCAACAGATGGAGAGATATACCATGTTCTTATCTTGGAAGAATCAATATTGTGAAAATGACTATACTACCCAAAGCAATCTACAGATTGAATTCAACCCTTATCAAATTACCAATGGCATTTTTTATGGAACTAGAACAAAAAATCTTAAAATCTGTATGGAAACACAAAAGACCCCGAATACCCAAAGCAGTCTTGAGGGAAAAAAACAGAGCTGGAGGAAACAGACTCCCTGACTCAGACTATACTACAAAGCTACAGTAATCAAGATAATATGATACTGGCACAAAAACAGAAACATAGATCAATGGAACCCAGAGATCAATGAGAGCCCAGAGATAAACTCACGCACCTATGGTCAACTAATCTATGACAGAGGAGGCAAGGGTATACAATGGAGAAAAGACAGCCTCTTTAATAAGTTGTGCTGGGAAAACTGGACAGCTACATGTAAAAGAATGAAATTAGAACACTCCCTAACACCATACACAAAAATAAACTCAAAATGGATTCGAGACCTGAATGTAAGACCAGGCACTGTAAAACTCTTAGAGGAAAACATAGGAAGAACACTCTTTGACATATATCACAGAAAGATCTTTCTTGATCCACTTCCTAGAGTAATGGAAATAAAAACAAAAATAAACAAATAGGACCTAATGAAACTTCAAACCTTTTGCACAGCAAAGGAAACCATAAACAAGACAAAAAGAAAATCCTCAGAATGGGAGAAAATTTTCGCAAACGAATCAACAGACAAAGGAGTAATCTCCAAAATATATAAACAGCTCATGCAGCTCAATATTAAAAAAACAACAACCCAGGCTTCCCTGGTGGTGCAGTGGTTGAGAGTCCACCTGCCGATGCAGGGGACACGAGTTCGGCCCTGGTCCGGGAAGATCCCACATGCCGCGGAGCAGCTGGGCCTGTGAGCCATGGCCTCTGAGCTTGTGTGTCTGAAGCCTGTGCTCCACAACGGGAGAGGCCCGTGTACCGCAAAAAAAACCAACAACAAACAAAAACAACAACCCAATCCAAAAATGGGCAGAATAGCTAAATAGACATTTGTCCAGAGAATACATACAGATGGCCAAGAAGCACATGAAAAGCTGCCCAACATCACTAATCATTAGAGAAATGCAAATCAAAACTACAATGAGGTATCACTTCACACCAGTTAGAATTGGCCTCATCAGAAAATCTACAAACAACAAATGCTGGAGAGGGTGTGGAGTAAAGGGAACCCTCTTGCACTGTTGGTGGGAATGTAAACTGAATCAGCCACTATGGAGAACAGTATGGAGGTTCCTTAGAAAACTAAAAATAGAATTACCATATGATCCAGCAATCCCACTACTGGGCATATACCCAGAGAAAACCATAACTTAAAAAGACACATGCACCAAATGTTCCTTGCAGCACTATTTACAATAGCCAGGTCATGGAAGAACCTAAATGCTCATCGACAGACGAATGGATAAAGAAGTTGTGGTACGTTTATACAATGGAATATTACTCAGCCATAAAAAGGAACAAATTTGGGTCATTTGTTGACACGTGGATGGATCTAGAGATTGTCATACAGAGTGAAGTAAGTCAGAAAGAGGAAAACAAATACCGTATATTAACGCATATATATGGAACCTAGAAAAATGGTACAGATGAACCAGTTTGCAGGGCAGAAATTGAGACACAGTTGTAGAGAACAAACGTATGGAAACCAAGGGGGGAAAGCAGCGGGGTGGTGGGGGTGGGGGTGTGATGAATTGGGTGATTGAGATTGACATGTATACACTGATGTGTATAAAATTGATGACTAATAAGAACCTGCTGTATAAAAAAATAAATAAAATTCAAAAAGAAAAGTACACTGGACATTCTAGCAGCTGAAAATGAGACTGTTAATACTTGAAAAAAAAAGATGTGCCTACTAATATTTAACATAGGAACATGATATAGCCTTTCAGTTACTTCCATAATGAGATTATTTATAATAATGTGCAAATTATAATATTTTATGTTTTCTCTATTTGAACTATAAAATTTTTGTCATGCAAATAAAATAAATATACTAACCATGATTTTCAAATTAAAAATGAGTATTTTTTTATGCATATGAACATGGTTGAAAAATCTATATATGGAAATCATTCTTATGTTTGGCTTGTAGCTATTCTATTCTTGTCAGTACTTTTTCCTTTCTATTCATAACTAATTCTGCTATTTTGAGCTTTGAACTTCAGTTTTATATACCCATTTTCTACAACCATCTCCACTTAGATGTCTTTAGCCATCTCATACCATGTTTAAAGCCAAATCCCCCAGTTTGTCCATTGTAGTTAATAACCACTACATTCTTTCATCTACTTAAACCAAATTTTTGAAACTATGCCTGTTCCCTTATCCAGTCTGTTAGTAAACCTTGTCAGCTTTTTTTTTAATTAATTAATTTTTATTTTTGGCTGCATTGGGTCTTCGTTGGAGCATACGGGCTTTCTCTAGTTGTGGAGAGTGGGGGCTATTCTTCGTTGCAGTGCGTGGGCTTCTCATTGTGGTGGCTTCTCTTGTTGCGCAGCATGGGCTCTAGGCACGTGGGCTTCAGTAGTTGTGGCATGTGGGCTCAGTAGTTGTGGCTCGCAGGCTCTAGAGAGCAGAATCAGTAGTAGTGGCACACGGGCTTAATTGCTCCACGGCATGTGGGATCTTCCCAGACCAGGGCTTGAACCTGTGTCCCCTGTGCTGGCAGGCAGATTCTTAACCACTGTGCCACCAGGGAAGTCCTTGTCAGCTTTATAATCAAAATGTATCCAGAATATTTCCAGTTCTCACTACTTCCACTGAAACCTTCCTAGTGTAAGTCACCCACGTGTAGTTCCTGGACTGTATCAATCACTTCTGAACACTCCCTTGCTTTCATTCTCCTCCTCTAAAGCCTATTCCTCACATAGAAACCAGACTGATGTCAGATTATGTGATTCTTCTGATCAAAACCCTCCAATGCCTTTTTGTCTATATTGGTTAGGCCACCATTCGCCTCAAATGGTAACAAATGAAACACAAAACACATTATAATGATAAATTTTGCTTACAGAATATTCTGATTGATGGATAACTCTCCTCCGAGTAGTGACTCAAACACCAAGACATCTTCCATTTTGAGACTTTGTCATTCATCATGTGACTTCCAGATTTTAAAAAGGTGGACCTAAAATTATGCATAGTGTGAACTCATTTATGTGAAATAATGTCCCTGAAAAAAACCTAAACATAAGATATATTGATATGTTAAAATGTTAATGAGTCTCTAATTTGATTAGTGGGATTATGATGGTTTACTTATTTTCTTAAGCATGTTCTACATTTTTCTATATTTCTACAGTGAACCTATATTGCTTTTATGACCTTAGAAAAATAAACTTTTAAAGAGGGTGATATAAGATCACGTTTCCAGTCCAATTCCCAGAAATTCACTCAAAGGACTAAAAGAAAGGATATATGAAGAGGTGTTTTCGACTGAATTGTGACTCCTCAGAATTCATATGTTGAAGTCTTTCCTCCCAATATGACTGTATTTGGATATAGGGCCTTTACAGCAGTAACTAAGGTTAAATGATGTCTTACGGGTGGAGCCCTAATCCGATAGGACTGGTGATCTTATAAGAGTAAGAGAAACAACCAGTATGTATGTACACAAAGGAAAGGCCATATGAGGACATGGTGAAAAGACATCCATCTACAAGGCAAGGAGAGAGGCATCAGAAGAAACCAAACCTGCCAACACATTGATCTTGGACTTCCAGCCTCTAGAACTGTGATAAAATAAATTTATGTTGATTAAGCCACTAAGTCTATGACATTTTGTTAAGGCAGCTTTAGCAAATTAATATAGGAGAGAAAGGACTTCATCAGTTCTAGAGTAAATGGCAAACTAAATATCCCCTTATTCAGAGGGATAAAATTGTGGTAGCGCCAAGAAAAAAATGAGAGTGTCCTTTCTTGCATCCACATTGAAGTTCAACTTAATGTGTGATTTTTAACACTTAATAGAAAGATGACTACACAATAAGCTACTTCTCCAGCCCAGTTTTGCAAAAACAGAGTTTGATTCCTCCATTGTGGTGGATGAACCCTGTAATCTGCATGCGGTCAGGACTGGTGGTGAGAACTACGGCTAAGATTGACTCAGTCTAATTGGAGTCATTTTGGCCTTTGGTGCCAAAGACAGCAGAGGAGGATGGGATCATCTAGGGTGGAGGGGAGTATAGAATTTCTCACAAAAGAGAGAATCCAAATGCTGAGAAACTTTTCCATAAACAAATTCTTATTTTTCCCAGTTGTCAAATTGTCCAAAATCAAAAGACAAGGTTTCTGACTGGAAGCCCTTCATGATGGGCCATGGAAACTCCAGCCTGAATAAAGAGAAATTACGGGAAAAAAACCTTAAATGGTCTTTTTGTATGACAAGTAATATAGGTCAAGAAGAGAGTCAAGATGAGGAAAGCTGGCCACCACTACAGCAGTTCCAACTGGCTGAAAAAACAGGCAGAGACTGGTGGAGACTTGTCATATTCAGAGCTCCTCTTCCCCCCCTCAGGTTGAATTAACAAGATAAACCTAATCTCCAAAATGCCACATAGGCCTGAAGATATAGTACCAAGGAATAATCATCCACATGTGTCTTTTGGGGGGATTAAAAGCACAAAAAGACCTGTACCCATTCAAAGATAAACAAATTGGGGATGAGGCCCAGAAAGAGATTGCCAAAAGTAGATGAAGGGCATTCTTTTGAGTATCCTGAGTATTACCATCCCCAGGTAATTAAGAAGAATTTTAGGCAGCACTGTTTTATGCACAGGAAGAAGTTAAATAGGAAATAAATCTGAAGAAAAAAGAGATTATATGATAAGAAATAGACATAATAGAAATACTAAGAGAGTTAAGGAAAGGATTTAAGAAAACAAATAATGCTACTGTAGAATTTAAAGTAGAACCAGAAGGAAAAAAGAAACAGTGAAGAAAAATACACCTAAAGCATAACCTTGAGCAAATCAGAGCACATTAGAAAATGAAAGATGTAAGTGGTCAGAGACAATATATGTATGTGAAAGACAAATGTGATCTGCTAAACAGATAAATCATATTTGTGAATAAGTATAAAAAAATGGAATAGAAATAATAGCCAAAAATACAATTAGAGAAAATTTCCTTAAAGGAAAGGAAGATTAGAATCTGAGGTTTAAGAAGGTTTACCTCTTTAAAATATTCCTATCAAAGAAACAACACACCAAAATGATTTAATTTCAAGGGCATAAAAGTATTCTGTGAACATCCAAGAGACAGAAATGGCTAACCTAGGGAAGAAAAAAAGTCAAGTTGAACTCAGACTTCATATTAATCTGAAATGTTAAATACTGAAAGAAAATGCAGAGCTCTACATAGAAACTCTCCCCCTCCCCTTCTCTTACAATGAACACATCTTAAAAAATTGTTTTTACGTGATTTATAATTTCATGAACATTGAAACTGTGTCACATGCATAAGAGGCTATGATGAGGAAGATTTTTTATAATTACTAAAGAGTGTTATGTTTAGTGTTAGTTATAAGGTATTGCTTCTCATATCCAAGTTCACACTTCATTGCCTGATCTGCAAAAATGGATCTGAGCCCTTAAATATTGGTCGTGTGCTAGCTGACATAACGTTAGGCTTTGCCAGGAGTGGGCCCTGCACAGTCATTGTTGAAGGAAGAGGTTTTCCTCTCTGGTTTCTTGTGCTCACTTGGCAGTACCACACAGCACTGTGCAGCATCGGGATTCTCCAGTGCCCAGTTCCTGCAATGCTTGGAAGCCAGAGCCTTTACCCCCTCAGGTGGTTTCCTAGGGAAGCGCCTTGGTGAGATACCCGTGGTAAAGAGCTTTCTTAGTCATCCTAGAGGGCAGATTTGTTGGTTTGAATCCTTGGAAACTTCCCAGGTGAAATCTGAAACTGTCCCCCATACACGGAGGGCAAGGGGAGACCAAAGAAAGAGGCCACTCCAGATTGGGAGGTGGCAGGTTTAACAGGCAAGAAAACTTACATACAAGGCTTGTCTGCAGCAGCCACAGAACAAGTAGATCTCTGCACCCATCTGCCAGAATCTTAAAAGTTTATATGAGGTCTTGACTGGTTCAGTCACTAGTCAGTCCAGACGTTTCAACAACACATTGCTCTCTCAAGACTGTGTCCTTGAAAATGGCTCCAGCTGTGGGAAGGGTGGGCAGAAGGTGTATGTATTCCAAGGACAGGGGAGGAGGTGAGGAGCCTCTGAGTGCCTCCAGTTGGGTCAAAGCTAGTGGGTCAACCAGCATTCTTGTCCTCCTCCAATACAATTTCTGGCAAGTTCCTTAGTCCAGCCCTAGAGGTACTGCCTGCCCCTTTCATCTGCTATTTCTTTTTTTTCTTTTTTTTTTCCATCTGCTATTTCTATGCTCTTCCTAGTTTCCTTAACTTTTATTGGTCACTTTGTCATTATTCCAATTCCCAATTATAGCTGAAAATTCTTTATAATTTCCCTGTTTAAATTACTGTGATTTCTCTTTGTTATCAATATCACTAGAGGTTCCTAATATCAATAGGAATGGATAGTTATCAATATCACTAGAGGTTCCCAATCAGTTTTTTAAGTGATTTTTCTTTACAAAAAGTTTCTGATGGCTTTTTGTGCTGAGTTATTTGCAAATGTGGCACTAAGAGTAGCAGGTTTTCGTGTCTTGCATTCTCATGAGATGCTTGTTACTGATATCAGGCTCTTCCCAAGCATTTCCACTTTAACTGGATTAAAGAAGGGACTGCCAGCAAGGCCCCATTGACTAGGAAGTTCTGACTGCGATATTTGGGCAGAAAGGCACCTGGAACTATCTTGGGCTTCCTCTTTCTAGTTCAGGTAAAGGCTTAACATCCTCTGTTCTACATACCTTGGCTTCACCTGACAGATTTCCAGTGAAAGTGTTTGTCTCTGTTGAATTTTTTTTGTGGCGGGACAAATTTTTGACCTAGAGATTTATATTTAGCTAAGTTACTCCCCACATATATAGGTAAGAAAATATTATAGTATAACATGCGATCATATATGTAAACTTCTGGAAAAAAGAAAGAAAACTTGTAATCTAAGCCAGTACAAAAAAAAAGAATGGAGAAAATAAGGAATACAAGGATTGGTAGTGAGCATTAGCATCATTTAAATACAGAGTTAAGTTTAAATGATTGTAGTATATAGATTCATTTGTTCCAGATAAGTTTACTGAATGCCTGTGATGTCAATGCTTCCAAATCAATCATGAATTTAGTGAAGTTCCAGTAAAATACCAATAGAATTCCTTCAAGTTTAGTCTTAATAGATTCATGAGAGCAAATGTGAAAAAAAAGTGTACAATTTCTGAAAAACAATATTCATAAATGAGCAATTGTTCTACAAGTTATCAGAACTTATTACGATAATACAGTAATTAAGACAGCATGGTACCAGCACAAGAATAGACACATGCATCAGTGGACCTGAGTGGAGAGCCTGGAAACAGTCCAGTTAAGTAGAAGAATAGTGTGAAAAGTATTGACTCTAACTAATGGTACGGGAAGAACTGTGGTCTATCAAAGGGAGTTAGGGAAGATATAACATGAAATAATGACTTCATAACATTTACAAAACTAAATTCCAGTTGATGAAAGGAATGATGCCTAAAAATCCTAGAAGAAAGCATTCTAGAAGAAAATATAACACATCTTTTTTACAGAATTCTGGTGAAAACAACATTTATAAGCAAGACCCAAAGTCAGAAGTAATAAAATAAAAGATAATAGCACACACACAGTTACAATCGCTGTATGACAACATATTTATAGCAAAGTTAAAATAAAATAAAAAATGAGAGAACATTTACCACATAGATGAGAGAAATATATACATATATAGAATAGAAATAGCCCATAAATCAATACAAAGAGACAATATAATAAAATCATGTGCAACATGTATTAAAAAGTAAATCACACACAAAGAAAAACAAATGGCTAATAAATGTATTGAGAAGATTTTCAAAATCACTGGGGAAATGCAAATTAAAACAAGATGTCATTTTTCACCAGTCAATTGGCTAAAAACTGTAAAAGATTGATAGTAGCCAATGTTAGCAAGAGAGAAATGCAATTTTGGAGGTGAAGTTGGCATGACTATCAAAATATAAATTTTATAAAACCTTCAACAATGTAATTCCACTGCTAGAAATCTAATTTGAAAATGTGCACAAGTGTACAAGATATTTGTACTGTGATGTTCATTGCTGCATTAAACTTATTAGCCCAACTGCAAGACTACACTTAATTGCACAACAATGGAGAAACAGTTAAGTAAGTTGTGATGATGTGCTGGACCTTGGTTGACTTTTTCTTTAGATCCAGTCCTCACCTTCTCCTTCCCTGCTGTGTTCTCCAGGGGCTGCCCCCTGCAGACTTCCTTTCCTAGGATCCTCCCTCACCTGGCTTTGGACTCCTTTAGGCCAAGGGGAAGTACTGCTGGGAGATTGGTTGGCAGGAAGTACTTTTTTCATCCCCTCTCTGCTCTTCCTTGACAGGCCCATCATGGTTCTAACTTTCCCTGGGTGACCACAGCCCCCAAGCTCTACTCACATAACCTCTTTTTCCATCTATAGTTTAAGGATGCTAGTGGCTTCCTATTGATATTAACCTTTAGATTGCCTCTTTATTCCCATTTGGCTTTTTACTTCTTTCATCATCTCTGTAATTAATTCTTTGCATTAAAGTTCTCTACTTTAAATACTTTAAATAATTTTGTTTGCCTGCTTGGAGTACACACACAGCAGTGCAGCCAGTAAAAAAAAAAAATGCTGTATCACCATATACGGAGTGGAAGAATTTTCCTGATAAGTTGTTGACTTCAAGAAGGAAAGTTGCTATATCTTTATTTAATATGGTCAGTTTAAAAAAATCAATGTGTGTGTGTTTAAATGTTAAATGATGATAATAATAATGATGATAACAATTAACATTTGTAGGGAGAAACAGTTATGACAAAATACCCTCCAGGATAAGTTGTTAGTGAGAAGTTGAAGGGAGGTGTGTATGTATTTTTTGAGGGGAAGGTGTGCTCCTACTTTTTACTTTATATACCTCTATGTTTGGATTTTTTTTCTCCCATGACGCATAATATTCGTAATTTCAAAGAATTTTTAAAGCAGGTAATAAAATACTGTGTCTAATACGATCACTTTCATTAAATATGTATGTCCATATGTATTCATTTATAATAGGAATCCCCTGAAAGTACAGTCAGCTCTGCAATATTTTGAAAGTACAAATTTGTTTCAACAGGATTAATATATTACGGAATAATTTGAGAGTGCCATCTATGTTTGTATGTGATTTTGTCAGGGATAAATTCCAGGTGAATGCTAAAGGTAGCACCCAACTAAACAGAAAGGCTTAGGAAGACACAAAATGCACGCATCTGCACGCACCTTAAACATCTACCAGTGTCCCCAGTCTACCTGTGTGTTATGAACTATGGTATCCTGACCTCTGGTTTTACAACTTTCTGTATGATTTCAGATAAGCCTCCTCCCATACTCCACAGTAACTCACAATCTGCAACTCTTCCAAGGCCCGCTTCCATGAACAAAGGTCAGGTCAGGTCTTTTTCAAGATGAAATACCATACTTATTGTAGTATTTATGCATTTCTTCACCGCATAACATGTGTCAACTACAAATTGGCACTTGCCATCTACCTCTACAAGGATTAAATCATGTGCTGCTGCAGCTGCTGACTTTCAATACCCCCTGAAAGGAGCTCAGGGTGGAGAGCAGAAATGAGGCACTCTGTGCCCTGGGAAAAACTGGCAGAACAGGTCTTCAGACAGTTAGATATTTTCAGGAGCCGATTTTATGAGCCCAATTCTTGTATCTCCTCATATCTAGAAAAGCACTAAAATCCTGTATGGCAACTTCTGTTCCTCGTGACTAGCAGTAACCATCACGAGACTAGCAGAAACCTTCTACAAAAACTATGTGCTTGATTGCATGTACACCCCTTGCTGAAATCACATGTATACTGACCTTCCCCCTTACGTCTTTGGAGCAGTTTTTCAGAGCTATCTGAAGTGCTGTCTCCCGGGCTCTAGTCCTCATTTTGCCACAGATAAAACTTAACTTGCAACTCTCATGTTGTGCATTTTTTTTTAAGTCGACACATGCATGTGTAAAAGTGTGCTACCATTTTTATTAGGTTCCTATTTTTTTCTCCTTGTGGACCATTAAGACATTTTTGAGTATTGCACTCTAATCCTATTTTTCTCATTAGCCCCATGGTTTTTATTGCACAAACTTGCATAGTGCAGTGATTTTTAGCAACAAGTATGTCATATGACAGTGGAACTGATTATACATATATCAAAATGTTAGTAGTGTCTCTGGGTAGTAACTTACTTGTTGCTTATCTATAGTGTCTACTTATTTCTCCTAAAACAATCATGTATTAATAATCTAATTAAATCTACATAAACATTTTTAAAAGATGAGGTGGTAGCCAAAGCATGACCACAGCTTTTCTAGGTGGAGGGCTAATCAGGAAAGCTCTGCTTACTCACTGGTGATGCAACCAGTTAAGGGCCTTCTGGTCTACCTAAGAGGCACAGTCAACGTATACTCCTCCTGGAAAACAGAAAAGGTCTCTCAGCAGCATCTTAACAGCTTCTTCAGAGTCCCCGTTAGTGCTAAGAAGAATACAGATGTGAATAGTTGAGATCCATTAAACAATGCAAATCATGCAAGAAGCTACATGCCCCTAAATTGGTTTTCAAACATTCAGACATTAACATGATACACATCCAGAAATATATAGGCAGTCACCAGTAAGATATATTCAGTGCTTATTGACTTTTGAGCTTAGTCTTATTAAGTGAGATTAGAACACCTTGGCTTTTCAGGAAATGTGACTCTGGGGAGACTACAAACCTGAACACAATGTGAATTTCAAAAGGGAGAGAAAAAAATGTATTTTCCTCATGTGATTCGAGTTTTGAATTTCCACCCACTTTTTCAGAGCGAACTTTCACCTGCTATCACTTTTTTTCTTCTCCTTTCCAAGGAGGTATCATGTGGTTTTGTTTGTTTGTCTTTTTTCTTTTTTAATGATAAATTATTCCACCTGCTGCCAGACTCCACTGTTTATCCTTGATTTGGGCAGCAGCCCTTCCTCCCCTCCCCCTCCTCAAGTGCACTGTTTCTGGGACAGCGTCCCTGAACTCTGAACTCGTTCCTGATTGATCCTTGTATTTTCCTGTCTCTCCACACAGAATCTGCTGTTGGCTGTGCTCTGTGGCGCTTTGTTTTTAGCTGTTCTCTGACAAAGGGCTTGATCTGTGCAGCACATCTCGTCCTCTTTGTTCAGCCTCTGGCTTCAACCACAGAATCACAAATACTCTCCTGCTGGGACTCAGACAAGGGCAGAGATGAAGAACCCAGAAGCCCAACAGGATGTTTCGGTTTCCCAGGGAATTCGCATGATGTTTTACGTGATGAAACCCAATGAAACGTCATTTGAAACCCTGGAAGAGGTGCCTGATTATGTTCAAAAGGTGAGACTCTTAGGTTGCTTCTGTGTCCTGGCTATCGTAAACAGAGCTTCACTGAACATTGTGGTACATGACTCTGTTTGAATTATGGTTTTCTCAGGGAGGTGGACGGACCTGGAGTCTGTCATACAGAGTGAAGTAAGTCAGAGAGAAAAACAAATACCGTATGCTAACACATATATATGGAATCTGAAAAAAAAAAAGAAAGGTTCTGAAGAACCTAGGGGCAGGACAAGAATAAAGATGCAGATGTAGAGAATGGACTTGAGGACACGGGGAGGGGGAAGGGTAAACTGGGACGAAGTGAGAGAGTGGCATGGACATATATACACTACCAAATGTAAAACAGATAGCTAATGGGAAGCAGCCGCATAGCGCAAGGAGATCAGCTCGGTGCTTTGTGACCACCTGGAGGGGTGGGATAGGGAGGGTGGAAGGGAGATGCAGAGGGAGGGCATGTGGGGATATATGTATATGTACAGCTGATTCACTTTGTTATACAGCAGAAACTAACACAGCATTGTAAAGCAATTACACTCCAATAAAGATGTTAAAAAAACAAAAACGGGTGAGACTCTCTGGGAAGAGGCTACTCTTGCTTTTCTCTTAATAAGAAGTTAAACACATTTTAGGGTTTCGTTCATGTCCATTCTTCAGATAATTCTAATAAAAAATAATAGTTTCAAAAAAGCATGGGGCGGGCTTCCCTGGTGGCGCAGTGGTTGAGATTCCGCCTGCCGATGCAGGGGACACGGGTTCGTGCCCCGGTCCTGGAAGATCCCACGTGCCGTGGAGCGGCTGGGCCCGTGAGCCATGGCCGCTGAGCCTGCACGTCCGGAGCCTGTGCTCCGCAACGGGAGAGGCCACAACAGTGAGAGGCCCGCATACCGCAAAAAAAAAAAAAAAAAAAAAGCATGGGGCAAAAGTAGAATTTCCACTTGAATTGAACCTCCACGCAGTATGCATGAACATCTTCTCCTATTAAACTTGTCTTCTCTGATATGTTACTCCAGACTATGATAAAACTTTAAAAAAGTTTTCCTGGACACAGTGGCCTTACAAATTTAGCTGTTAGAAGCTCAGTAGCTAGTGGTTATGTGACATCACTAAACTTTGTAACAGTTGTGTTTCTAAAGGGAAAATTTGTCTACCACCTTCCAGGAACGATTTGCTCATTATTTTAGCAGCATAGTTCTGCAGAATGAATACACAGCTGACTGAGTTCAACCCTGACTTCCCAAGTCTCAGCTTAAACCAAGTTTTCTTTGAAACTCAGGTGTTCAGAGGCATGTTGCACTTCCGGTTCCTGCCTATGATTGGAAGTGGAAATATCCAGAATTAGAACTTGAATGTTTAAGTTCCCCACCCTGTCAAAGTTGTTCTTACAACACTTACTAGTTGAGATCAGAAATAGAAAAGAAAATGACATCAGAGAATATGTTCTTGGGAGTTCAGTTTAGAAAACTTCAGTACTCATGATCAGCTTCCAAATGAGTGAAACCTATAACTTTTTCAGGATTTGATATCACTCCTTCTTTCTGATTTTTTAAAGAAAAAAATGTGGTACTCGCATCTTCATAAATCATTTTTTTAATATTATGATACCAAACCTAGTCCAATATTTGTCATCAATTGTGGATGACAAGAATTTTTTTCTGTGATATAAAAAAAATACTGTATGAATAAAACTTGATGCCTAAAACAAGCATTTAAAATGACCTCATTCTCTGAAATTCTCAGAAGCAAATATTTTGTTCTTACAGTTTCAATTTTGTGATTCCTGTAATTCTAATATGAAAAACTAGAATCATGTGCATCCTTAAGGAAAGCCTTTTAAAGTGGGCCTTAGGCATGTAGATAATAGACTTCTGATTATTGCACTTCTTTTCAAATGTATTTTTTTAGATCTAACTTGAAACACATCCTGCCTAATCTTTTTATTTTCTTGGCAGAATTATCGTCGTTACATCTATAGTTATATTTCATGTCCAAACTGGATGATAGAATTTGAGCATCTGTTTAGTGCGTGTCTGAAATAATCAGATTTCTTTGCCTGTTGGGAGGAAATGATCCTCTAGGATAGGCATATACCTTTTCTGCTATGAACTATCACTCTGGGCCTCCCACTTTGGGAATGACTAATCAGGAAACTTGGAAGAATTTCATACCGAGCACAATAGCATCTCTTTTCTGCAATTTCCTTTCCAGGCAACTCCATATTTCATTTCCTTGATGCTGCTTGAACTGGTTGTCAGCTGGATTCGCAAAGGGAAGCCATCAGGTCCTTTGGACGATGTCTTAACATCCATATCAGCCGGTGTTCTGTCTCGGCTTCCGAGGTGAGTTAGCTGGTTAGCAACACTGAGTGAATAAACTGAAATTCTCCAAGTAAGATGGAAAAGAAACCTGTTGTATGGGGAATTGGTCTATTTTCACATACATCCCCAAAGAACTCAGTTACTGTCCTTATTTAACTTTTTGATGTTTCGTTCATCATGGATTTTTTACATTTGTTATTAAAAATATTGCTGTAAGTATTATTTATCTTAATTACTGAATTTATTGGTGCCTTCTTAAATTTTGTGCCCAAGACAAGTGCTTTACTTGTATTACGCTAGTCCCAGGCCTGAGTGATGTTCTAGTTATCTACTGGAAAATTAATTTGGCCTCAGGTAAATTCACATGCTGTAGCAATCTGGGGTGCAGACACTCCCTACTCAAAGTCATACAAAGCTCTGGATTACTACAGTGGTCTCTTAAGTGGTATCATTGTCTCTAGTCCTACTTCATCTACAGCCAGACATTTCCATAATGTGAATCTGGTGGAAACTCTTCATAGGTTCCTTATAGCCTGAGGAATATTTCTTGCCTGATCTATGGAGGCCTTTGTTTATCCAGCTTTGCTTCTGGTCCCTTCTTTCTTCTTCCCCCTTTGCAGTAGTTGTTCCCTCCATACTCTGCTACTTGCCATTACCCAGATGTCTCACGTGGTCATCCGAGTGGCCAACTCCCATTCATTTCTTAAGTCTCACAAGCATAGACTTCTCTTAAAGAGTCATACTCTTCAGCAAATCTTGCCTGTTTTCCAACCCTATTTTAGGCACCACTTTACTATGGGCTCTATTCGCTGTGGAGTATTGTGCTTACCCCATAATAGAATTGTCACATGATATTAAACTCACCTGTTTGCCTCCCAGCCCTTCCTGCAGGCTTGCATGCAACTTGAGAAACAGAGGTGTTCTTTTAGTTTTAACTCCTATGCCTGGAATGTTGTCTGATACATGGTCGATTTTTTAAAATAAAAACACCTAACATTCCTGTAGTGTTATGTTGATGGTGAAGTCTGAGGATGAAGGGACCAAAAAACAGTAAACAATAAATGACCTACTACTGTTTAGAAAGTAAATTGTAATGTGTTTAGAGGAGATACCAATGAATGGAAGGCTCTTCAGTATATGAGAGTTTTCCAAAGAGCAGAGGGTGAGGGAAGATTCCCTTAGAAGTCTGTGCTTTGCGTTGCTGAAGAATGTTCTCATTCCTGCTTCCCACCCATTGCTTCTTTTACTGTTTTAAGAGCTTTACTTCTAACCAGTGCTCATTGCTTTGGAATGTTTGTACGAACCGCCCAGTGGGAAACCAAGGTGGATTTTTTAAAAATAAAATGAAAACTTAATGATATCTGAGGAAAGGTAAAATAATTTCATATAATTGCATTAAATTGTTTAAAACCTAAATGTAAAATATTTTTCATAAATGTTACTATGAAAAAGGTAGGATAATAGTTATTAAATAATAATAGTAATAGTCATCATAAAAGAGTCTCTAAAAAACTACTCATATGGTTGCACATTCCTGTCAGAATCAGAGAATAATATCTCAAATTATTCTCAGTTAATTTCCAGAATACTCTAATTAAGAGTTTACAACTACCCATAATTTCCTCTATTTCATGTCTCCCTTGAATAGAACTGAACAAGAAATACATTCAACATACTCAAGGGACATGTATATTTGGATATTGAAAAATACCCAGTTGGTTACAATAATTCACTCTGAGAAAGTTAAGTGTATAGGTTTATGGAAATTGGACGGTTGATGAACTGTCAAAATAACTTGATAACTGAGAAGTGCCCTGCAGGTACAATTATGGATCACATATTTTGTTGAGCTGGAATGAATTTATTAAGAACTCAGGGAGACATCAAGTTGAATGAATGCTTCAGCATTTCTTTTACTTTTTTAAGTTTGACTTTGGTCACAGTGAGATTAGATTCTTCTCTTATAATATTGTAACAACTAGAAATATAAACTGTATCCTCAGTACTCTATTTCTGTTCAACACTGTGATTAAAAGAAAAAAAAAAGGTACAGAGTTCTAACAGGAGACCCAATGAGTAAATAGATATTTCTGCTAAAAAAGAAACCCCCAAATATAAGGAAAATGGGGGGGGGAGAGAGAAAGAGAGAGAGAGAAAGAGAGAGAGAGAGAGAGAGAGAAAACAAAACAAACCAGTCCTTCAGGGATAAGCCTGCAGTTCTTTTTCTTCACATCCCACTACTCATAACACTCCTTAAGCTAACACAAGCTGTGAACTCTGGTGCCTTTTGAAAGAAAGGGAAAAGGTTGTGAACTTGAATTTGGAGCATATTTTTCTATAGTTGTATTTTGAATGAGAACAGCATCTTCCTTCTTTTTTGTTCACAATCCTAAATTATGAAATGTGGATAACTTTGTAAGTTTTATAAAGAATTTTATCTTTCATAGTCTTATGTGAAAGATCTCAGCAAAGCTAATTATTTGAAAATAAAATTTTAAAATATTTTCATTTACTTTGTTGCTATTAAAAAAATTCATAGATATAGGCAGAGAAAGCTGATCCTCAGGATGCACGCCCCTCAATCCCCTTTCAGCACAAGACGAGAAGGGGGATTTGACAGAAACTCTTAGAACAATATTTCAGTTGAAGCCACAGCATCAAGGGGAATCCTCCTGCAAATCGTTAACAGCTGAAGGTTAGATTAACACGGCATTGATCATACCCTCTCCGAGGGACTAATTTCACTTTCTATACCAACAACAGGGGCTTGCCACGTCCTTAAAATACATGATTGCAAGAAAAATGGTAGTATACCATTTGTTAATCCCTTTGTGAGGAATTATACTTTGGATAATAATTTGAAATAGGCATGTGGCCTCTGCAAAAAGAAGTTGGGGAAATCAAAGTGCAGCCATGAACATGTTTTTCCACTTTGCCATTCATGTAATGGAAATGCTGTGTGCAGACTTTGAGGAAAAACAATGTTTATTTGAGGATCTCAATTTCGTTATTACATAAAAGTCAAAGTACCTTGAAGATTGGTAGCATACTTACCATATTGATGGAAAAGATATATGTGTATCTTTTCAAATCTTTATGTAAGGAAAATATTCATCATAGACAAGATTGTACCTTGTTTACAAGCCTGTCGGACAGACCATGATATGTAATAAAAGTCCATCTGTCCTAAGAACCAGATTCTGGGCAGGCCTGCATCTGTTTTGCTCTTCTGGAATCCAGTAGGCAGACTTCCTAGTCAGAATGTAGTCCTGAAATTATTGACAGATATGTGTATTTATTGTAGTTAAATGCATTGTATCATATGCAGATAATCTGCCTTTCTATCAATTACTTGCATTTGTCACTATAAAAAGTTAAACTAAACAAAATATTGACTAAATCAATTTTTAAAAATCTATCTGAAACTTCTGAAATATTCTGCTGACTGAAATGCTAATGAGTGAAAAATAATTACGTCTTTTTTTTTCTTGCTTGTTGAAGCAGAGCTCAGTTTCCAATCCTTCATTAGAAAATCGGGACTTCAATTTGTTACTTCCTTCCAATATTTCTGCTTTCATAAATTGCATCCTCCCCAGAGAAATTTTATTCCTGATATAAATATCTACAGTATGTTTGTTTTTAATGGGTTCATTTATTCTGTTGAACAGCAGATTATAAATCAAATTGCAATAGGTTGGAGGGATAATTTAAGTAGGTAAATTTTCAAATGAGTTGGGGACACTCTACTTTTAATACACATGGGTCCCTGCCAATTTTTACTGTGGAACTAGGTCTGCAGTGTTAGACCAAAGGTATCTACAGTTTTACTGGCCATGACTGCCATGGAATTTTCCACTCCTGACAAGAAAGTTTCAATTCATAAAAAAAAAAAAAAAAAATTAAAGAGGAGGATATTAAACTTCTTTGAGATACTTTTGACTCCTTGGGGTGGGACTAGAGAATAAAGGAAAATTGTGTACTGCATTTTTCCACTAGACTTTAGTAGCAGAGGCAATACTGTTTTTGGCAACGTGGGCTTCTGACAAACAAGTACCTGTCATTTGGGATGATGACTTTAGTCAACAGTTATTCATTGTCCTAAGTAAGAGATAAATTTATTTATGTAATGTTAATAATGGTATTTTATTATGAATATTAACATATTTTTATTAACTTAGAAAATTATGAAACGAACACCCCATGCAAACAAAATATATCTAAAAAATCTGCTGGTTTGTTAGTTATTTTTGCTAGAGAGAATGCCCCCTTAACTTTTACATGTCCCCTTAACTTTTACCTTAGAAACCTTATAAATAGACTTTGTTATTAATGGTGTGACTTCAGAGCTAGCTCTTAGACTATCATTCCCAAATGATGAATGCAAGCTTCCTTGCACTTATTAGTCTGGCTTTGCGTGCTTATTCAGTAGAGTAATTGAATTACTTGAAGTAATTTACTTCTTGCAAAGTAAAAAATGTAGCACATTTACTTCTTCCAGATCTACCACATTGTGTTTACAAAAGTCTATGGTTTTGCGGTTGTTTTAAAAAGAAATTAAATTAAGTGATTGTTTCATAAATGTCATTTCACAGTAGGAAATAGCAGTACAAATGTCTGCCTACAGAAGGTAGAGCTTGTGTTATGTATTTTGTTATTACTGAGCAAAAATCAATATTCCACTAGATGGAGCAAAAGTGGCAGTAGCTTTACAGATAGAGAGTGCAAGTTCCTGGGCCAGGTATAAGAGATTTAGAAGTAAACAACGCAATTTATCAGAAATATCAATATATATATAATTATATATATAACATATTGTTATATATATATTAATTTATTTATAACTTCGTGAAACTTGTAAGGGTATTTCAAATGATCTCATTTAAATATTGGTTTATTTTCTAATTTATGATAAGATTTTTAGAAATAAAAAGTCTAATTTATTTTTTTCAATTTTGCATAATCTGGCCAAATTTCTCTAATGACAGTTATAAAATAGTACAAGTTGGCAGACGTCTGTGAACACTGAGTACGTAATTCAACTTACTCTGAAAGTTGCTTTGAAATTTTAACAGTTTGCAATGAGAGCCTTACATCAAATTTCATTTGCTTGATTAATGATTAGAGCATGAGAGTATTTTGAGAGCTAGATAATTTTAAGGTCCATTCAGCCTAATGCTCTCATGTCAAATTAGCTGAGAGATAGTGAGATGGTGAACGACCTGTCTAGTGTTACCTTTCTCTACTTTCGATGATGGGAACATTCACACTCAGATGACTTTGATAACAGATTAGCTTTGTAATTCTCAATCCTCAAATACTTATTCTCATTTATTGATTATTGAAAAATTTCAACATTATAAGGTAACTTTATATTTTTAAAAATCCACCATCAGTACTGGAATACTATTTTGGTATCTTACCAGATTTTACAGTCAGTAAACATTGACAGGAGAGATTTTATTTTATATTTTTTATTTTTTGCGGTATGCGGGCCTCTCACTGTTGTGGCCTCTCCCGTTGCGGAGCACAGGCTCCGGATGCGCAGGCTCAGTGGCCATGGCTCACGGGCCCAGACGCTGCGCGGCATGTGGGATCTTCCCAGACTGGGGCACGAACTCGTGTCCCCTGCATCGGCAGGCGGACTCTCAACCACTGCTCCACCAGGGAAGCCCGACAGATTTTATTTTTATTGAAGTGTAGTTGATTTACAGTGTTGTGTTAATTACTGCTATACAGCAAAATGATTCAGTTATACATACACACACACACACACACACACACACACACACACATATACATTCTTTTTAAAAATATTCTTTTCCTTTATCATAGGATATTGAATATAGTTCTCTGTGCTATGCAGTAGGACCTTGTTGTTTGTCCATTCTATATATAAAAGCTCACATCTGCTAACCCTAATCTCCCATTCCATCCCTCCCCCAACCCCCTCCCCCTTGGCAACCACCAGTCTGACAGGACAGATTTCTAGTGTGGACAGAAAAGCTTACATAAAACACATGAAAAATTAACTGTCTTTCATTTGCCAGAAGATATACTTCAGACCCAAGAGAAATAGCTATTTGGGGGGAATTTATAAAGAATATAGGACAAAATGGGAGGGGAGTCTCTATACATACAGGTTGTTAATTAGAGGAGTCTAATGCCTCCTTATATTTAGATTATTTTCTCAGTCTTGCATTTAAACTTAATGAATAAAACGGATCTAGCATTTGGTTATTCAAAGCCCCTGTGCTACCTAATTTCCATCTCCACATGATAAAGTAAGCTCACTATATATGCATATTACATATGTCTCTTTCTACAGGATAGGGGTTAGAGTTGTCATTTGAATTCCAGAGTGCAGAGTCATATGCTGGGATTGGGGGCTGGGAGAGAATGAAGGAATTGGGAAGAGAAAGAGGAAGAGGGTTAGTGTTATGATTCAAGGTCTGGTGGGAACATTTTTGAAAATATAGGTGCTATTTCCTGCAATCAAGGGCTTTCCAGAGCTTGATAATCATTTCCCAGGTGTATCTCTTGCCGAATTGTTTTTAGTTGTGGGCACTCCATGGCTGTTTTTTCCCATTTATGATGGAAGAGGATCATATTCATCTTGCTGATAGAGAACCGGGAATTTAATTCCCACAGCTTCTCCACTCTTTCCCTTCACCTTGAGGAAAGTTTGGCTTTGTGCTAAGGTGTGAAAAAAAAAAAAAAAGAAACAGCCTTGCCTGTAGTATGTAAGGCATATTTCAGCTCGATTTGTGTCAACCCTAATAAGTAAGTTGACAGAATAATAAATTGGGTGTCTGCTCAAGACCTGGCACCTGTACAGGAAATAAAGTATTTCAATTACAAGCAGGTTCTTTTTGTTTTACACATGGAAGTTTTCCAGGGACCCTCTTTCTATTATTGAAGTTTTGTTATCTGAAAGCCTATTTCAATTGTCACTAGAAAACTGACAAGAAAGATAGCAGCTTTAAAAAGAGATACTGAATTGGTGGGACATTGATGAGGCAGGTGGCTGTATTTGCCCTCTTCACCAGTGTGTCCTCCCTTTCTTGTGCTGTGCCTGGAACCTAGCAGGCACTTAATATGAATTTTTTGAATGACTGAATGAATCCATGAATTGACCTGCTTTGACACCATGTAGTAAAGCGGATATAAAAAAATCTAGATTATTTCAACTTTCTATTGCATTTTCCTAAGTTTTAATTTTTTCTTTCTAGATCAGTCTTTTTTAGGGTTATCAACTGGGGCAGTTTTGCCCCTGGGAGACATTTGGACATTTTGTTGTCACACCTGGGTGGAGGGCTGTGCTACTGGCATCTAGTGGGCAGAGGCCAGGGATGCTGCTAAACCTCCTACAAAGCACAGGATAGGCCCCCACAGCAAAGGATCATCTGGCCCAAATAGCAGCAGTGTCTAACTTTAGAATTTCTGTTTTAGAAAAATTAAGTAATAATAAGTTATAATCATATAAGATTGATATTATTCACCATTTTTTTTCCCTAAAACTTGAATTTTATGTGGTTAATCCTCTACTAATGAGTATTAAGGAGCAATTATAAGGTTTCATAGTTTGGGTAATAGTTTTCACAGGACAGACCCCTACTACAAAGAATTATCTTGTCCAAATGTCAGTAATGACACTGTTCAGAAGCCTTAGTCTAGATGTGTAAGAATTACCAACCAAGCTAACATGCTTTAAAATAAAATTCGTTTTATTCCCCCTACCCTGATAAATAACCTGGATGACAAATTGGAAGACACATTTCAAATTTCAAATTCTTGGATTCCTCAGAGTTCTAGAACAGGGTGAAAGCCCCTGGCCCATGGCCTGTGCTGTCTCATGAGGGACCTCACACACCTGTGTGTGCACACCCCAGACTGCTCGTCCCAGCTCTGTCTACACGTCCAATGAAGCCACTTTTGTCTACCTTGTCATGTTGAGGACTTTACACGCATGCATAGGTGGACCCTCTGGAGGCCTGGACCAGGAAAGAGGCCCATGCAGTCCTGAAAGCAGGCTCAGGGCCACTTGACAGGGGATTCTGGAAGTATTCAGGGCATTGCCTGAGTTGTGACAGGGGTGCTGGGTAGATAGTCTCCTTGGATCAAGGACTCACAATTAAGGACAAAATTGCTCTTTCCAGCCATATAATTGTTGGAGGAGGTCGTGGAGAGGATGCGACCCTGGTTGACCTATAAGCTGAACTTTACTTCCCCTTCCCCTTTCCCTTACTCTCTCCCCTGTCCATGGAATGTAAGTTCCACCTACAGTCCCATGCTAACAGCTGTTTCAAGGATGCAGTCTTGAGAGAGTAAGGTGTTGTTGAGACCATCTGGACTGAATAAGTGACTTGAACCCAGTTAAGACCTTTCTAGAAAATTTTAACATTCTGGAGTGTGAGTATGGACATTTACATGTCTTGCAGCCACAGAACACAAACCTCCTCTCTAAGTTCCTTGTTTGTTAAAACTGCCACTTCCCAGTCTGGAGTGTTCTGTCTCTTTCTTTAGTTTCTTCTTACCCTCCGTGTATGGGGACCAATTTACAAACCTAGAGTAATCTTAAATTGAAAACTGAGTTTTAAGATCTGATGATGTGTAATCCTTTTTCAAAGTGTAGGTATTTGGCATTTCTATTAGTTACTTATATTAATGCTGTTGTGAAGAAGCCTAGTGTTTTATGTTACTGATTAAATAATAACTTGAAGGATTCAAAATGTGAGACAATTTTAAAGTTTTTAAATCACAGTTAAAGTCATATCATAACTAATGTCAACATTAGATTAAAAGTAAACATCTGGGTCTCCAACAAAACCAGTAACATGCTAATTCATAGATGATGACTATGTAAAGGGAAATACTAGTGAAATAATGAATTTTAACAATAAACTAATGAGCTGCTTCTTTGACTTTTATTTAAAGTTAGAATATTTCAGAACTTTCTCACTTGTTCATGGTTTATAAATAAATCTTTATTAAGTAGAATAATTCATTTTACATATGAGTGAAAAATATTAATGAAAAAGTCAGTTCAATCATATCTATAAAAGTGATAAAAGGAATGATTATCTTGAGTCTGATCCTAAATTTGATCACAGGAGATTTAAAAGAAAAAATACTACTCTTTATAAAATTGAAGTATATTATGTATATTTTTGAAATTTCTTGACATAAGAATTTATAGAAGCTTGGTAGAATATGTGGTAAGAGATATGCTGTCTGGGTTTTAAAAACAATTGTTTATTTCTAGGGAAAAATTATTCCCTTATATTTTGAGATCCATAGTTTATATTACTGTAAGAAATACTGATATGCTATGAGAATCCAATTTGTAGTCTTAAGAATAATATCTAGAAAACATAGAGTGTGTGTGTGTGTGTGTGTGTGTAAAAGAGAGGAGGGACTAGACAGGAAGAGAGAATAGAGTCAGTCAGAAGAAACTTTAAAGGCAAACTTTATGGGATTAATATATTTTAAGGCAGTAGTCATTTTGCAGTCCCTTTAAAAAATATGCTATTTATAATTTTCTACTTTTTACATTTCCTTTAAAAAGCACCCTTCTTGTGTTCTTTACTAAGATTTAGAAATGACAGTCACAGAAAATAAGTCATAGTTTTGTCATTTTTATGTTATATGGTTTCCATGAAAAGTATTTTTAAGAGACATATAAAGGGAACTTCCTCAATTCCATGAAATAGGGGAATAGTTGACATCCATGATGCCTGTTATGCAAAAGGAAACATCATGTGAATCATTTTGATACCAAGGAAATTGAGCCTCTTCAAAGGTATGATAGAGCAGTAAGAAGCCAAGAGAAAGGGGGAAAGGATTTTATTTTTATGTATGAACATATTAATTTTTAAATATTATCTAAAATGGTTTAGCATAATTTTACATCTAAAATATAGTATAATCATTGCTTATACATTGTATCTTTCCAGTTGGTTTTCCAGGAGCATTGAACTGACCAGTTACATTTATATCTGGGAGAACTACAGGCTTATCAGTTTGCCTTGGGATTCTCCATGGACTTGGTATTTAACTTTCTTGGGAGTTGACTTTGGTTACTACTGGTTTCATCGTATGGCTCATGGTAAGTTGAAAACCAAGACTTTTTTGATACTCAACTTATGTTGAACTGTGTTTGCCACATAGCTGGTATTCAGTAAATATTTATTGAACAAGTGACTAGATGAATAACTTAGTTTATTTTACAGCATCTAAAGATTAATAATGAAATTTCATTTGTAATTTAAATGGAAACAATCTGAAGTCATTGTTGAAAAAAAGTGAAATTATAGAGGTACATTTTTCACACCCCTTGTATATAATTTATTTTTAAAACCATTTAGAAAGTGTTGACTATAGCATCACTCCACACCCCAATTATCAAGGGTCTTTCAGAAGAGCTTTGTAACAGCATGGAATCCTAGGTAACCTGCTGTCATATGTAAGCCTGATTCATGTTCTTGGCAGTATTGCCATATTTACAAATGAAAATGCAATCAGCTAGGCATTAGCCATAATGCACTTTAGTGTGACCACAGCTTTGCAAAATTTCTCATCTGCTACAAAGCCTTCTTACGGTACTGGTTCACTGAACTTGCTTTTGGGGATTCTTGGCCACACCTTCCAAAGAAATGTTTTGTTATGGAATGGAAAATGGAAGAGCATGGAGCTGTCTAAATCTCTCGTGAGATAAGCAGAAATTGGAGAATGATTGTAGAGCTAAGATGAACAAGTGGTCTCTAAGGAGGAATTAGGCATGCAAAATATTGCTGAAGGGAAACGGAGGAAAGTGCTAATTTGGAAAAACTACTGAAGAGCAGAACTCAGGATTTCAGTGGGTAGTTGGGTTGAGTGGGTGGGGAGGAAGGAAGGAAGAGGAAGAAACCTGGAATAATAATAAAAAATAGATGGGAGGTGGAAAGAAGAGCTCTGAGATCAGGGTGAATAACTGAGCTATGTGTGTAGGAGTATGTGTGACCAAATATCCTTCCCAAGCAAGGATGAAGGAAATAGGAGTAGCATGGACAGCGTTATGCTTAAGGCAGTTAAACTTTAAACATGGCATTATTTTGTTAAGCACTTTAAACATGTACATTTAATGAGACTATAAAAAGTGTTAATTCATTAAAAACTTTGTAGTGAACAGATAAACTAGAAAAAGTTATTTATTTTGTGTATGATAACCTTTGTCTTTGAAAATAATAGGTCAGCTCCTTACATCATTTCCTTATATATAAATGTAAGAGGATACTCCCAAATTGAACATGATTAAGAATAAAATAGGATTGATGTGGTAAACTTGGTATTTTATTTCAAAATAGTAGTTTTCTCCCTAAAATAAACCCATTGGCAATTTTCCTCACTTTCTATGCAGCAAATGGGTAATGCAGAAAGCATTTACATTGTATTAATTAATTTCAGGAACCTTCTAATATCACTCTGTCCTGTATAGATGTGTGTGTTTGGAAAATCTGCTAATTTGCTTAATATTTGAAAGCCCATTATAACAGGAAACAAAGAACCAACAGAATATTACCAAATATAAAACTTTAAAAAATATGTTGATTGTAAGTGCTCTCAGGGAATAGCAATAAAGTAAAATAATATATTAAAAACATGGAATCAAGGCTGTTTAAAGTATGCTTCCCATTAGAAAATTTTGAACCAAGTCCAGTAAAGGCAGGCATTAAAAAAATCTGAAAACCTTCTGGAAAAACACTCACCACTTTAAGGCTATGAAGCTTACTCATAAGTTCAAAGACTTTTGACTTGTGATGGAAAGCTAGTTGGAAAAAAATGATATTTCACTGTGCAAATATATAACATAGTTATAGACTATATTCCCCACACTGTACATTTCATACCCATGTCTCATTATTTGAATCTGGAAGTTTGTACCTCTTAATCTCCTTCACCTACTTCTTTCCTCCCCACCACCCCCATCCCCTCACAACTACCTGTTTTTTCTCTGTATCTATAACTCTGTTTCTGTTTTGTTATATTTGTTTTGTTTTTTTAGATTTCACATATAAGTGAAATAATACAGTATTTGCCTTTCTCTGTCTGAGTTATTTCACTTAGCATAATACCCTCTTGGTCCATCCATGTTGTCACAAATTGTAAGATTTCATTCTTTTTTTTTTGGCTGAGTAATATTCCATTATGTATATATATATATATATACACCACCTCTTCTTTATCCATTCATCTATGATGGGTGTTTAAGTTTCTTCCATTTCTTGGCTATTGTAAATTATGTTGAAATGAACATAGGGATGCATATATCTTTTCTAAGTACTGTTTTTGTTTTCTTCGGATAAGTACCCAGGTGTGGAATTGCTGGATTGTATGGTAGTTTTATTTTTAATTTTTTGAGGAATCTCCATGTTGTTTTCCATATTGGCTGTACCAATTTATGTTCCCGCCAACCGTGCACAAGGGTTCCTCTTTTTTAACATCTTAGATAACACTCCTTATTTGCTGTAGTTTTGATAATAGGCATTCTGACTGGTATGAGATAATATCTCATTGTGGCTTTGATTTGCATTTTCCTACTGATTACTGATGTTGAACATCTTTTCATGTCCCTTTTGAACATCTATATGTCTTCTCTGGAAAATGTTTATTACAATATTCTGCCAATTTTAAAATCAGGTTGCTTTTTTTTTTAATGTTGAGTTTCTATGTTGAGTTCTTTGTATATTTTGGATATTAACACCTTATCAAATATATCATTTGTAAATATCTTCTTCCATTCATTGGTGGCCTTTTCATTTTGTTGATAGTTTCTTCTGCTGTGCAAAAGCTTTTTAGTTTGGTGTAGTCCCATTTATTTATTTTTGTTTTTGTTTCCCTTGACTGAGGAGACACATTCAAAAACATTTTTTGCTAAGACTGATGTCAAAGACAGTATTGCCTATGTTTTCTAGATTTTTTATGGTTTCAGGTCTTACATTTAAGTCTTTAATGCATTTGGAATTTATTTTTGTGCATGGTGTGTGAGAGTAGTTCAGTTTGATTCTTCTGCTTATAGCTGTCCATTTTTCCCAGCACCATCTATTGAAAAGAATATCTTTTCCCCATTGTATAATCTTGCCTCCTTTGTTGTAGACTAATTGCCCATATAACTGTGGGTTCATTTCTGGGATCTCTATTCTCTTCCATTGATCTGTGTATCTCTTTTTGTACCATACTGTTTAGATGACTTTACCTTTGTAGTGTAGTTTGAAATCATGGTGTGTGATACCTCCAGCTTTGTTCTTCTTTCTTAATATTGTTTTGGCTGTTCAGGGTTTTTTGTGTTTCCATACAAATTTGTCTCATTTGTGCCAAATATTTTTGCTCAAAAGGAGAATTTGAAAAAGTTTCTGTTACTAAAGGCATATGATGCATTAGCAAATAAGATCTACGAGCAAAGACATTTTAGACCACAAAAGGCCAAATCAATTGGAATCTATCCTCTTTCACTTATTAAACAAGTGTAATTGTGACTGAATTTAGTGTCATAATATTAAAATCTACAATAAAAGAGACTAAGCATGGTGAAGTACTAGGAAAATACTCTAAGTGAAAATTCCAGCAAGAATCATTAACTAACTTAGAGACTTCTTTCTATGATTATAATCTTTTCATTCATGCATCTACTCATTCATGCATTAACTTTTTCAACAAATGTTTAATGACCATCTATCTTATACGAACCCTATATTAGGCATCAGAGGTAGCTTGGATAATAACATATGTGAACACCAGTTGTTCATTTTATTATGGGTAAAAGACATTAACAATTAACTACAATAATGATAGGGGAAGTGCAAAGATGATTTTGGAGTGAATTCTTAAAATTCACAAAAGAAACTTTGTCCTTCTCATTGGCATTAGTTCTTAAATTTCCAAACTTCTGAATATGCTGATTAACCTTTTTCAAAGTGGTTATATAAAAACCAAATGGAATTATGTTAAAAACTCATATTCCTTCACACCCCAGGGAATATTCATTGGAGTGAGGTCTCACAGTGTTCCTCACCTCAGTACCAAGACCCAGCTCTACCCAATAGCCTACAAACCCCAGTGTTGGAAGCCTCAGGCCAAACAACCAGTAAGACAGGAACACAATCCCATTCATTAAAAAAAAAAAAAAATGAGATGGCGAAAAAATATGTCACAGATGAAGGAGCAAGGTGAAAACCTACGAGACCAAATAAATGAAGAGGAAATAGGCAATCTACCTGAAAAAGAATTCATAGTAATGATAGTGAAGATGATCCAGAATCTCAGAAATAGAATGGAGGCATGGGTTAAGAAAATACAAGAAATGTTTAACAAAGATCTAGAACAACTAAAGAACAAACAAACAGAGATGAACAACATAATAACTGAAATGAAAAATACACTAGAAGGAATCAATAACAGAATAACGGAGGCAGAAGAACAAATAAGTGAGCTGGAATGCAAATGGGTGGAAATAACTGCCGAGGAACAGAAAAAAGAAAAATAGACTGAAAAGAATTGAATACAGTCTCAGAGACCTCTGGGACAACACTAAACACACCAACATTCGAATTATAGGGGTCCCAGAAGAAGAAGAGAAAAAGAAAGGGTCTGAGAAAATATTTGAAGAGATTATGGTTGAAAACTTCCCTAACATGGGAAAAGAAATAGTCACCCAAGTCTAGGAAGCACAGAGAGTCCCATACAGGATAAACCCTAGGAAAAACACACCAAGACACATATTAATCAAACAAACAAAAATTAAATTCAAAGAAAAAGTATTAAAAGCAGCAAGGGAAAAACAAAAAATAACATATAAAGGAATCCCCATAGGGTATCAGGCTGATTTTTCAGTGGAAACTCTGCAGGCCAGAAGGGAGTGGCAGGATATACTTAAAGTGATGAGAGAAAAACCTACAATCAAGATTACTCTACCCAGCAAGGATCTCATTCAAATTCGATGGAAAAGTCAAAAGCTTTTCAGAAAAGTAAAAGCTAAGAGAATTCAGCACCACCAAACCAGCTTTACAGCAAATGCTAAAGAAACTTCCCTAAGCGGGAAACACAAGAGAAGAAAAAGACCCACAAAACCAAACCCCAAACAATTAAGAAAATGGTAATAGGAACATACATATTGATAATAATGTTGAATGTAAATGGATGAAATGCCCCAACCAGAAGACACAGACTGGCTGAATGGATACAAAAACAAGACCCATATATATGCTGTCTACAAGAGACCCACTTCAGACCTAAGGATACATGCAGATTGAAAGTGAAGGGATGGAAAAAGATATCCCATGCCAATGGAAATCAAAAGGTAGCTGGAGTAGCAATTCTCATATCAGATAAAATAGACTTTAAAATAAAAACTGTTACAAGAGATAAGGAAGGACACTACATAATGATCAAAGGATCAATCCAAGAAGAAGATATAAGAATTATAAATGTTTATGCACCCAACATAGGAGCACCTCAATACATAAGGGAAATGCTAACAATCATGAAAGGAGAAATTGACAGTAACACAATAATAGTAGGGAACTTTAACACCCCAGTTACACCAATGGACAGATCATCCAAGCAGAAGATAAATAAGGGAACACAAGCTTTAAGTGGCACAATAGACCAGATAGATCTAATTGATATTTATAGAACATTCCACCCAAAAGTGACAGAATACACTTTCTTCTCAAGTGCACATGGAACATTCTCCAGGATAGATCACATCTTGGGTAACAAAACAAGGCTTGGAAAATTTAAAAAAATTGAAATCATATCAAGCATCTTTTCTGACCACAATGCTATGAGATTGGAAATCAATTACAGGAAAAAAACTGTAAAAAACACAAATACATGGAGGCTAAACAGTGCACTATTAAATAACCAAGAGAACACTGAAGAAATCAAAGAAGAAATAAAAAAATACATAGGAACAAATAACAATGAAAACACGGTGATCCAAAACCTATGGGATGCAGCAAAAACAGTTCTAAGAGGGAAGTTTATAGCAATTCAATCTCACCTCAAAAACCAAGAAAAATCTCAAATAAACTATCTAACCCTACACCTAAAACAACTAGAGAAATAAGAACAAAGAAAACCCAAAGTCAGAAGAAGGAAAGAAGTAATAAAGATCAGAGCAGAAATAAATGAAATGGAAATGAAGAAAACAGTAGCAAAGAGCAATAAAACTAAAAGTTTGTTCTTTGAGAAGATAAACAAAATTGATAAACCCTTAGCCGGATTCATCAAGAAAAAAAGGGAGAGGACGCATATCAATAAAATTAGAAATGAAAAAGGAGCAATCACAACTGACACTGCAGAAATACAAAAGATTATAAGACTACTACAAACAACTATATGCCAATAAAATGGACAACCACGAAGAAATGGACAGATTCTTGGAAAGTTACAATTTTCCAAGACTGAACCAGGAAGAATTAGAAAATATAAGCAGACCTATCACAAGTAATAAAATTGAAACCATAATTAACAATCTTCCAACAAACAAAAGTCCAGGATGATGGCATCAGAGGCGAATTCTATCAGTTAGAGAAGAGCTAACACCCATCCTTCTCTAACTCTTCCAAAAATTGCAGAGGGAGAAACACTCACAAATTCATTCTGTGAAGCCACCTTCACCCTGATACCAAAACCAGGAAAATATATCACAAAAAAAGAAAATTATAGACCAATATCACTGATGAACATAGATACAAAAATCCTGAACAAAATACTAGCAAACGGAATCCAACAGCACATTAAAAGGATCATACACCATGATCAAGTGGGATTTATCCCAGGGATGCAAGATTTCTTCAGTTTACACAAATCAATCAGTGTGATACACCACATTACCAAATTAAGGAATAAAAACCATATGATCATCTCAATAGGTACAGAAAAAGCTTTTGACAAAATTCAACACCCACTTATGATAAAAACTCTCCAGAAAATGGGCATAGAGGGAACCTACCTCAACATAATAAAGGCTGTATATGACAAACCCACAGCAAGCATCATACTCAATGGTGAAAAACTAAAAGCACTTCCACTAACATCAGGAACAAGACAAGGATGTCCACTCTCACCACTCATATTCAACATAGTTTTGGAAGTCCTAGCCACAGCAATCAGAGAAGAAAAAGAAATAAAAGGAGTACAAATTGGAAAAGAAGAAGTAAAACTGTCACTGTTTGCCGATGACTTGATACTATACATAGAAAATCCTAAAGATGCCACCAGAAAACTATTGCAACTAAGCAATGAATTTGGTAAGGTTGCAGGTTACAAAATTAATACACAGAAATCTCTGGCATTCCTATACACCAACAAGGAAAAATCAGAAAGAGAAATTAAAGAAACACTCCCATTTACCATTGCAACAAAAAGAATACAATACCTAGGAATAAACCTGCCTAAGGAGGCAAAAGACTTGTACTTACAAAACTATAAAACACTGATGAAAGAAATCAATGATGACATATACAGATGGAGAAATATACCATGTTCTTGGATTGGAAGAATCAACATTGTGAAAATGACTATACTACCCAAAGCAATCTACAGATTCAGTGCAATCCCTATCAAACTACCAATGGCATTTATCACTGAACTAGAACAAAACATTTTACAATTTGTAGGGAAACACAAAAGACCCCAAATAGCCAAAGCAATCTTGAGAAAGAAAAACGGAGTTGGAGGAATCAGGCTCCCTGACTTCAAACTATACCACAGAGCTACAGTAATCAAGAAAGTATGGTACTGGCACAAAAACAGAAATATAGATCAATGGTACGAGGTAGAATGCCCAGAGATAAACCCACGCGCACATGGGCACCTAATTTATGACAAAGGAGGCAAGAACATACAATGGAGAAAAGATAGCCTCTTCAATAAGTGGTGCTGGGAAAACTGGACAGCTACATGTAAAAGAAAGAAATTAGAACACTACCTAACACCATACACAAAAATAGACTCCAGATGAATTAGAGACTTAAATATAAGACCAGACACTATAAAACTCTTAAAAGGAAAACACAGGAAAAACACTCTTTGACATAAACCATAGCGAGATCTTTTTTGACCCACCTCCTAGAGTAACGGAAATAAAAACAAAAATAAACAAATGGTTCTTAATTAAAGTTAAAAGTTTTTCACAGCAAAGGAAACCATAAACAAGACAAAAAGGCAACCCTCAGAATGGGAGAAAATAGTTGCAAATGAAAATACAGACAAAGGATAATCTCCAAAATATACAAACAGCTCATGGAGCTCAATATCAAAAAAAAAACAAACAATCCAGTTAAAAAATGGGCAAAAGACCTAAATAGACATTTCACCAAGGAAGACATACAGATGGCCAAGAGGCACATGGAAAGCTGCTCAACATCACTAATCATTAGAGCAATGCAAATCAAAGCTACAATGAGGTATCACCTCACCTCAATCAGAATGGCCATTATCAAAAAATATAGGGGCTTCCCTGGTGGCGCAGTGGTTGAGAGTCTGCCTGCTGATGCAGGGGACACGGATTTGTGCCCCGGTCTGGGAAGATCCCACATGCCGTGGAGCGGCTGGGCCCGTGGGCCATGGCCCCTGAGCCTGCGCGTCCGGAGCCTGTGCTCCGCAATAGGAGAGGCCCGCATACTGCAAAAAAAAAAAAAAAAAAAAAAAAATATATATATATATATATATATATATATATATATATATAAACAATAAATGCTAGGAAGGGTGTGGTGAAAAGTGAACCCTCCTGCACTGTTGGTGGGAATGTAAATTGATACAACCACTATGCAAAACAGTCTGGAGGTTCCTTATAAAACTAAAAATAGAACTACCATATGACCCAGCCCTGAGAAAACCATAATTCCAAAAGAGACATGTAACACAATGTTGATTGCAGCAGTATTTACAACATGTAGGACATGGAAGCAACCTAAATGTCCATCAACAGATGAATGGATAAAGAAGATGTGGCACATATATACAATAGAATATTACTGAGCCATAAAAAGAAACTAAACTGAGTTATTTGTAGTGAGGTGGATGGACCTAGAGTCTGTCATACAGAGTGAAGTAAATCAGAAAGAGAAAAACAAATACTGTGTGCTAACACATATATATGGAATCTTAAGAAAAAAAAAACATGGTACTGATGAACCTAGTTGCAGGGCAGGAATAAACTGATAGACATAGGAATTGGACTTGATGACATGGGATGGGAGGGTGAAGCTGGGGCGAAGTGAGAGTAGCATCGGTATGTACACACTACCGAATGTAAAATAGTTGGCTGGTGGGAAGCAGCAGCATAGCACAGGGAGATTGTCTCGGTGCTTTGCGATGACCTAGAAGGGTAGGAGAGGGAGAATGGGAGGGAGGCTCAAGAGGGAGGGGATATGGGGACATGCGTATGCACGTGGCTGATTCGCTTTGTTGTGCAATAGAAACTAACACAGTATTGTGAAGTAATTATACTCCAATAAAGATCTATTAAAAAAAAAACCCTCATATTCCTGAAATGATGATGCTAGTAATAGTATTAATGTTAATACTAATAAGTAGAAATCAACTATTATTGAAAGCCATTGGAGAAGCAACAAGTATAGTGGTAGAAAAACGTAGATTTTGAAGCCAGAATATTGGAAGACTCAATATTCTCAAGATGTCAGTGCTTTCCAATTTGCTCCATATATTCAATTCATTCCCAATCAAAATCTTAGCAAGTTACTTTGTGGATATTGACAAATTGATTCTAAAGTTTATATGGAGAGGCAAAAGACTAGCCAATACAGAATATTGATGGAGAAGAAAAGAATAGCCAACAAAATATTGACAGAGAAGAACAAAGTTGGAAGACTGACACTACCCTACTTCAAGATTTATTATGAAGCTATAGTGGTCAAGAGAGTGTGGTACTGACAGAAGAAAGACAAATAGATCAATGGAATAGATTAGAGACCCCCAAATAGATCCACATAACTATGGTCAACTGACCTTCAACAAAAGAGCAAAGGCAGTGCAATGAAGCAGAGTCTTTTCAAAAAATAGTGCTGGAACAACTGGACATCTACATGTAAAAAAATGCTTCTGAATACAGACCTAACAGCCCTTCGCAAAAGTTAACTCAAAATGGACCACAGACCTAAATAGCGAACAAAACTATAAAACTCTTTGAAGGTAACATAGGAATAAACCTGTAAGATTTTGGGTGTTGAGATGACTTTTCAGGTACAACAACAAAGGCATGATCCATGAAAAAATTGATAAGCTGGACTTCATTAAAATTAAAAACTTCTGCTCTGTGAAAGACAGTGTCAGAAGGATGAGAAGATAAGCCAGATAGGAGAAAGTTTTTGCAAAATACACATCTGATAATGGACTGTTCTCTAAAATATACAAAGAACTATTATAGACAACCTCTGTAAGTAGATTGTAAGGAATGATCCCTGGAGCTAAACTGCCTAGGGTCAGACCTTGGCTCTACTACCTACTGTATACTATTGAGCAAGCTATGCCTCCTTTTATTTTTCCTTATTTGTAAGACGCAAATAACAATAGTGTAACCCACATAAGATCATTGTGAGGTTTAAATGAATTGCAATTGAGAAAACACTTAGGGCAGAGACTGATACATAATTAAGTAAAAAAATAAATATTAACTATTATGTTGTCAGGTCTCTCTGTTAATATGTTATATATAATAATATTATGAAAATTATCATTTTTTCCTTAAATGATACTTAAATATATTAGTTGTTAAAATAATTATCTTTCTCAAAATGCATAATTAAGTTTAGTTATCCTCATACAACCTCAATTTTTTCTTATTGTTACCTGGAGATAATAATAATACTTCATGAAGGATCTTGTAAAGATGTCCTATATATTTGTATCATTGGGTATATGTAGAAATATATAATATATACTAAAGCTAGAGAATTCTGATTATATCAAACAGGTCATGTGGATTTTGATTTATCAGTTTTAACAAAATCGTCTCTGTGTTTAATAAGGTGCATGTATTGGAAAATGAACATTTCAGGCCTCACCACCAGGTCAGATATATAGACAATAGGGAACACTGAAAGACTGTGTTTTAGGCTTCCACTCATACAGACATGATATTAACAATCTTTTCCTAAATGAATAGTTGTCAACTATAAGAATAAAATTACAGTATCCTTTGCTTTTAAAATTGTTTCTTTCCTCAAGTGAATGTCATATAATTTGAATTGTTTTTGGTAGGTCAAACTTATTCATACTCTTTTTTCCTTCAAACATCATTGTTTTTACCTTGTTCTTTTGGAAGAAACAAAATCTATTAGAATTTATAAATTTTATTTATATGTTAAAGTTTCTTTTGTTGCCTTCTCAGCTTAATTAAATATTAATTTGTCAAAAGTTTTTTCCTTAGAGATTGAAATCTCTTTTCCAGGACCTAGAAAATGACTTGAAAAAAATCACTAAAACAGATTTGTTCCTTCTTCTCTTACACTAATAGGTAATTTGACTTTGTCCTTTTTCTTACAATTTGAAGCCTCATATTTCTTAGAATGCTTTCCAAAATGTAATTTTGTGTTATGGGCATTTCTAAAGTATGTGTTTGATTTTTTTCCCCTCTCCAAATTCACACAAATCTTGATAATGCAAAAAAATACCCTCCACAACTGTAGGGTTTTGCAGTATGTAGCTTGTGCTGCATCATTTTTTAAAAACAAATGTTCAGTGCCAGCTTTGTGCCTTCGAGCTGTTTGAAGCACTGAAGGGGACACGTCCTGTAATGTGAAGCGCTTATACCATGAGTTAAACGGTACAGACAAGTCCCAGAAAAATGCACCGGGTGTGCAGGTGGTAGTTAAATCAACAAGAAATTTTATTTCATTGTATTAGATTTCATTAGCAGTACTCCCTTTTTCTTTAGAAATTTTGAAATATAGTGGGAAAATATGTCATCATGCAGAATTTTAAGGGCTCCATCATGGTGATAATATTGCTTCAGGAAAAAAAATAACTCAAAGAATAGAGTGACCTAAAGCCACATGAGTCAGAAGTATTGATAGAAAGCAAAGAAAGCAAATGAGTTTGAGTAGAAGATATTTAGTGCAGGCAGTTACATATAAATCATATTTATAACAGTAATCTATAATTTAAAAAAATTATTAAAAAGAAACAGTGCAAGCAGTCATATAATTTAAGAATAAAGCCAGATAATGGTTATATAGGCACATTGTTATCATCATAGCTTATTTTTTAGACTAGATGAAGATCAGTAGAAAACTGGGATATGAAAAAAGGTAGATATAATTATTAATGTAAAGAAAAGAGGTTGATTACTATTTTATGAAAATGGAGATGAATAAGAATATTGCAATGTAAAGAAATACGTAGCCACAGTATAACATGAACTTCTTGGAAGGATGATACATATTTCCTTAGATCCTAAGTACCCACCATCTTTTTAGTGACTCTAAATGCATACTTCAGCATATACACAGATCAAAAACTTCAGCAGGGAGAACTAAAAGATATCACTCTGAGTGGTTTTGCCAAAAGTTTGTGAGTGAAGGGTGAGCACTGAACTTCACTAAAATTTAAATGTAAGTAGGATGTTCTACAGGTGGCAGGAAGTCTTCTTGCCATTTTTAAATTCTATGGGACTCCAGAGTTTGAATCTTCTGCACTTGAATTAAGTATAGTAAACAAAAATATTTGTGAATATATTAAGGCCAGATAAGTACCAGACGTAACAGGACGAGAAGTCATCCTATTCGGCATTGAAAACCTGTCACTTTATGAAATAATATTAATACTGCCTAACATTTACTGAGTTCTTTCTCAGTGTTTCTAAGTGCTTCTTATACATTTTCATATTTAATTAAAGCAACCAGGAGATGACTTCTATCACAGCACTTTGACAAAAGAGGAAACTAAAACAAATATTGTTTAAGTAACTTGCCCAGCTCTCAGAGTTGATGTGCCACAGCCTGAATATTTTGATTGGGGGCCATTGATCTGAGTCTCTTGGCTTTGTTATTACTCTAGCCTCTTAATAAAATTAACTTTTTTTTTTTTTTTTTTTTGCGGTACCCGGGCCTCTCACTGCTGTGGCCTCTCCCACTGTGGAGCACAGGCTCCAGACTCCACGGCATGTGGGATCCTCCCAGACCCGGGCACGAACCCGCGTCCCCTGCATCAGCAGGCGGACTCTCAACCACTGCGCCACCAGGGAAGCCCTAAAATTAACTTTTAATTAAATAAAATATATACTAATATCACCATCTGTCCAATCTATTTATTTTAGATTGTTGTTGACATATATAAATCCTCAAATATTTGGTAGGAAAGAAAATTTAAATTTAGTAATTTGGTTGTTAAAGTGTCAAAAAATTTATTGAAAATGAGAATTAAGCTCCAGTAGGATACAAAGAGGCTTACCCTCTTTCTCTCATACAATCAATATTATACTCATATTGCTGTCCTTTTAAGCCTAGAGCACAGTGTTTGTTAGCTGATGGACTTGTGATACTCTTTGTGGCTGCACGTTAGAATCACCTTGGAAGCTTTAAAAAATATATTCATACCTAGACTAGAAACGGAACCACTTAAATTAGAATCTCTGGGCAAGGAGCTTGGGCTTAGTTGTGTTTGTTGTTGTTGTTTTTAACATCTTTATTGGAGTGTAATTGCTTTACAATGGTGTGTTAGTTTCTGCTTTATAACAAAGTGAATCAGTTATACATATATGTATATCCCCATATCTCTTCCCTCTTGTGCCTCCTTCCCACCCTCCCTATCCCACCCCTCTAGGTGGTCACAAAGCCCTGAGCTGATCTCCTTGTGCTATGCGGCTGCTTCCCACTAGCTATCTATTTGACGTTTGGTAGTGTATATATGTCCATGCCTCTCTCTAGCATTCTTCTCTTCACTTTTCATATTTGCATTTTTATTCTCTTACACTGAAAATCTTGACACGAAATAATATTAATGTATTTAATTATTTGCTATGTCATATAGTACATGTTTTTTTCCTTGATGAATTGAAAAATTTAAATTATGAAGTGTGAGATCCTTATCTTTTGAAAGTACAAATCTTCTTCATTGGTGCTCAAGCTCCCTCCTTCTTATATTCAAATTGTATTTCCTTTGCCCCCCAAAAAGTGCTTGTTTTATAACTGTGTGGACGGTCCATGTCTGTTCTTTCAGATGAAGGCTTTGTTCTTTATAGAAGCAAATGTTAATGGAGCAGATGCCCCTCGTCCTCCTGTGCTCCTTTCTCCAGAGCCAGAAGGAATTCAGACTGCTTATTTTTATACTTACTGATATCCTGGGGAAAAAGGTAAAGGAGAGTTTATAAAACCTGGACAAAAGAAGGATGTAACTTTTTCAGTTCTCCCAAGGGCTGAATCTCGGCTGAAATAACTGACAGTTTTGAGACATACAGAAGGAAATGATGAGTTAGGCTAAATGTCCAGATGTGTGCACAACAGATGTATAAGGTTACATTTTAAGACAAGGAATGCAATACCTGTATTTTTAGAGAGGAAGTTATAAATAGTAAATACATAACAACTATTAACTATAGTCTGACTCTTCAAGATTTTAAAGTAGCAAATACTTTTTTCATCTCTACACTATTTAGCAGTGCTTAAAAAGATTTATATAAGTAAAACCGTATCAGAAAGATCATAGATTGAATTAAATCAAATGGGGACTTAGAATATGATAATTCTTGCTTTATTATCTTTAATATGTGGTTGAACATTTTTGATGAACTTGTTTTTACCATGAAATAAAAGTAGACTGTTTTTTTAAACCTTTACTCATCTATACCTACAAATTTCTTGCTCTTCTTTCTTAGACAGTACTAAACATCCTCAAAAATACCTTGCAAATATTCTGAGTTACCACAGGCTAGGGCAAACTGTTAAAGAAAAGTAGCAAAATTACTTTGTTGCTTCTAAATCCTACAGAACGATGTCATCCTTTAGCAGTATATTTCTTAATTCTGTCTTACAAACTAGTATGGATAATATCTTAAAATATGTAGTATGAAAAATGGAGTATTTTCTACCTGAGAAAGCTATTGTTCCTGCATAGGATAGATACTGCCCTCATTCAAATATTCATTTATATGCAGCAAAATATTCTTTTTGTTCTACATGGTTACCATGCCTTGCATGCTTCTTAGAAGCCAAAACATACATCCATGGGAATGATGACAAAGCACATCCTAATTCGGGAATTTTAAAGGCTCTGGGATTTGAAGTTGACACTTCTTTGGCTGCGTTCCAACATACAACTAGGGAGAAGAAAGAAGCCATTTGGGTTCCGTGTGTCCCTAAATCTCATGTAGTTTTGGAGAGAACAGTGATGTCCAAAGTAAAAGTGCGATAACTTGCTCAGATAATAGGAAGTTGCTTCGAAGTGAAATAGGTGACCTTTAATAATGAGAAATTTGTCAGTGGAAATTCACTAGAGAGTTGGACCAGGGCGAAATCTTGTAGTCGTCTCAGGAGCATAAGCAGGCAGAAAGTGATTGCTCACATTGGAAGAGAAATTTTAAAAGTCACAGCACTTCCTTTTCATCCTTTGTAAATGCACCCAAGGGAGGAGCTACCTCTCTGGGGTTTAACTTCCTCCTGTTGTAGACAGCTGGTGGGAGGACGAGGGGGGAAACGACAGAAAGAGGAGTTCAACCCTGGTTAAGGTGTTCAAGCATCACAGAGCTCATCAGTGTCTTCCCTCTCCCAGAACAGCCTCCCAGTGCTAACAGAGATGTTGCTTCCCTCCTTCCCTTATTTGTGTTTGAGTGCAGAGGTGGAGGGGTGGGAAGCAAGCTGCCAAAATGTTGGCCTATCCCTGGAAAAGTGTCCACACTTTAATCAATACCTCTAAAGGCCATAAGAGAGAGGTGTTGGATAGAAGGGTTAATTTATTCTCATGAAAGGTACCACTAAAACTGTTTCTTTTCTTCCCTCACTGACATTAAGAAGTAATGCATATGACAATTCTTTTATCAAGATGTAAAAGCATTGCATATACTCGTATACTCTTCTAAGACATTCATTTACTTCCTTTCTTAGTTTTCAGATGCCCTTCATTGTCAGACAGTTTCACACAGAGGATAAGAGGAGAGGTTATTTATGTATTTATTTTTTAATTGAAGTATAGTTGCTTTACAATTCTGTGTTAGTTTCTGGTGTACAGCAAAGTGATTCACTTATACATATGTGTGCTCATATATATATTCTTTTCCATTATGGTTTATTATAAGATATTGAATATAGTTCCCTGTGCTATACAGTAGGACCTTGTTTATGTATTTTATATATAGTAGTTTCTATCTGCTAATCCCAAACTCCTAATTTATCCCTCCCCACTCTCTTTCTCCTTTGGTAACCATAAATTTGTTTTCTATGCCTGTGAGTCTGTTTCTGTTTTGTAAATAAGTTCATTTGTATCATTTTTTTTAGATTCCACATATAAGTGATTTCATATGATATTTGTCTTTTTGTGTGACTTACTTTACTTATTATGATAATCTCTAGGTCCGTCCGTGTTGCTACAAATGGCATTATTTCATTTTTTTTAATGGCTGAGTAATATTCGATTGTATCAAGATACCACATCTTTTTTATCCATTCATCTGTCAGTGGACATTTAGGTTGCTTCCATGTCTTGGCTATTGTAAATAGTGCTGCTATGAGCATTGGGGTGCGGGTATCTCTTCGAATTAGAGTTCTCTCCAGATATATGCCCAGGAGTGGGATTGCTGGATCATATGATAGCTCTGTTTTAGTTAAGGAACCTCCATACTGTTCTCCATGGTGGCTGCACCAATTTGCATTCCCACCAACAGCGTCGGAGGGTTCCCTTTTCTTCACATCCCCTCCAGCATTTATCATTTGTAGACTTTTTCATGATGGCCAGTCTGACTGGTGGGAGATGATACCTCATCGTAGTCTTGATTTCGCATTTCCCTAATAATTAGCAACGCTGATCATCTTTTCATGTGAAGAGGAGAGGTTTTAAAGTCAGATTGACCTGATTTCACATTCTGACTCCATCATCTATTAATTACTGCGACCTGGTACAAATTACTCAATTTTTCTGAGTCTCAATTTACTTTTTTGTAAAATGGGCATTAATATTATACACCCCTCAAAGTGCTTTGAGGCTAAATGAAATAATTATGTGTTTGATGGCTGGCACACAGTACATACCTTATCCATGATACTCCTTGTAATTACTATATGGTAAGTATATGATGACTATTTCAGGAATTCCAGACTGTAAAAGATAGTGCTAATTGACTGTAGTGCTTTGTCTCACTGATGCCATACAGTCTCAGAATCTTTTTTAGCAGAGTGCTCTAAACAACTACTTCTAAGTATGAAACTTACATTCCATCACTTTCTGGGAATGGAATGTGAGAGGATCAGAGCAGGAATCTTGTCTTACTCATCTTGGAAAATTCAACATCAATTACTAATTGGTATATTCTACATGTTTATAAATGCCTTCTGAATTAATCTTCTAAATGAGTACTAGTCATTGTACTACTTTGCATTTACACTTTATCTTTTTTAAAAATTAAAATAATACCTTCCCTTACATCTTTTAGTCTTGAATTGCTTCAAGAGAAGCGGGGTAAGTAGGTTTAGTGAGCCAGGAATTTATGAGTTCCATTTTGGACATGTTGAAATTGGGGTATCTGTTAGACTCTCAAGTGGAAATGTCAAGGAGGAAGTTTTATATAAGACTAGTGTTCAGGGAGGAGGTCCAGGCTGGAAATGTAAATGAGCACATTGTTAACATACTGATGGTGTTTAAAACTATGGGAGAGATTGAGGTCCAAAGGAGTAAATCTAGAAAGGGAAGATGCTCCAAAAGCTGAGCCCTGTGATGTTCCATTATTTGTGTTTGGCACACAAGGGGGAACCAGCAAATTAGACTGGGAAGGCAGCAGAAAAGTCACAGAAGAAATCGAAGAAAGTATGTATATCAAGGAGAAGGTCATGATGAACTGTACCAAGTAGTGCTGAGAGATTCCTGATTTAGGAATAGTAGGCCAGGTTGCTGGGACTAACTTCCTCTCCGAGGGCAACTAAAACTGCTGGATGAAATATAAAAACGGTCTTAACAGCTTCAGAGACATGTCCAAATAGTGAGGAATCACCAGGTCACATACTGAAGACAGCAAGGACACGAAAATTAAGGTAGCACTCCAATCCACTTTTATTGTGTGGGCTTCTGTTAGTTTTTTTTTCCTGAAGAAACAGCTGTTAAAATGAATGGTGATTTTTGTTGTCTTTGGGCACAAGGGGGTAGAGACCCCAAAGATGGGGACTCTATCAATTAAACTGAGACCTCAAGGCATAAGAGTCGAACAGACATAAACCCACCCATTCACTTACACTCCCACTAGAGTGCGGGAGAAATTGTCTGGTTGCTGGGAAAATAGAGGAAATAAAGAAAGATTAAAAAAAAAAAAAAAAAAAACTGATCCCTAAGAGTTTGTAAATCAAACACTAGCCCAAACATAATTATAGTCAAAATGTGCACTGCCAGGTTTATACAAGACGTTTCAGGCCATGAATGTAGTTTAAAGTGGTGCTCCAGCTACCTGCCAACTAAAGCAAATGCCTCTGGAGAAACAGTGATGCTTATCTATGCCTCAATTATTTTTTCAACTTTTCAACACCAATGACCAGCACATATCACAGAAAATCAGGCGCATAAGGAAACAAGCAATTATATTTGACAACCAGGAAAAACAACAGACAAATGGAACTCACTTGCACAGATTTCAGACACCAATAGTATCAGATGCAGATTTTAGCAAGTACACTTATTATGTTTAAAGACATTTTTTAAACGTTGCAAATAAATAGACATATTAGGAAAACAATTTTAAGTGGCATTGCAAATTTGCAAAAATAAATACAATTTCTAGAAATGAAAACTACAAATTTGAAATTAAAAACTGTGTACTCAGATTTGATAACAGAATGTATGAAGCAGAAGAGGATATTTTTCAGTAGTAGAGCAAAAGAAACTATAAAGAATGTAGCCTAGAGAAAAAAAAGGGGTAAAAACCGTGGAAGAAAAGATATAAAAACGAATAGAGTGACGTCTTATGTACATTGAAGAGGACCATTTTTCTAAAACTTCATAGTTCCTGGAGCTAATCCTAACATACTTCAAAAATTTTCTAAATAAATGAAAATGTTATTGAAATGGGAAAAGCCTTAGAAAATATTGTCTGAAGACACTGACCTATAAATTACTGATCCCAAATAATCAATTTTATTAAATGTGTAGGCAAAACTCTCATTTACATATTTCTCAGTTGAAAAAATATCAAATTTCATCATAAGTGAATTATAATGAGAGAAATCAATATTATTTGCTGAAGTTATTTTTAAAGACAATACAAGAGATTAGTAAATTCAAAAAACATTAAATATGTGATTCTGAGTGTGCAACGTGTAGATGAATGATGCGTGCTGCATCAAAATAAGTTGTTTAATTTATGTAAATTATTTCGTCTGTTTTCTTTTCTGAATCAGTAGTATCTAACTATTTGCCCTTAAGTAAGCTACTTACTGTTCAAAACCTCCCTTCCCTTAACGAAAAATTAGAAATAATAAAACGCTCCCCTTCTGATTAGATTGTTACAGGACTCATTTGAGGTGATTTGTGTCAGACTGTTAAGGGCTACCCAATTCTAAGAAGTGGTTACAAGCAGAGCTTCTGAAGCTCCCACAGAAACAAGGTTATTCTGTTCATTTTTAGCATGATTCATGGTTTCTTTTTGTTATTGATCCATGTTCTCAAAAGAAGCTAAATTATCTAGAAGGTATTTTCTAGATCTAATTACATTTACCTGAATGGAATGTATTAAGATATATCTCTACGTTAAATTTTCACACATTATTATTTACATGACATAAAAAAATAGAAATATGCCAAAAATATGGCGAAATTTTATTTGCTCTCATTATAAAAACACACTTTTCTACACTCAGTCAAGGTTAGTATGGGTGAGGGGTGAAAACGGAAAAGAATCTGTTGTTGGGCTTGATGTGCACAGGCCGTGTCTTGTGTTGGCATTCTTGTTGGTGGGCTCTCCTTGGCATTTGTATCTCTTCCCTTGAGGAGCAGGTTGAGTTCAGTTTTGTTACCATATTCGTTTTTTTCTTTTTAACATCTTTATTGGAGTGTAATTGCTTTACAATGGTGAGTTAGTTTCTGCTTTATAACAAAGTGAATCAGCTATACATATACATATATCCCCACATCTCTTCCCTCTTGCATCTCCCTCCCTCCCACCCTCCCTATCCCACACCTCTAGGTGGACACAGAGCACCGAGCTGATCTCCCTGTGCTATGCGGCTGCTTACCACTAACTATCTATTTAACATTTGGTAGTGTATATATGTCCATGCCACTCTCTCACTTCGTCCCAGCTTCCCCTTCCCCCTCCCCGTGTCCTCAAGTCCATTCTCTATGTCTATATCTTTATTCCTGTCCTGCCCCTAGGTTTTTCAGAACCACTTTTTTTCTTTTTTTAGATTCCATATATATGTGTTAGCATACGGTATTTGTTTTTCTCTTTCTGACTTACTTCACAGTTAGTATGACAGTCTCTAAGTCCATCCACCTCACCACAAATAACTCAATTTCGTTTCTTTTTATGGCTGAGTAATATTCCATTGTATATATGTGCCACATCTTCTTTATCTATTCATCTGTCGATGGACTCTTAGGTTGCTTCCATGTCCTGGCTATTGTAAATAGAGCTGCAATGAACATTGTGGTACATGACTCTTTTTGAATTATGGTTTTCTCAGGGTACATGCCCAGTAGTGGGATTGCTGGGTGGTATGGTAGTTCTATTTTTAGTTTAACACAGACCTGTAGGTAATGAATTCTCCTAACTTTTGTTTGTTTGAAAAAGCCTCTATTTCATTCCCATTTAAATTTTTATTAGGATGAATTTTTAACACAGACAAAAATAGGTACCTAGCACTCATCATCCACCCAACAGACATCACCCCATGACTGTCCTACTGCTTTCACACCCATATCCATCCAAATTAGTGTTGGAGCAAGACTTAGACATTGCATCAGTGCATTCATTTGATCTGTTAATGATTTAATTTAATATCTAAAGAATAAGCCATTTTCCCTTCTTTTATATATTTACCTGACCAATGTCACATGTAAAAATGGTTAAAAAGAATTGCTTCATATCATGTGCTCTCCATTCAGTGTTCCAATTTCTCATTGTCTCATGAATATCATAACATTTTTGAGCTTAGTTTTTTCATAAGGATAGCAGTAAAGTCCTTACATTGCAATGGTTGCTTTATTGGTTAAATCTCTTTTAATTATAAATTCCACTTCTCTCTCCTTTTTTTCCCCCCTTATAATTTATTTGTTAAAGGAATTGTGTCTCTTTTTCTGGGTTTTGCTGATTGCATCCCTGTGCTATATAGCTTAACATATTCCTCTGTCCTCTGTAATTCCTCTGAATTATTGGTAGGATCTAGAGGCTGGGTAAGGTTAAAGTTTGATTTGGGGGCACAAGGTCACTTTATAAGTGGTATTATTTTCTTTTGTCAGGAGGAACATACTGTTGTGTTTTCTCTCTTTTTGTGAGGTTAGCACTCATAATCTTAAGACTAGTCCTTCTATCAATGTCTCTGCATTCATTATGGTTTTCTGAAGTTTGTTCTTCAGTAGATTCCTCTGGGAACAATATTTCTTGACTTTTTGTATGTTGATAACAGTTTTTCCTTGGCGTTAATACTTGGAAGTTAGTTTAGCTGCTTATAAAATCCTTGGCTCACGTTTTCTTTCCTTGAGTATCTTAAATGTGTTATTCCTTTTCTTTTTTTAGAAATAAAATATTGTTTTTAATAAACTTGACAGAAATTTGATTTCCTTTCCTTCTTCAGTGACCCAGTGTAATCTCTGGAATATGAGACCATGATCCTTTTACTCATTTTATGGAAACTTAGTTTTCCTTAACTTCAGGAGAAAGGGTGTGCTATTATAGCTCTCTCAACCTCACAGCACTAGAGCTCTCTCTTTCATTGTTTTTTTTAATGAAATGTCAATATATATGTGTTTCATATATATTATGTATTTTATATAATATGTTTTTATTATATATATATATGTGTGTGTGTATATACTCACACACAATATCACCTTATACTTTCTGAGATCTGGCTCTATTTTCTTCTCCTACTTTTACCTGAATTTCCCATTTCCTATGCTCTGTAGCAGTTTCTACATATACAGTGACATTAAAATTAATGTGCAGACAAAGGAGACAGTTTCAGGTACAATATTAGTGCCAAATATTATTTGAGAAACTTGTCTTTATTTTTATATTTTTTCCACAAAGTTACAGGAAGTTTAAAACAAAAGCAGGCAGAAACACTATTGAGCTTACTTGTTTCCATAAGGATGGCAATAAACTCCTTACATTGCAATGGTTGCTTTATTGGTTAAATCTTTTAATTATAAATTCCACTTCTATCTCCTTTTCTTTCCCCCTTGTAATTTATTTGTTAAAGGAATTGTGTCTCTTTTTCCCACACAAATACTCTTGATAGATAACTACTACATGGTAGTTATCTGTCAATGCTCAGGGAGTAATGCAGGTGCCTGGAATAAAGACAAATGGCCACAGAGGACAGCAGGGTCATAAAGTGGTGTCATAGAAGGCAAGTATAGCACAGGTTCCAAGCACAGACTCTGGAATCTGATGCCTGGTGTTTGAATCTCAGCTCTGTCACTGAGAATTTTTGAAACTTGGGCAAGTTTCTTAATCTCTTTATGTCTCAGTTTCCTCATTTATAAAAAGAAATTAACAGTACCTACCTTTATATCGTTTATGTGCAATTCCTGGCATGTAGTAAATGCTCAGTTACTGAAACTTCACTTGGTTCATCTTTAGAGGCTTGGAGAAAAATTCAAGTTACAGAGCTCAAAGTGTCTTTCCAAGTAAATTTAGTAATTTGACTTTACTTTTGAATTTAATTAAAATCAGACAAATTATAGTTCAAATGAAAATGAATATTCCTTCTAGGTAGCTTTGATATTTATAAGATTAAAATTGTATTTTCCTGACCCTCTGTAAATTTGCCATTGTGGTAGTTTAGACTTTGGCAACTTGCCAACCATGTAGGTGGACACTTCATTTTAAAATACTGAATTTTGTATCATGCTGAAGCTATTAAGCTTTAAAGTCATCAGACTACTCATCTGATAGTCATTTTTGTTTTACTTTTCTTCTTTAAAAACAGAAATAAAGAGTATATTTGAACTTCTTAGACCCTCTCTGTTATTAATAATGTAAACAAGAAAAATATTTCCAAAAATCATAAAGAGATGGGAATTATCCAGAATATTTTAAAGTTTCAACTGCATGGAGATTTAATATCAGTTGATTTTTATAGAAGTAGTTGTATTTATTATGCTCATATCAACTCCTCTTTGTCTCCAGGAATAAAAATTCAAGACCTCTTGCAACTCTGTAAAACAAGTAGATGCTCAATGCCTGTTTTTGTTTATTTTAGTAACATAAGAAACTAATTGGAAGGAAGAGCAACATAGTCCTTGGTTTCATATGGATTATATGGAAATAACATCTGCCTACTTGGTTGAAGTGGCAGAAAGTAGTTTTAGCTGTAGACTTGAGTTAGCACACATATCTATAAATTCTGCTAAATTATTGACTGTCTTTCAACCAGACAGATGCATGTTAGCTTTATATTATCTTCTGTGAATACCAGGTCTGTGCCTCACTCTAGCTTGTTTGTATGGTCCATCATCTATACTGCTCATAAATCCTGATGACCTTGAGAAGAACAAAAAGAAAAGCAAACAGCATTTTCTCCTGTTATTTTTAATAGACACTCTCTCTCTTATTTTAAATAGAATGAAAAGATTCCATTCATTTGTATTTTCATTATTACAAAAAAATAGGCAGCAGCTTAGCAGTAGGGGATTTGATGTGAAGCATGAATAAACCTAGAGCTATAGGTCTGTGCCCACTGGAGAGCATACTTGGGGAACTGGATTAATGCCTCTTATAATAATCATGAAATTAGCATTGACATTATAAACTTGAGGCCTTGGAGCACATAATAATCCTAGAAAAAACACATTAGGGAAGAAGGAGAAATGCTTACTAATAATACTAAAAACAATAATCTTTTTTTCTTTAAAAAAGAAATGAATATTGAACTGAGTGTTTTACATTTTTTTGAGGCAATATTAGAAAATAATTCCTGGTTGGGGACTTTTTTCTGGGACCTATGACTGGATGTTTTCTCTTAACCTTTTTTTAAATTTTAGCTAGAAAAGGAAAAATCTTTCTTACCAGATTTTTTAAAATCCTGTCTAAGTAATAAACTTGTATCCAAGAATGTAGTTGTTAGAAAGTACTGTTATCTATTTAAAACTTACGGAAACACTTAATTTTTAAGGCAGCATTAACTAGGGTTGAATTATGGAGCAATTCCTCCGGAAGTTCATGTCAGAGGAATGTTATTGCCAAATAAATCCACTGTGATCAGTTGAGCGACAGTGAATAGGAAAAGCACTTAAACTAATTGGACACTCAGGGGTACCTTTCCAGAGTCTGTTGTGACATGTTAGCTGTGTAACTCCCATTAAAACCAGTGGGGGTTTTGAGGTTGAAATTCATCTTTACAGATTAAAGCCTTCCTTCTTAACACGTGGCGCTGTAGAAACCATCAGAGAAGCCCAGGGTTGGGACATATCAAATGTTCTTTGGAAAGTAGTGATACTAATTTTTTCCCCTCACATTTATCATTATAAACTTTCTAGATATAAATTTTGATGCATTCAACTGAAGATGGAAAGAGAAGATAAGATGTTTATGTTAGAATTTATGCATTAAAATCATGATTTTTGCAATTGATGTGCTGGGTAAGAAAATCATTATTTCCTTTTAAAATGTTTCCTTATATTCCATCGAAAAATGTCTTCTTAGATCTCCACTCCCTCTGCTGGTATTAAGGTACACGCCTACATGTCTTGTGGAAGAATTAGAGGGCTTTTACATAAATTGGTTGGGGTGCCTCTGTGATTGCTTTGGGGAGAATTGAAGAAAGAAAGAATGATTTTTAAAACTACACAGAAACATCTCCTTATGTAATCTGAAAAATAAAAGCTTATTTTACTTATTACAAAAATGTAATATAGTTTTTATTAATTTTTTGAAATGGGTAGGCAAGAAATATGATTTACTTCCTATCATTGACTTTAGAGAAATGTTTGTGATATTGTCAGTTAGAGAATACTAATCAATGTTTACATTTATTGCATGCCTTGATTCATGTTGTACAAAAGGTTTCTTTTGTAATTTTAAGTCTATTTCAATGGTATTTAAATGCAATGTTTGAGTGATATTCTTGAAAAATATATTAATTGTTAAATCAATAAATACTAGATAGAATAAGCAAAATTGGCCCCAACTCCCTGCTCTGTCATTTAACAATTGGATGGTCAAGGATAATTTAACTTCTTTTATCCTACTTTTTTCGTCTGTAAAATTGTGATAATAAAACCTCCTTATCCAGGTGGTTGTGAGCAGTAAGTGACTCAATAGGTGTTTAGCACTGACAATTTGTTTGATGATGATCTCTATCCTAGATTAAGAGACAGACCTTCCAAACTGCCTCAGAGAAAGGAATGAATACATAAATTGAGAGAATAAATGAATAATTTAGAAGTTGTGGACACTTTGGCTCTGATTTGTCCTTTTCTGAGTCAGTGTCTCAAATCCAAAAATAACACCATGATGATGGTGGCTTAGGGCAGTGGTGTGGACAGATAAAGGAAGGTGTGTGAGGGAAGTTATTATTGTTATCATTTTGTGTGCCTAAATTTAAACCTCTGTTCCTAGCAGAGAGTCAGAAATAGAATACATGATGGAGTTCCCATATGAGCACAGATCTTCAGGCATCAAATTCAGTGTTCTTTTTTCTATCACACTTAACACTGTCCTGCCCATTCAAGACTAAATGAAATAAGAAAGGAATTTTCTGTTTCTCTAAATATATTTGCCTCATTTACTTTCCATATTTTTGTTTCTACCTACCTAACATATACTTACCTAAAACATTATTTTTCATCTTAGTTGCCAAACTGAAGTCTTCCTTTCTGCAGTTCATCGTTTATTCCTTAGAATAATTTGCCCAGGCATTTCCTAGGGTGGCCCTTACAGAATCCAGGAGAAGAGATGAGAGGGAACTTTATGAGGAGGCAACACAGGATGCAAATATTAGCCAGACCCTTGCAACCATCAGTGACCCTCTGGAGAACTGACCCTGTGAGCTGAGGACCACTGCTTTGATAATTTTAAGAGGTCCATTGTTTATTATAAATTGTCTCCCTCTCCGAGGTGACAGCAGCAGTATATATGATTATAAATTACTTCCCAGCATCCTGTCTCTGGCACTCACCCATGCTACCAGAATGTGTGTGGATAGGGGGTTGGGCAGGGGTGGGTAGTGAAAGAATGTTTAGAAATGAGGGAAGAGAGGCAGGGCTGCATGCAGTTGATCTCTAATCTGAAAAGGTGTGAAAGATCAGGGAATTTTGGAGAGATAAGAAAAAAAAAATTGAGTCATCAAATTACAGAATGTTAATTCTAGAACAAATGATATTCTAAGATATTTGACTTAAAACCCTCATTTGGGAGGTGAGAAAAAACGCATGCCCAGAGAGGGTAAGTGGATTAATCTGTTGTCTAAAATATGAGATTTGTGCTGAGGTTTGTGAACTTCAATACTGGAGAAACCTTACTGCCTCCGAGTCGTTCTTTTTATTTATACTTGCTGAGTAGTTTTGGTAAAATTTATTTTAAAGGCACAATGAAATTGCAATATTAGCTAAATATAGAATTAATTTAGCCACCTTAATGGGAAAGATCCTTGAAATCAGTTAGGTTTTTCTGCAGTTCATTTTGATATATTCCCTTGGGATTATTTACTCTTGGATTATAACATTTTAATGGACTCTACTTTTCACAGAGATTTCCTGTCTTTCTTCTTTTATGCTTTCTACTTTTTTTTGTTCAATTACACTTGCCTTCCTACTAAACTTATAATTACTGTCCTGAGTCTACTCTTGATTTTAAAAACTCATATGCTGCTGATACCCTTTCCCCACTGTCACCACAGATCTATCACTTACGAAACTTTCGTTGGGTTCTCCCTCATTTCATCTCACTCCTTTCTCTGTAGGATGCAATAATGCAGTTCTTGTGTACTAATTTGATTTGACCTAAACCCAATCATTAAAGTGATTGAGTCATTTAGTCACATACTTTATTATTACTCTTTTAATTTTTATGGACATTTCAAATATATGCAAAAGTGGAAAGAATACAACAATAAACATCAAGGTACTCATTATCCAGTTTCAGAATTATCAACATTCAGCCATTATTTCATCCATCACAAGCACACATGTTTTTGCCTGAAATGTTATAAAACAACCAAAACATTGTATTTCACCTATGAATATTTCAGTTCACAACTGTAACAACACTTTTGTTTTAAATAATAACAATGCCATTACCACATGACACAATTTATAATAATTCCTTAATAGCATCTAATGAACAGTTTGTGTTTGTTTTTAACAATTGATTGTAAAAATTAGAATCTAAGTAAGGTCAAATGGTGCATTTACGTCAAATGTTTTATAGCCTTTTAAGATCTCTATAACAATCTACCCTTTTTCTGCTGAAAAAGTATGTGTCATCTTCTTTTCCAAGACCTTCGCCTATTTAATTCTCTCAATACCATTAACCTTTAATTTCTTTCACCCTAATATTTCATGAAAGCCATAATTAAATCTAGAGAATTGATTAGGTTTAAGTTGAATTTTGCGGGAAGGTGGGAAGGACAAAGATACTTCCAAGGTGATGCTATATACACCTATGTTAACATATCATGTCCAGTGCCAGGTTAATCCATCCATTTTGAAGGTCCACATCAGCTCTCAGTCTAGGAACTATAACACCCAGTGTCAGGCCTTTCTTAATTAATGATCTCATCAGGACTTGTCAAATGGCAATTTTCTAAGTGTATTATTTCTCCTGCATTGAACAACTTTTCATTGAAAAGTTTCCCCTTACTATATATTTATTTATGGTTAACTAGTTAACCAACTATTTTGTTCAGGAAAGGCAGGGTAAATGCTTGTTTTGTTCCTGATAATTTTCAGATTCATGAATTCATGTCCTAGCAAAGGTGATCCATGAGTGTACCTTTCTTTTGGAATATTGTAATAAAAATCCTGGCTTTATGAGCTTTCTAAAATGTATTTGCTGTTTTAAATCCTTGAGAGGCATCACTTGTTTTCGTACTGGAGTACCTCTATGACCTTTTTTTTTTTTTTTTAAAGAAGGTGTTGGGGGTAGGAGTTTATTAATTAATTAATTTATTTTTGCTATGTTGGGTCTTCGTTTCTGTGCGAGGGCTTTCTCTAGTTGTGGCAAGCGGGGGCCACTCTTCATCGCGGTGTGCGGGCCTCTCACTATACACGGCCTCTCTTGTTGTGGAGCACAGGCTCCAGACGCGCAGGCTCAGTAGTTGTGGCTCACGGGCCTAGCCGCTCCGCGGCATGTGGGATCCTCCCAGACCAGGGCTCGAACCCGTGTCCCATGCATTAGCAGGCAGATTCTCAACCACTGCGCCACCAGGGAAGCCCCTCTATGACCTTTTGATATGACCTTAATGGTCTTTGATAAACTTTTTGCTTTCAGGCAAGTAAGCTGACCTAGCTTCATAGTGTACATTTTCTGACCCAAATCTGGAGTTAGTTTTTTTTCCAAAAACTTCTGATTTTATTTAAGGTACGTAGTATACACAGTCCAGGTGCTATGATGTTCATTTCTAGGAGATTGTCACTGCTTATAGGCCATTTTAGTGGACAGAACTATGAAATACTTTTATTTCTTTAAAAAAAGAAATATAGGAAATTAGAAAGAGTTTGTGGGGTTTCTTTGGACTACACTTGAAACTTTTCTGTAAGTTTGGTGTAATATCAGAATAAAAAGTAACACAAGAACATATGAATTTATACTGATGCTTGCAAATAAAAATAAATATTGTAGGGTTTTGCTTCTTGGATTTTTAAAATCTTTTTTACTTAAAATGAAAATTTTGCTTCCTAATAAAATTAATGTAATTACTTATCTACTGTATCCTACTCTCTTTAAAAACAAGGCCCCTTAATGCAGTTTTAGACTACTTTGTGGCTCTTTTTGTCATTTGGATATATCTCACTCAGGATAAACACTCAAAATATTCTGTTTAAAATCACTAGAAATAAAGTTACTTTGATATTCCATTATCTGGGTATTCAGTTAATCCCACTTGTTAATTTTTTCAATTTCTAAACTTTGCTTTTTAAAATTTTAATCTTGTTTCTTAATTAGATAAAATATTTGCATCCAATGTCAAAAGTATGTCAACACACATTCAGAAAGAATTTGCTTTAATATAACGCACATGTACACACATCGAGTTCTGTCCTTTCCCATCTGCCTGAACATTTTTTTATGAATTCTTATTTCAAAATTCAAATGTTTCTTTTTAGAAAAAAAAATATTTGTGTGTGTGTATATATATATATGTGTATATATAATTGTATTCTCTCCTTTTCTTCACAAAAATTGCTTGATTATGGTTAAGTATCACTTTGTACATTGCTTTTTTCACTTAATATATTTGGGGATCATTTTAAAAAAGCTTAAAGAGATCTGCCTTGTTTAATTACAGTTGCATAGTACATTGTGGGGATGTATCATAGTTTATCCAGGCCGTTCAGTGTTGTTGGTTATTTGGATTATCTCAGTCTTTGGCAGCCATAAATAGCCTTGTCTATATATTCTTTATTATTTCTTGGCAGTGTATATCTAACATAGGTTTTTTTTAAAGGAGACCACAAAGGGAAAATGAATATGCAATAACTATCAAGTTATTGTAAAATTCCCTTCCAGTGGCATTGATCCATTTTGTATACACATCACCCTTGTATAGAGCACCAGTTTCTTCACATCCTCTTCAAAATGAGTATATTGTCCAACTTCTAAATATGGGCCAATCTGATAGGTGAAAATAGTATCTCAGAGCAATTTTAATGGCATAGAAATGCATTTGGAGCACCTGTGATTGGTAGAATAAATGCTCACGTATATTATGAGTTTTCTATGCACATGTATCTCCCAATAAACCCTTTCTGAGGCAAGCGTTTTCTTCAAAGCTGTGTTCAGTTCTGTGTAAGGCAGAAGGCACACATGAAGGGAGAGCCTGGGGTAAACATTTTATTAGATAGATGGCTGCAATGGAATGAAAGCATCATCAGCATTGTTCTCAAACTTACCACCAGAGAGGATGAAGGGTCCATATGTGCTGCACTGAAGTATTTATTTATCACTTCCTGGTGGTCACTTAATAATGGTCTTCTCTGAAAAGATCCGAGAATCCTGATTTAAAACTTTAAGTGTTACTCATTTTAAGAACAAGGATAGGAGAATACTTGTGAGTCTATGAATCTTCATATTTTCTTCTCTAACCACTCATGACTCATGCAAGTGCAAATGTTCTTTGAGGATGACATGACTTATATATCAGACAGAGATTTTTTTCATATTTAGGTATCAGATAAAATGTTCTTACATTTTAGAAACTGCTGCAAAAGAGTTTGCAATTTATAAACACTGCTGGGAAAACATACAATAGATGTCTTCAGAAAGTGCATTTCTCACTGTTTCTCATTTATATTCTAAAATCACAGTGAAACAAGAACCAGACACCCTTTACATGTTTGTACCTCTGATTAAATTAGACACTTGTGGTAAATCAAAACGTATTTTGTAAGTGAAGGAATAGGAAGCCAAATTGCTATTTGGGCTGGAGATTTTCTAGAGAAAAAAATAAGCACATTGTTTTGATTTGGTCACTGCATCAGTAAGTTTAATTTTCCAATTGACTAGAGAGATGCTGTAATACCTTATACAAACATGATTTGTAACCTTCTAACCTCTTTTATTCTGAGCACACAAAATTAAACTATTTTTCATCTGTAACAAACTGCAGAGACATAGGAATGGAAAAGTCATTTTTTGCTTCCTCTACATATACAAGTGACTTAAACAATATAAGAATAATGTCTCCCAAAAAAGGCAATCTTCAGTTTCCTGATGCAAAAATTGGAGTCACTCTCAAAACCATTAAATCGTCCTTTTATGCTACCCTTTTTGGTTAATATACAAAGTAAATTATCACTATCATATTTTTCCACAGGAAAAACTTCTGCAAGGAGTTATATCCACTTATTTTTTGAGTGCCAGGAAATCTCAACTACTTTTTTCTTAATTCTATCTTTTTGGACAGCTTGTATTGTTTTGTTCTTCTGTAATAGTAGATATACTTAACATTCAGACAGCCACAGTAATAGTCTCTGTAAGTCTGGGGACAAATTATGTTTAATCAATGCCATCTAATTCACTGAGGGGAAACGACCTAACTTTCCATACAGACAAAGTGTGTGGAAGGGGCAGCCTACGTAGTATAATTTGAAGAGCCTTCTTGCTGCCGAACATTTCTGCCATCAAGCATGGAATGGTGCCCCGCAAATGTATAGTTCCAAACATTTCTTTTAGTTAAGGCATTGGTCTCTAAATAAGCTGTTTATCAAAATCTCTCAGTAAGGTTTCTAAACACTCAGTTTCTCAAGTCCCACTAACCTACTCTAAGAATCTCCTAGAGACAAACACAAAACTTAATAATTTTTTTAATGTTGATATTTATAGGCTTTCAGTTTGGGAACCACTGAGTTAAGGAACTATAATCTTTATGTCCCTCTGTTAATTTGCAATTGCCCTATGAGTGGAAATAGACTGTATTGGGATTTGCAAGTCAGGTGAGTGCCAGGCAGTGTTAATATCAGTGCAGCAAAAGATGCTTTTATTGCAGTTCACCTGGCTTCTCTTTGTTTCTGTAAGTGTCCTGTCTCTTCATACTTTCTTTGCTTCATCAAGGCATGGTTTTAAAAAGAATCTAATAATCGTGTTCAGAGTTGAGCTTTAGAGTTAATTCCGCTCAATGTGTATGCACTCTCACTATTTGTAAATATCAAAGGAATGGATGTCTAATGCTTAAATAAGGAGATATTCTTTTATAGCTTTCCTTTATGAGATGTGACACCTCATTTCACTTGTCAAAGCCATCTAAGAGATTCTTTACTCCTTGCTAATATTTATACCTGTATTTATAGAGTTCTTTACAATTTAAAACACTTTCTCGACTATGTTTTTTATTTGATGCTAAAGAACAAATCCATGTGAAATAAGATGGTTTTATTGTAGAAACAAAAACTCAAAGAGGTAATGTTGCTTGGGAGACCATACGAACAAGTGGTTACAGTGTGAGGCTTTGGAGCATGACAGGTCAGTTCCAAATCTCGGCTACATCATGGATCCCTGAGAAAATATTTTACTTCTCTGGCTCACCCTTTCTCATTTGAAAAATAGGAGCAGTAGGGTTGTTGTGAAGATTAAATGTGTTTAAATGATTTTATTAAGCATCTCAGTGCTCAACAAAGGCTATTTGCACAAATAAATGGGACAACTAGGGTGAGGATTCCAGTTCTCTGATTTAGAGTTCATTGCTCTTTCCTCTCAAGCACACCTTAGTTGCTTGCTGTCAGATCTATTTCAGATATTACAGCTAGCAGAGAGCTGGGCAAGAATGGAATACAGTGTAGATAAGTTTTGAGAGTAGAGAAATAGGTTCAAGGCTAGGGGCATTGTGAGGGACAGCAGGCCTGTGAAGTACCACTGAGGTTTGGGGTAACTGGGAACATGATCACTAATTAATAAAATAGTGAATGATTGTGAATAAATGAATACTGCACAAGGGCTGAAGTAACTCAAATGGGCCTTGCTAATTTCATTAAATTCCTAAACTACTACTAATTTTGAAGTAGGACTTTGAAAACATATATTTAAGCAGTATTTTATTATGCATATTTCAATCACCTAGAAAAGTTGAAAGAATTGCTGGTGAACACCCATATAACTGTCCACTACCTAGATCCTACAATTGCCTTTTTGTTATATTTGCTTTATCACATATCTACCCGTTTGTCCAATCATCTCTCAGCAATTGCAGTAGGTAAGGTATTAGCATTTCCACTGGTTCCTCCAGCCCAGATTCCTACAAGCCAGGAAGAAAGTGTTAGGTGACATCAGAACACAGAGTGAGTTACACTGCAGGAGAGAGACTTTGATTTTAGGGAACCCAAATCTTTTATAATAGTCAGTAAGCATCCTTTCCCTTTGTGTCAAAGAGAATCTCTATCTGAAATGTAGTAATTTGTTATTCACTGCCTGTGTGGTTACCCTCTGAAGATGGTAGTCGGCTCCCATGGGAGTTGAAGTCTTTCCATTCACCTTAAGGATGGGTGTGATGATATTTGCATGTCGCCCAGGCTGTGTGAGACAATATTCAATGATATTGCTTCTTTAATATGCTTTTAGTGTTTTGTAGGTATTATGAACTGAATGTTAGTATTCTCTCAAAATTCATATGTTGAAGCTCTAAGCCCTTTGTGCTCATATTTGGAGGTGGAGCCTTTGGAAGATAATCAGGTTTATTTTAGGTCATGAGGGTAGGAACTTTATTATGGGATTGCAGCCTATATAAAGAGGAAGAGATCCATGTGCTTGCACCCAGGAAAGGCCATGTGAGCACACCCTGAGAAGGCAGCTATCTACCCACCAGGAAGAGTGCTCTCACCAAGAACCAAATCTGCCAGCACCTTGACCTTGGACTTCCCAGCTTCTAGATCTGTGAGAAATAAAAATCTACTTTTCAAGACGCCCAGTCTATGGTATTTTGTTATAGCAGCCCGAGCAGTCTAAGACAGTAGACATGCTTAAAAATAGAGCTATGGGAAGCTCTGGACTATAGGAATTTAAAATCAAAACCACTTTTTCCCCTTTAGTTACTGTGTAAGGCTTACAAAATCTCTCCTTCTATTTTAAAAAGAAATGATGTATGAACTAATTTGGTAAGACTACTTGGGCATCAAGTAATTCTAAGCAAACAATATTTTGATGACATAAGGGTAAATGAATCAGAAACATATGGACCAAATTATCTCTGAAATACTTTGGAGCATAAACATGAAGGGGAAGGGGCAGTGTTTGGAAGGATGCCAGATCCTACGGGGCACTCAAGTTAGCTTGAGAAGAAGAAGGGGAGTTTTACTATTTAGAGGAGCAACCAGAGGCTTCTGAGTCCTGGAATTTAAGGTGCCAGAATCTTAAATATTTGAAGCACGAGGCAAAATGCTATAAATCAAGTGTGTACTAGCAAAGGTATCAATGCATCAATGGTTATTTTTTCTTATGAGAGTTGTGTTTGCCAAAGTTTTGTTTACTAAAGTAAACAAATAAAAAACTCATACTTTAGGTTATGCTGCCATGCTAAAATTTCTTAGGTCCTAGAGGCATCAGAAGTGAGGCAAAATTATTTAGAATTTATTTATAATTAGTGACAGGTGCCTGTTTATCCGATTTATAAAGATTTGTCAGTAGAGTCACAAGAGGGAGGTGACTGCGCATCAGTATTACAGTTTCTGTAGGACACTGTATTTAGTCTGGTAGGTTGTGACTGTATTTCTAAGCTCCTGTATAATGGAGCTCTTGATTCAAGAACTGTTCCATAATACTTGAGGATATTTATGCATTTAACACTTTCTGTAAACTAGCTACTTACTTGCATAATTATCAAGACTACTGAGGAAAAAAGCAACATTTTCTCTGCTCAAACCTCCAACCAGGGTGAACGTGCTTCTCCCATGTGGAGCTTGGTCTAGAAGTACCTTTGCTAGAGGGACTGTGAACAACTTCACTGGACCCTTACCTAAGTGTTCACTACAGCTGTTTCAGCTGACGCATGGTAATTAGTATAAACACACTACAACATCATTTCATGTATTTATACTATAATTGCACATTTTAATTTCAGTCATTAAACATACTTAGAGTACATTAATTTTTAAATGAAGTAATTATTTTAATTGTAGCATGAATATACTCAACCATAATGCGCTCGATCTGGTACTAAATTCAGTTTTCGCATATGCTTCAGCCTGTGAATAACTATGCTCAAATATCCTGAACCCCTTATGTTTTAATTTTGATGAGCCTCTGTTTTCAAATCAAAACCTGGTAGAGCAGTGCCTTGTGAAAGGCCCTTTCTCTTTGTCTTAAGAAAGTAATCAGGATGAATTTACTCAGTCCCCGCTATGAGTAAATATACTCTGCCAGATTCTGAAGGTATACAGTGCTGTGGGATTCACTCATTGAACTTGAGAGCCTTAATTTAGTGTTAAGGAAGAAATAAGAAACATGCATTACAAACAAATATCTGTAAAACCATGTCCCAGTTTTGATCTTTGTACAGGGATTAGGTAAGTAAATATACTGGTCCTTAGGAAATACACATGAGAAGATTTAGGGGTAAGGAAACATGAGGCCACCAAGTTACTAACAAATGGTCAGAAAACAATCTGCTGTGTGTGTATGTGTGTGCGTGTGCGCGCAAAAGAGAGAGAGAAAGGCAGAGAATAATAAATGGGGCAAGTGCAAAACAATTGGTCAGTGTGGGTAATGATTATATGCATCTTTCTTGTACCTTGTTTGAAATTTTTAACTAAGCTTGAAGTTTTTTTAAAAACAAGCATAAATAAAGCTCTGATATAAAATTTTATTAGAGCAATTTGGCAATGTCTAATTATAGATCCTTAAGATGTTTATAAATGAAGCTTAAAACAAAATTTTTACTCTTAGGCATCTCTCCTAAGGAAATAATTGGAAAATTGTTTATTGCAGCATTGGTTATAGTACCAAACACTTGAAAAACATCCTAAATATCTCATAACAAGAGAAGAAAGTGATGAGGTCAGAAATGACAAATTTCATTTGTAGGAGGCAAAAGGTCTGGCAAAAAACCAAACCAAACCAAACCAAAACCAAACCAAACCAAAGTAGGACCAGAGGAAAAAGATATAAAAAGACCAGGATTAAGGCAGAGTTTTGGAAGCAGTCTTCCTCCCTCCCTCTTGCCCTCCCTTCCTTCCTTCCTTCCTTCATTTCTCTATGAATTCAGTGTGTATTTATTGCATGCCTACTAAGTCCCAAGGACTTTACTAGTATTGGGAAAATAATGATGAACTAGGTAAGGAACGTCCCTTTATTGAGCTAATGGTCTAGTAAAATAATAACAACAAAAGAAGGTGGTTAAGAGTGTTTAATGATATAAAAACTTTGAGTAAGAAAGAACATAAAGAAGGTCAGAAATATTTGTGGTCAGACCCATTCAGGGTGCATGCAGGAGCAAAAGGGAAGGGTATTCTTTAATGTAAGTGCATGTGGATTATATGAATTTTTACTAAGTGAACATATTCCACTTTTGTGAAAAGAAAAATAATTTAGTTTTTCATAAGTCCAATATCCACCACTTTGTGAAAGAGTCAAAAATAATTTAATAAAGTTAAGATTTCCTATGTTCTCCATTTTGCAGAGTTATTCCTTTTCCTTAATAGAGGAACCTGAAGAAGTCATTTACTGAGAAATTTAGAGAGTCATTCTGAACTTCTAAACAGAAGTTCCCAAAGTTCTTGGCTTATGATGCTCTTACTGTCTCAGTTACTTTTTCATGGCATCCCTAGGCTAAGAGAAATAGCCAACCGTCCTGTTTATTAGGCAGGTAGGTCAAATCAACTTGAAAGTATTTATGTCCTAACACCTTAGTAGCTGTTTGAAAAGATAAGACGTATAAACAGAAAACATTTATTTCATTCTTAAAAAACCATAATTACTTTCTAATGGGATATGTGTGTCTATTGGGCACTGCACAGTTTCTCAAATCTGGGAATCAGATTGTACACCAATGCTCTCATTTCCTTTCCTGTATTGCGTAATGCATGGTACTTGTGTTTTATGAAAACCCCACTTCACCAAGACAGGATGTCTTAGAAAGTAATGTGGTGCAATGTAACGTTGGACCCATGAATGCTTTGAGTTAGTAATTTGTATGGTATCAGACAGACGTCAAGTATAGCTGTGAGGGGCCTGGGGTACCTAAGAAACAATTTGGAAACTGCAATTCTAGACAATTCCACTTCTGGCTCCACAGAACTTGTGTACCCTTGTGGAAAAGCAGAACACTTTCATTGCTAGTGAGTGAATTATTATTATTTATTATTATTATTTGTATTGGGTCTCAGAAGGACCTGCTACAAACTGCAGTAAGTTGCATTTATCCACCTTGGTAGCTTAGCAGAAGAACACTGCCTTATCTCCAGAAAGGAGTTGTACTGACCCTGAGGTGGAGTAGAATGTAAAAAAGGACTAGACTTTGACAATCGGGTTCTAGCTGTGTATTAAGCCAGTCATTTCACTTCACAGAGATTCAGTTTCCCCAAATGAAAAACACATCTTGCTCTATTTACAACCCTAGAATGAGTATCTTATCAAATAAAATGTTCTGTCTGAAAGCACTTTAGAATGCAGGAAACGCTCCATAAATATGATGTTTTAATACTGCCATCATTGTTGGTGTTGCCACTGTGCAAGGTCTTAGTGGCTAGATCATTTATTCTAGAAGTAGTGCAAATATTCCTAGCTTTGGCTAACTAGAGGAATTGGTGTGAAGCCAGGACGATATCTCTCCTTCTCTCAACCAGCTGAAAGATGATAGACTTCAGTCTGATTTTAAGATTCAGAAAATGGCTACTTAGTTCCTCTGCGAAGATATACATATTGTTTATTCGCTCCAAATATAAAAAAAACTGCCCAGAGAGAAGTCTTCTTTTGTCTCCATCTTCTAGATTCCCTTTGGTGTGCTCTTTGGTCCTCACAAATAACAGAAGTATGACTTTCGCATGAACTAATGAATGCCGTGTCTTTAAGATGGATCATAAGAGAATCCATTTGCCTCTGGGATGTCATCCTGGGTTGTGCTGTTAAAGTGTAGCCTCGAGACATGGTACTTTATTTTTTGTTACTAGTATGATGAAGTGAAATAAATGAGTTAATATTGTTCAAGTCCTTAGAATGTTATATGTAATGCTTATTTTTTGGTATGACACATAATAAGTATTATATTTAAGTGTTTAATAGCAGAAACTTGGGTGAATTTATTTATTTTCAGTCTCATAACTAATGGAGAGCAAACAGAATAAATATCAGTGAGACCATTTCAGCAAGTGATGTTAAGATCGCTGTGGGAATGAGACTGTTCCTAGCACTACTTATCTCATAATACCCTCCGTAGTTTATTTTTCTATTTCACACACATGACATTGAAAAATTATTACTTGCTCACATGTTTGTCTCCCCAGCTATACTAAGAGATTCTGGTGGTAGGGACTTTTTCTCCATCATCTCTGTGTATTCCAGGGCCTGGACATACAGTAGTTGTTTGATACATCTTTGTTAATTAATGGACTGAGAAATGAAAGAAACAGTAAGTAAATGTAATCCTACCCAACTATAAGATTGAGCAGATTAGAGTTCTCAGTTTTATGGACACTGAACCATCAGGATCCTCCTTTATGCCTCCACTTGGCATGAAATCATGATGGTAGGTGACATTCTTACCAAAATATTCCTTTTTTTTTTTGCGGTTCGCGGGCCTCTCACTGTTGTGACCTCTCCCGTTGCGGAGCACAGGCTCCGGACACGCAGGCTCATCGGCCATGGCTCACGGGCCCAGCCGCTCCGCGGCATGTGGGATCTTCCCGGACCGGGGCACGAACCCGTGTCCCCTGCATCGGCAGGTGTACTCTCAACCACTGCGACACCAGGGAAGCCCCCGAAAATATTGATTCTTGAGCTAAGCTACTATTGATAACTAGTTTCATCAATATAGGTGATTACTGACTGTCTTCAAGCATCTTATAAATTTTGATTTTAAAATTATAAGACTTTTTTTTGGAAAACGTGTTTCTGATGACCTCGAAGTCTGGGGCAGACAACAGTATTCTGTCTTTTCCCCCACATTTATTTTGTATAAGAAATGGTGGGATTCCTTTTTATTTTCTTGTATTGATTTCCCTCTTTACTTGATTTAAATTCCGTATGCTCCCTGTGTTTAGAATTGTCTGTTACTAAAATGTTCCTTGCAGATTGTTCAGTTTATGGTGCACAATATTACTTTTTCATTGGTAATTGCACTGCAGATTATTATATGAAAAAAGATCCATTCTTTTCTTGAGGCATAAAACCAAGTTCCTGTCTGTGTTGCGGATGTTAAAAATCCCAAGACACGTAAGGAAGAAGAGTGGGAGTATTAACTCTAGAAAAAAACCTTTGGCCAAATACCCATGAAAAGCCTCTCTCATCACAGCACAGGGGATTAAGATTGTTAAGAACGATCTTTCTGAGAGAACTACTTTATGCAATTATAATAAAATATTGAGCATTTCTTTGGATTTTATGCACATTCCTTTCCAAGAGGAAATCCCAAAACATTTTGTAAAATGTCACAAATTTATACTACCAGCAAGTAAAATGAATGATTTAAATAAATTATCAGCATTTCAGAAACAATAATTTAGTTGATCCATAAAATATCTCAAATACTAAATTGCTAACAGTGAGTCTTTCCCATCTAAAAGTATATAATGTTTACAACTCAGGAGTCTATTTTTATATAAATCTAATATTTTAAAATAGCTTAGGTAAGCCTTCTAAAAGTAGAACAAGGATAACATTGAAATAACTTATTGATAGTACCCTGAAATTAGACATCTTTCAAATTCAGAGTGCCATGTGCATGGAGTAGCATAAGTTCTAAAAATAATTTCTTTTAAAAAATATTTTAACTTTCCTCCACTTATTTATTTGTAACATTTTAAATTGTCCCCATTGTGCTTGGGGCCGTTTACTCATGATTATACTGAAGTAGGTTTGCTTTCTTTGTTGAAAATTCTTCTCCCTAAAACTCACGATCTTCATCTTAAAATGCAAACCCTATCAACCTTTCAAAGTGGACACACGCTCTGACCTGTTTATTACGTTGAATGACATCGGGTTGACAAACCACAGGAGTCTGGGCTACTGTGCCCAATAGAATTGGTGACGGCGTTCATTGCAACCAGGGCTTTAAGTGTACACTGGTTGTTAAGATAAACACAAAATGTTGATGCCAAAGGAATAAGCCCAACAGAGCTGTAGATGGATGTTATTTTTACGAAGAAGGCCTCTGGTGATAAAACAGGGTTGACCCTGTTAGTGGGGGCTCCATAAATCTTTCCTGGCTGAAAGTTCCTGGCCGTGTAGGTTGGAGGGTGGACAAAAGAATCAAAAGATCCAGGATGTACTGTACGTGTGAGGATTGCCTATGGGACTCTGCAATAATATAACAATAGCCAAGACTGCAAGGCACAGCTTCAGTTCCTGCCTGCTTTCAACTGCTTCTAATAACAGTTTTAATTTTAGGTTCTTCTTTTTCTTCTGCATTAAAGAAAATTCTTACAGTTGTACAGTTTTTATTGTCATTTGGGGCTTTCCTTCCCCAATGAAAGGCTTCTCATGATTCTACACGGTCTTATAATACATGATTCTATGGTCTTATAATAAATATTAGTTATTTTATTGTTATTTTTATGGCCATTATGAAAGTAATGTTTCTCAGTTATTTATGTTGAACATGTTCAAGAGCCTTTCCTAAATTCAAAAACAATCATTAACAACTACAGACTTCACCTTTTTTAATAGTAGTGGTCATAGTTTGAAGACACAGTATATAATTTGTTGAATTCTTTATATTTTATCAATTACTACAAATGAAAGTAAGGATAAAGTGATTATGTTACATTGTAACTATTTCCCAAACCATTCTATTTGATTAGAAATCTTTAGCTTTAATAAACCAACTTATCATACAATCAGTTTATCAAATATTGTCATTTATTTCCATCCATTTAAAAATATTACTGGCACAAATTATATTTCTAATATTGTTTACATATAGTGTAAGGATCATAACAGACTGTGTTTTTATGTACCTATCGTTGGGCATGAGCAGGTCAAACATATAGTCTTTCTTGCTGGCAGTTCTAAACTATCCTGGAAATAGTTTGTGAGAATCCAAATTCAATAATGTTTAAATATTTATTAAATATCTACTAACTATTCAGCACTGTTAGGTGCTTTGTAGCTTAAACGAATATGTGATGTGATCCTTAATGATTTTCTAAGGTTAGATCCAAGCCTGATAATTTCCCACACTTTGCCAAATAGACGATAAAACAAGGTTTATGTTGTATGGCCCACGACAATGTCAAGAATGGGCTTGTTTAAAATTTGTTGAGTCTGGTTCCTTAAAGTCACTTTCAGATATTACCAAAAAAATATTACCATGAAGATAAAGAGTATGACAGAGGTCAACTACCTTTTTAGTACGTTTCCCCGAAAAACAAAACAAAAGTCCTCTTCTTTTGTAATAAGGTATCTGGCTGTAAGTACCCGTTGTGAATGATCAATGAGTCAAAACTATTTAAAAAAAAAATCATTTGCCTGAGAAACTACAATTCCAAAGAGCATCTTTAATAATCTAGGCTAAATGGCTTCACTAGGAGTATAATATTTAAAAACTTTCTACCTTCTGTTTAGCTGAAGTTCAAGTTGAATAGCTTTTGAAAGTTGGGAAAAATGTGTTCCACATTTCAATAAACTTAGTGGCTTTATGCCTTGTTCTCTGCTTATGGGCCAGCAATAAAATGTGCCGCTTCCTTCTCTTCTTAGAAACAGCTTCATTCTAAGTAGATCTTGGGGGAAATTATATGTATATTGTTAAGGAGATAAAACACTGATGACTTAAAGTTTTAATTCTTGCTGTTTATTTTTTTTAAGATTTTTAATTCGTTAGGTCATTATCCCCAGAAGCTGATGTTCTATTCTGTGTCTGTTCTAATCACATTGCAGGTGAAAATACATTTTAGTTGTAATTGACATTCCAAGAATTAATAAGATATTTTCAAATATTTTTAAGGGCTCTGAATATAGTTTTCATTACTTTTGAAAGCTCTGCCCATTTTATATACTTTTCTCCTCAAAATGTCTGACATCATTTGGCAAAAATGGTTTAAATATAAAATGGAAAGTGTGATTAGGAAACATGTTTAAATAGTAAATTTTCTCACTGTTTTTCATAGTGTTTCAGGAGAGAGTGGATTCTTGTGTGTTTAGGAAATTTGCAATTTTAAAATGTAATTTAAAAAATAATTTTATATCTAAGTGAATTTCCCAAACAAAACTTTCTGTATAAACAGAATCACTGTCCAATTGATCAGATACCAAACTTATTATGAAAGTGAAAATATACTCTTTAGCTCCTCATCTCTACAAATGTAAGTGTGTTATTCAATTTGCTTTAATTTTTTAATATTTTATTAAATTTATTTAATTTTATTAAATTATTAAATTTGCCAGCACAGGAGGTCATAAGATGCTCTAGTCACAAAGCTTATGTGACCATATATGGCTTTTGACTTATTTGTGTTCCATTCCATGGCTAGTCTCTAATTCCTATTATAATTTAATTGTCAGTGATTTTGTTTTGTTTCACATTTGTATTATTTTTTACAATTCATTTTAAGTCTTTTTTTTTCACCAAGTTGGAGCATAAAATACAACTTTTTATTTAGAATCTTTATTAAAAACTTTAATCCACCATTATTTTAAATATAATAGATTAGAGTCAATTTTGGAGCAGTTAATAATAAGTAATTCCCTGTTGTTTTCATTCATTCTTAACTTTTTTTAATGTACTTAGGCCAAATGAGATTTGACAGATCTTCCATACAGGATGGGAGGGATGGAGGAGGTGTCTGGTGGTTGTCAAGAAAACAAGGCAGCAAAGAAAGATACTCTTGTCAGTGGTTCTTTGTTTTCGTCTCACTTGTGTATATTTTTGTGCAGCATAACGTAGAGCAAACAAGTTACTTAAAGCAAAATAATGTTGCCCATTTTTTTCCCAGTGAGTAAGAGATTTCCCATAAAGGACATACTTTAGTCAAAATAATCATGATTTTTTTTGAGATAAGATATAAAGAAGTATTACTGTATTTTTTCAGAAATCTAAAGTGAGTATTGTTAATTTTATTTGTCATGACAATAAAATCACTATTACCATGCAGGGTGTATTATAATTGGGCTCTTATAATTTAGCTTAAGTTTTCTTAAATTAATTACAGCACAATTTCTTTTTAACTACCACATTTTGTCAGTCTCTCTATATTTACTTTTTCCTTTTTACAAACTTAACTTGATATTTTTTTCCCTATGTGTTTATTTAGAATGGTTTACAAAAATTCAGGAGTCATTTGAATGTTTTCCTCTGTCAAACAAAATCTCCATGTGTTCATGTTTAGTAGGTGTTGTCACTTTCTCAAACTTATTTCAGTTACTGAGACAGTATTTTTCATAAATCCAGGATCACAAGATTGAACTGCACGTAGGCCACATCACTCTCTAGAAACAATATTCTGCTTCCTAAATCCAAATCCCTGACTGTCTGGAGACTTTGTGTTGAGGTGTTCCTGGAGACCACTGAGGTTGGGCGATAGAATCTAGATACTGAGCAGCCCTTTTACAGCCCAGGTCAGCTTTCAAACATTGAATAGCAACACTTCTGCACATATGAAAGGTGGCTTGTGTTATCTCCAAAGGATACAGCAAGAATACAATGCATGGTACAGTGGAAAAAGTGGTTGTGTTGCAATCATACTGTTCTGTTTGTGAAATTTACAACTGCTCTCGATAAGTGTTTCTTAACCCTACAAAACACAGAAATTGCAAAAATGCAGTTAAGTAGAATTGAGCTTCACTTAAGAAGACCAACAAAAAATGTCTCTGTAGTATACCAGTAGCCTTAGAATATTTCATGCCTTAGAGCCACAAATAAGTCCTATTTATAAAAGAGACATTGATACAAGGAAGTAAAGCATGCTTCACTGAGAAGGTAGCCTTGTTTGTAAACAAAAGAATTAGTCCTCCTTGGTTATAAGAATAGTAAGAATGGCTTACACTGCTGGTGAGAATGTAAACTGGTGCAGCCACTGTGGAAAACAGTATGGAGTTTCCTTAAAAAACTAAGAATAGAGTTGCCATATGATGCAGCAACCCCACTCCTGGGCATACATCCAGACAAAACTCTAATTGGAAAAGATACATGCATCCCTATGTTCATAGCAGTACTATTTACAGTAGCCAAGACAGGGAAGCAACCTAAATGTCCGTTGACAAATGAATAGATAAAGAAGATGGAATACTGCTCAGCCATAAAAAAGGATGAAGTAACGCAACATGGATGGACATGGAGATTATCATACTAAGTGAAGCAAGTCAGACAGAGAAAGACAAATATCATATGATATCAATACAAATGAACTTATTTATGAAACAGAAACAGACTCACAGACATAGAAAACAACCTTATGGTGACCAAAGAGGAAAGGGGATGGGGGAGGGATAAATTAGGAGTTTGGGATGAGCAGATACAAACGACTATATATAAAATAGATAAAAAAACAAGGTCCTACTGTTTAGCACAGGGAACTATATTCAACGTCCTGTAATAAACCATAATGGAAAAGAATATGAAAAAGAATATGCATATATATGTATAACTGAATCACTTTACGGTACACCAGAAACTAACACAATGTTGTAATCAACTATACTTCAATTAAAAAAAGAATAGTGAGGGGCTTCCCTGGTGGCGCAGTGGTTGAGAGTCTGCCTGCCGATGCAGGGGACATGGGTTCGTGTCCCGGTCCGGGAAGATCCCACATGCCGCGGAGCGGCTGGGCCCGTGAGCCATGGCCGCTGAGCCTGCGCGTCCGGAGCCTGTGCTCCGCAATGGGAGAGGCCACAACAGTGAGAGGCCCGCGTACCGCAAAAAAAAAAAAAAAAAAAAAAAGAATAGTGAGAAGGAGTAACAATCCTGGTAGTGATCAAGAGGGCACCTTGTGAGGAGTGTGAAACCTGTAATTTGTCATCTAAGTTTTCTTCCAAGGCTGCAATCAATCTCCATCAGGCCCCAACTTCTCCCATACCCCCTACCAAAGTGGGAGAAATATCTCTGTTATGCTTTAAGAAATGAGTTACAATGTGCATTTGTTAACACTGAGCAGGTCTCCCTCACCGCCAAAGCACAAACCACCACAGAGACCCCAGGTGAACATGAGAAAATTGATGAAGGCTGCTCAAAGCTCATGCCTGCAGATACAGGTCGTGTATACAGACCTATCTCCTACCAACCTCGCCCCTCGGTAGCTGTAAGAACTCACTGCTGTGGGGAGACCTGATCTGGCTGTGCCTTGTGGTCCCTGAGGGGCAAGAGGAGAACTTGGAATTAGAAGAGGAACACTGAACACATGTGCTGGAGACCTGATCTTTAGCATCCCTAGCCCTCTGCCCACTCCTTTTCTGTGCCAGCCTCTGTGGTCTGATCAGTGTTTACTTAAGTACAATAAAAAGTCTGAGTAAAATTAAATATGTGTTTCTTGGGTTTGTTTTTATCCTCTGAGCTGACATTTTTGGCCGTCAGTCTCTCTTTCTCTCTCTCTCTCTCTCTCTTTAAGTCTTTCATTTTCCCATGCTTAAAAACAAAGCATCTTTTTCTTATCACCATCTGTCTTGTATCTCTCTGTACTCATATCACTTTGTCTTATGTAATCTCTCATTTACTTCTTATAGCGGCCAGCCTTTAGTAGTTCCCATCCACCGCCTACATATTTAATTCATGTGTAAACCTAGCTGCATAGAAATCATAAGACCTTTTAAACAGGTTGGTCCTCAATAATGTTTTTAATTATGTGATATTACTTTTTTTCTCCAGCTCTGAGACATCTCATATTTTAGTGTTTTTCATCTATTTTCATAGATTTTGCCCTTTTATTTTCCTTTTTTATTATTTCATTTTCAGAATTTGGTACAGAAGAAATGCTACCACAAAATAAAAATGGGAAGTATCCCTGTTTTTTCCCTAGCATATAGAAGTGTTTAAATCAGGCACTGTTTCTTCCTTACTGATTGATAGAATTCATTCATGAAAACATCTGGGCCTGGATATTTAGTTTGGGGCTATTTCTAATTACAGATTTAATTTCTTTAGGACACATACCAAGATACAGATGTTCTAATATTGTTTCTTTTTCTGTAAGTTTTCGCTTATCGGTATTTGTTCAACTTATCTAAATTTTCAAAATATGTTGCCATGAAGTTGTTCATAGTATCACCCTATTCACATTTTTTTAAACTGTAGAATTTAGAGTATCTTATTTTTTTGTTCCTTATATAGGTAATGTGTGCCTTCCTTATATTTTTCTTGATCAGCCTTGCTACTGGTACATCATTTTTTCAATTTTCATAAGAACATCTGTTACTTTGGTTGAGTCTCTCTATTGTACATTTATTTTATGTTTCTTTTATTTCTGATCTTTTATTATTTCCTTCTTTCTCCTCTCTTTGAGTTTAATTTTATTTTTAACTTTTTAATATGGACATTTATATCATTGATTTTCAACCTTCTTTATTAATTTGTGGAGAACTATAAGTTACACTCAAAGCACAGCTTTATATATATCTCACAGTGTGATCTGTGTTTTTATTATCATTTAGTTTGTTGTGACTTCTTCTTGGACCATTGTGTTACTTATAAGTGTATTGCTTAACTTCCAAAGTTGGTAGTATTCTAGTCAGATTTTTCATATTGATTTCTAGCTTAATCTCACTGTGTTCTGAGAACATGCTCTGAAGTATTTCAGTCTTTTGAAAATTATTAAACTTGGTTATGGTCCACCATTTAGCCCCAGAATTGCTACAGGAGCTCTCAAAAGGAATTGAATTCTGTTTTGGTAGATTCTAAACAACAAAATTAACAAATTTGATCTAATTTCTATATCCTTATTAAGTTTTTTTTGTCTGCTTGTCTTAGTTATTGAAAGGTATGTTAAATCTCCTAGTCTGAATATAGATTGATTTATTTATCTTTTAGTTCTGTCATTTTCTTTTGCTTAAAAATTTGGAAGCTCTACTATTAGGTATATACAGTTAAGATAGAGTTTCCTTACAGATTGATCTTCTTATCATTATGAAATATTCCTCTTTATTGTTAGAGATGTTTTATGACCTTCTAGAATCAAGGAAACTGTCTAGTTCTTCACATTCAGCTTTGATATCTTTGGCAGAGATTCAAGGACTCTGTGGTAACTCCCAACACTTATGTCACTCTCAAAGTGTTCTCAAAGTCCTTTCCTACTGAAAAAGATTCCATTGCACTTTTCCAGACCTTCCCATTATTAGGAACTGTGGATAGGATCCCTGTAATAAAATACTTTGTATTCAGAACCATCATATTGTCTCCCCTATTTCCTTTTCCTTTTATATGCCACTATTTTCCTTTAAAGCAGTAAAGAAGAACTATTAAAATATAGAAACTATTAAAATGTAGAAAGTAAATTAAATATAATTTAATAAATTAAATCTATTTAATCTATTAAAATCTCACAGTCCACTTTGACACTGTGGACTCAAAGTAATTTTCCTTTGAGTCCACAGTCTTGTGATGTGGCAATATATATTAATTCTATATCTGCTCCCATTTCTCTCTGACACCTAAGACCCTGTAGCTGCGAGGGTTTCTTATTCGTTAATCAGTCATCATGACCAACACACACTTAGTTCTCACTCACTTTAACCTTAGGTGGGGCTTGATTGAGGCTTCAAATAATTGTCATCACCTTCCTGTGGCAGTAACAGGTGACTTTTCCAATATATATATTTATATGTAATGGCAAGACTCAGAAAAAATATGGACTATATGATTCAAACTATAGGGACTTCCCTGGTGGTCCAGTGGTAGAGAATCCACCTTACAATGCAGGGGACGCAGGTTTGATCCCTGGTCGGGGAACTAAGATCCCACATGCTGTGGAGCAAACCACGTGCCACAACTACTGAGCTAGCGTGCCTCAACTAGAGAGTCTGCGTGCCACAAACCACAAAGCCCACACGCTCTGGAACCCATGCCCCACAGCTAGAGAGAGAAAATCCACATGCCACAACTAGAGAGAAGCCCGCGCACTGCAATGAAAGATCCCGCGTGCCTCAACGAAGATCCTGCGTGCTGCAACTAAGACTCGATGCAGCCAAAAATAAATAAATAAATAATAAATGAGGGGGAAATCAAAAAAAGATTCAAACTATAAACTTTTCTTATGAAATGGGAAATAAGGAAATTTCTATCTAAAAGTGCCTTACACTTTGATGCTAAAGAATTCAGCTAATTTGGGGGAAGTGTTTGAATTAGTATGGAGCCAGAGGGAGAATTCCAGCCAAAATCAGGGCAGTTAAAATTTTTAATCTAATCTTATGCCGCTTGTGATATCCCGTTATTGATTTGCTGCTTAGTGATAGGAAATGCTATGACTTTTATTCTATGAAACTGTATGATTTTCTCTGTATCTTTATCGCCTGTAGTGCTCTCCTCTGCCCCCCATGGCATCAACCACATGCTTAAGGCTACTCAATTCCCCATTTCTACTCCATTTCCCCATTCCAAACTTTAGGAAGTTATGTTCAACTGACTCAAGACATCATTACCTTTCTCCTAGAACTTGAAACTGAAGATGCTTTGAACAGAACTTCTCTATGCTCATAAACATATACTTTCCTCCACATGACTGAAACACCCATACTCTAATCTGAAGAAATGAATTTTCCTTTATTACATGCACCAGAAGTTTATGATCACTTTCTAATTATTACCATACGAGACTAATAGTTCCATCTCAGAAGTAACTACTGACAGAAACATTTCTATATCTGTTTTGTTTCAAGCTCACCATCTTCTCAGGCTATGGTACCTGCTTCTGATTTGGTCACCCTGCTAAACTCCCTTTTCTTGTCCATTTACCTTATCAACAAGCCAGAGTAATTTTCCTAAATAAACCTGTTCATGTCACTTTTTTGCTTAAAGTCATCCACTGACTCTTGGCTGCAAAAATATAGTTTAAAATCCTTACCAAGAACAACTTCTTCATAATCTGGGTCCTTCTTACAATCCCGGCCCTGTTACTAACTGCTCATCACCACTCCTACCATATACCTTTTTGCAGCCATCTATTTATATTCCTTGTTTCCCTTATAGAGAGGAGATGCCCAGGCATAGGGTAAGCCCTCAGTATAGATGGAATGCATGAGAAGAAAGATGCATGACAAGACGGGTCAATTTTTATTTGAATGACTCTCACTAAATTATGTCTGTCAGTGTTAACCCAAACCACAATGGCTTCTTTGTTTACATCCCATGGTAGTCCATGCAAAAAGATGGTAATCTCAGGCTTCCCTGGTGGCGCAGTGGTTGAGAGTCCGCCTGCCGATTCAAGGGACACGGGTTCGTGCCCTGGTCTGGGAAGATCCCACATGCCGCAGAGCGGCTGGGCCCGTGAGCCATGGCCGCTGAGCCTGCGCGTCCGGAACCTGTGCTCAGCAGCGGGAGAGGCCACAACAGTGAGAGGCCCGCGTACCGCAAAAAAAAAAAAAAAAAAGATGGTAATCTCTTTCTGCTTTCAGCCATCTATATTCAGTGGAGCTACTTAATAACTTAAAACTGTAGCTATGGACTAGAGTGGAAAGAACATTGGCTCAGGAGTCTGGAGATGCTAGTTCTAGTCCTGTGAATTTAAGCAAATCACCTAATGTCTCAGTGGCTCATTTTCTTCTAGGTCTTTCTCAGGTCTTTTCAGCTTTACAATTCTATGGATTTAGACTGAGCTTCAGATCACCTGTGTTTGTATTAGGTCCATTCTGTTTTTCTGCGCTCTGATTGGATTCTTCCCTTTCCTGGTCCTGCCTCGTTTCACTTTTGTCATTTTAAACTCTGGTATCACAAACATAAAAGGGACTCTTATTTTGGGATGTCTTTTATTTTCCATACCAATTAAATGTCTTGTAATCGCTATCATTTCTGCAGAGCAAATGATTATGTAGAAACATGCATCTTTGATTTGTCTCTACAGATAAGTGTGTTTATTCTAATGAAATCAGTTAGAATGCGTGAGCAATTGTGTGTCTAACTTCTTCAGCCTCAGAGCTGTATCACTCGCAGGCACAATATTATTGGCTCATTTGTCTGACATCACATGATATAAAGTTACTATACAAACTTACATTTCCAGTGCTACCTATCCCGGATGATGAACCGCATGATAGATTAAAGTTCTAGGGCACCAAATTTAGGATAAAACTGTTTATCCGGGGTATATATTTTTCAAAAACCAAATCATTAACTCGAAAATAAAAGAGGAGGTCTTAAGTCAAAATAATTGCTTAAGATTTTATCTGATATGAAGAGTCTTGTCTTTAATGTAAATAACAGACTCTCTGGCTGGCCCTGGAGTGAGAACAGGAACATGATCAGCATTGACAACACATGCCATGGCCAGTGTCTGAGGTTCCCATCCTCTGTGTGGTGTTCAGTTCAGCAAATTCCAGAGGAGTTTGCACCCCATTGACTGTACTAGTGACGAGATCTGATGCCTGTCAGCAGACAGGAAAGTCAACAGCCTGTTGTGTGCATGTGTTGGACTCACTGTTCTGGTTTTTGTAGAGTGTATTGGCTGGTTTGCTTCAGTGATCACTTTACAGTCTGCTCCACACTGAGTTTGGAAAGAAAAAACCCATGAAACATTTTCCTTGTACTGCAGTATGTCTTCAACGATACTTGAGAGAAGTGGTCCTTCCTCTTATAGAAGTACCCATTTTATAGACAAGGAATTAAAGGCTAGAGGGCTTAAGTGACATGCTCAAGGTCACATATCAAATTAGGGAATTTGTTAGGTATATGAATTTAATTTCTCCTAACTCAGTGTCCAGGCTTTCCCCTTGTCTCTGCTCATTTTCCAATTAAGGCTAGAGCTGTATTTAATTGATACGTATGATTAAACTGTCACTACAAAGAGGCTTTACTTTTCCGTACCCATGAGTGGATGTTAGCTGGTCAAAGACGGAGCATTTCTCTGGAGGTTATATGTCTCTTTAATACGCACAGGGGAAAGGTTCAAGGGCTCGTCCTCTTATATTTTGGGAGTCCATCCAAAATAAGAAACGTGGTTGCACAGTGGCCCAAATTCAACTGACATCCTGCACAGAAGTCTTTCTCAAATTTGGCTGGGTATTGGAATCACCACGGGTTATATGATTATGTATTTATTCATCTATTATGTTTTTATTTATTTACATGTTCATATAGATTCTCAAGTGTAATGACAGAGCAGCAGAATCGAAATCTCTGTTGGCAAGATCAGGCAATCTGTATTGGTTTAATGTTCTGAGGTAATTCGGACTTGCAGTCAGTTTTTGGACTCACAGCTTTTGTGGAAGGAGGACTCAGCTGTTTGTGGTTTTCTGCTGTAGCATAAGCCTTTGTAACACTACGCGCTACAACTGGAAATGTTTAGGTCGTGTAACATCTTTCAATAAAGTTTGGAAAGTTTGCTCCACATTGACAAATCCATGCTTTCCTGCTCTTTTCATAAGGTATTATTTTCTCCATAATATGCAGCTAAACAGCCATCAGGAATGGACAAGTGTATTTTAGGACTGCATTATGCCTGGGAAGTGTAGAACATCTCTTTTTCTCTGCTGGTCTTCTTGCCCTAACCTAAGGGGCAGTGACATCACTTGGAACAGTTGTAACATTTTAAACGTGTGTGTAGAAAGTAATTTCAAACTTTGAAATACCACACTGAAATTCTAGGGGAAAAAAGCTTTAGATTATCATCTATAAAAATTGTCTTTATGGATTATTCATGATAATTCCTACATTTCATCAAAGTGTCAAGCATGAGCTCCAAGTTAAAATTATGGTTTTCAAAGCAGAGGGAGGGAAGGAGTGATTAAGCTGATGGGTTCATTATTTATAAAAGGAGTGACTGTGGGGAAATGTTGACATTTAGGTAAATAGCTTAAAATTGCTCACTGTAAATTAGTAACCTCTAAGTATACTAGCCTTTTTATTGTTAGACTTTTTGACTTAAAAATCCGAAATTGACTTAATCATTCAACTGCTTTCCTGTATGAGAAAACCAATCTCATAGCAGTGATTCTGAAGAAGAAACATAAAATCAAAAAAGAAAGGAAACATCACTTTTGAGGGTGTAGAGTATCAAGGCGCTACTATTTCTTGTGATAATTAATGGTAAGAAATTCGGAATCTAATAAGGAAAAAAAAAGTTATCTTACACGTTCACTGAGCATCAGAGAGCTAGTCATACATCACTGGCATTTTAGATACCAGCTACCTAGAAATATTAGGCGGTCCCCAAGAATTGCCTAATTTTTCCTCTCAAAGTTTGTGAACTATGAAACTTTTTATTCTACTGGCAAATAGACAAATTTTTTCTCATTTCCTTGCCCCAATTTCTTATTCATTTACATTCATCGTATACTGCTGTGCCGAATATAGTTATACCTTGAAACATGATAGTATTATGCAAGGAGACAGAGTGAATGTGTAGGTAACAGTTATTTGATGAAAACCTACGCTGTTGTCTCTGGGGAAGATTCTATAATCCAGTAGTTACTTTTTTCAGTGGCATCCAGCTACTGCAGCCAAGCGATCCTTTCTTGTTTTTACATTGCTCTAGGTCGTTTTCATGTTCAGTGCTTTATTTCAAAGTTTCATTCATTCCTTAATCTGAGATTCTCAACTTTGCCTAACACATAAAGCCGTACGGAGAATTTATCTTTTTAAAAAAGCACTTTCCAGAATGGATAGTTAATGCCAGACATAATTTTGTTGTATGTACATAATTTGTTTAGCACAAACTGATGTAATTCAATAAAAAAAAACACCCTCAGATGACTGGGGGCTTTGTGTAGGTACACCCTCTGGTCGGAAGTAGATCATGATGGTTAAGAGGCGGTCTTGAGACTCAGACTGCTGGGGTTCAAATCCCAGCCCAATTGGTGAGTTACTTTGTTTCCATTTCCTCATCTATAACATTGGGAGGATGATAATAATAAAATTAATCTTGGAGGGCTGTTGTAAGAATTAAATTATGTGACATGTGAAGTCCTTCAAATACAGCAAGCTTTCACTTATTTTGCTTTACATATGTTTTGCAGTATTTGGAAATGGGCATCCAATATTTTAAAGTCCAGGAGACATAACATTATCAACAACTTTTGAAGTTTGATAAAAGGAAAACAGCTCTTTGGTTCTTTATCATTTTATTCTCCTCGCAGAGAACACAAACCAACAACTAGTCAGAAAGAACTCTTGACAAAAAAAGAAAAGAAAAAAAAAAAGATTAAAATCACCACCACCACAAAGACAGATTTGTTATCTTTCTCCCAATTTTTCGAAAAGAATCCACTTTGAAAGAGAAAGTTGTAGATAAAATAACATACTTTATGCCCATAGAAAGACAAAGACAAAACAGCAATATCCTTTATCCATGTCCTGCCCTCCATGGAGCTTCCTGTCAAATAAACACATTGGGGCATGAAGAAGCCTTCCATGGAAAGGATATCTTCAGAGACTGAATTTTTCATGAATGTTATAGTTCACTACTTTCAGTAAAATGTCAAGAGTGATACAATCCATCTGTGGATTAATGTACCCTCACAGAAATCTTTGTAATGTGAGATCCTGTTTTGGAAAACTGTTACCTTGGTTCCCACAATTCCTTCTTAATATCCTCTGCTTATTCAAACAGCAATGATTCTTGGTAATTGAGATCATCTTCTAGTCCTTAAGTATAAAGGCAAAACAGAAGTGAACTGAGATTTCTACTTTGAAATGTATTCCCACTTTGTACATATTTATATCAATAAGCTTCCTCTTAAAGTGACACTTCTATCACTTGCCTAGAAGTTTTGCCTCAGTCCAATTTGAACCAGACTCAGCACTTCACTTGCTTTGATTATTAAACACCAATGCATCGCTGATGCTCTGTTAAGTGATGATTTGGAAGTATCTCTACCTCAGGATTTGAAAACGAGGGCTCACAGAAATGAATTTTTTATCTGCCTTTTTTAGATCTGATGTGGAAAATACAACCATTTACATTTACAGCTCAGTTAAATCCTCTTTAAGTCCTGCATCTCAAATCATTTTCCTTCTTTATTTTTTCACCTACAGTCATGTCTAGCTGAGTTACAACATTAGAAATTCTAAATAAGGAGGAAAAGCATCATTTGATTTACATTCAATACACTTAAATTCTTTCTTAGTAAGTATAATTGTAGATTTACAGATTCTTGATATTTTCCTCTGAGGAAAATTAGGTTTGGCTATGCTAAAGAAATAAATGACAAACGTATGAGAGTTCAGTTTACAGTGTGGAAGCGTGTTGCAAGCTGCTAAAATTCAGTACGTCTTTCAGAAACTTTTCATCAAAAATTATGGGCGCAGGCATTTTGAATGACTAAATCATTCAGAATCAGGTTCATCTTTATTGTTAGAATTCTTTTGGGGGGGACTTTATTTTTTATTGAAGTGTAATTGATGTACAATGTTGTGTTAGTTTCAGGTGTACAGCAAAGTGATTCAGTCATACAGATTCTTTTTCAGATTCTTTTCCCTTATAGGTTATTACAAAATATTGAGTATACATTCCCTGTGCTTTGCAGTAGGTCCTTGTTGGTTATCTATTTTATATACAGTAGTGTATATATGTTAATCCCAAACTCCTAATCTATCCCTATGCCCCTTTCCCCTTTGGTAACCATTAATTTGTTTTCTATGTCTGTGAGTCTATTTCTGTTTTGTATGTAAGTTCATTTATATCATTTTTTTAATACGAAATTCTTTGTTTGAATGCTCCAGTCTCTGGGCAGCCGAGTCACTCTGCTAATCAGTCTATACTTACATGACTTCCAAAAGTGCAAACCGATCTGCTGCTTTTCCTCCTCAGAGATTTGCTGTCCCATTTGTTTTTAAGCTTTTTGAAAGAAAAAAAAATTTTTTGGCTTTACATAAGAGCTGTGCCGTGTGGAAGTTTTGGAAATTTTAAATTGCAGTCAGGATCCCCACTTGCAGGTGAAACATTATCTGGTCATCTTGTCATTAGTGCTGACAGCTTTGGCTGGGGTCGAAGTTAAGAAAAATGCTGGAATGAACCTGGAAACAGTCATATGTTCCTCATCCATCACCTCATTAATCACCAAGTTAACATTGTCTCTGAAACAATGCTGCTTTAGTGTGGGGTAATCCTCATTTATAGTTAAGCTACTAAACAATATTCAAGAGTAAAGATTCCCCTCCATTCCCTGCCAAGTATGGCTGAGACATGACAATCATGACATTATTCATTGATAATTAAAGCAGAAAGAAGGATCCTGGGCCATGCTCTCATTCTTATACAGAATAGACTATGCTCATAAGAGGTTTCATGTAGACCTATAATTATTATCTCATTTTGGGGGGTACTATTAGTATCATAGTTTATAGCTAGAAATACAGTGAAGTCAGAAAATATTAAATTTAAAGTCCTGTACTTCAGTGGGTTACCTCTGTTCACAAATGTCTGTGGTATTTAATATCTCATCTCCAGCTTGCAAAGTTGTGAGATCATACCAGTGTGCAACATCAATACAAGAATTATAGAGGAAATGGGGAAATGATAATGATGACAATTGAGTATGATTCTGATTTATGTGCACACTAGTCTAGAGGTATAAATAAACCACTTAAGGAAATGTGTTCATCTGAATGTGTTGGAGTTGCAATAGATCACTAAATCCAGAGGGTAAATATATCACACAAGTGCTTAATTTTTACTTAGAGACAGCTGTTTGTCCTGGAAGGATCTGGTTATTCTTTTAAAAAATATACAATTTAGGTCTAAGATTATGAATATGTTTAGTTATTCATAAAAATATATCCATGCTATATATAATAAAAAGAAATGTGTTACCTATTCACACTCCCAAAAGAAAAGGGTACATTTGAAGTAAGTATTTGTATATATGGGTATTCTAAAAAGCTCTGTAAGTATATATATTATTAAATGTTTATGTTCCTGTAGTTTGCTGTCCTTGAGAATTAAAATAACAAAAATAATAACAATTAAAAAATAGTGCAGGGAGCTTAGCTCGGTGCTCTGTGGTGACCTACATGGGTGGGATGAGGGGGGTGGGAGGGAGGTCCAAGAGGGAGGGGATATATATACACATATAGCTAATTCACTTCACTGTACAGCAGAAACTAACACAACATTGTAAAGCAACTATACCCCACTAAAAAAAAAGGAAAGAAAAAATAACAACGTTTTTAAGTGATCAAAGGTTACTTAAAGTTTAGTTTTTGTATTACATAGGTTAGAGAGGAGCAGTTTCACTTAGGTCACATAAGAGTATTCTAAAGTTATCCCATATTTTAATATAATAAGACTTCAAATTGAGATTTAATTTGTGAAAGTCAATCTATTAACAGGCTAATTATGGATACCTGAAGTTGTAATATTATAGAAACAGATTGAGTCTATTATTTCCTACTGTTGGAAGATGTATAAGCCCCTGTAATAGATACAATTTTTTAAATGTGAAAAAACTGAAGTCATGGTAATACAATATGACTATTTTGACTATTAACGTTATATTCACTTTCAGATTTCTTGCTATATACTTCTTAGAACTGTGCCATATAGTTTCCAACACTCTACCAAACTCTTCCTACAAAAGTTGAAAGTAATCTCCTAATGATTCAATTACATTGGATATATCCAGACCTTATTTTATTTGATCTCTTTCCATACGACTCCATCTTTCTATTTCAGACCTCTTCCGAGTCTCCTACATCTTTATTACCCTTTCTAGTCATTCACCGTTCTTTTTTTTTTTTTTTTTTTTAAATGGAGACCTTAAAAATTGTTTCCATTAGGTTTTTGTTGTTTGGTCCATTTACCATTAAGACAGCTATTCCTGAATGAGATCATCCATTCTTTTGGTTTTCTCTAGATGCCTTTCCAAGTGTGTTGAGCATTATAACACCTGACCCCTCTCTACTGAGATCTAGATTTCTCTTATCAACTGTATCTCCTAGACATTTCTTCTTGGATATCCTCTAGCCCCTTCAAAATTAATGTGTGTTAAGATGAGACCTTATTCCATACAGGCTCTCCTCATGTATTTTATATCCCTATTAGCTATGTTGCCATCTCAAAGGCATCTCACAGGTTAAGGTGTTGCCTCTTTTCTCTAATTCTCTTTCACATTCAGCCAGTCACAAAATTCTGTCAATTGACTACAAGAGCTTCTTGAGTCTGCCCATCCCTTTTCATTCTTATGGTCCTAGCTCAGACTCTGTTTCTTGCCGTAAGGCACAAGGAGCTCAGCTGACCTACCAAGGTTACACAGCCGGTAACTGCCTCACCAGGTGGCCGAACTGCAGTGAGTCTCTCTGACTGCTTGTTCTTTAGTCAGATATCGAATGGTACAATCCATCCATTCATTTTGTTAAAATTGGTTTTGTAGATGTTGTAGTTGTTGTTGCTCTTACATGGGTTTTTACTTGATTAAAAATCTGTGTTAGACATTATGGATAAAATATTAACTGACTTTCCTCAGCTATCATACATGAAGATACTGTGATATTACTGTATTATTTCATCAGAAGTTCCATCTCCATAGCTTTTGACAAGAGGAATAAGCTATATATTTATATATGAGATTTTCGAAATAGTCTTCAAATAGACAAAGTAAAAGTCATAAGATATTAAAATAGCTTATAAAAGGGGAGTTCTAAAAGTTCTCATTTCCAAAATGAGATATATATTTTTTCAAAGATTAATTGAGTTTATACCTCTGAGGCACCATCTTACCAAGTGTAGAAAAAAAAAAATCACACACATACACATATGCTTGTATACAAATTACATATACATATATATGTAATTTGTGTACATAAATACATATACACTTGTGTGTATACATAAACATTTAATGCACATGTGTAATTATTACATGTATTTAGTACCCATACATATATGTATTATGCATGTACATATAATTATACCATTGAGAGGACTACACATCTCTCCTACAGTGAAGTTGTTAAGCAGTATAGGAAATTTCAAACATGAATGATCTTGCCTTTGAATGTTCAGAAAAAATAATTCTTGTATTATATAGAAAATATATCCTTGGCATAGTCATCTTGGTACCAAGGTCTGTTACTGTTACAATTCAGGACAAAGATAAAAACAAAAATAAAGCAATCTTTGCATTGTGTGTGTTGCCACTTGTAAGAATATTACAATGGATATATCAGTTGTAATAGTATTGTTGCCATCACCATTTTGGATTAGTGATTTAGAGCCAACGTTTAAACTCACTACCTTCTTGATGGGTTATCCCAGAAACAGATGAGAATTTAATGAATCGCCCACCTATTCGGTCAGGAGGCGGGAGGAGAGCTGTTAGATCTGTTAGAACATCTTGTTAAGTGAGGCCAAGGAAGAGTTACAAATGAAAAACAGACTGTTAGGTTTGCTGAGGTCAAAGGAGAAGTTGAGTTTGTGTGGGAGGTGACGGGGGCCTCACAGGGGTCAGGGGTGGGACAAATCCCTCACCCGCATCTCAGGATCATACTATAGTGAACAGCGAGCATCTTCCTAAAACATGAACTATAAAATCTCCCTTCTAAAAGGATTAAAGTTCTTCATCTTTAATTATATTTCCTTAAAATTATACAATTATGAATACGGCTTAGTGAATTCAAATATAGATTTATTTAACAAATCCCATAACTGCCTCAGAAATAATATCCAAAAACTACAGATACCTGTTATTTAATACGGTACAAATACCCTGTGTAAAATTCTGGATTTTCTATTTGCCTGGAAGAGCCATTATAGACGCAGTGTTGGGGTGTAAATATTTTCAGGAATCCTATTATTAAATTTCCATGCACTGTTGTGAAGTTTTATTCCTTTTGTATACATTTAAATGCTTTTAATTCTGGTTTTGGGGTTTTTTTTTCTTTTTTTTTTTTGATAAAGAACACTATAATGCCTTCAATTAAAACAAGCTTCATTAAGAAACACCTATGTCCAAACAATTAAAAATACTGTAACCATTTACACTGTCAGGACAAATATTGTAGCTGCCATTCCTTTCCCATAAATTAAGCCTGATGTGTCTGGCCAAGTTTCCCTCCAACAACAGAATCCCCTTGCTCTTCTTAGGCCTTTAACGTTCCCTAAATGTCCCCTTTTCCTGCTCAATATATTTCACATGTCCATGTGAAATCAGGGGAGCCATAGTAAATTCAACACGTCTATTAGGCAAGTAAGAATACAACATTTCATTGTTGTCTGGATCATGCTTTCCAGGTAAAATCCCTGGAGACTATTAGATTGAATAGCATTTACATTCTTCCAATCTTTGTTCTATGTTTTTACATTTAGCAGTACTGTAAAACTGTATGATCCATATTTGACAATGTTCTTGCAACAGTATTTGAGAATCAATAGGTCCATGCTAGTAAATACTGTTTTATACCCCTAATTTGTAGTTACCTTGCTAAGTCATCACTAATCCCTGTCCTCTCTATTTCCTGGTGACCCTTATCTACTACTGTTAACACAGTAAAAGACAGTAGAGTGCCTATGAAGTATGGGATCTAGACCCAGCATTTTAGTTGAAACTGACTTTGTTGTTTATCAGACACTTACACAGTGTTTAAAATGGGAGTACTTAAAACTGCTTGAAATGCTTTATACATATTAACTTATTTAATTCTATAGCAATACTATGAGAAAGGTATGATTATTAGTCCCTTAAATAGATGATTAAATTGCATCACAGAGAATTCAAAGTCACACAACTCTCAAACAGCTGAGCAGTTATTCAGACCCACGTAGTTTAGTTCTAAAATCTGCATTCTTAAATTTTCCTATGCTACTTCTTCATTTTACAACCTTGGGCAATTTCCTTAACCTTTCTCAGCCTTTCTTCGTATATAATATAGGACTGCTAACTATACCTAGTTCAGAGATTTGTGAGAATTAGATGTGATAATAGTCATAAATGCTTAGAGCAGTACTTGGCATATAGTGTTAACTACTGTTATTTTCAACATCACTTTCCCTACTGACCTTCTTTTATTTCTTTAGAAGCACTGTGCTCCTACCCTAATCAGGGCTTTGCACATGCAAGCTGAAATTCTCCCTGTCTCTACCTCTGACCCTCTTGACCTTCATTTCCAATTAGCCTATATGCTAAGACCTGTACAAATGTACCTTCTTCAGGGAAGCCTTTCCTGACCTTCATACTGGGTGAGCACTCCTCACCCCTTTGGCTCCCTAGAATAAAGAGCCTGAGGCAAAGGCATATGTTTCTTCCATTTGGCTGGACATTTTCTAAGGAAGTGCAATCCCAGGGAAGAAGGAGTGAGGAAAATGAAAGGCAGGCATTAAAGGAGAGAGATAGTAAATGCAAGGGAGTACATTACTCAGATGGCCTAGCTTCTTGTCAAGCTGATTGCTGCTTCACCCGCTGCATCTTCCAAGAGTCCCGATAAGCTCCCTAAGTGGTCCATCAGGGTTAGGAAGGGAAAATAATTTATTCTTCTGGCTCTTGTTTCCATTAGTCAAAGGTGGTCCATAAGGTTTTAAGGCCTTTACATTTTTGTGTGCATACCTGGGTGCCAAGCAGATCTACCATGGCTCTTGCTTTGAAGGTAACATCAGACATACAAGGTGAAAGGTTAGAGGTGCTTTGCAAAACCTGGATGTAAGACACAGTCCATGTGCATCCTTGAGTCACATGAGGGATGAAACAGCCACCACTACAGGCCACCTGGGTGTGTACTGGGGACTGTAGGTGGCTGCAGTATCAGAATTTGGTCTCATGATTTCAGGAAGAGCACAGATGGGATATCTCAGGTTATAAAGCAGGTCAAGTACACAAACTGAGTAGAAGAGCTGCAGAATTCAGACCAGTATGCCCTGTTGTTCACATTTATAAATCCAGGTCTCTTTTCCTTTATACTATTTATCATAGTTTACAGTTACATATTTATTTGTAAGATTATTTACATTAATTCTTGACTACTGCACTAGACCGAAAGAATGCTTAAGGATAGGAAGGGAGCATAAGGTTCAGATTACCTGGATTTGAATCCTGGCTCCACTAATTACTAATTCTGTGTCTTTGGGAAAATTATCTCACTTCTCTGTGCCTCATTTCTACACTTATACATCAGGATAAAGATAGAACCTCTATGAATATTAAAGGAGAGGCACTCAATAAATATTAGCTACTATGACTGTCATCACCATCATCATTCTCTTTGTACCTGCAGCAATGAGCACATTGCTGCCTACAGAACAGGCTCTGGAGTAATAGAGCATGAGATCCGTGAGGACTGAGGTTTTGGTCTTCTCCATTCCTTTTTGGACCTCGGACTTATAAAGGAGAATTAAAAATGTACTAGGTGTTTCAAGAAGAATGTTTAGAATGATTAGATAAAAGAGACAATGAACGCCAATGTGTTTGTTCCATTTGTGTTCTGGAAAGTGAATCTTACACTGATTTAGAAGAGGCTTTACAATAGTCCAGAGTAGTTTTTACAGTAATAAACTGTTTATTGTATTTGTCTTGGTTGACCTGTAGGACAGTGGTCCCCAACCTTTTTGACACCAGGGACCAGTTTCATGGAAGCGAATTTTTCCACAGACTGGAGTGGGGAGGTGGTTGTGGGATGATTCAGGTGCATTACATTTATTGTGCACTTTATTTCTATTATTATTACATTGTAATATATAATGAAATAATTATACAACTCACCAGACGATCAGAATGCAAAATCAGTGGGAGCCCTGAGGTTGTTTTCACTTGCCACTCACTGGTAGGGTTTTGATATGAGTCTGCAATCAATTGGTTTATTATGGTCTCTGTGCAGTCAAACCTCTCTGCTAATGAGAGGTTTGCAGTATTTGCGGTAATTGCAGCCGCTCCCCAGCACTAGCATCAGCACCTCAGCTCCAGATCATCAGGTATTAGATTCTCATAAGGAGCGTGCAACCGAGATCCCTTGCATGTACAGTGCACAGTAAGGTTCGTGCTCAAATGCCGCTGCTGATCTGACAGGAGGTGGAGCTCAGGTGGTAATGCAAGCGATGGGGAGAGGCTATAGAGATGATGCTCCCTATTTTGCATAAATTCATTTATAAATCAATATTACTCTACCATTATGGATCAGACATATGAAATGTTTATATAGGACATTTTGGCCAATCACATGATAGATTTTAGTATGCTCTTGTCCCTGTGATAGAGTTCTATAAAGAGAAATGTATAACTTTTGCAGTAAGTGAATCAGAAATGTAGCTAGGTTTGGATAGAGTTGATACAGACCTACAGTTCCTACATGTCTTTAGTGTGCATGACTGTGATTTAGCCATGCCTATTAAACTTTTATTTTTAGTGCTCAGTAATCAAGGCTTATCATTTTGCTACAGGAAATATGGTTTCTTTTAAGTTATTCTTAGTATATTTTCACTCTTAATTGGATATTTGAATTTGTAGGACTCTGCCAGTGATTGCACACTGTAGAAAGAAAAAACTTCTATGACATTAGTAGAATTGATTTTCCAGCAGACTAATAAATAATCTCAATGACTTATATTCGATGGAACAATTACATAAAAACATTTTATTTTTACAGCCTTGAAACCTTCCATCTTTTTCAGAACATCAAATAAATTTGAATAGAATAATTTCACTTTACAAAAATTTTACAGTACATCAATGTCAACTGATATTTATCGAGATCACGTGGTGTGTTGGGCATTATTTAGGGTACTGGGAATATGTACAAAGAAATTAGCTTTCTGATATGCTGTAAAACTTATCTTACTTAGAAATTCTAGGTTGATATAGGTGATAAAATGGGCCTAAATTATCCTACATATTTTGTGTCTTCTTTTTGTTTTAGAAAATTTTTTACCTTTTCCAAGTAAGATTCTTCTGGGTCCAGCTTAATATCATTCAATCTTAAGCTTGTGGACCTGTGGTCATTTGCAGAACTAATATGAATTATTTCAAACATTTGTGCTGCATAAATAAAGAAGGGGTCTTATTTCATTTATTTTAGTGTTTGTAATATTTGTCTATCATGACATTGAATCTCTGGTCCTTTTGCCAAATATAACCACAAAATAGTATTCTTATTTTCCTAGGAGTCCTGGGAATTTGCACCACACTTCTTCGAGTAAATACATGTGTAAATATGTGAGCTCCTCAGCCCCCCAAAGACCCTGGTTTTCCTTTCTTGGCAAGGGAAATGAATTCTAAAATCCTGAATCATTTACTGAGTATGCTTTCCTTCTGATCTCCCAGGGGTCTCATCAACAAAGTGCCAAAAGACGTGCTCCTTCTAGGGAGACTAGCAGCCCAGGTCTCTCTGCAGGAGGATTTGATGAATGTTAATGAAAACCCCTACTGCTCAGAAATAGACAAGTTCGAGCTCTGGTAAAACAGGTCCTTGGTGGTTATGCTAATATCTAAGTAGATCACCATTGCCTATAGTTTTTTTACTGAAGCTCTTTATGCTTGAATTTAAGTATAACCCATTATGGTTGTTTTTATTATCTAGAGGTGGTAAAGATGAAGTTGCAACATTGAGAGGAAATATGAATGATGCTGTTTCTCTTCAGCCTTTATTTAACATGTGTTTTTTGAAAACAGAAAGGGTGATCAAGTTATTTTTATATACACGGGGTTAAATATAGGATATTTATAATTAGCTGGTTTAGATATATATATTTATGATTATGTGGGCTATCTATGATTATATGGGATATTTATGATTACTATATTTATGATTATTTTAAAGAAATGCTATGCCAATCTCAAAAGCATGCAGCATTGTAATGAGACAGTTAACGGGGTCAGAAATTTCCAGCTACTTTGTAGCAATGACTTCTGGTTTGATGACCCGTGCTTTAGCTGGGGATGTCCCCTCATCTCTGGACACTTACACAACTTTCATTTCCTTTGTTCAATAGCAGGCCCCACTGAAGCAGGGACTACCTCTTTCTTCTTCAACACTGGCTGTATTACACACTAGGCACACAATAAATGTCTGTTGCATGAATTACTAGAACATTATGATTATAATTCAGTGAAGAAATCACACACTAATATATCAAAATCTTTATTTTGTTGATAATCATAGAAATTACTTTTAGCTTTCTCAAAAACTCAGTTTAATTCCCAGTTCAGAAGTTATCAACTGTTTCTTTTTATTTCGTATTTTACCTAAACTGCTGCTTCATAGACGTTATTTTTGCTCCAACTTTCTCTGATCAGCTGCCTATAAAAGTTCCAGATTACAAATGTTTCTTACTTTCTTACTATTGTCTTTTTTTTTTTTTTTTTTTTTTTTTTTGCGGTACGCGGGCCTCTCACTGTTGTGGCCTCTCCCGTTGCGGAGCACAGGCTCGGTGCCCGCGGCTCACACGCCTAGCCGCTCCGCGGCATGTGGGATCTTCCCGGACCAGGGCACGGACCCGTGTCCCCTGAATCAGCAGGCGGATGCTCAACCACTGCGCCACCAGGGAAGCCCACTATTGTCTTATTTTTAAATCATGTCAATGTGAGTCGAAAATCTTATTTCTAAATGGCATATAGCCAAGGTCAATATTTAATTTCTCAGTTCTCACTGAAGAGTTTATTAAATTAATATTCTTTCTTTTCAGCCATTATTTAATAGTCATATGCATTTTAATATAGTAAGTATAATTGAACACAATCTTATTTAAATAAGATAAAATATTTTCCATAATTATGATGAATGTCCTTTTTTGAGGCTCATCGTAAAGAAAACATTACTGGAACATGTGTGGTTATAGATATTGTGTTTATGAACAGTTGAAAAATGGGGACTTGCATCTAAGGTTTGACAAACAGATTTTGTTAGAAAAAAATGTGAAATTGGATAAATAGCCACTTTGAAACCTTATGTGTCTCTTTTGTTCACTGTTGTACCCCCAGGACTGCAAAGTACCTGAGTAATCTTGCTACACCCACAATAAGCACTCATTAGGTATTTACTATGAACAAATAAAATTTAATCGATGAATGAATGAAACAATGAAGGAAAATTCTAATAAATATTAATCACAGTGTTGCTTAAAATTCAATATCGAGCATGCCCTGTAAAACATGCTATCCTTCTTATAGAATCCGGTAACATGAAGGAGACTACCTGTATCTGAAAGAGTAACTATTACAGTTTGCCTTGTCAAATAGCTTGACATATAGACATCTTGCTCTTCTTACTCCTATTTTTCTGCCTTAGTTTAAACTGAGTAAAAATCTATGCCTTTTTAAAAATACACTTTGTTTAGAACCATCATAAAATCTATGAACACAAGTTATTCATGGCTTGGGCAACGTTTCTTTTTTTAATGACTGAAAATCATGTCTTTTTCAAAGCAAGATCAAACCTAAATTTTATCTATCCCTGAAAAGTTGAAAATGAATTATTTTAAGATTCAGAAGGGTTCATTCCAGGACCTTTTATGATATCTATGCTTCCCCGGGGAGAGGGCAGGAAATGAGAGCATTCTGAACACGACCACTCCTCCCTCCCTCTCAGCATCCTGAGGCCCTTGCACAAGGGCCTCTGTCATCTGAGAACTCCCTCGAACCCCTGCCCACAAGCACCTTTCTCTCTGTACCACTTACACTGTTAAATGAACCCTGTTAAACTACGTTTATTGATTCATTCCTTATAAAACAAAAACAAAGAGTTTTAAGTCAGAACAACTCATTGGATGATTTTATTTACCTTGGCTTAACGAAGTCAAGCAAATTGATGAAACCAGTGTGTGCATAGACATGGCTTAAAGTGCTAGAGCTGATGTTTTTAAAAACCATTAAATTTTATGATATAGTTTTAAAACAGGACGTGTGTGTGAGCAGTATTGCAAATTATCAAATATCTTTACAGGGCTTCTGTATGTATTAGATCGTACTATGTGCAATTGCTGATATTCACCTACTTCTGACCTAAAAAAAAATGGTAATTTTGTGGGCTTCAGTCTGTCATATAATGGAAAATAACTCCCTAATGTAGGCTGACATTTTGTAAAGTCCTGAGTCATGTTTAGCTAATTAAAAGAAGAAAGAACATGTCACAGGGGCGGGAGAGGGGAGTGTCCTCTTTGGATTTGGAAGCAGAAGTTCAAGGTTCCACACTTGGCTCTATTATTTAGTGGTTATGTAGTCTTAGGCAACTCACTAATCCCCTTTGATCTTCAGTTTTCTCTTTGATAAAGCAGATGTATTAATAACACCCTCAACAGTTGTTGCAAGGATTAAAGGAGGTGATGTATGTGAAAGTACTTTGCAAACCATAGAGAGCGATAAAATCCAAGATAATATGCAGACTTCTGTTTAAGACTGTCTAGCAAAAGTACGATGAATAATGAGAAAAACAAGAAAACTTTTCTCTTGTATAACTGATTCCTATCATAAATTGAAAAAAGCTGTAAAATATTATACTTGTTGCTTTATAAAACAGACATCCCATGTGCATTTTTAAGCTATGATATCTGCCAATAAAATTCCCAGGCTAGGCCATTCCTTTCCTATGAAAGCAAGTCACACCACTCCCAAGCTTCATGCAAACTGTCAGTACCATCTAAAAATATTCCTGCATATTATGAATTAATGCTTCCCACTTTGACATTACAATATCGTTTTTATACACTCTCTCAGCACTTTCCTCCAAGCATGATTTTATTAATGCTCATTTTCAGTACAAGACAAAAATCTTTGCAAATATTTGTTCTTGTTTTTCTTTGGAACTGTGAGGGAAGACTGCTGGCTTTTGAAGGAGGGACAGGATGTATTTTGGGGCTGTAGTTGTACTTGGCTTGATCCGCTGAAGGAGAGATGGTGTTCTTAGGTGCCAATATTTGGTTTAGAGCTAACAGCAGAAAAATATCTACTTTGGTAATCCAAGTGATGCTTTCTTGTAGGCAAGTGAGAGAATAAATAGAAGTAGTCCTATGAGCTAAATTACCTTTTTTTTTTTTTTTTGCTTCCTAGTTCTAAATATTTTTATGTAAATTTATCCCAATTTACTTCATTATGTAGTATATAATTGGAATTACAATTTTGAATATCACAGGTGGGTTAGATTTTAAAAGTGTATGTATCTGTACTAAAGAATATAACAAGGCAAGGATGTGATTTCATTATTAACTGTAAAACTAAGTTAAAGCAGGTATAATTTATTCTTCATATTTGTGTCTTCTGCATAAAATATGACTGTCATAATTGACAGTTGGAGTCCAAATAATGATACTACTGTAGTCATATATCTTATAAAAGGTACTTACATTTTAAGGAACTAGGTGTATAGTCTTATCTTTGATAAACTTATCAACTAAATTTGAGGCAAGTAGTAGTATCATGGCAAACTAATCCACTGTAGCCCTTTTCTAAGACATTTAAAAGTATTGGTAATAATTTCAATAAACCTTAATTACACACTATGTCTGTGTAAACTCTAACAGGGTAAATATTAAACCCATAGCAGAGTTTCTCAGAATGTATTGCACAGAACAAATATTCTATTGGATACTGATAGGAACTTTGTGGGAAAATTATCGAATTGTTGAATAGATTAAGAAAACCCAAGTTTCGGGCTTCCCTGCTGGTGCAGTGGTTGAGAGTCCGCCTGCCGATGCAGGGGACACGGGTTCGTGCCCCAGTCCGGGAAGATCCCACATGCCACGGAGCGGCTGGGCCCGTGAGCCATGGCCGCTGAGCCTGCGCGTCTGGAGCCTGTGCTCCGCAACGGGAGAGGCCACAACAGTGAGAGGCCCGCATACAGCAGAAAAAAAAAAGAAAACCCAAGTTTAAATAAAGTTAAATATGTTTCTTTACTCCGAACCTTTGTTATCTTACTAAGTATCAGATATCTCCAGGAGGAGGACACACATTTATTAAATTTATCTGACTACTGAATGACTAGTAGATTTTAGAAAACTCTGATTTTGAAACGTAGTACACAAAAGGAATCAATATTTCAAATTGTTTGTTGGAAAAGTTGATAGTTTTAAAATAAAAATCCCAAACTTCCTTTGGCACACTAAAGTTCATTTTAAAAAAAAGACAGTATTGTATGTTACATTGATAAGAATTACTAAATGATAACTTTACAGATTATTATACCAGTTTACAGTACAGTATCATGGATACTGCTTACACTTAAACATGGCTGATTGACCACTTGCATTCATCTCTGGTTCTTTGAGAAGTCTCATGAAAATGACAGTAAGAGACTGACAAAGAAAGCCATAAACCCCAAGAACATTGAGCAACAAGTGGAGAGTACTGCAACAAAATTGAAAGCTGAAAGTTGATGAACAAGAATTAAATTAATTTGCTGAATCAAGAAGGCTGAAACCCAAACTTACTGAGTATGAAGCCAAGAATAAAGATGATCTGCCTGAGAAAACCCTAGAAAGTCTCAAAAAGTGGAGACCGTAGGTGCATCTGAAGAGGGTGTACAGTTGGAGTTGAAAACTGAGGACGAGTTGAAATTCCTTATAAGCATTAGTGTTCCCCAGGTCCCCAGAAGAGCTGGGCGAACTTTATTTCCTTATTCAGGAGAAGACAGGAAGCTTACTTTCTGATCTCAGTGAAACAGAAGGCCGTAGCACTTGGGAATAGCAAATAGAACTGAAGGCAAGATAACTAAACTGAACACAGGAAAACTGAGGAAATCTTTCCCCACTGGCTTCAAAAATATCTGGAGAGTTCTTATAACCTCCTGGTCCACAATAAGACGATTTCTCCCTGACCTACAGATATTCAAAATGTCAGAGAAATATGAAGATCAAAATAAAAAACAAAACAACAGCAATAGCAATAAAAGTAACTTGGGTGAAACAAAGACAGTGCAAGGAGCAAAAGAAATAGTTTTAAAATCCTATTTTAATTAAATTACAATTATGTCTTTAGAGAAGGAAGAGTAGATACTGTATTTATGAAACAAGAATAGAATGCTAAATAAAAGAAATACGCAAGAACAGAAGTGAATTCTTACAAATTAACTATATGAGAACAGAAAGAAAATACTCCAAACAAGGGTTGAAAGATGAAGTTGAGAAAATCTTCTGGATAGAATAAAAACAAAAAAGAAAAAATAAAAACTAGAAATAAGTTTTTAAAAAAAATTAGAGGATTAGTACAGGAGGTCTAATTTAGTGTAATCAACATACTTTTTAAATTTAAGAAGAAATTGAGAGGAAGGCACGTACAGAAATTTTCCATGTACCCCTTCCCCCAACACATGCATAGCTGCCCCATTATGAATATGACCCACCACATGGTGCATTTGTTACAATTGACGAACCTACATTGACACATCATAATTACCCAAAGTCCATAGTGAACATTCCAGTTTACTTTTGGTGTTGTATGTTCTATGGGTTTGGATGAATGTATAATGACATGTATCCATTATTATGGTATAATGCAAAGTGTTTTCATTTCCTTAATAATCCTCTGAACTCTACCTATTCACCCCTCCAACCATGGCACCACTGATCTTTTTACACTCTCCATAGTTTTCCCTTTTCCAGAAGGTCCTATAAATGTAATAGTATATTATGTAACCTTTTTAGATTGGCTTCTTTCACTTATTAATGTGCATATTTAAGGTTCCTGCATATGTTTTCAGGGCTTGATAGCTCATTTCTTTTTGGTGTTGCATAATATTCTATTTGGATATACAACAGTTTATCCATTCACCTACTGAAAAACATTTTGGTTGTTCCAAATTTTCACAATTATGCATAAAGCTGCCATGAACATTCATGTGTAGGTTTTTGTGTGTATGTTATGTAAGTCTTCAACTCCTCTGAGTAAATACAAAGGTGTGCAATGCAAGGAGCAAAAGAAATAGTTTTTAAATCCTATTATAATTAAATTACAATTATGTCTTTAGAGAAGGAAGAGTAGGTACTGTATTTATGAAACAAGAATAGAATGCTAAATAAAAGAAATATGCAAGAACAAAAGTGATCCAGTGATCATATGGTAAGAGTATGTTTAGTTTTGTAAGAAACCACCAAATTGTTGGAATCATGCAGTATGTAGACTTTTCAGACAGGCTTCTTTCACTTTTCATACTTAAATGTCTTTTCATGGCTTAATAGCTTATTTCTTTTTAGCACTGAATAATATTCCATTATCTGGGTATAACACAGCTTATTTATCCATTCACCTCCTTAAAGACACTTTGGTTACTTCCAAGTTTTGGCAATTATGAATAAAACTGCTCTGAACGTCTGTGTTTAGGTTTTTGTGCGGATATAAGTATTCAGATCTTTGGAGTGAATACCAAAGAGCATGATTGCTGGATCTTGTGCTGAGTATGTTTAGTTTTGTAAGAAACTGCCAAAATGTCTTACAAAGTAGCTGCACCATTTTGCATTCCTACCAGAAATAATGAGAATTCCTGTTGTTCCACATCCTCGCCAGCATTTGATGTTGGCAGCATTCCAGATTTGGACTATTCTAATAGGTGTGTAGTGATATCTCATTGTTGTTTGAATTTTCATTTCCCTGAGGATATATAATGTGGAGGATCTTTTCATATGCTAGTTGCCACCTGTGTATCTTCTTTGGTGAGGATTTAGTCTTTGGCCTATTTTTTAATTGGGTTGTTTGTTTTCTTATTTTGGAGTTTTAGAGGGTCTTTGTGCATTTTGGATAACAAACCCTTATCAGTTGTGTCTTCTCATCCCCCCAACATTATCTTTCACAAAGCAATTTTTAATTTTAATGAAGTCCATTTCATCAATTCTTTCATGTTCTATTTGGTGTTGTATCTAAAAAGTCATTGCAATACCGAAGGTCATCTAAGTTTTCTACTATGTTATCTTCTAGGAGTTTCAGAGTTTTGTATTTTACATTTAGGTCTGTGATGCATTTTGAGTTAATATTTGTGAAGGATTGTAAGACCTAGATTCTTTTTTTGTTTTTTCCTCGTAGATGTCCAATATTCTAGCACCATTTGTTGAAAACACTATCTTTGCTTCACTGTATTGCCTTTGCTCCTTTGTCACAGATTAGCTGACTATATTTATGTGAGTTGTTTCTGGGTTCTGTATTCTGTTCAATTGGTTGACCTGTCTGTTCTTTCACCAATACCACACTGTCTTTAATACTGTAGTTTACAGTAAATCTTGAAGTCAGGTAGTGTCAGTTCTTCAGTATTTTTCTTTAATAATGTGTTAGCTATTCTGGGTCCTTTGCTTCTCTACAAAACTTGAGAATCGATGTGTCAATATCCATAAAATAACTTGCTGCAATTTTGATTGGAATTGCATTGAATCTATAAATCAAGTTGAGAAGGACTGACATCTTGACCTAACCATATTGAGTCTTCCTATACATGAACATGGAATATCTCTCCATTTATTTAGTTCTTCTTGAATTTTATTCAGTAGAGTTCTTTAGTGTTCCTCATATAGGTCTTACACATAATTTATTAGGTTTATACCTAAGTATTTCATTTTTGGTGGTGCTAATGGAAATGTGTTTTTAATTTCTTTTTTATTTGTTTTAAGTCACCAAGTTATTTTTTTTTTTAATTTTTATTGGAGTATAGTTGATTTAAAATGTTGTGGTAGTTTCTGCTATACAGCAGTGAATCAGTTATACATACACATATATACACACTTTTTTTTTTTTTTTGGTGGTACGCGGGCCTCTCACTGTCGTGGCCTCTCCCGTTGCGGAGCACAGGCACCGGATGCGCAGACTCAGCGGCCATGGCTCATGGGCCCAGCCGTTCCGCGGCATGTGGGATCTTCCCGGACCGGGGCACGAACCCGTGTCCCCTGCATCGGCAGGTGGACTCTCAACCACTGCGCCACCAGGGAAGCCCATATATACACACTTTTAAAAATTCTTTTCCCATATAGGTCATTACAGAGTACTGAGGAGGGTCCCCTGTGCTATACAGTATGCCATCATTAGTGATATATTTTATATATAGTAGTGTGTATATGTCAATACCAGTCTCCCAATTTATCCCTACCCCCTCGCTTTCCTCCCTGATAACTGTGCTTGTTTTCTACATCTGTGTGTGTGTCGTTAATTTCAAGTTCCAGTTGTTCATTGTTGGTATATTTGAAAGCAATTGACTTTTGTATGTTAACCTTGTTTCTTGTAACTTCCTATAATCTCTTATTATTTCCAGGAGCTTTTAAATCAATTCTATGGGATTCTTTACACATACAATCATGTCGTCTGTGAACAAACACAGTTTTATTATATCTTCCTTCCCAATCTGTATACCTTTTATTTCCTTTTCTTGTCTGATTGTATTAGCTAGAACTTCCAGTACAATGTTGAAAAGGAGTTGTAAGAGGAGACGTCCTTGCCTTATTCCTGATCTTCAAGTTTTTCACCATTAAGTATCTTGTTAGCTATAGGCTTTTTGTAGATATTAATTATCTAATTAAGGAAGTTCCCCTGTATTCTTAGTTTACTGAGACTTTTTACCATGAATGGGTTCTGGATTCTGACAAATGCTTTTTCTGCATCTATTGATATGATTATGTGGTTTTTCTTTTTTAGCCTGTTGATGTGATGGATTACATTATTTTTTGAATGTTGAACCAGGCTTTGCATACCTGGGATAAATCCCACTTGATTGTGATGTATAATTCTTTTTTATATGCTGTTGGAGTCACTTTGCTAATATTTTGTTAAGGATTTTGCATCTATCTTTAATGACAGATAGCAGTCTGTAGTTTTCTTTTCTTGTAATGTCTGTGTGTGGTTTTGGTTAACTAACTTTTTTTTTTCCTCCAGAAAGAAAGAATAGAGAAAATGGAAAGAAACTTATTATCAAAGAGATAAATAAATAAATTTTTTGAGACCTAAGGGATGGCAGTTCCTAAATTTAGCATGTTCCAGTTAAGTAAATGAAAATAACAATCGTACTTAAACACTTCATTATGAAATTTCAGAACATTAGGGATAAAAATATACACTAACTTCCTGCAGAAAAGTGAACAAATCAGGTCAGTCTCATCCAATGGTGATGGGATAAAAATGGCATGAAATTTCTCACCAGCACCTAGATGCTAGGGGCTAGTATATCAATGGGTTCAAAATTCTGAAGAAAAAAATCATTCCCAACCTGAAATCATATACCTAAGCAAACTATCAATCAAGTATGTAAATAGAATAAAAATATATTCAGATGTGCCTAATATCAAAACTTACCTCCTGTGGACTAGAAGTGGTATTTATCAAGAGAAGAGAATAATTAAAGAAAGAGGAAGAAGTGGCATCTAGGAAATAGGAAATGCAATGGGAGAGACATTAAAGGAAACTCCAAATTTGTTGTCCTCAGACAAAAATTATGAAGCCAAGCTGAGAACAATCAGTCTGGATTGAGAAGCTGATGACCGAAAGTCTTCATGAACTATATCCAAAAAGAAAAATAAAAGAGAACTTTCATAGACTACCTGATATATTTGAATGTATTAAAAGAGAATCTTTCTGCAGCAAAATCTGGGGATAAATTACTGATAAGTAGAAAAGCAAATTTCAGGTAAACAAAATGTGGAAGAAGAAGAAAATTTCATAATATGCTGCATAGCTCAGTGGTGCATAATATTTTCAAAGTCACAAAATATACACATTTAATATTTCTTTATCAAAAATAATGATGACAGCCTTTTTGGGAGAAAGTGAAGAGAGGAAGTTTGTGGTATGTGTGTATGTTTGTGTGTAAGTGTAAGTTTTTGTGTAAGCACATATTCTCTACATGTGTTTTCTCTTGAGTACACATCTAGCAGTATAATTACAGGGTCATATGGTAACTCTGTATGTAACTTTTTGAGAAACCTTTAAACTGTTTTCTAAAGCACCTGCACATCCCCATCAGCAATGACTTTACATCCCCATCAGCTATGTATGAGTGTTCTAATTTCTACACATCTTCACTAATACTTGTTATTGTCCATTTTTTAAATTATAGCCATCTTTGTAGGTATGAAATGGTATCTTACTGTGGTTTTGATTTGCATTTCACTTATGACTAATGATGTTGAACATCTTTTCACGTGCTTATTGGTCTTCTGTATATCTTTTTGAGAGAAGTGTCTATTCAAATATTTTGCTCATACTTAAATCAGATAATCTGTCTTATTGTTGAGTTACAAGAGTTCTTTATATGTTCTGGATACTAGGTCTTTATCAGATATGTGACTTGAAAATATTTTCTTTCATTCTGTGGGTTGTCTTTCACTTTTTTGATAGAGTCCTTTGATGCATAAATGTTTTACTTTTTAATTAAGGCCAGTATATCTATTTTTTCTCTTCTTGCTTGGGCTTTGGTATCACATCTGAGAAAATATTGCCTAAGCCAAGGTCACAGAGGTATACACCTATGTTTTCTTCCAAGAGTTTTACAGCTGTAGTTCTTATATTTTGATCCATTTTAAGTTATTTTGTGCGTAGGATGAACACAGTGATTTGCAAATAGAGGTTGCACAGAAAAAAATTATTGAATTAAACTGAGTTGAGGGTGAGATGACTAGAGAATTGGCTTCTGATAGAATTTTATTCCACTGAGAAAGTATAGAGCTAGAATTGTCCAGGCAGAGAGATAAAAGGTGAATACTTTAAAATGCATTCCACACCCAGTATGTTATATGGGAAAAGCACAGAAATAAAAATTGTAGAGACTGAGATTATAGTTGATTGGTTTAGAGTGTGATCATAATACATAAACTATAGTAAAGTATGTGGATCACTATAAATTGTTACACGTAGGCAAGAAGTGATTATTTGTACTGTTAGTCTAGTTTTGTTGCCAAATTGTTTTGTGTAAGTCACTCACTCTCTGCGTCTCACTTTCCTTCTCTATGTGAAAACTTGATAATGTCCAGGGATTGCATATATTGCAGTGAGAAGAATAAACAAACAAGCACAGGCAGAGGCCAGGTGACATGGAGATTTGTCATAGTGATATTCTAAGGAAAGCAAATAAGAAAAATGTACATCAAGAAATAAGAGTACGCAAAAACTGTCATTCAGGTGAGATAAGAGCATGGAGGACCAGAATAATTAATAACTGGGAGAAGAAAATCCTAACAGCAAGTTTTTTGCAAATTGTATAATATACATCAAATTCAAAGGGGAATAACTTAATTTTTATTTTTTATACGGCAAAAGTAAGCTATGAGATTCACGTACAAAATTAAGCAGTATATTAACCCTTAACTGATAGTGAAAATTGGGAGTCAAGATTCTAGTTCCTAGATAATAACATTGTAATAACTGTATAACATTTAACACTTGGCTATTATCAGGTTACAATTTTTGTTTGTTTTCCTTCTCTCCTCCCTCCCTTCCTTCCTCCTTTCTTCCCTTTTCTTTTTTCCTTCTTTTTCTTTCTTTCTTCCTCTCTCTCTGTCTCTGTCTCTGTCTCTCTCTCTCTCTCTTTCCTTTGTTCAAATTTCCAATTTCTTAAAGAAATACCAATTTTACTGGCTAATGCTATTACTAGCCACTGTTTGAGTGTACCATACCAAATCAGAACCAGCCTGTTCCTAGCATGAGTGTTTGTGCAAATGAATGTAAAGTCCTGTTGATACAATGCTTCCCTGCAAACATTTGCCAAAATGCCATTGTCCTTCTAATGAAGAAACTGAAGCCAAACATGATTAAGGAATATAATATAATAATAATGTAATGATTTGCGTTAGTTTATACTAGAATTGGAGACATTTAAAGTCTAGTGCCTTTTGCATTACTAGAAAAACCCTTATTATAGAGTGTTACTGTGTTCAAGTATCCCTTTTGAAAGTGAAATGGTCCCTTACAATCATGTCTGAGAGCATAGTACCAAGAGGTCAAAGGTTATACAGAAGGAGCGGTCCCCAGGAGGTCCTTGGGGCAGAAAGAAAGAAAAAAGTGAGGGAGGAAGGAAGGAAGAATGAACAAACGAAAGAACGAATGAAGGAAACAAAGTAAGGAAGGAAAGACAGACTCATGTCTTTATACTATTTCAAAGTGTTTAACAATATTGTGTTTTGAAGCAGCTGTGAATCGATAGCACAGGTCAATGTTCCCTTTTCTTTCAATGGTGGACAAAAATCCCCATAGCCATTCAACACAGTATAATAACAGATAAATGTTATCAAATTAAAGGCAATGTGTGAAGCTCTCTGTAACCCTGGGCCTCTCACTAAACACGTTGTCTGCACGTGTGCCATCCAACATTGCTGAAATAGTGACATGGTCTTGAGACACTTCAATGTTACACATTTTTTGAAACAACAGAGAAGATGTAATTATCTCATTGTAGTTTCATGTGGCCAATTTTTATTAGCCTAATTCTTTGAAAATGGATAATTCATATGAGTGTGTTTCTCTGTTAACCAGAATATTTAATTACCCAGAACTCCTCATGTCCTATTATAGAAAGATTATTAGGATCACTCTTACCTTGTTAAAATATAGGCAATAAATTATAAGCATTGTCTTCTTTGAGCCTTATAGCTTCCATTACAGTGAAAATAATTTTATATCATATCCGGTTTCTTTTCCATTAAAAATAATGTATGTAGCCCTCTTAGAGAATTGCTTGCTTTCCCTGATGAAGAGGCTATAAGAGCCCAGCTACAATTCAGGTTAAAAAGAGCTGAGAGGATTGAAACATCCTTTGCTGAAATTTTTATCTTCTTATAGTAAAATCTGATGTTAAACAATCTTCCTAACATATTTAGCTTCATCTTTCACTGCAAGAAAACACTGTAATTAAACAAGTAACAATAGTTAACATTGTCTATTGAAGATTTTTTTCTTTATTTTTGTTCAAATTTTATTTTTGCCCCTTCCAAAGTATTGCATAAAAGAATTTGTTTAATTTTCTTGTTAGTATTTCACGTTTTGATTCCTAAATGTATTTTTCAAATAAAAGTAAAAAATTGTCAAATGGGTCCATTCTGTTAAAGGAGAGTGAATTGGCCAGCAACAGGCCTTTGAGTAAAACCAAAGAAAGCAGCATATACTCATGAGCATTTGATTGCTGGGAGCACATTTTATGGGTGAAAAGGTACAGAATCCAACAGCTTTATGCATTGACAATAATATCAGGCACTTTGCATTTGTGTGTGTGTGTGTGTGTGTATGTGTGTTTATGTGTGTTTATGTGTGTGTGATTGTGAATAGATTAACCAAGATGAATAATCTCATTTACATAAATATTCACTCTAAAATCCATAGAGGGACTTGTTCTTTTCTTCCTTTTTTTTTAAGTAAATACACTTAAATAAATATTTTTGGTGAAATTTCAAAATATTAGTGCAAATATTTTGAGGAAAAAATAGTATTTTCAGTAAATTTAACTGAAATAAAAGTTTAAAATATTTAGTTGAGGGCTTCCCTGGTGGCTTAGTCGTTGGGAGTCCGCCTGCCGATGCAGGGGACGCGGGTTCATGCCCCGGTCCGGGAGGATCCCACATGCCGCAGAGCGGCTAGCCCGTGAACAATGGCCGCTGAGCCTGCGCGTCTGGAGCCTGTGCCCCGCAGCGGGAGAGGCCCCAACAGTGAGAGGCCCGCGTACCGCCAAAAAAAAAATATTTAGTTGATATAAATAATAGAAATCATCTGTGATATTTTACGAAAACTTCAGAGGCTTTTAAAGAAAAACTAAGCTTCATGATTACATAAATTAAATTGGAAAAAGAGTTGAGCAGAAATTCATTTAAGTGTCTATGTCTTAGAACTAATTATTGTAAAATTTGAGAAAAGGGGCTTTTAAGATGTGATGAAGTGTTAAGTGGTCCTTCTTTATTTAAAACAAGTGATGTTTGAATTCCATTTTTCCTTTCCCTAAATGAAACATTATTAAATTGTTCATATTTTGTATTCTTCACTTTGAACATTAGTAATAGTTCCTAAAAATACACCAAAAAATGATTTTTTAAACCAAGTAGTACTTTACCTTTTTTAAACTGAGTAATACTTTGTAAAACTAAAAAATATACCTCAATTGGGTTAATCTCAATGTCAATGTTTTGAATTTGTTTTAAAGGAAGGCATACTCTAACAATTATTTTGCATTTTATATATATATATATATTTTTTAAATGAAAGTTGCTCTCTTAATATACTAAACTCCAGCCTTCTAGAAATTATTATTTTAACATTCAAGCAGAGCTTCAACCCTAACCTTTTCTGAGGATGTAACCTGACTAATCAGGTCTCAGCTCTATTATCTTTCCCTGATCTCCATTATATGCAATGTTTACGCACATAATGGTTTACTATTTTCTAATATTTACTTTTTCGTATGAATGTCTTTATCTTCTCTTTCTGTCTAAAGAACAAACTTTTAAAAGTAGGCACTAGGTATCACTCACTGTACATTTTATGTCATGCAGAGCTGTGGGCAGGTACCTATATTAGAGCTCAGAAAAAAGTGTGGGCTCTGGGACCAGATGGGCCTGGATTCAGATTCTACCTCTGCATCTTTGTAGCTGTGATTTTAAAAAGTTGTTTCCTCAATTTCCTGTTCTTTAAAACAGCAAGAAAATAAGAGTTAACTCATTGTTAAGCTTAGCAAGGATAATCTCAAGTATCTGCCTAGAACTCCACACATTTTCACTCTTCAATGTATGTTATCTTTCATTTCTCCTTCAAACTACCTTTACCTCTCCTCACAATTGCTTGCAAGAATCATTTCTTTTTAGTCTTTACTACCCACCACTCTTTATTATGGTTGCTTTTTGGTGTCCCTAATTCAAAAGTAATGTAAAAAACCTGGTAGAATTTTACTTACATGTGGTAAAGTCTTGGCAGTGACCTAGGTAAAAACTAAAACAAACAAACAAAAAGCAATCTAAACTACTAGAGAAATCACTCATGGCTGTTAAGATCAACTTGAGTTTTTATGCTTAATGGTTTTGCTTGCAAACAACTGGATATCTATTTCACTGGACAGTTCAAAGAATTAGGTAATTTGTTTAAAGCACGGAGATAATAAGACCAATGTGGTAGGTCAGATCACCATGTGGTTAGTTGTTTTCACTGGATTTGGTGGTTTTGACTACATTTGTGACCTGAGGCAATCAAATGAGTAACTCATTTCTATCAATCAGAATCCAACTCATCTATAAGAAAGAAAAATCCACATTCTATTTCTGCTTGATATTGTAAAGGTAGCCATATTGCTCTTCATGAAAAACAATGCCCTCACTCACTCATTGAGATGAGAATATTGCAGACTTTCAATTTAAATAACTTTGCCACCATCACACAGCTTCTGAACATACTGCTTCCACAATAGCACTTTTTTTTTTTTGCACTAAGGAGCTCAACATGTCTCAAACACCTGTTTCATGTCATCTTATATAAATTCCTTTCATTTTACTTACATTGCAAGGGTTCCCTCCTATTGCTCGACTCTCCATAGGGGTGGAGGTATAGCTGGAACATGTTATACTGTGGAAATTACGTCTAAAAAGCACACTGACAATTGCTATTATTAACACAATTGATCACTAAACTCTTATGTCTGGGAAAAGAGGGTCAAGACATCCTTAAATAGATCCAGATTCTCCCAGGCTACCATGAGGATGATATTTTGGTGAAAAGTTTAATGAGAGAGGAAATTTCAAATCTCTTTTACCATTGGTTAGATAAACAGCATTGGTCCCTTTCAGCTAACATGGTCATTTATTCCCCTCAGTCCCGCCATTTGGTTCCTCAGCCTCCAACCACTAAGTTTTGAGCATTGAGGGAAAGGTTTCATTGGCATCACTTATTACCATTAAAGCACTTCCCTTCTGAATGTTGGCTGCCAAAGTATGTGGTATCCTGTGGAGCAAGAGGATGAGGACATAGATTGCAGTGAGGCTGAACAGTTTGCACTTCCTAGCAGTGACACCAGACATCAATCTTTCCAGAAGACAGCCGAGAACACATGAACATAAGAACTCTTTAAAAAGAACAAACGAGGCATTATCCAACCAAAAAAAAAAAAAAAAAAAAAGCCACCAAAGCATTTTCCTAGTAAGTTTCCCAAAGATGAAAATGCACTGAAATGACTTAGGTTGTCATGATGCTTGTTTAAAGAAACAAATAAAAAGCAATCTCTACTTTATAAGGTAGATATTTATGAGGTTTAAATTATTTACAGCATAGTGTTTGAGAATCATTTAATTGCCTCTCAAAGTATGAGGGTGTTTCATGTTTTACATGTGCATATCAGCTGGCCTTACAAAAGAATGCTAATTTGGTCACAGTTAATCTGTTTCACATGGTCTACTGCATCAACCGTGACATCATTATAGGAAATCACGTTATGCAACTCTGCAACACCAGAACTGGGTTGTTGGTTTTTTTTGCCATTTGACAAGGTTTCAGACCAGATGATCACAAGAAAAGAGGGAATTACTAGGCGAAATGTGTTCAAATCATTGTTTTGACCTACATGAATTTGTCATGTTATCTGCTAATAGATTTATGGCTGCTTAAATTCACACTGCACTGCAAGGCTCAGAGATCAAGGCCAGTTATTGTGGACTCCTGGATGTTAGATTGTGCTGAGAAATGTTCCACGTGTGCCTTAAACTTTGGTAATATTTTGCTTCATGACCTTTTACCTGGAACCTATTTAATTGATCTTCATTGCTTGCAAAATAACTTTAAAAATAACAGTTCCACATACTAATGACATTATAAAACATTTCCAACAACTTGTTTTCAAAATTATATTGAAATACAATGGTCCTCTTAGGGAAGAGTATTTTTTCAATAAAATATCTGGTCCTTTGTATTTGACGGGGTAGAATTAAATTCAGTTCACAGAACAACCACACGTATTTGGAATGGCAGAAGAAAGGGCAAGAGGAGTGCATGGAGCCCTTAACTTCCTTTGGATATCACGAGCAAGTGTGGGTTACCTAGCAGCAAAACCACGGGGATAGCCCTTTGTGTTTTGACAGTATCTTTGTTTTCCATTTGGGGATTTGAAAATTTTTAAGGAGTTTTGTGTAGCCATATTCTTTGATTTTTGTTTTTTTTAATGTTTGAGGCTTCTGAAAAAAATGCTAAAGTGCTGTATCACCTTCCTGTTCTCCCAACCTCATAAGTGTATCAAAAATATCTATGTTCAAGTAAAGATTAACTTCATGATAAGGTAAGCTTAACTGTAAGCAGGTGAGATAACTCTAGTCATGACTTCTTGCAGATGGTTAAGAAATCTGTAAACAGCATCCAGGTGGACAGGCTCCCAGTTTGATGTTCTAACTTTGGGACTAGAGGGGCAGTAATACACCATTTAATAATATTTAAAATACCTTGAGGAATTAGAGGAAAATTTTCTGTAGTATAAAAGCTGTCTCATTATTTTAGAGTTTGTGTCAAATAGTTTTTGAGTTTCTTCATATACTGTTCCTTATGGATTTTTCCTAAAATGTCAAATCTTTGAGGAAAGAATCTTACATTTTATTGTTGACTTTCACAAATAATAATGGTTTTCTATGTTACCTTTGCCATTCCAGTTTTCCCTTTATGTTTTTTATATATATGGTTGTTCCTATTAGTAATAAAACCAACTTTTAGGCCTGTTTGCTACCATGTATTAGAAGACAATATCACAAACTAATGTGGAGTCATTTAAAACATTTATTCATTTAGTGATACTGGGTTTTGTCCTGATCATGTGCTAAGCATTGCATAAATATCAAAAGAGAGGTCAGAAGGATACAAAAAAGCACTGAGATCTAGTTCTGCTTTGAGACCTTCCCTGGCTGTCATCTCCCTTGCCTGGGTGGCCAAGGTGGTAGTAATGCCATTAAGAAAGAAGGACGACAGGGGACAGAAAGTAAGATCATGAGATAGACTCAGGGCACAATATGTATAGAATTCTTAAAAGGAATTCAGACCCAGAGTCCGTGGAAACCTGTAGACTGAAGTATTTGGGAGCCATCAATTTTTGGATCAGTGATTCTTGAAGTCATTGGTCGTAGCACACCATGAAAAACAGTAAGAGTGAGGGGTAAAGGAAAACAAGAGTTGGTCCCTTTAAGGTGGGTGAGAATCAGGAAGGAAGTCAGGGAATTGCACCTGGATGGATAAAGAGGAAAACTGGGAGCAAGGGGTGTTACTAAAGCCAGAAGAAAAGAGTTTCAAACAGAAGCAATTGTCATATGTTTCAGAAAGTTCAAATAGGACGACATCTAAAATGAGGTCTTTAGTTTTGGCAAGAAAAGAGGCCAAGAATGATTTTGGAGAGAACTAAGTGGTATTAACAATGAGCTTAAGAATGAATGCGTGGTAAGTAAGTAAATAATCTGCTCTTTTAAGATGTTTGAGATAAAAACAAATTAAGGAAAGGGAAAGCCAAGTGTTCATGTTTTACAAAATGGAATGTTTAGATATGACTGAAATTAGGGAGATGGAATCAGTGGGAAGGAAAAAGAAAAATTTAAAAAGCATTGATTTTGCTAATGAAAATACATGTATTTAGCAAATAAAATCAATAGTTATTTATTTGGTTATTGATTATTCAAATGAAACAGTTTTATTTGGTAAGCATAGAAAAGAAAATACATTAGTGATCTACTATACAAAGATCATAGTAGGTGCTGTGGAAGGTACAACGATGGACAAATTAATTCCTCGAATTAAGAAGCTCATAAAATAGGGGAGGGTGCAAAATAGCAGAGTTATTTGTGACATTAGAGGCCAAGGAGTAATAAGAATTATACAATAATTGTACCTGGGAGGGCTGAATATGATTTCCTGAAGAAAATGACACATGCAGGTATTCTTGAAAGATGAAGGATATTTTGACAGGTCACACAAAGACGGGACCAGGAAAGTGTTGAGGGTGTTCAAGATGCCCAGAGAATGGAGGGTACATGAGAAAAAAAAAGAGGAAGATACATATTTTTTCATGTACTATTCATGTGTCACAAACTGTTACTCTTCCGATTTTATTTGTCATTTGAAAATGTAAAAACCATTCTTAGCTTGTTGGCTGTACAAAGCAGTTTGTGGGCTGGAGTTTGGCCTGTGATGTCAGTTTTCTGACCTGCACTAGATTGTGAGTGATATAAGGGCAGAGTATCTTACACATAGATATCACACAGTGAATATTTTCTGGTTGTACTGAGGCAATGAGGCCTTAATCCAGGACAGCAGGTATGAGATAGGAAAGGAAAAAATCAGGTGATTTTGTGGATTGATGGCAGTCAGTCGGGAAGTCTTGGTGGGGGCCCAAGGGAGGGAAAAGGACTGATCAAAGGTACAATAGTCATATTACAAGGTCAGAAACAGAAAGAAGGAGCATAGGCAGAAAACAATGAATTCATTTAACAAATAGCATTTGGATTTGAAGGTCATGTAGCAATGGAGTCATGGTTGGGGACTTTGGAGGTAGAATATGAAGTTTTGTCTATTAGAATAATGGGGGATATGGTCCTGCACAACCCCTTCCATCTCTCAGTGGCCAAAGAATATTCCAAGACCTCTTCCTCAAATAGTAGTGAGACTCGGTAGTCATTGATGGCCTCCCTTTTAAACCAGACATATATTCAGATTTCAGACATGCATTTACTTTGCAGGGAACAGAGGAAAGGGCAAAGTAACTCATCACAGTAACAAATAACGTTCAGTTCTATGACGTGTCAGCAAATGATAATAAGAGAGTGAGGGACAAATGTGTAGAACGAAATCGATCAGATGCAGATTGGTTCCTCAGAGGCCAGGGACAATGCCAATCTGTGTCACAATGAGACCATTCACAAAGGATAGACTGACCTGTTCCAGTTGGGACATCCAGTGCTGATTCACTCTGGCACCTTCATTGGACACCATCGCATTTCTTGCAAATTCAGTAATCTTCCAAGCTTCTAACTCATTTGCTGTGAAGCAGTAAAAATTAGTTTCAGAACACAAAGGCAAATGGTAAGACCAATAGAAAGCCCTTATTATTGGCAAAGAGATCCTGGTAGGTTTTGTTGCTGTTGACAGGGGTAATCTGTATCCACTCAGGAGGCTTAATAGAGGAAGAATAAAGACAGATTGCAGCCACCTTCTAACTAGTGGTTTTAGTGCCATTTTTTCCTGCTTTCCTGTCTTTTCCTGACAATTCCTGGTTGTTTTGCTTTCCTGTTCACTTCCTTACGTTGCTCTCCTTTCAAACTTTGGAGGTTAATTTGTTCTTGGATTCTGTGACTTATGGAGACAAATTATAGAAATCATTATTCCAAACATAATACAGCAGAAGTTCACTGGGTCTCACCACAGGCGAGCATGCTGCACAGAAGGAGTGCTTGCCAATCCTAGCTAACTCTATTGACATAAAGACAGTTCTTCTCCCACGATTTCTGCCCCCAGATTGTGCTAGTTAGGTCATTAGGAGTGCCAAATATATGTCATTAAATCCTCTGGATGGTTTCTTGCTTTTATTCTGTGTAAAGCATGTGGATTCCTTAGAATCTGAATATATTGGAAATCTCGTGATAAAATCACTAACAGCCCCCAAAACCTAAACCATGATATTACTGTGCTGTTGCTAACCAGGACCCACATGCACTAGAATTTGGTTTTATTAAATGGGTAATAAAGAGACATAAAAATTGTCAAATTCATAATTGTTTTAAAATGTAATACTGATAACTTTTATTTCAAAGAATTCGTATTTAATTCTGCCAACTTCTGCAGAGAGGGATAGTTTTCCTATAAACACAGCTTATTTTCCACATGGTTGAAAGGTATGGGAATCTCCCTTAACCAAAAATCTCTCTTCACTAGTCTTGTATTTCTGGAAATGTCAGTATTCAAGCCACTTAATACTTCAGTTCAATAACACTTTTTCTATTGAGTGAGGAAGAGCTCCTTCCAACGGATTACCAAGGATATAATCAGTATTCTCTAGCAAATTACTTGGCCCATGGCCTAGGGCCGAGGTAATATTAATCTGAAGAGAAAGAAGAGAAATCTAGGTGAATATTTAGTCTTGGCAAGTATCAACGCCCAAAATGGCTAGGAGCAGAGGGATATAAATGGAGAATGATGGAGCTTAGAGAAGGAAGAGTGTGCATGACATCAAACTGTTATTCACAGCATTCTTTTCAGGCAACCTATAACCTTCTAATAGAGTGGACAGTAAAGTCAAAAATTACCATTTTATTCTTAAGCTAGTAGACAACCAGTTTATCTCATGGGTTGGAAGTGTTGCAGAGATTATATGGACTGACAACCTACAATAAAGCTTAGTCTACTCAGAGATGGAGTAGACTGCAAAGTAGAACTCTCTCTACTTTCATGTGTAAATGCACTACTGTTTCTTTCTACTCTGTCTTTCGGTGGAGCCTTAAGCACCATACTTCGTATCTGTGTACCTAAATGTGGAATGTAATATGAAACTATGTGTATTTTATATCTGTCTGCCTTGAATATAAATACATAAACATGCATACACACAAATGTACGGTAAATATATGCATGCGCCTATGTGTAAATTACATTGGAAATGTACCTCGTTTTCTTTTCTCTTCATAGATTCGCTTTCATCCTTCCCCTGTTTCAATTCTCAAAATATGTATATGAGCAATTTCCTCATATGGGTGAGCAATGTTTAGAAATCTTGGTTGTAAACTGGCTCTTAGGAACGAGGTGCACATTTTCAAAAAGAAATGCACCCTTTTGAACTTAGGTTCTCAAATCTGCCTATATAAAGACATATAGTTCATCATAAAACTGAAAGAAAACTGTTCTATAGGACGTAATTACCATGTTCAGCAATATTTCAGGTGGGAACTGCTTTTAGCCTTTCAACTTGGGAAGCCAGGAGCATCTCTTTCTTTGCAGTGGGATGAGGAACCCCCTCTCACTTTCTGTTCCACCTGCCTGGCCTAGGCTGAAGGAAGTACACCTTTAATTTCAAGATATGGTTGGTTTTGTGTTTTCTGGTCTGGGACAAGGGCTCTAACCTGGAAGGTTAGTTGAAGATGGTGAAGTGTAGCGAGAGATTGGAAGTGAGAGACTTTGCAGGACTCATCCTAGTGCCCAGTATGAGTTCCTTTCTTTCAATCACTCCTCAAGGCCTGTCTGCTTCCCTTCCTATATCTAATACCTCTTGCCTATCATAGGAGCCTTTATTCCTGGCATTGTAATCTAACTCCCTGTGGAAGAGAGCGTGGTCCTATAGCTTCTCTCCTCTGCCAAGGAAAGCTCAGTTCTGCTAAAGTTTTCTAAAAGTTCTTACTCCTTGATCTGGCAAGGCAACAAGGAAAGTTTTCCTATTCTATATATATTTAGGTAGTAAAGGTGGAAATACGTTCATACATAACTAATAAAATGGTGGGTCTTTGGTGAGCAAAATTTAGATTCATCTGCATTGTGAGGAAAGTGAATAGTCAGGCTTGGGCTTTCCAGAGCAGGGTGGTGATGAAAGGAGAGGAGTATAAGAGCAGGAATAGTGTTGAGAAGACAATGGGGACTCTTGGAGGAGCATGGAAATGAGACTGGGGTATCAGATGCTACTAACAAGATATGCGAAGTTTCTCTTTCCTTGACATTCCCAGCCCTGTTACACACACCTGCCCCAAGGCAAGGCAAGCCTTTCATTAGAATGAAGTGAGGGGAGACTCAAGGTAGTAGAAGAAAGAGAGAGAGGAAACATCTGCAGGATATGTCCTGGATTCCCTATTGCCATCTCTTTGAAGCACTCATTTTGGAAGGCTAATGATAAGAAAATACGTTACTTTGAGCTATGCTAGTTGGAGGTTGCTTTTACAAACACAGGTACCCAGTATGCTATGAAGTGATTTCCTCATAGAAGTCAGTCCATAGGAAACACTGAGTGATAGAGTACATAGATCTGTAATAAGGTCACTGATATTGGGGGGTTTTGCATCATATTCATATGTATTAAGAGCAAAAATTACTAGTGGGGAATAAGTTCACTGAGCGATAACAAATCCCAGTGACAGCACAATAGATTTATTTCTCATTCACATCCTGGTGAAATAACGGTCAGTGGGAGCTTTCTATTCTACCCTGGTAGCCAGATAGCCAAGATCCTTCTGTCTGGTTTCTTTGCATACCCTAAGGCCTCAGCGTCCTCCACTGAATATCCTGTCTGGCAGTTGGAGGGGAACAGAGAGAGTGCAAAGGATCACACCAGTTCTCTACCCCTTCCCGGGGTGACACACATTATTTATACTTACACTGCATCATTGAGAATCAGACACACAAACCCACTGAGGGGCAGTGGGGCTGGAAAATATGGTTTCTGCCAATGATAAAATTATTAATATGTAATAAGAAAAATAATCATTACTTATGCAAGTTATTAAATCTCATATATCCCTTTCCTCATTTATAAAATGGAAACTATACAAACATCTACCTCTAGTATAGTTCTAGATAATACATGAATTAATACATATAATGTGTTTAAAATATCCCCTAGAACATGATAAGCACTTTTGTGTGTTTACAATCATTGCTATTATTATTATTATTATTATCATTAATCAGTCTCATCTTTGAGTAAAGTCAAGGAGGAACTCATAGCATTTCTAACCATTAGGTAAGTAGGCAATGATCCAAATTTAAATTGTATGAGATATTGTAAAATCTCATTTCTAGAAAAGGTGGAGAATAGACATATAGAAAGACAGGTAGGGGAGGGGTCACTTAATCTGTCAGACAGAGTGAAGCTAATATCTTCTTATATTTCATGGAAGCCTTGGTTATAATAATCTTTCAAAAGTTGTTATGAAACAATGACTACAAAGTGATGCAGGACATGTATAATTTACACAGAATTATTTTTATTTTAAGGGATGTAAAAGTTTCCTGTATCAGCGAGTTCTTTCTATATCTTTCTTTTGCTTCTATTTAGTTGTAGGTTCTTTGAGGGATGTTTTTTGTTTGTTTGTTTGATTGATTGCATGCTTTTATCTATCAGAATATCCACAAAGATATACATAGTAGGGATTCAATAAATTAGTGCTAAATAAATCCTTATTTTTAAAAAAATACACAATTTAAATGAAATCTTTTCAAATATAATCTTAATTTTTAGACTTTCCTAAATGGATTTAAAATAGAATACAACTGAACTACCTATGGACATGTCAAAATTCTGAAATTTTAAAATCACATTTTTCATTTTTAATGATAGTGGATATGGTAGGTGGAAATAACATTCTTTTATATCTTCAATTAATTTTAACATTTCATCCAAATAACAATAATAAGCATCATATTTTTTCTTGCTTTTGCATTGTATAGAAATGGAAGTTTTGATTGAAAAGATGATATACATTCTTAAGGATTTATTTTGCTTCATACTAAAAAGCTGTATCTTCTTTTATTTTTTGTTTAAATTTTGAGAGAATTTAAACATATGAATGGAGAACTAGTCTTTTAAAATTCTGCATGCTAGTTTTTAAAGACTTCCATGTGAACATAAATTTTAAAAAAATGTTAAAGTTGTGATTGCTAGAAAGATTAGAGAGACAGTTTAGTGTTTGTGACAATTTTAGAGCCATCATTTGTTACCTCCTCTAGAGAGATGATTTAATATCTACATGTTGCCAAATGTATAGATAAAAAGTGAAAATTTGGTCAGTCCTTCAGATGACTGGTTTCTATGATGCTGAATGTCTGGATATATGCAAAATGTTTTGAACAAAAATATGGAGGTCCAGCCAGTTTATCAATTTTATTCTCATTGATTTGATATTTTTAGATATATATAGTCATTTATGTTTTGGTATTAAGTGGACAAAGGATAGATTAGAAAAAAATAATAAAGACTATCAATCTCTATTCACTGAATGAATTAGCAATATCATCAATTTTATCATCACTTTGATTTGTTGCTATAGGAAGTGAATGAAATTGTGATGACACAATTGATGATGTCATCATCAGTGCATTCAATGAGGGTATATTCTTTGTTATTTCACCAGCTATTAAATTTTCCATTTAGACTTGACTTTGGCAGTTCGAGTCTGTTACTAATATTTTGATTGCTTAGTTCAGTTACTTTTTTGAAATCATTTATCAGTCATGCTTATCTGTTGGAAAGAGATGGAACAAATTTTTAAAGGATACACTTATACCTGGTACTGATATTTTCAAATTCAGAGTGAGAATTGTTTTCATTCAAAAATAGACTAGTTCAGTGTTTTGTAGCGTTAGATTTCCTGCAAAAGGCAGTAAGCAGTAGCTCCAATTCAAGAGATTTAGCACCATCATTTAATAATGTGTGTTGAGCTCCTTAATGTCCTTTACTTATTGGAAATTACCAAATACATGTCATCTGGGGCTCACAGAATAGCGGGTCCCAGTCACCTCCATTTCTGAAGGAGAAATAAAACTCCAAGAGGGGAATGAATGCATCAAATAAATCACTGTTGAGAGAGAGAGAGACAAAATTTTAAAAAGCTTTCTCTCCTTTAATGAAACTTTTTTCCCTCTCCCTTTTAATTTCATTTTTATTACTTATAAAATAAAGAATTTGAACTAAGTAACCTCATAAACTCCTTGCAGTTCTCATGTTCCATAGTTACCACACAATATGTTAAATGTTCCATCAAGTGTTACTAACATGCCTTTCTTGGTGCAAACACCAACATTTTGCAACTATGCCTGAACATTTTTTCCTTCATAACTCGAAGGTTTTCCAAATTATGAGTGAAGGCAACATCATCACCCCCAGGATGCCCCAAGACTTCCTGTCCACTACTGAAGATTAAATAGCTCTCATATAGCTGTAAAAATTCCTTGTAGACCTTGTTTGTGTCTCAGATTAACCTAAAGACTTATTTCTCTCCATTTCATAGGTGACAAGAAATGACAAAAGAGACTTATTTAGATATACTTTAGATGTATAGTACATATAGAATCTGTTAGCTTCTAAACTACAAGTTTACTCTGCTTACAAATTTTCCTCATTCTGAAAAGTTTCTTGGAAGTAACCTCTGTTCTTATACACACTAAAAATATCTTTTAATGTAACGCTCGAGTATATAAATTGGATTTCATCAAAATTAAAACCCAGTGGTTTTAATTAGGTACTGTAAAAAAAATGAAAAGTCAAACCGCAGACTGGGAGGAAATATTTGTGTGCAGAATATATAAAGATATTTCAAAACTCAATAATAAGAAAACAACCCAATTAAATTGTGGGCACTAATTTTGAATAGACAAAGAAGACATATAAATGACAAATAAGCACATGGAGAGGTAATCATTGTCATTCGCTATTGCAGAGAAGCAAATTAAAATTTCAATGTGATAATAATACACACCTATTAGAATGTTATCATATAAATAAATAAAATTAATAATGTCAAGTGCTGTCAGAGATGTGTAGCAAATTTAACTCTCGTATACTGCTGGTGGTAATACAAAACGGCACGGTCAGTTTGGAAAACGTTTTGACAGTTTTTGGCAACCTAATGTAAACATCCCATACAGTTCAGTAATCTCACTCCTGAGTATGTGCCAAAGTGAAATGAAACTTATGTTCACATGAAAACTATACTAGAAAATTTATAGATGCTTTATTTGTAATTGCCAAATACTGGAAACACTTGAAATGTTCAACTACTAAGTGGATCAAAACAAAACAAAACAAAACAAAAACTGTGGTACATCCATACAAATGCAATACTACTCAGCAAAAAAGGGAACAAACTACTGAAAAACACAGCAAAATGGAGGAATCTGTGATGCATTATGCAAGTGAAAGAAACCAAATCAGTGGATACTAGGGACTGAGAATGAGGTCAAGGAGAATTGACCACAGTATTAATTTTCTACTGCTTCGTAATACATCCGTGGCTTCTCTCATGGCTTCTGTAGGTCAGAAATCAGTGCACAGCTTGGATCAGTGCTTCTGGCTCAAGATCTTTCATGAGGCTGTAGTTAAGCAGTTAAGCTGTCTGCTGGCTGTAGTGTTATCTGAAGACTCAAGTGGGGGTGGATCGGCTTCCAAACTCACTTACATGGTTGTTGTTGGGATTCAGTTTCTTGTGGAGTTTGGGTTGAGGAGCTTAGTTCCTTGCTAACTGGTTAACCTGAGGCCTCTCCTAGTCCCCTGTCATATGTGCTTCTCCAAAGGGCAGTTCACAACACAGCAGGTGACTTTGCTCAGACAGAGTATATGAGAGTACAAGAGAAAGCACCTAAGACATAAGCCACAGTCTTTTTATAACCTAATATCAGAAGTGACATGCCATAACCTTTGCCAAAATTACATTTACTAGAAGGGAGTCATAAAATCCAGCCCACACCCAAGGGGTGGGTTTATACAGGGGGTTGAACACCAGTAGGCAAGAATCACTGGGTGCCATCTTAGAGGCTGCCTCCTATAGGAATCCTCTGGGTCCCATGGATTCTTATTTCTCTCACATTCAAAACACTCACCTCTCCCAAGGTCCTAAACATTTCATCCCATTACATTATAAGTTCAAAGTCCAGAATCTCATCATCTGAATCTGGGAGCCATGGTAGAGTCAGCCTGCCATACACAAAGTGGAACAGGGAACTTTTAGGGGTGATCAACACTGTTCCATATCTTATCTTGATTGTGACAGTGATTACATAGTGGTGTTTGTTTGGCAAAAACTCATAGAACTAAATATCAAAAGGGATGGATTTCACTGTATGTAAGTTGTACCTTAATTTACCAAAAATAGAAACAAGGTAACAAACTCAAGAATATAACATACATACAAACACACATATTACATTAAATTTTGGCCAAACAAATTGAATGATTGGTCAATGTATTAATAAAATATATTTAAAGAAATCTATATTTTGGCACTGGAAAGTAGCATTATTATTTCTAATATAATTAAAAAACCATAATAACATATCATATGCTTAGAAAATCAATAATTTTTTCTTATAGAAGAAGAAAATTATTATTGTTGACAACTTATAATTTTATTAATTTTTTTCACAGAAAGAAGTTTATTGTGATAATATCAATTTTTTCTCTTTAACATTTGGTTTTCTTCCTTAGAACAGACAACTCATCAATTCAAGTATTAGGGAAGATGAACATATATATAAATGTACTATTAACTTTTCCTCATTTACTAAAAAACTGTGGGGACAATTTTCTATAAAATGTATTTTTATAACCACTTTTGAAAATAATTTACTTCAAGTAAACTGAATATAGTCTGTGGAAAAAAACCTCTGTATTTCTTCTTGTTTTTCCCAATTCTGAAAAGTGACAGAGGTAAGGCAGTGGGATCCAGTTACTGCACCCTGTTTATACAGCTGTACTTCATTGAATGAAGGCTTGTGTTACACACAGTTTGTGATAGGAAGTAAATGCTTTTAAAACAACTATAGAGACAGGTCTTTAACCTCCACCCTCATGGATTCTTTGTTCCACCATTTAGCTTCTGTGGAGATTATAAGGAGGTAGTTCCAATGCATATTGTTACCCTCTAATTAAACCCCATCTGATTAGCTCATCCACTTGTGAACTCATAATATGGGTACATTATGACGAATTTTTTTAAACAAAAATCCTGAAAGGCCCAACAAAGTAGTGTTTTTATTTGTAATGAAGTTTTTATGTGACAGATTCTGAAATGTTCAATAATGTGTATGTTCTAAAGAGAAAATGGTGTTCAGATTACTTCAGATGTTCAATCTGTAAAAAGTTTTAAAAGATTTAGGAGATTCATCAAATTTATTACCTCTTAATAATATTCCACACAACATCTGAAGATTTCAAGTGCCTTGGGATTCTTTGTATCGCTCTTATTTTTATAGTTATATAGGCTAGTCAGTAAACCAGAGATTTAGGTTCTAGGTTATTTCAGAGATTATGCTTGGGAAGTTAGAGATCATTATGGTGAAGTAGTTCTCATTTGTGTAAGAACAATTTCCTTCATTGCTCGGGTAGAAATACAGGGTCATTACTAGGAACGATTAGAATGATTAAAGTATGAAACCAGTCAGGATCTAAGTTAGATATAAACTGATGGTTTGTGAAAATACTTGCCCCACTTGAAAATATATGACTTTAATAGAAATGACTTCTGATAGAGCTGTGTATTCATAATCCTGTTCATAATCTCATTCTCACAGAACTAAGTCTTTCTTATATCTCATTTGTTTACCAAAACTCTTTTGCACATTTTATTTGGTAACTCCCTACATAGATTGTCCACAGACCTTTCATTTCCTAAATGAATGGCCAAGAAGAAGTCCACCCAGAATGACTGTATCTATGTCTATATCTCCATTTATCCATGCTTTTCATTTTAAAAATTTCTAACAAATTGTTCTGCCATGTGCCATGTATTTTAACTATGAGTATATGGCAGCTGCAGAGACCAATAACTCAATATTTCCACTTTTAGGTTCACTGTTCAGTTCCCATGCATCCAAGCCTAAAAAATTTTAAATTTCTAATCTATACTGGCAGGGATACAATTATCACATCATATGGTTAATTCTATCTCGTGTATTTGTAGCAAAGGACAAAATATAACTTAGTTTAGCTAAGAGCATACTTTCTTTTACTAAAACAGAATATATGGCATTTTGATCTGTAATTCTGGTAGGAAATGAAAAATGAGGGCAGAATGAAAAATGTGGGCTTGTTTTCTTAAATTCCATATACATAGGTGGTTATTATAGTGGCACATTTGCTGTAGAAAAGGCAAGCAACTCTCCTTTAGGTATATATGAATCTCAAGACAGTACGAGGGCAATTTACATAATGTTCGGTGAAAATTAACAATTTGCATTTTCTTTTTTATTTTGAGGACAAACAGCAATTAGGTGGGACAATTTTAGAAATGGTATACTGTTTTGGTGAGGTATGGGAAGAACTGTATGTAACTATTAGTTATTAATATATATCTGTAAATAAAACTGAAACCTTAAATCTTAGGGCCAGATGTTATTCTGCTTTGCCTCTTATTCCAATAGACAGATTTTGAAATTTCTTAAAAAGCCATTAGGGAAGAATATTATGAAATATTTCATTCCAAAATTTATACACCAATTTCTCCCATCAGAGTACTCTTCTTTAATTAGAAATATGTTATCACATGCTGAAAACTTATCACAATGCATTGACTGTATTTGTTACAACATTACCAGTTGGCTTTTATGATTTGTCACGTTGTAATATGTTAGGAAAGTGTAAGTTTGGAAGTCATTTCAGTTTCCTGAAGGCATTTAATTATATCATATACACTATACATATTTATTGGCTGTGTTTCAATTTTTTTATTTCTTTGTAATTTATACCATCTCTGCTTCCAAAAATGATTTGAGGCAGCTCATTTTAATTATAATTATATTGGCTAGGTTTTTCAGAGATGTTCGAGATTTTTCTTCCTCACTCAACAGAGCAGCATACATAACTGAAAATGAAAATTGCTTTGTTCTTATTGTCATGGCTCATTTCAAATTGTGTGTTTTGCAGAGGTTAATTTTATGTGGGCTGCACACCAAACACACCACAGTTCAGAAGACTATAACTTATCCACAGCGCTGAGACAGTCTGTCTTCCAACTGTACACTTCCTGGGTAAGTTTATGAAATTGAATAAAGGTGATAATATAATTTCATTTAGTCGCAACTGTTTCTGTTTCCTCCAAGTAAATGAATAGAAGCTGTTTTACAAAAAATGCTTCTTTCTCCTCTGTAAGGCCAGACACTAAAGTGTTTCCTTCTCCTCTGTGAAGCCAGACACACATGAAGGAAGTGGTTTTTTCCAATGGTAGTCTTTTACTTGAGGCCCCAAAACTCACGGTGAGAAAGTGGCTGGCTGTTCTTTATTTACTGTCAACTGAGGAGTGTGACATATAGACAATGTATCTCAATTCAAATATATGTAAAGATTTCATTACAAACTTTTATAAACAGTTTTTAAAAAATCAGTTCCCATTTCTGGATGCTTGAGTAAAATCTAATTAAATTCTTTGCTTTTTATCTATGTATTAGCATAGTTAGTACAATGCTCAACAGAAAGTTTGGCTCTAAAGTATTTTAACATAAGGAAATGACAAGACTAATGAATACCAGAAATCGCCTCTAGTTCTAAGATTCTTCTCATTCTCTGGGCAAACCTGGTCCACTTGGTATCAGACCTCATCTGTGATTGTCCCTCTTTAGCTCTTCTGAGCTGTCTAAAGTACTGCTGCTAAAATGCACCTTGAGCTAGAAAGTCAGAGTTATCAATGTATAAGTGCATTCATCAGTAGCTGTTTACTAATGATAAATTATAATGATAATAATACAAATGTTCATCTGTATGGTTCTTAATAGTTTGCATGTATAATACTTCTATTAGATATGATTATTGAATATTTTCTATGTGCCGGACAATCATCTAAGACCTCTTTATGTATTAATTCATTTGTTTTTCATGACAACTTCAAGGCATAGGTACTAGTATAACTCTCATTTCAAAATGATAACTGAGTCCATAGTTTAGTCACAAAACTAGTAAAGGGAGGAGTAGAATTTGAACTCATTCAACCTGGCTGCAAAGATCTTAACCTCTACACTAAATTCTCTTCTATGTACCTCTGTATTGTTTTTCACTTATGTCATATCTTTTGATCCCTGCCCCCCGTGCTATGCTAGATCAAGTATTACCATTATCAGGTACCTGTAGGTCAATGAGGTTAATTACACAACCAGTAAGTGACAAAGTCCCGTATTTGAAATCAGATTCTTCATAATCAATAGAAAGATGTACTGGCATGTGTTCTGACCCAAACAGGAGCATAGGCCATACAAATGGATAAGCCAGTGGTGGCACTAATACATTTGCTGCAAAGGATATTGAAGGAAATCCACCCCCTGCTCCCCACACCATACACCTATGTTACAGCTTATATTAATTTCCTAGGCCTGTTGTAACAAAGTACCACAACCTGGGTGGTTTAGAACAACAGAATTGTATTGTCTCACAGTTCTGGAGGCCAGAAGTTTGAAACCAGTGCTGGCAGGGTCATGGTCCCTCTGAAAACTCTAGGGGAGCAGCTGTTCAAGTCCTTTCTCCTAGCTTCTCCAATCTTCACTCCCCATGGGAGTCTGATCTTCACATGGGGGTCTCCCTGTGTCTGTGTTCAAATTTCTCTTTTTTTATAAGGACACTAGTCATGTTGAATTAGGAGCCCACCCTACTCCCTTATGACCACATCTTAACTAATCACATCTGCAATGATCCTATTTCCAAACAAGGTCACATTCTGAGGTATTAGGGAATAGGATTTCAACACATGAACTTTAGAGTGACATGATTCAATGTATAACACAGCTCTAAGCAATATACATGGAAAAGAAAGAAAGAAAGATAGATAGATAGATAATTTCCCCCTCACATCTTCTATAGCCAGCTTGTGCTGGAACTTTAGAAGGTTAAAAGTAGAGGAACATACTACCTATTACACGCTGTATATACCTCAAGACTGGTCCAGTGAATGGAGGGAAGGACAGGCTCCTGACTGGGGAGGAGAATACTGTCCACCCTCCCTTCTTAAGGAATAGCTGCATTAATACAAATTGTTATTATCCTATACAAAATAGGCTGACTATATGACTGATTAAAATAATAATCTCAAAAATATTTATTCTCTCCTGATTTATATATTACTCTTTGCATAAGGATAACTCAAACCACCAGTAGTTACATTTTGGGGGAGAAAGTCTCCAAGGGATGTAGCTATGTTGGAAGTTGCTCCAGGTAAATCAGTGTCATTAATGAGTTAATTATCTGAGGAATGATCAAAGGAAAATTTTCTATCTGAGCATCAGAGATTTCAGAAGTAGAAGAAACCTGGGAGATACGATATTTAAATCATCTATTTTTAAAGCTACAAAATGAATCTCAGGGGAGCCCACCCATCATCCAGTATTGAACATTGTTGGCTGGAACAGTCCAGACATCTTACTCCCATCTTTATCCTGGTCTAGCTTGTGTCCTTTCCCCTATTATATCAATGCATCCAAAGATACAGATTAGTGAAAACTGAAGTGAAATGCAGGTTCACACCTATTTATTGCCAGACTAAATTCCCTTTATAACCTCTTATCACTTTGCCAAAGACACAGAAAATATGCTGAATAAGTAAATGAGCATTGGGAACGCATTACAGCTTTTAATTTGGGGTGGAGATGGGGAGGAAGAGAGGATTTCCAGTATGGGACATGAAAGGTAGAGATTGTCAATCAGCCTGGATTCTTGGTTAATATTTGTAAGTGTGCCAGAAGATAACTTGGATGGTTTCAGGATCCGTGATGGTTGCCAGTCTGTGATAGCTCTTTCTAGACATTAAAATCAGAGTTGTCAGGTCTCTTCATTTTCTTTGCATCTTTTGTAAGATTCTTTTCATCGATACAGCTATATAAGGCATATAATTTGGTAGCTACTAAGGTAACAATGTATTTTAGAACAAATAATAAATGGGTCATGTCTTTGGAGAGAAAATTGTGAAATGAAAAGAAAAATTAAGCTCAGAGTGCTTTTCTTTGACATTACTATGAAAATTAGGGTGGCAGGCCTGTCATTTAAAGTAGTTAAAGATGAGAATTTATAGCCATACTTTTTGCATTTTTTAAATCCAGTTTTAGGTGATTTAACATTACTTATCCCCAAAGAGCTACAATTAGTGGAGTAACTTTTTTTCCCCAAATTATTGATTTTTTTTTATTGAAGTGTAGTCAATGTACAATATTATATGTTACAGGTATACAAAATAGTGATTCATAATTTTTAAAGGTTATACTTCATTTATAGTTATTATAAAATATTGGCTATATTCCCTGTATTTGTTGGGGAAGCTAGTAAAGTAGTCGTGTTCAGGCTTCAGAGGCCACACTAGGCCTCTCTCTGACCTGACAATGACACTAAAGCCGGCTGCATGCCAAACTGCTGAGCTACACCCAGGCCAAAGGGGTGGCGCCAGCACACACTGTAAACCACTAGATAAGATAGAGAGTAAATCCTGGGACTTCTTGCACCTTGAGGGTCTGGCCAGCCCCTGGGGATCAAGAACATTCCAAGACTTATGAGTTAAGACCAAGGCATTTATGACAATAACCAGAGCTGCAAGCTTGCATGTAGGTTGATTGTTATCAGCATGCGGCCTGGTGCTAAAAACTGGGCTCCTTCGAGTGGCAAACTGAAGTCTCACCTGTGGGGTGGATGCACCGCCTGGGACCCTTCCCAACTGGGACTCCAGCTTTCTGTTACTTGGGACTTCCCAGCTGCTATTTGAATCTGGATGTAGGTGTCGGACCAATCTGATGATATATACTCTGTTATGTCTCTCTAATACTTTTATTCATCCCCTTCTAATGCCTGTATATTGAAATTAAGTTAAATAATCTTCTATTAAAAAATTAATTAAGTCTGCTCAGTTGTGTGAGATGAGTGGTTATTTTGCCAGTGAATCCAACGAACCTTGAAACAGAAAGAAGGATTTCAGCAAAACAGTATTGTACAATATATACTTGTTTATTTTGTACAATTATAGTTTATACCTCTTAATCCCCTATCCCTATATAGCCCCTTTTGGTAGCACCTTTTTAAGTGAGGCTTATTCATTATAATTAATTATTATAATTAAATACATTAATATTAATTATAATAATTAAATATATGGTTTTGCTTGCTACTTCAGTCTTTTATTATACATCTTAATAATATAATGCCTTAAACATGATAGTCTCTCCACTTTGCAAATAATAAAATGTGTCTAGACTCATGAATATTATGTAATATATAATAGGGTCAAGGTTAACATCTCATTTTCTTCCAACTTCATAAATAAAATATCTGAATGCTACAGCTTTATATTCAAAACATAGTTATAGAAGTGCTCAAAAAATAAAAGAATGGGATAAGTCAAAGGGTTACAGGAGCCAATTTGAAAGAGCTCCCAATGGCCAAAATGTGGAACAATTTGAACAACAAAATATATAACATAGTGTGAAGTTACAATCCAAAGTATAAAATAAATATCTTTGAAATCAGTCCACATTGACATAGATAAATGATTAAATACATAAATAAATAGGAACAAATAAATGGGAAACGAAATCCCCTAAAGAATTTCAAGAGAATTTCAAATTATATATGTAGATACTGCCCCCATCCAGGAAATGGAGGTTAATACCTCCTTTACCATTGCCCTTTGAGTGTGGACTCTAATAACTCCTTCACAAAGAATAGAGTATGGAAAGGGACAAAGGGTGGGGTGGAAGTGAAAGTTTAACTTTAGATTGAAGAAACTTAGCAAACACAATAAATCGCGGGTCAAAGTTTACATCATCAGGTTGTATTGGTAGCAGGTACCCTTTGATAAGATGTGATAAAATTATGCTGTTGGTATGTACCCTATGACAAGATACATGGGAATGGACCTTCACCCCTGTGGTCTTTGTCACCAAAACCCATAACCCCAGTTTAACCATAAGAAAAGACATGTGTCAAACCCAAATTGAGTGACATTCTACAAAATACCTAACCAGTACTCGAAAGTGTAAAGGTTATGAAACACAGAGAATGTCTGAGAAACTGTCACGGATCAGAGGAGACTATAAGATACAAAACTAAATGTAATGTTTTATCCTAGATGGATCCTAAAGCAGGAAAAGAATATTAGGGGGGAAGAAAAACAGAACTAATGAAATCTAAATAAGGTGTAGAGTTTAGTGGAGTTTAGTTAAAAGTAATGTACTGGGCTTCCCTGGTGGCACAGTGGTTGAGAGTCCGCCTGCCGATGCAGGGGACACGGGTTCGTACCCTGGTCCGGGAGGATCCCACATGCCGCGGAGCGGCTGGGCCCGTGAGCCATGGCCACTGAGCCTGCGCGTCCGGAGCCTGTGCTCCGCAACGGGAGAGGCCACAACAGTGAGAGGCCCGCGTACCGCAAAAAAAAAAAAAAAAAAAAAAAAAAAAAAAAAAAAGTAATGTACCACTGTCACTTCCTTAGTTGTTTCAATGCAGCTTAGTAATATGTTAACAATACAGAGTCTGGGGGTAGCAGGGGAGGTAATGTGGCAACTTCCTATATTATCTTTGCAACCCTTTTGCAAGTATAAATCTATTATAAAATAAATAGTTCATTAAAAGATAGAGCTACATGTCCATACCTGCATTTTCAAACTCAGAGCCACTGTAGATCATATACCAACTCTAGAAAAAAACAACTTAGATCTAGCCATTAGCAATAGACATTGATTCCTGGAACCCCCTAGAGTATCATAAAGAACAATGATTCAGCCATGCAGTTGTTAAACTGGCTGTTGTTCTAAAGTAGCTATGTTTCCATTCTTAATGTCTCAATCCAACACTCATTTTCCAAAATGTCAGCTCTGAACAAGCTAAACTCCTTCATTGCTGTTAGAAAGGAACCTCATAGAGTCCTTATCACAGGCAGAGCTGGTCTAAACCTGATCCAACCTGTTTCCAATCTCATCTTCCACCCTCCCCCATTGTCACCCCATCCAGTTTAACAATTAATTTTCAATTCTCTAAATCTACCATGACACAATGCCTTGATATTTTATTGAACATACAGTTATCTCTGCCTAGAAAGTTATTTATGCTTTACCTCTGATTGTTATATCCTTCAAGATTCATTTCTCTTTTACAGCCACCTTCCTAACTTCCCCAGGTCACTTTTTTTTTTTCTTTCTGTCCTCCCATAAAGCCTTGCATATTCTATTATAATACTTATTTGCATTGTTGTCTTTCACACCAGCATGTAAACTTTGAAGGAAATGAACCTACTTCTATTTTTTCACTGTTACATACTTAGCATGTATAAAGTGCCTCATGCAGTCAGTGCTTAATAAATGCACATAATATGAATGAATGAAACAAAAAGTTTAATAGTTGTCAAAGAAATTATTTTTCTGAGTTACCTAGGGTAAGACCAGTGTGTGAAATAATTTAAATCTGTCAGTCATTTAAATGTTTATGATCTAACAGATCCTCAAAAAATTAGAGCACAGCGTGAGTAACTTAATTATTTTTTGGAATAAAATATATTTTAACATATTTGCATGACATATGAAGCTATTGAATGGGAAATAGTACACTATCTACATTTCAGTAGGTGAGTATTTCTTTTAAAAGCAGTAAAAAATGATAAACAGTTAGTTTAAATGACTGGGTTATGTAATTTTTTTTTAAGCTCTATAGTATCTGTCAGAGGTACTTGTTTTTTAGGTTGGTATTATCAATATTACAAGAATTAGTAAAATATGTTTAGAGCATATTAGCAATCTAAAAATAAGTAAATTTTAACCAGTATCAGAGGAAAGGCATACAGTTAAAATACCAATTTGTGAAAACGTTTATATCTGTAAGTTAGGGAATATGTAAATGTATGATGATATTATTTTTGAGCATAATAATTTCAAAATACATATTAATTTCATTGAGGAAACAGTAGAGAACAACTCACTTGGAAGAAAGAAGTCTGGGTTCCAGCCTTAGATCAGTTATTAGCTAGATTTGCCACACTGAACCAATTAAGTAATGTTTGAATCTCAGTGATTTTGAACATGAAATTAGGCATTAATATTTGCTCTGCCTTCTCATATTGTTATTGGAAGATCACCTTAAATAATGTGTGTAAATTCTTTAAATTCTTTGAACTATATGAAGTATGATTCACATGTATAATATTGTTTTTATATTACACATAAAACCGCAGAGGAACTTTTAGTGAAATCTCAGATCTTTTTATTATGACACACTCTCTGCCAAACTACATAAGCAAAGACTATTTTTCAATATATGGGAGTTGGAGTTATATAAAGATAAATGCAAACAAATAAAGACACAAAAAACTAACAACTTTGATGTAATGCAGTCAAATGCAGTGGGGATAAAATTCTCACAACTCTTATGTCACAGAAGGAAAACATGCCTTGAGCCTCCCATGAAGTAAAAAAAAAACAAAACTTCTCTCAGGACCTTGCCTCAGAACTCCAAGGTATCCCTTCACCACCCTCAACCTCCATTCAAGGACATTAGTAAGACAAAGTTTATGTTCATACATTAAATAAAAGAAGCACTTTGCCAGTTTGTGTGTTGACCAGTTTTAGATCCTTGATTCTAGCACAGATCAGCAAAATGGAACTATTCTGGTGCTTACCAAGCCATTTTGAAATTTGGTAAAAATAAAATTTTCCCCTGATTTTTGATATTTTTCTTTACAGAAATCTGATAGTCACTTGTAGTCCTTATAATGAAAGATAAATAAGGGTATCATAGTGAAGACCTCTACATAAAACAGCATTATCTTATTGGCCTTTAAAAAAAATGTTCAAGTGGCTAAAACACTCCCTTTACATGTTATTTTTCTTGTTTTGAGAAAGGCATCCACTCCTGTTTTTTTCTATATACACTTTTGACTGACAGAGGTCTTCATGGTGGCAGAGGTTGGGGATATGAAGAGAAGTAAGACATGAGCTTTTGTTCTTAAGGTGATTGCTTTCCTTGGAGGGATTCAATCAAGTCTACAGCCATTGTAATACAAATTGTTAAGGATTTAGAGAGAGATGTCTGCTCTGAGAACCAAGGAGGGTCACGTGAAGCACCACAGAAGAAACGAGGCTTGAGCCCAATCTGTAAGAAGAAAAAAATTTTGCCATGAATATGGTTATAAGTGGAACATTATGTAGAAGGAGAATGTCTGTGAAAACACGAAGTTATGAACAAATATGATAAACGTAGGGAATGGCAAGTAACATGTATGGTATGCGTATTATTTTCTTAGAACTGCCCTAACAAAGTACCAAAAACTGTGACTTAGAACACCTGAAGTGCATTGTCTCACAGTTCTGGAGGCTAGAAATCTAAGATCAAGGTATCGGCAGGATTGGTTCCTTCTGAGGGCTGTGAGGAAGCATCAGATCCACAGCTTCTTGTGGTTTGCTGGCAGTTTTTGGTGTTCCTAGTGTTGTAGATGTATCACTCCGATTGCTGCCTCCCTCTTCACTGAAGTTCCTCCTGGGTTCATGTCTGTCTCTGTGTCCAAATCTTCCCTTTTTAGGGGACATAATTCAACCCATCACGGTATGAGTATGGCTAGAATACAGGATGTATAAGAAGGCGGAATGGGGAAAAGGGGAAATGGCTAAGAGCACAGAAATGGGAACAGAAGGGTGGGCCCAGATTTCTTAAAGAAGACTTTCTAAGTGGAAACACAAGCACTTTCTCCAAACATCACAATTTAAGTAGATGTGTTTTAAGGATGGAGATGGGTACTCTACCTGCAATCAGAGGAATTGGATGTCTGTCATTGCTAATCACAGACTTAAGGAATTATTCAATCTTTAGTTTCTCAATTCTCAAGGAAAATGTCTGTAAAGTATTACAGAAATAAACAAGAATCATAGAAGTGCAGCTATTAGGTTAAACTACTTTATTAAAATAAAGTAGACATGAATCTGGAGCTCAAAAGATTTTTTAAAAAATATTTCTTTCAAAGTAATTATACCCTTGAGCTTCAACCATTTTGCTTACAGCTTATTCATGGACAGCTCTCCTCTGTCAACCCCTGCTTTTTCTCCCAACTTGTCATTCCTCGTGGCTTTCCTTCCTACTTCATCTAACCTAAGATGCTTAATGCCCATGACGCTAGCAAGTACAGGCTACCTCCTTCTGCTACATCTGCCCTTAAGTCCCCAAGCCTTGCTTGAATCTGGTCACTCACCTGCTTCACTGCCACACCCAGCTTGCTGAGCGCCATGGGTGTCCTCCATCACCAGCTGGGAGTTTGGTGCCCCTCCACGAATGGCTTTGAAACCCAAATGAGCTGTCAGTGCTGCTAACCAAGCCATAAACATGAGCCTCTCCCCTACCTGGGAGAAGGCTTTCTAAAATTCCTCAGTCTCCTCAAGATCTTTCCACTGCTGCCCCTGTTTGTCAGCCAATAAATGAATTTAAAACTTCACAGAGAAATTAGTTTTTCTGGTTTTCCCTCTCTATATTTCTGTTCAGATATTTTCATTAAGATTTGTGAATTCACAGGTACATATACTTAAAAAAAATATTTTTCATTTAATTTAATTAAAAACATTTTATATTATATTGGAGTATAGTTGATTAACAATGTTGTGTTTGTTTCAGGCATACAGCAAAGTGATTCAGTTATACATATACATGTATCTATTCTTTTTCAAGTTCTTTTCCCATTTAGGTTCATAGATAACCAACAAGGACCTACTGCATATCCTTTACCTCTAGTTTTGCAGAAAATGTTCACCTCTCTTCAGTAGGTCTAATCCTTAGATTGGTGACATTGGTCCTACTGTGTTCCTCTGTTGGACTTTGTCCTGTCAATGACTCCTGGCATTTGTCCCTCTTCCTCTCAACTGGCTCCTTCTGAATATACCATAAATATATTCATGTCTCTCACATTAAAACACACACACACACACACACACACACACACACACACACACACAATATCTCCTCCCTCATCCATATGTTCTATTCAAGAAATACCTCCAGCTCTCTCCTTCCTTGTTCTTGGAGAAAGAGAGAAGTAAATCAAACCTACCTCTGTTTCATCACCTCCTTTGAATGATTCTTCAACTTACTGAGGTTTGCATTCCAGGCCTACTGCTCCACTGATCCATAGCTGCAAATCCAGTGTCGTTTTTTAGTTCAGTTGATATTTTCGGGACATATTTGCTTCCTCAACAGCTTTCTTGGAATATTCCTCAAGGGCTTCAACACAGTATACCCTAAGATGAACTTAATAAATCTACTCTTCCTCCTGTTCATCATCTTGGTGAACAACATCACCCTTCACACAAGCCAGGTATCTGGGTGTCTTCTAATTCTCCTCTGTTTCTCTCATTTCCTATGTTTAAATAGTTACCAAATTCATTGGTCTCTTGTATATATTCTGCCTCTCCATTCCCATGGCTGCTGCTGTGGTGAATGTGCATGATTTTTTACTGGGCTATACAAATAGGATTTCATACCACTTTTATATTTCTTACAAGCTTAAAAATCACACGTTAACTACTCCCTCCTGGCCTAGGATAAATCCAATCTCCTTAGAATGGCATTAAAGTGCTCCCTCTCTGGTTTGACCAATGTCTAAATTATCTTTTGTTTTTGTTTGGCTGTGGTGAGCCACAGATTCCCCAGAGCCTTCCTGATGAAAGCTATACATTGTTTCTTTAGAAAATCACACATTTCCCCCATACATACAAGTTCACACTTTATTATAGTCCTATCCAGGGGGTTCACAGACTCCTTAAGATCTATCCATGAATTCCATGGTTCCCCCCAATCTCTTGCCCTTTCTCTAATGGCTTCTGCAGTGCCAGAATACTCACGGTTCCCCCTCAAGGCCATGTTGCTTTTTCCTTCATGATGCTTCCTCATACCACCCCTGCCTGCCCCATTTACTTGATGAACAGAATAAAACCCACTCATCTCCTTCCCATTAGCCTAAGGTCACCTCTAGACCTATCTTTATTCTCTCCTCACACATACAGATTTGTGTTGTTTCTCTCCTTCATGACCCTATTATATATGACCTCTATCAAAAGATAATAAAATAACCTAAGGTAGATAGTGTAATTTAAGGCAAAAGAGCCTTGGAGTCAGAATAACATGGGTTTGAATGCACGGTAGAAATGGATATATTCGGGAAACAGTATAATATCCTCTGGCCCAGGTACTAAGAGTTTAAGTTTGAGGAAGGAGAAATTTCTTCTGACAAATTAGTACCATCTGAAGCTTTATGATGCAAGTGGCATTTAAACCAATTTTTAAAACTGTGTAGGATTTGGAAGTAGAGAAGAAGAAAAGAATTCTCAGAACTAGTTGACATTTACTAAGCTGATTTCAATTTTAGAAATTGGAACCTTAATTGTATCATTAGACTCTTTTTATAGTATTATATTAATCACAAGAAATTAATTTTAATATGATTCATGTGACTTACTCCCTGACATATATCTTTATTTCTTATTAGAAATGTTATTTTTTGTAATTTATGTTGAGTTCATTTTTCTAATTGTAAGTTCATCATTATATTTACTGATTTGTAAGATTTGAGACATTGTTTCATCAATTTTTAAAAATTGAAGTATAGTTGATTTATAATGTTTCAGGTGTATAGCAAAGTGATTCAGTTAAATATACATATGTGTATATATACATATGAGTATATATATATATATATATATCCACATATATAATACTTTTCCACATTCTTCCCCATTATAGGTTATTACAAGATATCGAATATAGTTCCCTGTGCTAAAGTAGATCCTTGTTGTTTATCTAATTTATATATAGTAGTGTGTATCTGTTAATCCCAATATCTCAATTTATCCAAACCCCCTCCCCCCTTTCCCTTTGGTAATTATGTTTTTTCCATGCCTATGAAGTCGATTTCTGTTTTGTAAATAAATTCATTTGTATCACATTTTTTGTTCCACATATAAGTGATATCATATATTTATCTTTCTCTGTCTGATTTACTTTACTTAGTATGATAATCTCTAGGTCCATCCATGTTGCTGCCAATGGCATTATTTCATTCTTTTTTAATGGCTGAGTAATATTGCATTGTATCAAGATACCACATCTTCTTTATCCATTCATCTGTCGATGGACATTTAGGTTGCTTCCATGTCTTGGCTATTGTAAATAGTGCTGCTGTGAACATTGAGGTGTATGGATCTTTCAAATTAAAGTTCTCTTCAGCTGTATGCCCAGGAGTGGGATTGCCGGATCATATGGTAACTATTTTTACTTTTTAAGGAACCTCCATACTGTTCTCCACAGTGGCTGCACCACTTTACATTCCCACCAACAGAGTAGGAGGGTTCCCTTTTCTCCACACCCTCTCCAGCACTGATTATTTTTAGAGTTTTTTATGATGGTCATTCTAAGCGGTGTGAGGCCGTACCTCATTGTAGTTTTGATTTGCATTTCTCTAATAATTAGAAATGTTGAGCATCTTTTCAGGTGCCTGTTGGCCATCTGGATGTCTTCTTTGGAGAAATGTCTGTTTCTTCCCATTTTTTGATTTGATTTTTTTTCGACATTGAGCTGTTTGTATATTTTTGAAATTAAGCCCTTGGCAGTAGCATCATTTGCAAAGATTTTCTTCCATTCCATATGTTATCTTTTTGTTTATGGTTTCCTTTGCTCTGCAAAAGCTTTTAAGTTTAATTAGGTCCCATTGTTTATTTTTGCTTTTGTTTCCATTACTCTAGGAGATGTATTCAAAAAAATATTGCTGCAATTTATGTCAAAGAGTGTTCTGCCTATGTTTTTCTCTAGGAATTTTATAGTATCAAGTCTTACATTTGGGTCATTAATCCATTTGAAGATTATTTTTGTATATGGTGTTAGAAAATGTTCTAATTTGATTCTTTTACATGTAGCTGTCCAGTTTTCCCAGTACCAGTTATTGAAGAGACTGTCTTTTCTCCATTATATATTCTTGCCTTCTTTGTCATAGATTAATTGACTGTAAGTGTGTGGGTTTATTTCTGGACTTTCTAACCTGTTCCATTGATCTATGTGTTTGGTTTTGTGCCAGTACCATACCGTTTTGATTACTGTTGTTTTGTAGTATAGTCTGAAGTCAGGCAGCATGGTTCCTCCAGCTCCGTTCTTCTTTATCAAGCTTGTTTTGGCTATTTGGGGTCTTTTGTGCTTCCATGCAAATTTAAAAACTTTTTGTTCCAGTTCTGTGAAAAATACCATTCATAATTTGATAAAGATTGCATTGAATCTGTATATTGCCTTGGGTAATATGGTCATATTAGAATACTGATTCTTCCAATTCAACAACATGGTTCATCAAATACGTTTTTAGGAAATCTTATGGGAAATTCCTTAAGAAAGTGTTCTATGGGCTAACAGGCTTGTGGTTTGTACTAGCATGATAAAGTCTCTGAGAATTTCTATGGTAAGGAAAGTTCACTTGCCTTACTCAACTCTTCACAGTTTATCTGATGATAGAACACCCTTTTCCATAATAGCTGTTGTTATCTCAAAGGACTATTTCTTCACACTTTGAGGAATTATAATGAACTATAAATAGTCATCTTGTATGAACTCTTTTTCTAGAGAGAACTATTTATTAAGCATCAAGATAAGTTTGGTCTATATTTTTATTTACATCTCAAAGTTTCCAAAATATTCCTTAACTTAAAATACTTAAATCATTGGTCATACATGTGTTTCAAATATTTTTTTCACTTATTGTAAGAGAACTATATTAATATATTCTCAAATCAAATCACAATATTAGAGATTTTTTGGAACTAAAAAGATGGCTAGATTTCAGATGGTCTTCTCCTTCACCAGTCATTTGAGGAAACTGGAGCCTAGAGAAGTTTAAGAAATTTGTAAATATTGCAGAGCCATTCTGTAGTAGAATGAAGGCTTAAAAGGGAATGTCTTGAGTAAGAGCCCAGTGTTCTTTTGTTGTTCACTAATCTAATCCATTGTTTAATAATGAATTTATAAATAATGCAACTGATCCTGTTGTGATGACAGCTGAGATTTTTCATGACTTAAAGTTCGAAACAAAAACTATAAGAATTTATGGAAATGTCTGATTTCAAATATATCCTCATTACTAAACGTTGTTGAAATGATATTTGTCCTAATTGGGAACAAAAGCTTTAAAATAATTCAGAAATAAAATTGTAGTATTCTGAAAGCATGTTTTTAAAATATCTCATCTTTTGGAAATATTAACTTTATAAACCCCAAAATGTAAAGTTGAAGTCTGATTCTTTTTCTTCCTATTTTGTTGTTTAGTTTTTCATTTAATAAAAAGTTTTCTTACAACATGAAACCACTCTTGGGGATCAAAGTCATTGGGAGAACACAGCAGATTGTGCTTACTCGTTGATTCTAACCAGTGGTTTACGAATAAGTTGTTTTCCCAAGGCAGAGGCATTTCCGTCTGTTAGGAAATAGGGACCTTCAAAACTTGTTTCCACAATGGCACAGTATCATAGCTCCTTCTTTACTAACTTTGAAAAAAAATCAGGAGATATTGTCAACCACAAAATAATATAAGTAAAATTTAAGAGGGAAAATGTATTCTTTCCCCTTCTCATATGAAGTGACTGTCTTTTACTATAATTGCATTTCGTTACTCAGAATGCCATAATAATACAGTGTTTAGGAGCTGTCAAGGTATAAAGGCACATGCTCCTACATTTCTTTTACTTAAAGAAAGTGTGTATTTTTGTATATATTAAAAAACCTCTTTACTTCCAGGAAATACACCCAACCTTTTCAAGATTAAGGAAATAACGTACATTGTATGCTTTGTTAAGAAGACAATATTAAATGTGAAATAGAAGTCCAGTGGACTTAGCTCCAACATGTCTATAACTTTATCATCATGTGGAAAAATTAATGTTGCAAGGTCAAACACGGCAATAAAATGTACAGAATAAGATATATTTGCTAAAAATAAGGCATATTTGCTGAAGGATAGACTCAAAATATTGAATCATTAGTGATAGTATATGTTATGTTGAGAAGTCCTATGTGCAAATTTATAATGTTTTAATCTTTCAGATATTCTACTCTCCACTGGCCCTCTTCATACCACCTTCAGTCTATGCTGTTCATCTTCAGTTCAATCTCCTCTACCAGTTTTGGATCCACACAAAGGTAATTTTTTTTCTTAAGTTTTATACTTAAATAGCCTAAAGCAATGTCCTAGAAATCCACTAGCAGCTGATTTATTGTGTAAGAAAAACCTTTGTTTGCCTTCTTTAAGGAGAAACATGTGTTCATTTTTATTCCTTTTTACTGAATATATATTGCAACGTTTATAAGAAGCAATGAGGCCAGTTGGTCTCAATTAAATAAAATAATTTTTGAACTGTTAAGTACCAAAATGTTTTAATACTGTACTCAATACAATATCTTCCTGTATTACAGTTTATTAAACATAAAGATGTTGAAATTCATTTCAATTTAGAGATATAAATTTATATATGTATATATTTGTGAATATTTTGTTTATATATTTAATATATACTAGTTATAATAATTTATATGTATAATATAATTTCTTGTTATATAATGAACAGTATTTAATTATATAAGATATATAATGTTTATACATTTTTATTTATATATACATATATATATCAATCGGTGGAAACTGCTTGAAAACTCCTTGAAAAACATTTAATGCTTAAAGAAATTATCTAAATATCTTTTGATTGGAAACCTTTCTCTAGTTTTAGAGTTTAGGTTTTATTTAAAGAGTGTCCAATAAGTTTTTTCTTCCACAAAAGTGAACAAATATAATTTCTTGGGTCTTCTGTGGTATTTCAAATTGTCAGACTTGAATGTTTGCAGATAGATCATTAAGCAACTGATTGTTTTATGAACTATCATATTGATCTGGTTGTTAAATACCAAAAATCACAGACCCTGAAAAGTTCTTACTTATGCGCATTAGAACGCTTTCAAGCTTTTGGTATTTATCGGAAGCCTTTTGAAGTTCTAGAGGAAGCATGCTGACAGGTGTTGCAACTGGTTGAACAGTACCACAAATCACAGCTGCATTAGATGCCAAAGCTTGATACAACAAAGTGCACTATTTCATTAATCTGCAGTATTTCATGCTACTGATTTACTTGGAATAAAGACTGTTACCATGACTTTGGATGTATGTGGCATTATTTGAAGATCTGTCATGAAATAGTATTGCGTTTTATGGTAGCTGACATACATCAAACAGTCAATACTACAACCATCTGAAAGAGTTGTTGAGGCCAGTTCTGACTCTAGAGGTCAAAGACAAATTTGTTTAAATCAGTGGAGGGAAGCTTTCTGATGATTTACATGGAGGGGTTAAAGGAGAAATACATTTTTATAGCAGCTCTGCTCCACATCATGCCATGTGTTGGGTCTGGTATTAGTCTGGATACAGAATAATGGTGCCTAAGTAACTTTCGCCTTTTCCTGTGGCCCTCCGAGAAGTCCATGAGCCAGGGCTTGAGTTCTATCCTAAGAAGTAAATGGGGAGTAGAGGAAAGCCAGTGGTTAGACATTTCTTTTAAGCTCAGAAGCTCCATGTGGCTTCATTCTAACTTGAAAGCAATGCATTAGAGCCTCTCACTTGTGTTGTGCTTTAGACTTTTGCAAGTACTGTACGCGTATAGTTACTACAGTTCAGTGGCACAGAAGGAAGAGCATACCTTCTGAAATTAAGGTTTGATTCTTGGAATTTTAAATTATACATTAGCTGTGAGTACATTTCTAAAATTTTTACAGCTGTGTACTTAATTGCATTAATTATTCTAGACAGCATACTACCATTTGTTTACTAATAACAGAACCACTCAGGAAGTAGAGCCAAGAGATTTGTAGCAGTGGCTGCTTCTGGAGAGAGGAGCAAGTGATATAAAGAACTGGAGTGAGGAGAAGACTTAACCTTTTTAAAAGAAAAAAATATATATTATCATGCTTTTGCCCTACTTTTTAGAGATTAATACATATTAGATTAAGAAATAACAAATAAAAACTGAAAACAGTGGCCTTCAGCCTAGAAAAATACCCACTTTGTGACTCTAAAATATGTTAGCCCCTTTAGGCCACTTTGGCACTGTTTAATTTCAGGCATCATACTTGGGTCTCCATTCACAGAAACAATATATGAGCCATAGATGTGGCAGTGTTGACCAAAGAGCCCTGTACATACCTGGATGGAGGTTTGATTTCTTAGAGTTATTTCACTTCTGCTGACATCCATAAAATCACTTTTCATTGAGGGGAATCTGGCCTAAAGGAAGTACGATTTTCTAAAAGTGAAGAAAAGTTCACTTCAATCAGATGAGGATAAGAGGAAGAAAAAAACTAACAACATGGTTTTGAAAGATTGTAAATGAGAGATAAAGTAGGTCATATAACGAACTAAAGAGTTTATAACGAAATTTTCTGCTTAGTTTTGAGTTACTTCAATGAAGAAACAATAGCATCTATCTCTTCCTTTTTTTGAAAGTTACAAAACATTCTGCTTAAAACTGTACACTGTTGCTTAATTTTTATGACAATGTTTTTGTTCACTCATCTAAAGTGTCTGCAGTTCATAGTCAATTATACACTTTTCTTGTGAGTTTGCTAAATGTAATTAGAAAAATATTTATTTAATACATGTTTTAAACTTAGTAACTATGGAATATTGGAATTATTTTTTAAGATATTAGATGATATTTGGGTGTCAGCTGATTTAGATAATACAGTAACGGTAGTAACTTTATCTGTTACCTTTGGTTTAACTTAAATTTGCTATCATATTGTTCATATACATATCAGATGATGCTTGAGCAGAGAAATATAAAAATAATTACTTGGTATTGAAGATTTGAACCATATAATTCAATGACTTTTATAGTGTTAAACTGAAGCTTCTACATGGAACATTATTTTCAGTTACAAACATGAGTGATCTGTTTATGTACTAATATGGACGGATCTCCAAATAAATCAAGTTATGTAACAGGGTATAGTGTATACTAATATTTATATGTTAAAAAAGAAAACAACTCTATGTTTTATATGTTCCCATATGCCTAAAATGACTCTAGAAATACACGTGGGTAGCCAACTGTTTTCCCAGGGGAGGGATATTTGGGATGGCTGGCAGATAAGATTACAATGAAATGTTAACATTAATTTTACCTAGTCTAATGTGGGTTAAGAGCTATCTTTTGTTGGTAATACTTCCCTAATAACTAATGATGTTGAACAGTATTACATGTATTTATTGGACACTGATACATTTGCTTTAACTAACTGTTCAAACTCTTATTTTTTATTAAATAATTGTTTGCCTAATTGATTTGTTGAAATTCTTTATAGATTCTAGATATAAATCAATGTCAAATATATGTATTTTAAATATGTTCCCTCAGCTTGTAGCATACCTTTTTATTTTCTTCCTGATGACTTTTCATGAAAAGAAATATTAAATTTTGAAGATTAACTTATCATTTAAAAATTTTATGGTTACTTTCGTTGTATTTTCTCTAAGAAATATTTGACTATCACAAACTTTCAAATAAATTATCTTAGGATTTCTTTTGGAAGTTTTTGAACTTTAATTTTCTCTTTGGGTCTGTAATATTGGAACAAATTTTTGTGAATGGCATTTGGTAGGGGTCAAAATTCATTATCTCTATGCACACATCCTCTTACTCCAGGACTATTTGTTGTGGAGACTTTCTTTTATCCATTGAGTTATTTGGGTTCTTTGTTGAAAAGAAATTGACCATATATGTGGTTGAATCTAATTTTAGTCTTCTCTTTCATTGATTTGTTTGTCTCCTCTCATACAAATCCCCACTTTATAGATTACTGTTTGTACAGGTTGTAAACTAAAATTCTCTAGGATGTCTCCCATGTGTGATTTTATGGCCTTTTATTTCTTTCTTTCCTGTATTTATGTTATTTATTTACTTTCCTTGCTTTATTGGTTAGAGTTCACAGACAGTGTATTTTAAATCAAATTTTGGAAAAAAATTCTGGCATTATTTCCTTAAAGATTATATCTATACCTTTCTCTCTTTCCTCTCTTGGGACTCTAAATACATGTTTATTAGACTACTTGATGTTGACTCACAGATCAATAATGCTCCATAATTTTTAAATTTTCACTTTTTTTTTCTTATTTAGATTGGATGATTTCGATTAATTTGTCTTCACGTTTGTTTACCCTTTCACTTGCTCTTAAGAATCTGCTTTTAAGCCCACTAGGTGGATTTCTCACATCAGATATTATGCTTTAAGTTTTAGAATTTTTATTTCTCTGCTGAAATTGTCACCTATTATGACTATCTTTTCCTTTAAGTCTTAATTATAATAATTATGCTTAAATTCTGGTTTGCTAATTCCAACATCTGAGTCAGGTGCAAGTCATTTGCACTTCAATTGGCTTTTTTTCCCCCTCAATATGGATCACTTTTTTTCTCTTCTTTGTATATTTAGTAAATTATTACTAGCCAATCTTTATGGAAAACTTGTTGTAGAGACTCTAGATTCTATCATGTTTCTCTGACCATTTATTTTTTATTGTAGGAGGCAGCAAAATAATTAGCTAACTGTCTTGTGTTTTTGGAGGCTTTGATGTACACTTTGATAGGACATCCATCTTTTAGTACTGTCTTTAGTCCTAGGGCATATACCTTATCTTTGGTGGTCTTTAATATTAGGACAAGGCCTGTCTTGTGTTGTTTTTGTTTTATTTTTTAGGGTTCTTTTCTTTAATTAATTAATTTATTTGTTTTCATTTTTGGCTGTGTTGGGTCTTCATTGCTGTGCACGGGCTTTCTCTAGTTGGTGGGAAGCAGGAGCTATTCTTCATTGTGGTGTGCAGGCTTCTCACTGTCGTGGCTTCTCGTGTTATGGATCATGGGCTCTAGGCACAGGGGCTTCAATAGTTGTGGCACATGGGCTCAGTAGTTGTGGCTCATGGACAGTAGAGTGCAGGCTCAGTAGTTGTGGCGCACGGGCTTAGTTGCCCCACTGCATGTGGGATCTTCCTTGGCCAGGGATCAAACCCGTGTCCCCAAAAGTGAGAGAGTGGCATGGACATATATACACTACCAAACGTAAAATAGATAGCTAGTGGGAAGTAGCCTCATAGCACAGGGAGATCAGCTAGGTGGTTTGTGACCACCTAGAGAGGTGGGTTAGGGAGGGTGGGAGGGAGGTAGACGCAAGAGGGAAGAGATATGGGAACATATGTATATGTATAACTGATTCACTTTGTTATAAAGCAGAAACTAACACACCCTTGTAAAGCAATTATACTCCAATAAAGATGTTAAAAAACAAAAACAAACAAACAAAAAAAACGTGTCCCCTACACTGGCAGGCGGATTCTTAACCACTGTGCCACAAGGGAAGCCCTTTTTTTTTAAATTATCACCCTTCATTTTTTTTTTATTTTTTTAACATCTTTATTGGAGTATAATTGCCTTACCTGTTATGTTAGTTTCTGCTGTATAACAAAGTGAGTCAGCTATATGTATACATATATCCCCATATCCCCTCCCTCTTGCATCTCCCTCCCACCCTCCCTATCCCACCCCTCTAGGTGGTCACAGAGCACCGAGCTGATCTCCCTGTGCTATGCAGCTGCTTCCCATTAGCTATCTGTTTTACATTTGGTAGTGTATATATATCAGTGCTACTCTCCAACTTCGTCCCAGCTTACCCTTCCCCGCCCCGTGTCCTGAAGTCCATTCTCTACGTCTGCATCTTTATTCCTGTCCTGCCGCTAGGTTCATCAGAACCATTATTTTTTTTTAGATTCCATATATATGTGTTGGCATATAGTATTTGTTTTTCTCTTTCTGACTTACTTTACTCTGTATGACAGACTCTAGGTCCATCTACCTCACTACAAATAGTTCAATTTCATTTCTTTTTATGGCTGAGTAATATTCCATTGTATATATGTGCCACATCTTTATCCATTCATCTGTTGATGGACACTTAGGTTGCTTCCATGTCCTGGCTATTGTAAATAGTGCTTCAGTGAACATTGTGGAACATGTCTCTTTTTGAATTATGGTTTTCTCAGGGTATATGCCCAGTAGTGGGATTGCTGGGTCATATGGTAGTTCTATTTTTAGTTTTTTAAGGAACCTCCGTATTGTTCTCCATAGTGGCTGTATCAATTTACATTCCCTCCAACAGTGCAAGAGGATTCCCTCTTCTCGACACCCTTTCCAGCATTTACTGTTTATAGATCTTTTGATGATGGCCATTCAGACCAGTGTGAGGTGATACCTCACTGTAGTTTTGATTTGCATTCTGTAATGATTAGTGATGTTGAGCATCCTTTCATGTGTTTGTTGGCAATCTTTATATCTTCTTTTGAGAAATGTCTATTTATATCTTCTGCCCATTTATGGATTGGGTTGTTTGTTTTTTTGATATTCAGCTGCATGAGCTGCTTGTATATTTTGGATATTAACCCTTTGTCTGTTGTTTCGTTTACAAATACTTTCTCCCATTCTGAGGGCTGTCTTTTCGTCTTGTTTATGGTTTCCTTGACTGTGCAAAAGCTTTTAAGTTTCATTAGGTCCCATTTGTTTATTTTTGTTTTTATTTCCATTTCTCTAGGAGGCGGGTCTAAAAGATTCTTACTGTGATTTATGTCCTAGAGTGTTCTGCCTATTTTTTCCTCTAAGAGTTTTATAGTGCCTGGCCTTACATTTAGGTCTTTAATCCAGTTTGAGTTTATTTTTGTATAAGGTGTTAGGGAGTGTTCTAATTTCATTCTTTTACATGTAGCTGTCCAGTTTTCCCAGCACCACTTATTGAAGAGGCTGTCTTTTCTCCATTGTATATTTTTGCCTCCTTTTAAAAGATAAGGTGACCATATGTGTGTGGATTTATCTCTGGGCTTTCTGTCCTTTTCCATAGATCTATATTTCTGTTTTTGTACCAGTACCATACTGTCTTGATTACTGTAGCTTTGTAGTAGTCTGAAGTCCGGGAGCCTGATTCTTCCAGCTCCGTTTTTCTTTCTCACAATTGCTTTGGTTATTTGGGGTCTTTTGTGTTTCCATAAAAATTGTGAAACTTTTTGTTCTAGTTCTGTGAAAAATGCCATTGATAGTTTGATAGGGATTGCACTGAATCTGTAGATTGCTTTAGGTAGTATAGTCATTTTCACAATGTTGATTCTTCCAGTCCGAGATCATGGTATGATCTCCATCTGTTTGTATCATCTGTAATTTCTTTTATCAGTGTCTTATAGTTTTCTGCATACAGGTCTTTTGTCTCCTTAGGTAGGTTTATTCCTAGGTATTTTATTCTTTTTTTTGCATTGGTAAATGGGAGTGTTTCCTTAATGTCTCTTTCAGATTGTTCATAATTAGTGTATAGGAATGCAAGAGATTTCTGTGCATTACTTTTTTATCCTGCTACTTTACCAAATTCATTGATTAGCTCTAGTAGTTCTCTGGTAGCATCTTTAGGATTCTCTATGCGTAGTATCATGTCATCTGCAAACAGTGACAGCTTTACTTCTTCTTTTCCGATTTGGATTCCTTTTATTTCCTTTTCTTCTCTGATTGCTGTGGCTAAAACTTCCAAAACTATGTTGAATAAGAGTGGTGAGAGTGAGCAACCTTGTCTTTTCCTGATCTTAGTGGAAATGGTTTCAGTTTTTCACCATTGAGGATGATGTTGGCTGTGGGTTTGTCATATATGGCCTTTATTATATTGAGGAAAGTTCCCTCTATGCCTACTTTCTGCAGGGTTTTTATCATAAATGGGTGTTGAATTTTGTCAAAAGCTTTTTCCGCATCTGTTGAGATGATCATATGGTTTTTCTCCTTCAATTTGTTAATATGGTGTATCACATTGATTGATTTGCGTATATTGAAGAATGTTTGCATTCCTGGAATAAACTCCACTTGATCATGGTGTATGATCCTTTTAATGTGCTGTTGGATTCTGTTTGCTAGTATTTTGTTGAGGATTTTTGCATCTATGTTCATCAGTGATATTGGCCTTAGTTTTCTTTCTTTGTGACATCCTTGTCTGGTTTTGGTATCAGGGTGATGGTGGCCTCGTAGAATCAGTTTGGGTATTTTACTCCCTCTGCTATATTTTGGAATAGTTTGAGAAGGATAGGTGCTAGCTCTTCTCTAAATGTTTGATAGAATTTGCCTGTGAAGCCACCTGGTCCTGGGCTTTTGTTTGTTGGAAGATTTTTAATCACAGTCTCAATTTCAGTGCTTGTGATTGGTCTGTTTATATTTTCTCTTTCTTCCTGGTTCAGTCTCGGAAGGTTGTGCTTTTCTAACAATTTGTCCATTTCTTCCAGGTTGTCCATTTTACTGACATATAGTTGCTTGTAATAATCTCTCATGATCCTTTGTATTTCTGCAGTGTCAGTTGTTACTTCTTTTTCATTTCTAATTCTGTTGATTTCAGTCTTCTCCCTTTTTTTCTTGATGAGTCTAGCTGATGGTTTATCAATTTTTTTATCTTCTCAAAGAACTAGATTTTAGTTTTATTGATCATTGGATTGTTTCCTTCATTTTATTTATTTCTGATCTGATCTTTATGATTTCTTTCCTTCTGCTAACTTTGTGGGTTTTTTGTCCATCTTTCTCTAACTGCTTTAGGTGTACGGTTAGGTTGTTCATCTGAGATTTTTCTTGTTTCTTGAGACAGGATTGTAATAAACTTCCCTCTTAGAACTGGTTTTGCTGCATCCTATAGGTTTTGGGTCATCATGTTTTCACTGTCATTTGTTTCTAGGTAATTTTTGATTTCCTCTATGATTTCTTCAGTGATCTCTTGGTTATTTGGTAGCATATTGTTTAGCCTCCATGTGTTTATATTTTTTTAGTTTTTTTCCTGCAATTGATATCTTGTCTCAAAGGTTGCGGTTGGAAAAGATACTTTATTAGATTTCAATTTTCTTAAATTTACCAGGGCCTGATTTGTGACCCAAGGTATGATTTAGCCTGGAGAATGTTCCATGTGCATTTGAGAAGAAAGTGTATTCTGTTGCTTTTGGATGGCATGTCCTATAAATATCAATTAAGTGCATCTTGTTTAATGTGTCATTTAAAGCTTGTGTTTCCTCATTTATTTTCAATTTGAATGATCTGTCCATTGGTGAATGTGGGTGTTAAAGTCCCGTACTATTTTTGTGTTACTGTTGATTTCCCCTTTTATGGTTGTTAGCATTTGCCTTATGTATTGAGGTGCTCCTATGTTGGATGCATAAATATTTACAATTGTTATATCTTCTTGGATTGACCCCTTGATCATTATGTAGTGTCCTTCTTTGTCTCTTATAATAGCCTTTATTTTAAAGTCTATTTTGTCTGATATGAGAATTACTGTTCCAGCTTTCCATTTGCATGGAATATCTTTTTCCATCCCCTCACTTTCAGTCTGTACATGTCCCTAGATCTGAATTGGGTCTCTTGTAGACAGCATATATACCAGTCTTGTATTTGTATCCATTCAGCCAGTCTGTGTCTTTTGCTTGGAGCATTTAATCCATTCACATTTAAGGTAATTATCAATATGTATGTTCCTATTACCATTTTCTTAATTGCTTTCAGTTTGGTTTTGTAGGTCTTTTCCTTCCCTTGTGTTTCCTGCCTAGAGAAGTTCCTTTAGTATTTGTTGTAAAGCTGGTTTGGTGGTGCTGAATTCTCTTAACTTTTGCTTGTCTGTAAAAGTTTTGCTTGTGTGTAAAAGTTTTAGTTTCTCCGTCGAATCTGAATGAGATCCTTGCTGGATAGAGTAATCTTGGTTGTAGGTTTTACCCTTTCATCAGTTTAAATATGTCCTGCCACTCCCTTCTGGCTTGCAGAATTGCTGCTGAAAGTCCAGCTGTTAACTTTGTGGTGATTGCCTTGTATGTTTTTTGTTGCCTTTCCCTTGATGCTTTTAGTATTTTTTCTTTGTATTTAATTTTTGAAAGTTTAATTAATATGTGTCTTGACATGTTTCTCCTTGGGTTTATCCTATATGGGACTCTCTGTGCTTCCTGGACTTGATTGACTATTTCCTTTCCCATGTTAGGGAAGTTTTCAACTATCATCTCTTCAAATATTTTCTCTGACCCTTTCTTTTTCTCTTCTTCTTCTGGGACCTGTATAATTTGTATGTTGGTGTATTTAATGTTGTTCCAGATGTGTCTGAGACTGTCCTCAATTCTTTTAATTCTTTTTTCTTTATTCTGCTCTGTGGTAGTTATTTCCACTATTTTATCTTCCAGGTCACTTATCTGTTCTTCTGCCTCATTTATTCTGCTATTGATTCCTTCTAGAGAATTTTTAATTTCATTTATTGTGTTGTTCATCATTGTCTGTTTGCTCTTTAGCTCTTCTATTTCCTTGTTAAACGTTTCTTGTATTTTCTCCATTCTATTTCCAGGATTTTGGATCATCTTTACTATTGTTATTCTGAATTCTTTTTCAGGTAGACTGCCTATTTCCTCTTCATTTGTTTGATCAGGTGGGTTTTTACCTTTCTCCTTCATCTGCTGCATATTTCTCTGTCTTTTAATTTTGCTTAACTTACTGTGTTTGGGGTCTCCTTTTCACAGGCTGCAGGTTCCTTGTTCCGTTGTTTTGGTGTCTGTCCCCAGTGGGTGAGGTTGGTTCAGTGGCTTGTGTAGGCTTCCTGGTGGAGGGGACTGGTGCTTGTGTTCTGGTGGGTGGGGCTGGATCTTGTCTTTCTGGTGGGCAGGGCCACGTCCAGTGGTGTGTTTTGGGGTGTTTGTGAACTTAGTATGATTTTAGGCAGCTAATAGGTGGGGTTGTGTTCCTGTCTTGCTAGGTGATTGGCATGGGGTATCCAGCACTAGAGCTTGCTGGCCGTTGGGTGGACCTGGGTCTTAGTGTTGAGACAGAGATTTCTGGGAGAGCTCTCGCCTATTGATATTATGTGGGGCTAGGAGGTCTCTGGTGGTCCAGTGTCCTGAACTTGGCTCTCCCACCTCAGAGGCTCAGGCCTGACACAAGGCCAGAGCACCAGGGCCCTGTCAGCCACATGGCTGCTAGTGTTGCAGGATCTCCTGCAGAGGTGGGGGGTGGCTGTGGCTCACCACAGGGACAAGGACACTGGCAGCAGAAGTTCTGGGAAGTAGTCCTCGGCAAGAGCCCTCCTGGAGTCCGCCATTAGCCCCACCAAAGAGCATGTAGCCTCCTTTTGTTTGTTTGTTAATGAAATGCATAAGGTGTTTACAGAGCCCCTTTAACTTGGTAGAATATGAATTCTCAGTTTTCTCTTGCCAGTACCAGGTAGCAGTTGAAATTCCTGCTCATTACCCTCGTAACTTTTCAGCAAGTTCCTTAATGTCTTGTCCCATGCATGAATAATATAAGAGTCAGCCAAGACTCTTAATTCAAGATTCAAGTTTGAGGGCAGTATGTGAGCTGATGATGTGGCTCCTCCCCTTGTGGTGCCACAGGATTTCTCCGTTCAATTTGCAGTCACTCTTGCAGTCCCAAAATTTGATCTCTGACTTCTAACCTAGTGGGACCAGCACTTTCTCTTCAAGCTCTACCACCTCCAGCTCCCCTTTTCCTTGCAATCAGGACATGACTTAGTGTGGCCATTCTAGTAGAATCCTACTGTGCAGACTATATCCACCAAGAACAAACATCACTGTTTTGCCATCACTTGCCATCAGTGATCTAGTTGACAAGCTATGAAGAAAACAAATTCTTCTCATCAGCAACACCATAAAATCATGCAGCTGCCCCAATCAGATCTTTTCTCTGTGGATATATTCATGATAGACCTGTACAGTAAGGGTCAGTAGAAATTGGCATACAGGAGAACTGCAGAGTGTAATGTGCACAGTTAGAAAGCATGAGAAACATACAGTGGTATTTTGAAGCAATATAGCTAGTGAGACTATAGAAGCCAGAAGTTTGCAGAAGCCAGGACATATAGAGAAGAATAGGAAAAAGTAATGCGATAGCAGCAAAAACAATAGAGTGGTAGCAGCATGAGCAGAGAATTAGGACACCTGAATTCTTGATGATATAACTAATAAAGTATTTTGCTTATTGCCCTTTTGCATCCAACATTATGCTTCTCATGGAAGTTTGGCAGTGTTTATCTGTTCTTCAAAATCTTATCAGGTCTACTCAAGACCCAGTCATGTGTAAAAATTTAGCTTTCTTTTACCTAGCTATATCTATTTTATTCTATCTTTTTAATAAACCATTGAGAAAGAGTGAAATATGTAATATTTGTGACATAAATTTTAAGTCATAATTGCAGAGAAACGTGTTTATCTCAAGTCTCTGTAGCTGTTGTTTTGCCCTTTGTGTAGGTGGGAAATGTATTGGAATTATTAAGCTAGTCAACAAGTCTTTTTCATTAACAGATTTATATTCATTTTGCATAAAGAAAAGTGACATCTGGGAAGACATTCTTGAATATTTCACATACTATAGTTATTTAAAATTAAATATGAGTATTGTAAACACAATTATTCATCTCAAGTGCTTTTTTTGAAACACAGTAAAAGTAAGAAATACCATTTGCATACTGTAAACTGTGTTTTTCCTTTTGGGGTCTTAGAGATTAAATTACCTGAATTTAAATCCTGACTTCATTTATTGCAATCACTGCAACTTTGTGTGTGTTTATTTTTAATTAAAGTATAGTTGATTTACAATGTTTTGTTAATTTCTGCTGTACAGCAAAGTGATTCAGTTATACATATATATATTCTTTTTCATATTCTTTTCCATTTTGGTTGATCACAGGATATTGAATATAGTTCCCTGTGCTACACCATAGGACCTTGTTGTTTATCCATCCTATGTATCCAAATGTATCCATTTCTCCATCCTTGCAACTGCTAATCCCAAACTCCCAGTACATCCCTCCCCCACCCTGCCTCCATCTTGGCAACCACAGATCTGTTCTCTATGCCTGTGAGTCTGTTTCTATTTCATAGGTAAGTTCATTTATGTCATATTTTAGATTCCACATGTAAATGATATCATATGGTATTTATCTTTCTCTTTCTGACTTACTTCACTTAGTATGATCATCTCTAGGTCCATCCATGTTGCTGCAAATGACATTATTTCCTTCTTTTTTATGGCTGAGTAGTATTCCACTGTATATATGTACCACATCTTCTTTATCCATTCATCTGTTGATGGACATTTAGGTTGTTTCCATGTTTTGGCTGTTGTGGTGTGAATCATCACTGCAACTTTGGACTGTTTACCTTCCTATGCCTCAGTTTCCTCACATGTAAAATAAAAATAGTAACACTACGTAGCATTGTTGTGAGGATTATAAAAGAGTTCATGTTACAATCTGTTGATTAGAACAGTTGGCACATAAAAAGTACTAAAAAATGTTTTCAGTGCTATTATTGTTGATGTTACTATTTCTGCACTCTAGATACCTGTTTTATTGGATGTCACTTACTATTCATTCCTAGCCATCATTATAATTATTTGTGTATATTTTATGACATAATTTTAATATAATACATACTTTAGTATGAATTACTAATAAGAATAAATGCAGTTCGATTTTTTATTTTTTTAAATTTATTATTTATTTATTTATTTTTAATTTTTGGCTGTGTTGGGTCTTTGTTGCTGTGCACGGGCTTTCTCTAGTTGTGGCAAGCAGGGGCTACTGTTCGTTGCGGTGCATAGGCTTCTCATTGTGGTGGCTTCTGTTGTTGTGGAGCATGGGCTCTAGGTGCATGGGCTTCAGTAGTTACAGCATGTGGGCTCAGTAGTTGTGGCATGCGGGCTTTAGGGCCCACAGGCTTAGTAGTTGTGGCACATGGGCTCTAGCGCGCAGGCTCAGTAGATGTGGTGCACAGGCTTAGGTGCTCTGCAGCATGTGGAATCTTCCTGGACCAGGCATTGAACCTGTGTTCCCTGCATTGGCAGGTGGATTCTTAACCACTGCACCACCAGGGAAGTCCCATGCATTTGGATTTTAAACTTGAATAATTAATTAATGCACAAATTTACTTTGGGAAAAAAAATTCATTCTTCACTATAAGAGTTTCAGATTGTTAGCATGAAGTGCATTGATCAGGTTTTTTAATATCTTTTCTTGTGTGATTTAGAAACTAATCAATATAAAAAATTATTAAATTTGCCAAGTTCTGTATATCTTGTTAAATATTTTAATTATTATATCCCACAGACATGCACTGAGTGCCTAGCCTATTACATTCCTACTCTTGCATGTAATAACAAAAACCAAAATTGGGTTAAAGACTGGAATAATGAGATGCAATATTCTGGAAGAAGGAAAAGTATCTGAGCTTGAAAGATATTAAAAAACAGACAAGTTTAGGAGAATAAACAGTTACAGTCATCCCAGGCCAATAATTCTCAGTTACTGATAGTTGTTATTGGCTGAGATATCCCAAGGAAAATATGATTAAATGACGTTTCTGTTTGTCTATTTACTTATTTCATTTTGTGTATCATATACTTAGCCAGCACTCAGTTTTTCAGCATTTTATTAAGTTATTAGATTTATTATTTATTTTAAAATTAAATTTACCTTATTTTATTGCATTATAAAAATGTTTGAAAATATTAAATTTTAAGCATCTTAACAAATATTATCTCATTAAATCTTCAAAGCAACTCTATGAAATACGAATACTATTTCCTCCAATTAAATATACTAAGTAACTTATTCTGGGTGATGTGATTGGTAAATGTGAAAGCTGGGCTTTGTATCCAGTAGTCAGGATCCAGATTCCTTGTTCTCATCCACTACACTATACAGCTTCCCTATAGATGGGTCATTTCTGATCCTAATGTTATAATAAAATAGCTACCATGTATTAAGCACTGAGTATGTGCCAAGCAAAAATTTTTCATTTAATTCCCATAAAATAATTTGAGTCACTAAAGACCAATTAAACTTTTACAGGTTGTAAAGAATGAATGTAAGTTCAAATAACTTCAGTTAATGGAGCTTTATTTTAAGGGGACAACGTATAGAAGTACATGCAGCAGGAAATCATACCAGAAATTTAACAGACAATTTTAGAAAACTGAAATTTTTGTGTTCACTAACTCTGTGAGCAAACACCATCCCTTTTAAAGCTAAGAATATTGAGATTCTACAGTTTATATAAGGTAACATAGCTGGCTCAGAGATAATTTTTTGCCATTACTCACACATCGTACTTCTTCAAACAAAATTTTTATTTGATTACATCTCAGTATAGCATGGCAGAATGCCACAGGGTTCATAAAGAATCAGTATGGTACGGTGAAAAGATCATGGCTATTGGTTACTTGAGACAGAGCTCAGTTGTAATATTACCTATACCAAACTGCTGTGTGAACTTCATACACATCTACTTGTCCCTCTTAAAATTTAATCTATTCTCAGGCTGCTCCTGCTGAAAATTATTTGATGATGTTCCATGGCTTGCTGAGTTAAGTCTAAATTTCTTGCATTTTATGTTTCTCACGCACTGCCTTTCAAATAGATCTCCTGGTATATATCCCATTACTTTCCATTCTGTACAATTCAGTCAAACTAGACCATTTCCATTTCCCAAATACATCTGATATATGATCATTGCAGTGCCTCTCCTTTTTATATTTTCTACATGTTGCTATTCTATACATTTTGCAAGGCCCAACTCAGTTCCCTCTTCTCCATAAAGTGTTTCCTTTATTAAGAGCAAACACATATGTATCTCAGACCATGTGTCAGTCACTATGCTAAGTATTTCACAAGATGTACTTATTTGATTATACAATGTATTTACTAATGCAACCCTGTTGTCCCCATTCAAAATGAAGAAATTGAACTACATAGAGATGAACTTGTTTAATGTTGTTGCAGCTAGTTTATAGTAGATCTGTGGCTCAAAACCTGGTAAACAATTCTCTCTCCTTTCCTCCTTTGAAATCCTGTATCATTGATTTCACATCTCTTGGTAATGTCCCAGTTTGCCTGGTGCAGCCCCAATGTATACCTTTTTTTTTTTCTGGCATAATTTTTACTAGCACACCCTGTCACTCTCTTAAGGTATTCATTGTACACTTGTTGTGTTTTCCTCCTAAACAGCTCTTTCATCTCTCTTCCCCTTTTTGTTTCTACTGCCTCGCCTTAATTTATGCTCTTATCATCTGTTACATAGATGGTTACTACAAAATTCCTTTTTTTTCTTATTCCTGCAGACTCTTTCCTCTCCTATATATTTGCATACAACTGTGGTGATCATTTTAGAACCCAAGCAGTATCAGGGCACACCCAACATGAAACAAACATCAGCAACAGAAGTTTTTAAATGGCTCTCTATTGCCTCCAAGATAGAATCAAACACCTTAAATACATACATAGATTTTAGCAGCCTTACAATATGACCCTGCTTACTCTCCAGTCTCATTCCATTAGTTAGCCTGACCAGCCGGTCCACGCTGCTTTTTGCTCCCTAAGCATGCCCAACACATTTTTTCCCTCTGTATTAGCATAGGCTCTCTCTGTGATACCTTTTTCCCAGACATTCCCCACGATGCAACTCAATTACCACTTCCTCTGGAATGTCACTCTTTCACCTCTTAGTTAAAGTTGAGCGCACTTTTCTTGACACTACCCCGTGTCCTATTTCCATATTGGCAGTTAATGATAAAAAGCATGGGCTCTGTTGGGAGGGCATAAATGAGATAACATATCAGTTGTTGCACATAGGAAGCATCCAGTTAATAATGGTGAAGTTTAATTCTTACACCACTGTATTGTATTTATTGCTTAACTCTGCTTCTCCCATTATTCTCTGAGTTCCTTGATAGCAGAAAGTGTCCCTCATCTATTATGTGAGCATCTATTTACGTGTATGTGTACATATATTATATAAATATATACAAACTTTAATAAAAACAAACACCAGTATTTAAATAGACAATTAACTGTAACTTGCTGATAATAATTATTAGTGTTAGATATTAATAAACATATGTGTGTACGTACTTGTATTTATATCTAGAATATACTTATGCTGGATCTCCCCTAATAGAGTATAAATTTTTGAGGGTGATGATTACATATCTTTCGGAACTTGGGGGAATGAGTAAGTTCTATTTCAAAATATATGCTTTTGAAAGATACTTATTTTAACAAAAATCAACTTTCATGCTTTTTTTCTATCCAGTGCTTATTCCAATAGTACCTAGTATCATAAACCTTTTGTTCTTGAAATAAGTTGAGACATTTCTCAGCACTTGTGCTCTCCTTACTCCCTTACTCTGTTTGACTTCTTCCTGAATTTCCGGTTCCAATTCTCTTTTCTTCTCTCAGTATTCTTCCTTCTTAGAATTTAATTTACTTCACCATTTTTAGGTTGTCTTCAAGTAATTGCATATTTAGTCTATAGCTCTAATACGAATTTTCTTATGGATTTAAGATCTATCTTTTGAATGTTTGACTTAACATATTCATAGGAATATTTGACACCACTCTGAGTCGACATTTCTAAAACGTGTTCCATTTCAGCTCTTCTCACCTCAAGTCAGCTGTTCTTTGTTTCCATTGCTACTTGAAGACAATGTCAAGATCAAATCCTGGTGTCACCTTCAACTCCTTGATCTCTCTAGTAGCCTATACATGTTCTCTCTAGAAGAAATCTTCTGTTCTACAGTTACCTTTTAAAATAATTCACCCCCACCCTGCTTATTCTTGTATAAATTAGTAATGCTTTTCCACATGTATTAGATATATAAATCTCTTTGAAGTTCATATGTTCAAAAAATATTTCTCAAGCAGCTACTCTGGGCCAAAGAGCGATTCCAGTTTTCTGACCTGGGTTGGCACACTTTATTACTAACATTTTGAGGATCACAACCTCCTTCCAGAAACTGTTGGATTCTGGTGACTCTTTGCCAAAGGAAAAAACTTGACAAAATATCAAGAATTTTACTGAGTTTCCTGAAGATTATCAATAAACTGTTTAAAAATTCATAGATCACCGTATTCAAATATCTGTTGTGAAAGGATTGGAATTGGAGGCCTTCAGACACAAGAAATAAGATCGGAATCTATAACCAGAATTGAAGAGAAAGACATTTCAGGAACAAGGGAATAGTAAAACATAATGGCATAAGGTTTTATAATGAAAGAGAAGTCTATCCTCTGTTAGAGGTTTGTACATCTTCTTCACTAGTGTGTTCCCAGAATATAAAAGGTACCTACTTAATAGGAGCTCAAGACATGTTTGTTGAATGAATGCCTGTGGACATTTAGTAAAGTTATTTAAACTCTCTGACATGCTTCCAAATCTGTTAACTGAAACTAGTCATACCTACCCAATAAGAGTGTTGTTAGGATTAATGAAATAACATGTGTTAAGTATATAGTCTGGAAAATAATACGCTTTCAACCGATAGCAATTATGAAAAAGCAAAAAAACAACCAAAACAAAACAAACCCTGCATATTGGAACTGGTACACAGAGACAGAGCTAATAGAAGCAGGTGTAACTGTTGCCAGTCACCCGCATGCATCAGAACTATTTGTGCTTACTCAAGATATAGAATCATGGTCCTGTTCTGAGAACCACAGAATCTGAATCTCTGGAGAGCAAGAGTAGGAAACTTGAGCAAGCTTCCCAAGAGATTAGACTGAACATTGTTGTGATGAAGTTTGAGCACAATGAATGCAGGAGGTGACAGTAAACTTCTTGAAGACAAAGACTATGTTTTATACCTCTTTGTTTTCCCATTGTCTTGTCTGGTCATGTTAACCAGATTCTTTATAATATGTGTATATATTGAAGAGAAGCAGAAGGAGAAACAAGAAGAGAGTACCCATGGCAAATATTTGGATCAGAGAGGATGTGCTGTGGAATGAATTGTGTTCCTCCAAAATTCATATGGTGAAGCCTTAATCCCCACAGTGATGATATTTGGAGATGGAGCCTTTAGGAGGTAATCAGGTCTTGAAGGTGGAGCCCTCATGATGGGATTAGTGCTCATAGAAGAAGAGACAAAGAGGAGAGGATACAGAAAGAAGGTGGCTTTCACAAGATGCTGAATTTGCTGGCACCTTAATCTTGCACTTCTTCCCTTCTATCACTGTGAGAAATAAATGTTTGTTGTTTAAGCCACACAGTCTATTGTATTTAGTTACAGCATCCCAAACTGACTAAGACATGATGTACAGTTAAAAAATAAATAAATCTTTAATAAATTCTGAGGGACAAGGGGAGAAGTTGTCCTTTAGCTTGTCCTTAGAAGGAAAATATGCAAATAGGAACAGGACAAATTAATTTATGACAAACAGATACTTGTAGCTTCCAAACAACTAATTGAGAAATCATGCTATGATATTTGACTTTAAGCAATTGGTATTTACAAATATTTAACAGACTAAAATTTATAACGAGTGACAGGAGATCTGACCTATGAGATTGTAAACATTAAAATGCAGGTTTATATCTAATGCTTAGCAACTGCCAGGTACATGGTCAGTAATCACTGACATTTGTTGATTAATGAATGTAAAAGCGACACTGAAATTGGGAATATGATCGTCATGACAGACAAAATGTACTGAGCCTTAGAATGAGTCAAACATTTGGAGTTTGTGTAAGAACTACCTAAACTCTCAGTTTGTCAGTTACCTTCTTTTAACATGATGTTACTACCACTAATAACAATGTGGTTCCTTTTCTCACTGAGTGACCAAATTGGTAAAATAAAATGATGTTACACAAGAATGAAGTTTTACATAGTTATGCTTATGAATATTTCCCATTTTTCTTAGGTCAATTTAATTGGTGTTGCTTTATAGAAGTCACTTGGAATCCACCTCCCTTTGAAGGAACACATTCAGCAGCTACTTACATTCATTTTTCTAAGGAAAAGTTAAAAGTGTTACTCAAAATGTAAGCTGAGATGAATTCAAATAGAATGCTAACTTGTCCACCTCTTGTTTGAGGAATAATACAATCATAAGTGACAAGAGTCAGCCTTCAAGGTAATTTATTACAAACACAGTTCTTTAAAACCCTTGTTTATTGTATAAACATAGCCTAGTCTCATTCTTCTTAAAACCAAGCTTTTAACTTTTTAACCCTGTGGTATGGATTCATCAAAAATTTACTCCCTATGAAGCTCTTTGTGATCCCAACAGTCCTGATTCCTCCAGATTGTTTTATTTCCAAACTATAAATATTGTTTTTTCACTCCTTAGTGTGGAAATTCAGCTACCTCCATATTACATGCTTACTGAAGTAGAAAACTGCCTAATCAGATAGGAAAACATTTGGCTGTGAATAAATCAGCATTTGTCGAGGATTTCAAAGTGTGAAAGTAGGCAGACAAGCCCAGATCCTAAGAGCTCTGCTTTCTCTTGCTTCCCTGTAGAGAAATCAAGAGGCTAATATGGCCTCCACTACCATCTGTCTAAATACTTGAATCTGTTGTCTTGAATTAACACAGCAGATCTAGTGGGGGGTATAATTAAGATTTTATTTTTACATTTCATCACCAGATGCTCTACAGTATAAATTTATCCATAACTGTTCAGATTGATTAAGTTTTTAATAAGGAAAACAATGGGTGTTTAAAGATCAACTAATTCAGAACAAGAAGTAAAATTATTTTAATATGTTGACTTGTAGTATTTATGGATTTTATCCTTTTTCTAAAACTTTAAGTGAGGAATTGCTATAGATTTTTTTGAGAGAGAAAAACCTATTCGTACATAAATATATATATGCAAACAATAAAAATCTAACATTGCCATTCATTCTACCTTTAAATTAATAAACTACCTGCTAATAAATTGTAATTTCCATTGTTTTATTCCGTGACCTTTCAAAAGATCTTAACACAGTACTTTCCATAAAATATGCACTCAGTAAATACCTATTGAATAAATGAAACCCACATAGGTTATTTTAATTTCCGTACAGTCAGATGAAGTTTATGAACAAGGGAGAATTCTCTACGGCATTCTCTGGCAACAAGCAATGGGACTGTTTGCAAAGCAGCACTATAGAAAACTAAGCAAAAGCATATATCTCTATTAAGGGTAGTTTTCAGCTTGAGACCTGGAAAAGGAACTCAATTTGCTTCTTGTTAAATAACTCTTGTGCCAGTTACATATTCAAATTTATTGTAAGCTCAAATGTCTCTGCTGTGCATTGTAATTGAAAACAAAACAAGACAAAAAAAAGAATGATTTTCTCATCCTTCCCGCAAAATCACAAAATTTTACGAGAAAGATAAGTTTTTAGAAAAGCTTTGTTTCTGAAATAGCTTTACCTTTCCATTGAAGAGACCATTGGGCTGTAAATAAGCTTCCTATGTGAAGTACCTGCATCTCCCTTTATTTCTTTTTACTTCTAAAACCTAGTAAAGTTCATAGAAATTCAATAAATGTTTGCAGAATGAATGGAATCCCTGACAAGAGACTTCTTGCTCTGATTATTCTGCAAGTAGCTTTTAATAAAAGACTTTGATAAGGACTTATAAATACAGGTTTTAATCCTCTGAAACAGATTATTTCCAACCCTAATAGAAAACCCTTACTGGTAGTTTGGTACCTAAAATTGTCATTGATTGGTATTTGAGTTTGTATTTAATATTTAGTATATATATAATAAATATATTTAATAGAAATAAATATATGTATATACATTAATATTTTTGTCCTTCAGGTTTTTTAATCTGTAAATGGGACTAAAATACTGGAAGGCATTATTGAAAGGTCATAGAAATATTTATAATCACTTACTTTTCAAAAAGATATGCATGAGCCTATAGTTAATTGTAAAGATCTTTCCAAATAAAAGATTCTCCAAATTTTTAATACAAAAACACCCATGCATAGACATATACATAGATAGGTAGAAAGGCAGATAGATAGATAGATAGTTGAAAGAAAGAAGGAAAAAGTTAAAAAGAGAGAGAGAGAGGAAGGAAGGAAAAAAGGAAAGAAGGAAGAAAGAAAGAAAATTAGATAAGAAAAAGGCAAGTAATCATAATATAACTGTTAGTCCATTTAATTTTAGTTTGGGTTTGCACTGAATCTTGCCACTAATTTACCTGAAAAGTTTTGCTGTTTTTAGTCTGCACTTCAAGCATATGTTTCTTAGTTAAATATAACATGACAATGATTTTTATATCAGATGATAAATGTATTGGGAGCTGGCTTAGCATTTCCCTTAAATACTGATGCAGTGAAACCCAGAGGCCTGCAGTGGTATGGGTCCCTCTGGAACATCAATCACGCATGATGCTGTAAGGAGAAGTCTTGATTACTTAGAGTCAATGTCGTCACTGTAACCTACGCTCATCTGAATGCAGGCATTTTTCTGCTACGGAGATTTCATTTCACTTCACCCTCAACCCAGTCGCCCCTCAGCATTTATCATATTGTTAGCACATTCATTTTTATAATGAGAATTCTGTAAAACACATGCTTTTTAAGACATATTTTCCCTATTATAATTTTTTCCTCTCAGACAGGATGCATGAATATTTGTAAGCATCTGTTATTTGGAAAGAACTTTACAAATAACTATAAGCTCATGCTTTCTTTCTTAAAAGTAAGTTGTTATAAGGATCTCTGTGGCCTTTCAATAATATATTTTAGCATTTTGGTGCCAGTCTGCAGATAGAAAAACTGCAGGGTAGAAATGTAATATGGTATTCACATATTATTCCAAAATTGGGGAAAAAATAGAATTAGAGTTTTTAATATTAGATTTAGAAAGTCTCTTCCCTATCCTCAATAGTCAAAGTGAGGTGAGACGAGGCAATTTTCTAAGCAATACAGACAAACAAAATACTTTTCTCTTGAATTAATCACTTTTGTTGAAAGGAAATCTTGTCATCCAACTTGACCATCCGGTAATTATTTCTGTATTCTTAACTGAACTATAAAAATCGAACCCATGTTTCCCAATCAGAATAATCCATGAAACTAATTAAGAAATGTATAGAATGGACTAAGTTACTTTTATAAGAAATAATTTCAGACAAGACACTAATTTAAAACACTTACTTTGATGCTTGTAGAGTTCAACTGTAAGTGATTTTTCAATTTCAATTGGAAAGACCTATTGAGGTATGTTTTTCATGTAATGTAAGGTAGTGAGAAAACTTCTGAGAACTATATCATGGAAATAATTAATTGCAATCAATTCATAATAGACATTTAAATATTTGATTTACCACGTGTACTTAGTTTATCAATTTCCAAAGCCAAATGATTTCAGGCTGGTAACCTACACACTATGAAGGTGTCATCACTCTTCTAGACTTGTAAGTTATCCAGCTCACTCAAAGTGTAACTGGAGGGTGGGTGGGGTGCAGGTGTCATGAGAACTCTCAAAGGAACTTTCAAAAGCACTTGATGACATGGAAACTACATTTTCTATTTCTGATTCATTTCATTGAAACTGAAGCCCACACAAACTGGTGCTAAGAGAGCATAAAGGTAATTCAGGAAATTCAGCTGCCGATGATTATCATAATTCAATTATCTCATCATCTAGCCTCTGATTTTCTGTGTGTGTGTGTTTTTTTTTGTTGTTGTTATTGTTGTTGTTAGCCCCTTTATGTTTAGTTATTTGTCTTAATTTTTCACCTCACTAAAACAAAAATTATGTTTGGACTCACTTTCCTGGCTTTAAACTCTAAGGACACTCCAGACTCATGTTTTGCCTCTAGCCTTGGCAGTAACTACCAGGCTCATTCCCTAATGCACCCCTTCCTCCAGCTTCCCAATTAGAAGACAGAAATTATACTGAGCCTCCCTCCTGAACTACACAAGACTAGAGCACAGTAAGACATTCACACCCATGACACAGAGTTTCTCCACCTTGGCACTATTGACATTTTGGACCAGATAACTCTTTTTTCTTTTTTTTCTTTAACATCTTTATTGGAGTATAATTGCTTTACAATGGTGTGTTGGTTTCTGCTTTACAACAAAATGAATCAGTTATATATGTTCCCATATCTCTTCCCTCTTGCGTCTCCCTCCCTCCCACCCTCCCTATCTCATCCCTCCAGGGGGTCACAAAGCACCGAGCTGATCTCCCTGTGCTATGTGGCTGCTTCCCAGATAACTCTTATTTTCGGGGAATGTCTTGTGCCCTGTGGGGTGGTTAGCAGCACTAAAACCTACTACTCAGTAGATACAGTAGCACTTTCCCCAGCTGAGACAACCAAAAATATCTCCAGACATTGTCACCAGTCCCTTGGGAGCATAATCACCCCTGTTTAAGAACCACTACTATAAAGGCAGAAGTGTGGAGGGCAGTAAAGTTGACTTATCTACCCAATATAATCTCGCTGAGAAATCACTATGTGCAAACCAATGTTGTATGTGCTGTGAGAAACTTCGAGAAGGGTGAGACCCAGTTTCTGTCTTCACAGAAATGAACACAAATAATTAGGACATAGGACAGACCGACATAAAAAGTAGTGGTATCTTGATATGTACTCAGAGAAAGGAAAACAAAATTCCCTTTAGAAAAATCCAGAAGAGTGCTTGGAAAATTTAACTAGGTCTTGGAGGTAGAGCATGATTCCAGCAGGTCAGGATGGGACATGAAGATCTTAGAGGCAAAAGTAAGAGCATTGGGATTGGTCTTGAGGAAAAATGTGAACGGCTTTGAATTCCAGATGTTTTGGACTTTATTTAGTTCATTATGAAGATCCTTTTATTTGAGTTCATTTTAGTTTTGATGAGAGGAAATGACATGATGAAATGACATGATGAAACTCATGGTTCCTGTTCTCTTACTTTTACATTTAACTCTTCTTCCCTACATCCACCATAAATTGTGGAGAGAGAAATAAGGAGTTTGTGACCACTGCAGCAAATCCAGTCCAGAGCACTTCTGCTGGATAAAGGTTAATCAATAGAATGAATGGAGCTTATAATTATAAAATTGTTACTTTTATTATTTATTTATTTTTAATAATTTATTATTAAACAAGTAAAAGCAGCTTAAGAAACAATCTTTTTGGAAAACAATGATTTCACGAAATAGGCAGAAAAAAATGTTAAAGTTACTGTCTTTGAAGATTGGGTGGGAAATTAGCACCCAAGTTTTAATAATACAGAAACCAAAAACACAATATAAATAAGAAGGGCAAAGGCAACAACCTAAAGCACTCTGTTTAGGACATTGATTCTTAACCTCTGGGGACTTATGTATCCCTTTGAGTATATTGTGAAAATAGTAGTTTTCCCCAAGAAAATACCCATAGTCACATATTCATAAAATTTGGTATGACACTTCAGGGTGTTCTTGGCCTTTTGAAGCCCACAAATGGCCCTTCTAGACATCCATGGCCCTCAGATTATAAAACCCTGATAGAAAACTACAGGCTACAAGACACAGACCGTTGCTTTAGAGACCTAAGAAGCCCCAGAAGTGCCTAAAATACGATGAGCGCAACGTAGAATCTGAAATTCCTGGGCTCTTTCTAAATAACTGGATTTCATTTTGAAATGTAGTCAAAAAGCACTTAGTTATCATTTCCCGTTAAAGTTCTAAAAATTTAGATTTCTTTTATTTGATGGAAAAAGTGCTATATCTCATAAAGCAACATGATAGAAAAATAGAAGGATTACTGAGTTGAAACTGAGAAGACTTTAGGGCTTCTTCTAAGATGTTTAAACTTGGATTAGTAATTTAACTTCTCCGAGCTTCAGTTTTATGCTTTTTTGTAATAGAGTATTGCACTATGTTATTTTTAAGTCCTCTATATGTTCTAAAATTTTATAATTTAAATTAACTCATCTAAATCTAAAAAAAAAAGCAAGACAACTAACTTCTAAAAATGAGAATAGCTCCAGTTATGTTCACAGTAAAATATTTTCGGGAAGTGATTCAAAGCTAGATGTGGTTGAATTTCTAAATGACTGAATTTGCAAAAATGGGTGATAAGTCGTCCCACTCAGCTCTTATTAGTTATTAATTACTTCTCCATGACTTTGAATCAGAAGGGTTTACTACAAGAGAGGTTCTGACTGGGCTGTCTGAATGATGAATCATTTCCCACACCAAGGTGGTCTTCCCCAGCTCCAAGGTACTCATAGGCACTACAAGGAAATTTAACTCTGGTTGCCTGTGTTATACTTGGCATTTTACTAAAAAAAGAAAAAAAAAAAAAGGAATTTTCAATATTGATATCACCATGCTTTAGCCTGCAGAAGCAAAAGATTTTCTTTGAGGAAAAGTACTTGACATTAAAAAAATAATGCCCGCAGCCAAGGCTCCAATCATCTGAATTCACTTACCATTTGTGGGGCTTTAAATCTGGCTGCACACACGCCGGGACCAAGGATTAGAAATGCATCTGGGTAGCAGAAACCAGTTAGTGTAGTCTCCTCTACCCCCTTTTGTTGTCTGTTTTTGTAACATATGTTAGCCACCAAAGACACAAACAAGGATAAAATGGTTTTCTCCTTTCCCATCTGGTTCTCTGCCAGAGATGCAAAGCCTGAGCAGAGCATCAGATTTCAATGTCCTGACTGCTGAGAAACCCCCTTCTTGTTCTCTATCCGTCACCATTCTTCTTCTCAACAAATATTTTTCCACCAGTACAAAGCGATGTAGTCCAATAAAATTAAGGGTTATTTCTACTTACTCCCCTCCCAATTTCTGGTCATTAATAGTGCATTTGTGGGATAATATTTTTGCCTCTTATTTCACAGGACTGTGGTCTGATATAAGGGCTATATATTCACCGTATTTTGAACTCCTGAAATTAAAAACTGCAGATATTTTTTTTCATGTATAAATGAGTTCTGTTGTATGAATCAATGAAAAAGTCTTATGGATAAACAAAAAAAGTCTGTTGTTTGGATCCCATAATACATTTCTTATGGATAACTTTAAACATGGCTATAGAACTCTAGATTAGAAAAGAGAGACAAGAAGAAAGAGAGAGAGAGAGAGAGAGAGAGAGAGAGATAACATATTACATATCCTCTGCATTGCAAACATTTGCATCCTTTGCATGCCTGTACCGTAATGGAAACCGAGAACCCCTTAGAAGCTGGGCAGCAGGGAAGGAGGCAAGGACTGTTTCTTTCAGGTGTGCAGTGAGTCTAATAAGGAGATGCTGGTGACACCTGCCCTATGAAGAGATGCAACATTGTTATGTGGCAGCGCTGCTGCTGCTTCTCCTTCAGGAACGTGCAGGACCCCACAAGCTGAGGACCGTGTGGCTCCTGCGGCTCTGCATGTCTGCAGAGCAATTGCAGATTGGGTGTTTCAGTGTCAGAGGTTGCCAAAAAAGTATTAAACCCTGCCATATAAAGAGTTACAACATAGATATATGTTTGGGACTATAGGGCTCTATCAATATTAATATTTTCAACCAACTAACTGAGCATTACTGTATATTACTAGAGTAGTAATTTCTTTTATTTAAATTTGTCTTAAAAATTTTAAAACATTCAGAAAAGTAGAATAATAGAATGAATGTTTCTAGCTCCATAACTTCAATTTAAAAATCATTATGATATCTTGTAATAACCTATAATGGAAAAGAATCTGAAAAATAATAGATAATAGATAGATATGTATGACTGAATCACTTTGCTGTACACCTGAAATGAATACAACATTGTAAATCAACTATATTTCAATAAAAACACTATGATTTTGATTCATTTTCATCAGTTATTCTTTTTTTCTTTTTCCTTTTCATTGCCAAATATGATGAAGCAAAACCTAGATCTCATGTCACGTATACTTTAGTTATACAACTCTTAAAGAACAATTACATTTTCTCATGCAATGACAATGCCATCATAACTCCTAATAAAACAGTATTCTTATCATGTCATACTATGTTTATAATCAGTTTTCTCTCATTGCCTATAAAATGTCTTTTATATTTGGTTTGTTCAAATCAGTATCTAAACAAGATCCCCACAATACGTTTGGTTGTATGTATCTTAAATATCTTTTCATCTGAAGCAGTCCCAGCTCCCTGTTTTTTCTCGTACCACTGACTTGTTGCCAAATTCATGTCAGTGTTACTATTTCAGTGACTATTTTTCCCCTTAAGTAGCATTTAACATATTACTTTATTCCTTATATATCCTTTAAATGGAAGTTAACTTTAAAGGTGAGTAATTTCTTAAAATATCAATGTATTGATTTTGTCATAAATAGGCTCTAAAAGATCTATTTAGATTGTGATTAAAGAAAAGTAAAAGACTGTTATCTGCCATGGTTGATGGAAGAAAGAATAATGTAATTGAGATGAAAAGCGTTCCCACATTGTCCAATATTAACTGTATGACATAATGGATATCTTAAATATGGCCTGCTGTTCTAATTTATGGTAACTACCTGGTTTCTACACTCTTTAGAGTGTGCAGACTCTGGCATAGGGGGTTCTTACTGAGAAATGTTGAGAGAGAACATTAGAGAATAATAGATGCTATTTTAAAGGGTCTTTAATTCCAAAAAAGCCCCTTTACATATTTGACTTTGAATCGTGCCTCAGAAATGGACTGGAAGATGGGGCATCTACAGTAAGAGAACATTTAGGAGTCTATTTGAATAAGCAAGGATCACCGTAATGCAACTGCAATACTAAGTTACTGCATGACTGATTATTGGGTGAAACCAACTCCAGAAAACGAATATAATACTGGGTTTCCCTTCGCCTAGTTATGCTCTGTTAACATAAGTCATCAAAGACATAGCTGATGGGTGAAGAACATAAAATGACATGAAACTTAAAGAAGTATGCCTTGGCAATAGTAGCATCTAAATACGTTAACATTTGTAATCCTCAGAACATTATTATGTAGATACTATTATTTCCATTTTAAAGATAAGGAATCTGACTTATAAAAAGCTTAAGTAATTTCCCCCAGTACCACATAATAATAAATAGAGGATTCAGGGACTGAACTGAGGCAGTCAGTTCACTACTCTTAACCTCACTACTCTACTATATTGTCTCTTAGAATATCGTGATGAGCTAATTGTTATCTTTATATGAACACCAGAAGATAGAGAACCTTCTTAGGACTCTAATGCAAACCGTGGAACTAGCAATATGTCTTAACCCATATGGGATTTTAATGTGAGTACCTAAATATTATATATAATTTAATAACTATGTTCCTTTTCTTTTAAACAGGTCATCGATAACCTTGGTCCTTTGGAACTGATTCTTAATACTCCTAGCCATCATAGGGTTCATCATGGTGAGGAAATTCGATCTCTTCTTTCATTCCTTCCTCATTTCTTGAAAAATGACATTATTATTTTGTATCACTTCAGCAAAATTACCCAACCTAGTCACCACACACTGCAAATAGGCATTTGCTTCTTCCTTTGTACCTGGACAAACCTCATCTATAAAGAAAGGACTGGAGGAAAACAAAACAAAACAAAATCCTCTCCATAGCTGACTTTTGAATTTCCTTTTTGCTTAGCTCTCCTCAGATGTAATGGAAAAAGGAGTTAACCAGCTGAGGGGGTACACACTTCATATTGTGAGGAGCTTGTTGAAAGTTACTCCTTGACCCCATGCTGAGGGTCATTCCTGTATACAGTCATAGTGTCTTGGTCTTAAAAACTGTTGGTATTTAAGGAACGCCTAATAAACAACACTTCACTTTCTGCCTAAATTCTATGAACAAACTCAACATACACTGCTTTTTCCTGACAAAGAAAAAAAATCCCATGTGACCAGTGCCTAAGGTTTAAAGACACTAGCTTAAGAAATAACAGAAGTATTTACATTTGCTCACCAAAAGACCTGTAAAGAGTGTGCATATTGACATTATTTGTATTAGGTAATAGGAAAAAAAGATATAATTCGCATGTTTGTCAGCAATAGAACAGATACACTGTAGACTATTCATGTAATGGAGAACTACATCGCAATGAAAATGTCCAACCTATTATAACATGTAATGGCATGAATAAATCTCACAAATGCCATTTTGAGAGACAGAAGCTAGTAAGAAAATAATATATATTATTGTTCTGTTTTTATAAGTTTCCAGGCATCACAGGCAGTAGTACTGGCACACGTCAGGCCTGCCTTCCCAAGGTGGGCAGGTCCCTTTCCCTGGGACAGGGAGCAGAGCAGAAGCACAAGCTCCTCCAGGTGGGGAGAGGCTGGGGTCCTGCTGCACATGTGCAGTTTCCCCTTCCAAACTCCACAGTCATACCTCCACCACAGGGAATTATTACTGAGTTGGTACAGAGGTCAAGAGCATTATGCTCTTGCTGTTCCCTCCATATTAAAGGAAACACAAGGACTGGAGAAAAACATGTCCACATTGAAAAAGAAATAGTTGCTAGTTTCCTGTTTGGCCTTAGAGCACCTTCGCATGCGTGTTGCTTTATATCAGGCATTCTCAGCCTCTGCACTATTAACATTTTGGACCAGATACTTCTTCACTTGGGAATGTGGGGAGAGCGTGCAGGCTGCCCTGTGTATTATAAGATGTTGGTCTCTACGTATTAGATGCTAATAGTATCCCCTCCCAGTTATGACTCTTAACAGTGTCTCCAGACGTTGCCACATATTCCCTGAGGTTCAAAGTGCTCCCTCACCCAACTGGGAGCCACTGTTTAGCCTACGTGTGGCAATGAGTTGGTGGATCTGTGTAGCCAGCCCCACTCTACTTTTGTACCAGGGGAGAATTTTCCTTGTACCTTTACATTCATGTGTACATTTGCATGTACAGTAGATGTGTAAAGAAATGAGGACACGTGGAGACAGTTGAATTTATTGGAGTAGTGGCTTGGTGGATTAATATTCTTTTTCCTTTGGTTTACAATCATGTGGATATGATTGTGTTTATTTAATTTTTTTAAATTAGTAAACTATGTCCAACTCTTTAAATTTAAACTATTATTTATTTGGGGCATTAAAATATCATGTATGTTATGAGTCAATGAATATAATCAAAGGTAACTTAATTTTTACTTATGTCTTTTGTGATGAAAAAAATAGGAAAGTCTTACTGTAAGTGGAAAATTTTCTTCCTGGAAAAGAGGCAGTGAAAAGGTGTAAAAATCACATCAAAAAAAAATGCATATATTATTGATATTTATCTTATTTCATATTGCCTTTTGTTCTGGACCATTTAATTTTTAATTATTACTTTTTAATAGTCCTAAAAAAAAAGAATTACTTAGAATTATCCCAGATTTTTAAAGACCAGAAAAATTGTGAACGATGCTTTTTTAGAAATCTGGGATAATTCTAAATATCTATGGCTTTAAGGAAGTCTTTGCTCTTTTTAGTAAAATCAGTTGGAAAATAAATACTCAGTTTACTAGCAAATAAAGTCTAGTGTTGTCAGTGAAAAGATATTTTTAGGAATATCATTGTTTCAAAAAGTATAACTTCCATTTTCAAAAATTTTTTTTTAAATATTTTGTCTCATAGGCAGAAATCGTTATTGCATAGACAAAAATTTTGCCGGAACTCTTATTATATGGGATAGAATTTTTGGTAAGTAAAAACTATGAGCATTTAAAAAATTAAATTAGCTCCTTCATTCACAGAAAGTCAATCATATCATTATTGTTTATCTTCCAGGAACATTTGAGGCAGAAAAGGAAAAAGTTGTATATGGTCTAACACATCCCATTAATTCATTTGAACCTTTCAAGGTGCAGGTAATGTACTTGGTTTTATTTCTTCTGAATTGATTCCATCCTTTTATAAATTTTATATTTGAAAGAAAAATCAGCTGTTGAAAGGTGGAAGCACATTACACTAGCCTTAAAAAATATATATTTTAACTGTAAAAGAATTTAGAAATAACTCTGGCACTCAAAGCCTTGAATCAAATTGGGCAGAATACATTTGAAAACAATTCATTGTAAGAATTTTAAAATATGTCTGTTACCTAGAATTAAAAGAAATAGCTCTTTAGCAAACATACCCTTTCTCAGAATAGACCTGAAATATATTCATGTATTCAGAAGGAGCGGTAGTAAAATGTATAATTAAGGCTGATCCCAGAGTAAGAAAAATATTTGCTTCAAGCCTGCATGACTCTGGTTAGAAATTCAGGGTGAGGCCTTTGCCCTCCTCTTCTTGGACGGAGGTGTCAGGAGCTATTACGGGTTGGTTAGGTTTGCACGTTGCCTCACCTGCTAAGACTTGTTGCCCTGGACCAGTTTTCTGTCAGACATGTGGTATTGGTTGTTCGCTGGTCTCAATGGTTGGCACTAGAGAAATAAGGAATGTCTGTGAAGCTCTGATCCGTCAGTAGCAGAGCACCGCAGACACTCCCAGGGGTCGGGACTAATAAATGAGAAAAAGATAAAAATGCTTGAAAAAATGAAGAGATCAGTCAATGACAGCTCTGTCCAGGGGACTGGATATACAGCATTCAGAAAGGGAAGAAAGTACAGGTTCATGTTGGGTCTGCTTTTCAAAGCTGCTACTTCAAGGCTTTTAAAGAAAGTTAGAGTAACAAAATAAATGGACATTTATTGAACTTTTACTATGTGCAGGACATTGCTAACAGCACACGTGTTTAATTTAACCATTACTAAAACCTTATAAGGTAGTGGTTCTTTTTAACCTCAGTTTTTTGGTGGATGAAACTGAGGTTCTCAGGATTTAAATAATTCCCCCGCCTAAACACAGTTTGTCAGATGCTAACCTAAGTAGGGTGGGTTGAAGGCCAAGTCCCAAACTTGATTAACTCAATTTTCAAGTGAAAGGCATTTTTATGTCTCTGTTCAGAAGAGAAAAGTTGATTATTTCTCTTCTTTCTTCTCAACTAGTGGCATTTCTTTCTCTGTCTTTGGTTCTCTTTCTTTTGGTTAGGCATTACCAAGAATATGATTTTTTTCAGGAGAATCCAGGTACTTCCTTAATAATAAACATTTCTAGGTACGTTCTTGATAGAACTGAAATCAGTTTCAAGATAATACATTGAGAGCCACTTCTTCACTGGGCGTGGTCTTGTCTTCATAATGTAGAGATTAAGAAGGAAATACAGCTTGGTCCCTGCCCTCTAGGAGAGAGCCTTTCAAACTTAATGTGCATATGAATCATGGGAGGATCTTATTAAAGTAGGGTTCAGTAGGTCTGAAATCTGGCCAAGATACAGTGTTTCTAACAAGCTCCCAGGAGATGCCGACACTGCTGGTTCATGGCAATCCTTTAGCTAGCAAGGCTTTGGGAGTGTACACACATGGAGGAAAAGGGGTTCATATTCGAGATACAATAAGAAGTTGAAAACTGCATCACATGAGCTGCACAAGGAGTTGGATGATTAGGATTTGGAGACACAGTATTCAGTCATAGGTCTTTATGAGCTGCTGCTAAATCTGCCCTCATGTAAACATTGCCTTTAGCGTAATAGTTGTCACAACTGTGTCTAAGTTTTAGTCTCCTACATACTCACTTATATTGTAAGAAATATCAAATCAGCGAGTTGTAATAATTAGGAGTTCCTAAACCTACAAAATCACGTATTTACTTTCACTTGTATTCCTTTATATTAGCTAAATTTCTCAACCTCCCATCAGAGGCATCAAAAGCACCTTAGGATGGCCCCTGTTAGATGGAGAGGATTTTTTCCCTTTTGACACTAGGTATAGACGATTCATTTTGCTTTCCTTTGGAGTCCAAGAGTTTCAGGGCATTGGAAAACAAGTAAGTGAGAAAGTACTCCTTATTTAAAAGCCCTGTATTCTCATGGTTTGTGTCTAGAATGATAGCAGTAAATTTTCAGTCAGGTTTTTCTTTTTTTTTTTTTTTTTTTGGTGGTGTTGTGTCTTCGTTGCTGCGCGCAGGCTTTCTCTCGTTGTATCGAGTGGGGGCTGCTCTTCACTGTGGTGCGCGGGCTTCTCATTGCAGTGGCTTCTCTTGTTGCAGAGCACGGGCTCTAGGCGCACAGGCATCAGTAGTTGCAGCACGTGGGCTCAGTAGTTGTGACATGCAGGCCCTAGAGCGCATGGGCTTCAGTAGTTGTGGCGCATGGGCTTAGTTGCTCTGCGGCATGTGGGATGTCCCCAGACCAGGGATCAAACCTGTGTTCCCTGCATTGGCAGGTGGATTCTTAACCACTCTGCCACCAGGGAAGTCTTGTACTCAGTTTTTAAAATAACAAAACAGGTAAGTATATTAATGCGTGTTGTAACATTAATTTTCTATGTTATTATTATTGCAAATCCTCAGGATAAGTTTCCATCTAACATTTCCTTTTTCTTTAAAATCTGCTCAGCTAAATCCTACATTGTTGCTTAATTGCTTCAGATTCCTTATTATAATATTTCAAGTAATTTTAAAAACAATTTTTATAATACTAGCAGTTTAAATTCTGTAAGAGATAGTGAAAATACCAATGAAACCACAAATTCTGATAGAGCCATAACTTCTTTCTACATTAATTTATCACTACATGTATAATAGAACTCATTTCGAGTCAACAGCTGATGCCCAATATCTAGGATTATTTTTAATCCTATGATACATTTTTATAATATATATGATATGTATAGCTATTTATCCTAATAGCCAGTATTTGTTGAGTCCTTGTCATGTGTGGGCATACTTTTAACTTTATACATATCAAATGTGTGTTATTTAAAGAATGTGAATTCCTGCTATAAGCCTCAAGGTAAACTTCTGACTCAGCAAACTTTTCCTATTACAGAATGTGGTCTATCTATTTAATCCTCAGAGGTCTACCATCAGAAATGGTTTTGAACATTTTTTCTTAAAATGAGGTGTTTGTCTGTAATTCAATACATTAAATAAAAGATTATTTTAAAAATATATAACAGATATGCAATATTTGTGTGATTCCATGTTCAACTTTAAAAACCATTTAGCGAGATGTGGCTGTCGAGTGCACAGGCTGCTAGTTAAATCCATTGGAAGCAAATTCTCTGAACTCACTTTTTATTCTTTGCTAATTTTCTAAACAATTGCCCTATTATTAAATTTCCTGTTTATAATTTTGTGGAGCTTCAGAAATATTGACAAGAACACATTTAAATGTGAACGTATGCAGAATGCATAGAATGAATTTCAATTTATAATGCAATTGCATATTAATCAATATTAGCAAATTATACATAACCTATATATTAAAGAATAATTTGTAAGTTACATGATTTAATGTATTTAATCTTTTTTGTTATGGTCTTTTCTTATCTTAAATAGACTATATTTTTATTCTTCTAGTTCCACCATTTACTTACCATATGGACTACATTCTGGGCCACACCTGGATTCTTCAATAAGTTTTCTGTCATATTTAAAGGACCAGGATGGGGTCCAGGTAAACCAAGACTTGGACTGATTGAAGAAATTCCAGAGGTAAATAAAGTTCATGAATTCGATGATGGCAAAGATTAATTTCATATTGTCAGGTCTACAGCCGGCCTGTAATACATGCTGACTTCATGCAAATCTGAAAAAAGATGTTCCCTTAGGCAGATACAGCCCTGTAATGTGTAAATTAATAAGTGGACACCACCTAGGGGCCATTAAGAGGGGTGCCTTCTGCCAGACTGACACTGCCTCTTACTAGGGAGCATGGTTTGGGGCAGAGCAGCAGAGGCTGGTTTTCTTGGCTCAAACCCACAGCCAAGAGCCTTTGTGTAGTGCAGAAACCACACAGACACTTATGGATCCGTCACAGAGAGGCTTAGAGAAGATTCAGTCGAGCCTTCATTTTGTCCATGAAAAACTGAGGTCTCCAGAATAAAAGGTCTAAAGTCATACCGAAATGATGTGGTTATTAGATTAGATTACAACTTTATTCATTTCATAGTGGTGTAGTAGCATTAAATACAGAAATCCCATGAAAAACTAAAAATAAACAAGGTAGAGGTTTAAAACACTGAAAATCAAATGAAAAATACAGTTTCAATATGGAATTTCTCTTATGAAATGGAGGAAAAGGAATTTCTTTCCAATCATTTAGGATATGTATTGAGATTGCTTATCAAAATAACTGTCATTGATAGTAATATAGAAACAATAAGCTACTGTTGATTTGAAAGATAATTATGAGTATAAAAATTAGCCAGTATTCAAGAAAATGAAATATGTTTTATTTGAATATTGTTATTTTTCAAAAATCCTGATCTGAATAAGGATATTTTCTCATCCACTTATGAAAGCTGCTGTGTTGGAATTTCCAGACACTTGGTTATGTTCACAGTTAGTTATATAACAATGATCTGACTTGATAAAAGTGAAAATAATTTGCTTATTTCAGCTCCAGAAAGTCTAGTCAGCTACAGTTCATTTATTATTTTCCTTTTTTGCAATAGATAATTCAAAGTGAATGTTTTAAAATCATATCGATGCCTAAATCTGCATTATAAGGATAGGATTATATTATTTCTGGGAAACTGTAGTTTGGGAAAGCTGTTTTCAATAAGACAGTATTTGCCTTTGAAGCATGAATATCTACACTATCCCAAATCACCTTCCATTTTCTCTTTTGCTATACTTTGATGTATAATCATGGACATATTTTCATATTTCATATTACATGTTCATTTTGCTTATGTTAATCATCAGTATCAATTCTTACAGTGCTCTATATAAAGCAGAGTAGATCAGAATCATAATGCTTCTGAAATGAAAAACAAGTCTCCTAATTTTTACATTTTTTCTATCCAAAGTAATAAACGTTAGAGTCATTTCGAGGATTAAAAAAGATAGCAAAACCTTTCATTCCTTTTTGCATATCTCCTCTTCACTTAGTGTGAATTTCAATGTGAGAGATAAGGGAACAATATAATGGAAAGGCTTCTTTCTTATCTTCCTAGGTCAAGGGGGAAGAAGTTCCCTTCTCATCAGCAGCATCTCGGCTATTAAAGACATATGCAGTTGTACAGTTTGCTCTGATACTAACATTTTATGAAGAGACCTATACAGATAAAGCTGTAAGTGGTGCTCATTTTAAATAGAGTGTGAAAAAGTTATCTGTCACTTTGAAGATGAAAATAAGCTCTATTATAGCTGTGCTCTATTCTTTTCTGTAATAATCTTTGAATTTTGGCAATGTCTCACATTTAAACAGGTAAACTGATTCTTCTAGAATTAATTTAATTAATGTAAGTTAATTAATTGTATCCAAAGTGTTGTGTATAAGATGTCCATCAAATGGTATATAATTGATCTAAAATATAAGTAGGAAATGATTTGTCACAAATAAATTCTTCAACAATAAAAAGAAGTATTTCAGAAGCTAGAATTAAATGTGTTGGGGAAAGCAGACTTTATAGCAATTTCAACATGCTTATCTTCAATTAAAGAATACCCTGATAACTTGAGTTTAGGGGGTTTGCAATGTACAGTTAACTTCATTTATTTTGTCCTTTCTAAATATTTGAAATATTCCTGAAGCACAAGAGCACTGGACCAGGGTTTAGAATCTGGATTCTGATTCAGGCATTACCACCTGGGGAATCATTTTTTGGCAACATGAGAATACCCTCACTGCCTATATTTTGGAGAAAACAAAAATAGCATAATGTATGTAAAAATGCACTGTAAACCATAAAAAGATTAAAAACAGAGGTATTTTTAAATATTTGCTTTGTTTCACAGATTTATTCATATTATATTCTTCCAAAAAGGATTTACAATAGTTCAAAGAGGTACATAAATTATAGTAAAGTAACTAACTTGGAAGTAGGTGAAATTGAAAATAGGGTGACAGAAGAATGAAAAATCAGTATCTCACTTTGTTACCAAGGTATTATGTACCTCATGAAAGAACCTCACTGAGTCAGGGATGTTGAGGCCTCACATAGCAGCACTGTATGAGTAATGTTTACGCTCTAAAGAAACAGGGAAAGCGGACTTCCATTTCTAGCAAAATGGTGGGTTAAATACACCTACTTCTTTTTAAGGCATATCAAACACCTAAAATTGCTGGACAAAATGTAATTTTTAAGAAAAACCTTTAAATACACTGCATAGATGAGTAGGCAAAAAATTGAGGTACTCCTTAGAGGCTAAAAATGTTGAGAAAATGCAAATCCAATGAGGTGCTCTTCCTGACAGCTCTCCCAGGCACTGAAAAATCTCTGTTGATCAAGACCTTAAGGGACTCGAAACAAAGCTGAGAGCCTACGTGGGTGGAAAGTCAGTTAAAAAACTTCAAGTAAAACAACTGAAAGCAAAAGAAATACTCTCAGCAAGGGGAGGGGGAGGAGGATGAGAAAAAGAAACGTAAAAAGGAAACTTACCCATACTGGACTTGGCTTTGAGGAGGCAGAAAAAAGCCTTCCCTGAGAATTTTTGACTACAAACCACCTCTCACTCAGATATGGATCCAGGATTTACACTAACCATTGATTTATAAACCTAAACTAAGTGTGTAGTCTCAGATTAGGACTCATGTTTAAAAGACCCATGCAAATCATGCTTAGAGCAATCCCCTCAAACTCAGGTCTCAGCATAGTCCCCCCAGGTAATGTCTCAGTGATGATGAACTGAGAGATAAAAAGCACAGAAACACACTAGGAGAAAGCCACTATGACAAAGCATTAACAGAAACAACAAGCGACAGAATTATACCCTCAAAAAAAAACAGATTTTGAAAATAAAATCAATTAAAAGATAAATTAAGTAAATTTAATATATTTGAAAAAGCAAAAGTTGAAATTAAAAAGAAATTAGAAATTATGGAAAATCAAGAAACAATGATGAAACACATTTAGAAATAATCAAATTAGACTTCTAGAACTCAAAAATATAATGGACATAAGGAAGTCAATGACTTCGTTGGCAGTTTAAAGGCAACTAAAGCGAGAATTAGTACATTAAAAGAGCAAAAAAAGTATCCATTATACAGTGTGAACAGACAATGATATTAAAAAATATAACAGAAGTTATCTTTAGACATAAAAAACAGTGTGAAAAAGTCTAAGATAATACAAGAATCTAGAAAAAATGCAGATGAATACAAATAGGATTAGTAGGCAGTGAATTCAAAAAAGATAAATTACCTTTTTCAAAGATTAAGTAAGCGCTATTGAAAGATGTCAGTCTGTCCATGAAAGCTCCGTAATAGAAGTTAATAAATGATATACACAGAAAAATTAGTCTAAGTTTTTTAAAATAATTTTAATATATAAAGCCTATGGAATTATATTTAATAATTAGATACCATTGTAAAAATCACAGTATATTCTATTGGAACAATTCTAAGTATTCCATATGACTCGCACAGTGAGTTCTATAAATAAGTCTACTCAAAATAGGTCACTGAGTGTATTAAGAAGGACTCTTTGGTTGTATATGACAGAAATTCAACTTAGAGTGAATTTATTAACTCATATAACTGAAGAGTCTGGGGTTTTTCTTCTTTAGGCAGTGCTGGATCCAGTGAGTCAAGTAACTTCATCAGGAATCTTCTCATTCTTTTCTGCAGTTATGCATTTCTCAAAGCAGATTCTCCTACAGGCTCTCAACCTTCATGGTAGCAAGATGGTTACCAGCAGCTCTAGCTTTAAATACTTCCACACAAGGAACTCCAGAAGTGAAAGTTCTGGAGTTGGAGAACTTGGAGTTGGAGTCTGATGTTATGGGTGGGTTCATCTGGGTATCACTGAACCCATCAAAGTGATCAAGCCTGGATCACAGACCATTTAATCTGTCAGTGCGAGGACAGGGCCAGTGATAGGAAGGCTTGAAAGACATATTGAGATGATAGTTTCTGGAAAAAAGGAAATAGACTCAAGTAGGCAAAAATAACAAATGTTATATCTATATGAATCCTTCTCACTCCTAAATACTATGTGATTTGAACTTCTTTTCAAAGAATATTCTTTGAACACTCATAAATGTTTAGTAACATAATAAACCTTCCTGTAGGATATCATTTTAAAGTATCTATGATATGAGTGTCCATTAGATATCTTCTGTTCTAAGAAACAGATTATCCAATTAAATGTGGCTTAAGTATAACTGAAAATTCAGAGGTGAGTATTTCCAGGATTGATTAGTTCAGCAATTCAAACATGTGGAGTTTCCAAAAAGGCTTCTCTACAGTTCTCTGGGCTTTCATCATCATAATTACAGCAACTCAAGGCATCATGTCCTGACACTGTGACCAAAGGCAGCAAGTTCAGTTCTCCTAGAGCATCTTGTAAATTTCACTTAAGAAGGAGGGGAAAAAAGTCCCAGAGTATTTCTCAGCAAATGTCCTTTCATGTCTCATTGCTCAGGACTGATTCACATGCCCACACTGAAAGAATAACTAACACTAGTTCATGAATTAACCATGAATGAATTATACCAAGCATAATTCATGCCCTGGGGATAAAGGGTTCACTTTGCCTCTGAGTACATCCCTTTCTTATACCTGGACAAAATCAGCATAGTATTAGTATAGAAGATATAGGGGATATTTTCTGGTTGGGCAAATAGCAGTGTATGTCACAGTGTGTCCTACTAAATAAAATAGGTTTACAAGATGTCTGCAGAGACTATTGGATAATATATTGAAGAAAGCCATTTCAATTTTAAACATTATTTAAAGTCTTTAACGATTGGTATTGTCCATATGTATTTGTGTTTTTAGCATTTAAAATTAATAACCCCAAATTGCTACACATAGTGACTCCAATTTTGGACACTAGACAAGTTCACATGTTCTCTCTGCGCAAGTACAATGTTTTTTTTTTAAACTACAGAAAAACTCATTCCTGATCATAGGAGAAAACAATGATTTAAATTCTGGTTTCCATTTTGTGGACTGAAAAAAAGAAATAGGATATGATGTGACCAGAAATGCTTTGAAAACATCATGGAAGAATATATAATGGCTTATTATTTGCTGGTTCATACATGTACTACAACTAATGTCACCAATTCCAAATTGTAGCAGGTTCATTTGTCTTTAGCTTCAAAAGAGACAAAGTTTGAACCCAAGAATTTCTTTCAGGAGCAAATCTTTCTTAAAAGCAGCATGGATTACATCACTCTTAGCAGTGCACAAGTAGATGTCAAACTACCATAATGGTTAGACTTATTAATTGCTTAACCTAAGGTCTCATAATCATGTCTTCAAGTATTACATAATTAACCCATCACTGATTACTTTGTTAAACTACTTTGTTATTTTAATTTGTTCACCTAAGTTATGATTAAAATATGCCTGCGTTAATAGAGTTTAGATAATTGAATAACGCCAGAAGAAAAGCTATATCATCTACATCTAAATATCTAACTCTTGATATACTGATCAATACTGAGTACAGTTTGCATTATTGAATTTTTTTTAGTTGTACTAAATACAGTCTCAAAGTAAATTAACCTAATTCATAGAAATAAAAATGAAAACTTACCCATTTTGATTTTGAAGTAGAGGCCTTTATATTAAGCTCACCAAGAGAATTTGAAGGTCTAGGCATGTGTGAGTGCTTCTTGGGTTAAAATGTAGCCAGACAGGGTGTATGTTAAAATATGTAACTCATAGCATGGTTTTCACAAGATTTTTCCACTGTCGTAAAAAAACTATATGAGAAACTCATGTAGGTATGTCGACAAAGAGAAATATCAAGTGATGAAATCCTTTTCAAATTAAAATTAGAGTTGGAGACAGCTTCATCCCTGACACAAATTAATTTTGAAAAGTGCATTTGCTTGTTTCCCACACATGTTTTTCTTTGCTAAAAACATGCTGTACAAATAGGAAAAAAGGTTGCTTATTTGCAAAATTCTATAGTTTCTTTCTAGTCTCAGGGATGTTTAAAAGCATCTGAAGACATTAAAATCCAACAGCAATATTTTTTTTCCAGATTCACTGTAGCCAATAATCACATAGAAAAGTTGTGGCTGACGTGTAATTGCGGACCCTGCTGTAGTCCCACAGCCTTTTCCGTTTATGCGTTTACCAGAGTAGATAAATACTTACTTGTTTAATGTGTGCAAGTTCTGTATAAATAACTTTGGGAGTCAAAATAGCAATTTGATGGCCACCAAAAAGGTGGAAAAGGCACACTTCTTTCTTACTGAAACTTGCAATGTATACATTTAAATATATAGTGTTTAGTTATATGACCCACAGTATTTTATGTTGATTTTAGTTTAGTAATGCTTGGGAAATCAATTCCTCAGTTGCCAGGGTCCACCTCATGGGGTGATATCATGAATACGGGTTTGAAATGGAAATATGGACGCACTAGCATGTTTCCAAAGTAAAACTGTAAAGGCAATGCTATCCTTTTCAATAATAGACACACTCAAAACAGTTTGAATATTTAACAGGGTCTTATAATAGAATATATAATAAAGTTACTGTAGATATGTCTAACCCAGATTATTTGGTGATATATTTCAATATGAGGCATCTGAGAATATCCAATATAAATTTGGAAACAGGTTTTTATAGTCTTAAATTCCCCTGGTTGCTGTACCCTGTAAAACATTATGGGCACTAAAATTTTGTAACCAATGCTTTCATATTGACATGTTTTAATAGACCCTTAGAAAAATCAATATATTTAGTGGTACTCTCATAACAGAGAGTGTCGCTTGCACAATTTAGATCTAACTTAGGTCCTACGTGAAACCTCTCAAGTCAGTATTCAGCACATACTGTTTTCTTCCAGTGCAGCCCACTGGGATTTAATTTAATTTCCTAAAGTTCTTAGGTGGTAACTGAAGTAATATGAAAAAAGAAATGTGAGCTAAATTGAGCATCAATTATAATTTAAATCCATGAAATGAATGTAATAAATGTGTATTAGTAAAGGAAGGATATTTACCAAAGCTACCTGTCTAATAAGCATAGACTTTGGGAACTTAGAAAAGTGATCACTGTGAATTCCTGTGAAAAATCTATTTTTGTCCACTATATTGAAATATAATAAAGTGGGAAATTGAACATTTAAAAATGCCATTTGCATCAAATAATGAAATATTAACTGTGAAGTTAAATATATCTTCATACTATTAGTACTGTCTCAAAATTTGTTTAGCATCAGGCAGCTCTTTTAAAAGCTATCATATAATAAATACAACCAACCATGAACTGCTTATAATTTGAATTAAGATCTCATTTTGACTTATTAAAAATATGTAAAAATTAGATACTTTAATTCAGCTTTGGAAACTCAAAATCTCAATGCACAGTTTTTTTTTTTTATATCCTTATTGGAGTATAATTGCTTTGCAATGTTGTGTTTCTGTTGTACAACAAAGTGAATCAGCTATAAGTATACATATATCCCCACATCCCCTCCCTCTGGAGCCTCCCTCCCACCCTTCTATCCCACTCCTCTAGGTCATCACAAAGCACTGAGCTGATCTCACTGTGCTATGCAGCAGCTTCCCACTAGCCATCCATTTTACATTTGGTAGTGTATATATGTCAATGCTACTCTCTCACTTCGTCCCAGCTTCCCCTTACCCCTGTGTCCTCAAGTCCATTCTCTACATCTGCATCTTTATTCTTCCCCTGCCACTAGGTTCATCAGTACCAAATTTTTAGATTCCATATATGTGCATTAGCATACAGTATTTGTTTTTCTCTTTCTGACTTATTTCACTCTGTATGACAGACTCTAGGTCCATCCACCTCATTACAAATAACTCAATTTAATTCCTTTATATGGCTGAGTAATATTCCATTGTATATATGTCAATGCACAGATTTCTCTACCCAATGCCCAGTGAATCATGAGGCTGTCCAGTCTGGCTGATGGGAACTTGTACTCTAGCTGGCCCTGTTGTGAGCTCTGGGCATTGCAAGCTCTAGTCCTTTTCTAACCTTTGATAGTCTCCTCACATGTATGAGCTGATATACGAGACTTGATGGGCACCCGCTGCAGATGAATAGAGTTCTGTCTATGCAGCTCTCTCCTCTTTGGTACTCTTTTCCAAATAATAGCCTCCCTGACTTCTCCCAAATCCCAGCTCCATCTCCTCAAATCAGGGAGTCCACCAGGCCCCTCTGAGTTCCCTCTGTGTGGCAGCATAGAAACTCTCTCAAGGTAGTAACCTGGAGCAATAGTGAGGGGTCATGTCATTTGTATCCCGTTTCCCTGGGATCACTGACCTTTGTTGCCTGGTGTCCAGGGTCTTGAAAACAATTGTTTCAGATATGTTGTTTTGCTTTGTTTTGTTTTGTTTTCAAGTGGGAGGGAAAATCAATCCTTGTTTCTCTATTTAGTTGGGTGCACATTCATTATTAACAGAATGGAATCATAGATTGAAATATGACTACAACATAACTATTCTTCAAGTTATGTTACTTAAAGTTTTTAAAATAAAATTTTTTGCTTTTATTTCTTACACATTTTTGTAGAAACTCACTATTCCATACCAATTCAGTGCTTCTGAACTATATATTTGTTATACATTTTAGGCAATATATTTTCACCTTTGATATATTTATTTAGTTTGCTTCTTGTTTGAAATTATAGAAAATGTTCATTCTAATTATATTTCCTTATGTATGCTTCAACAGTAACCAAACATTCTGAAAATATTGGAAAAAAATATAGTCAATACTGTTATACATTTTTTAAAAAACAGGATCTTATTTCAATATAGATTCTTGAGATCCATATAGAATTACAAATTGCTTTATATCACCTTGAGCTCTGTTCCTGTGTCTATGTTGTAATACTGGGAAGCATCTTCAAGCCTTAGGTTTCAGCACAAGGTATCTAAAAGGAGCCATCAGAGTCACAGGGACGATGAGGTAGCAGAGCAAGTGTGCCCCAAACCAGATTTTCTGCCTTCACATCAGAGGTTACAGACACTTAAGTATTAGGAAAATTTTGACCTTATTTTACAGATGTTTGGGAAGGTGAACATTTTGAGTCAAAATAATGACTTTAGTAGATCTTTTCTGAAAATCCTAAAAATGCACAACCCTGATACAGTAAAATCAAGACATTTTCATTGCTAAATCCTTATAATAAAACTATGGAAAATATTATCAAATTACCTCTGACAATACACAAAGTTCTTTAAAAAAGAATGCATACAGACACTTACTATTATTTTAGGACATAGTGTATGGGTCTGATATTTCCCTTTGTGAGATTTGTCGGGTGGGAAAACATGAAAGGTAATTATGTTGATCACCAGAATTTTTCTGTGGAATAGTAAGAGGGTGATATCCCCATTGGAGAAGAAAAAGGCTTTCTTCTTTATATACCTGTGGGCAAAGGGAGGACTTCTCACACCTTCATTAATTGTTTAAGCAACATTGCATCAAACATGTAATTGTAATTTTTGAGTTCCTATGTAGTTAACGTTGCCTCATGAGTATTTTTTCTCATCTACTTAAAGTTGCAGGGATGTTTGCTTTTTTCAAGCATAAAAATTTGGACAGCAATTCCCGCACTGAGAAACCTATGGAAATAAGAGCTACCAAACTGCTTGGGATTTGAAAGATAATTTTAAAGGAGGCAAATTAATTCCTTGCTTCATAAGCTTTTTATAGTTATGGACCTTCTCATTTTTTGTGATAAAGACTTATAATATATTCAAAGCCTAATTTAGAATAATTCCATTTTAGCACTTTAGGACAGCAATATCTTACATGAAAGATATACTAGCAGTGAATGGTGTAAAATGGTAGTAAACCCAATGAAAAATGAAATTGTACTGTTATAAAAAATTAACAAGCTTCATGTCATTTCACATCTTGTTTAAAAGACAGGAGGCTAAGTATTTACAGGGGTCAAAGTCTATAAAGTCTATTCTGTTTTTCCCTCGTTTTTTTTTTTTTTTTTTTTTTTTTTTGTGGTACGCGGGCCTCTCACGGCCTCTCCCGCTGCGGAGCACAGGCTCAGCGGCCATGGCTCACGGGCCCAGCTGCTCCGCGGCATGTGGGATCTTCCCGGACCAGGGCACGAACCCGTGTCCCCTGCATCGGCAGGCGTACTCTCAACCACTGCACCACCAGGGAAGCCCTATTTTTCCCTCCATTTTGCTCTAGTGTAGCTGGACTATGGTCCTACCAGCACGGATTAAAGTAGTGTGATTTCTAGGCAGGGATTTTGTCTTTCTTGCTCACTCTCTTAAACTCCTATTTACCACAGCTCTAGCAAATGCTCAATACATATTCATGGAATGAATGTGCAGAAGTCAGAGAAGATCAACTGATTAGCCTATCAAAGGATGTAATATGGAAAAACTTAAGAGTTTCATAGGAAAATGGACTCTAAAGGAAGCATGTGTTCAATATTGGATTTCTTCTTCTGGTAATCTTAGTTTCCTTTAAACTCAAACAGTTTTAGGACAGTTTTGTTCTTTAAGAAATTAAACATAGAAATATTAAAGTATTTAATGTTTTAAATATTTAACACAAGCATTTAGTATATTAAATTATTAAATTTTAATTTTAAGGACTAGAATACTGATATTAAATTAAATATTAATGTTGTGATATTAAATTATTTATTAAGCCAATTAGAATTATATTAAAGGTATGAATAATAAACACAAATGTAAAATAATTCAATAATTCAGTCAGTCATTCAAAAACCATATTAGCTACTATGTGCTGGGCAGTGTCCTAGGTACTTGGGATATAATAGTGAATAAAAAGATAAAACCTCTCTTAGGGAGTGAGAGAAGACAGACAACACAGCTAGAGAATGAACAAACAAGCAAATGTATAAGTGTATGGGCGTGATAAGTTGTATGGAGGAAAATACAACAGAATAAGGTTATAGAGCATTGTGGAGAAGTACTATTTTATACAGGATGAACAAGGGCATGCAGTAGTTACCTGAATGGAATGAAGGAATAAACCATAAGGGTCACTGTGGGAAGTCATTTCAAGCCTAAGAGACAGATGAAACAGATTTGAATGGGAAGGATGTTTGTCATATTCAAGGAAGAGCAAAATTTCTGACGTCACATAAGAATGAAAGACAGAAATGATTCAGGAATTATATGATAATAGTGGGTATGTTGTGTAGAGGCCAGAGTAAGGACTCTGAGCTTTATTCTTACTGAGATTTCAAGTTCCTGGGGGATTTAGAACATAAGAATGATATAATATGACTTAGTTTAAAACTAATGACTTAGTGTTAAAGAGATAGCTCTGGCTACATACCAGGGGAGGGAAGCCAGGATAGGTGGACACACAATTTAGAATCAGAGAGACCAGTTAGGAGGGTATTTTAATATAGTAGAGATAATGTTGGGGGTGAAACATGGTATTTTTTGTGTGTGCTGTTTGTAGCAAATATCTTTATTCTGGATGTATTTCAAATATAGTGCTGATGTATTAGAAGTAGACAGTGAGAGAAAGAGTCAAGGATGAGTTATGGGTTTTGGGCTTGAGCAAATGAAAAACTGTGGGTACCATCCCTAAAACGAAGAGAAGTGGGGAGCGTGTGGTGTGGAGAAGGAAATCAAATACAGGGTTTTAGGCAGGCTAAGTTTCAGATGTGTAATAGCCAAGTAGAAGCTTCACTAGGCAGCCAGATAGCTGTATTAAGTTGGTTTTCACTCAGACACCATTAGCCAGGAAGCAATTTGTGGAGAGAGGAGTTCTTTATTCTTTTCTGTCCAGGTATCATAAATTCCCTAACCAAAACAAAAAATATATTTTGTCCTGTCTCTGAATTTCCTATGATATTTGAAAGAGCTAATAAACCTTTTATTTGTGCTTCCTTAACTTATTGTAATTAATTAAGATTAGCCTAAGAGCCATTTAGAAAATTAGTATAGCCTGAATATAATAACAATGATAATCATCATATCACGGATTGACTTCTTACTTTATGCCAAGCACTCTTCTAAGTACTTTATTATAGTATTTGCCAAACTCATATTTTATTTCAGATGTACTGAACACATAAGAGAGGCTTAGAAATGCTGAACAATTTGACTGGTTACATGGCTAATAGGTTCAAATAATTTCAAGCGCTGCATTCTTATAGAGCATTTAAAATCATGCTATAGGTTTGGGGCACAAATCATTTCTCCCTTCCATATTAATTTTTCCCTAAAAGATCAAAAAGAAGCAATAATGGTGTAAGAAGCATTTTTCTTTAGAGACAAAATAGTTCCCCTAAGCAAACATTAATCTACTCAAGCACACCTAGTTACCTCTACCACCAAGAAAATATTTTTCTGGTGTGTTTTTTGTTTTGTTTTGTTTTTGTTTTTGTTTTTCTGCTTTACTGTCCCAAAGCAGCCACCATGGAATTCCACATACCCAAATAGTACTCTCCTGCTCTCCATTCAAACGTTCTGGAGTTCACTGAACTCCTTATCCTATATCTGATGTCCAGCACTGTCTCCATATTCCTAAACATTCTGACACTCTTTATTCAGTTTTTTGACCACTCAACAATACTCTTCTACTAAACTATTGTCCTGGAGGGTTAAAGCCCCTTGGCAATTCTGGGTGCCATTGTAGGCATTTAGAAAGTAACTAGGGAGGTGTAAAAAGTTGGCCATTAGAGACAGCGCTGATTTAGAAGATGATACGGAACTGAGATATTGGATGTGAGCAGCAATTGCAATTGGTAACATTTGTTTATAACTTTGGACAGATGCTACTTAGTTGTAGGTGTGTATATTAGTTAGTAATGACTTGAAATTACCTCTAGTTATTTCAGGAAAAAGAAAAAAGAGAGAGCGTTCAATCACTGTTTTAGCCAACGTAAAACAACCTTCGGTGTTCTCATAAAGGTGAAACATAAATACCATCAGTGAGTAGGGAAATCGTCCATTGGCTGTGCATCTAACTCCTTGCTTTTACTGATCCACTCTCAATCTGAAGTGATAACCATCTGGCCCTAACGTGAGCTATGTAACTTCAGTATAGGTCTCTGCTTCTGCCCTCTTTAAGTTTGTTGCTCATATGTGTTCTACCATTGTCACACTTAAGGGTCAGGTAGGTCTGTTTTGAATTTCAGAGGCATCATTTATTTCTGTGTGATGTTGGAAAAGTTACTTCATCTTTTGATTCCAGCTTTGTTTTTTCACATGTAAAGCATATATGATGATACCTACTCTGCAAGTTTGTTAGGAATATGAAAAGAATTAGCATGTGTGAAACACATAGCATGGAAGCTATAAAATAGTAGGTGCTCAATAAATATTATTACATTTTTACTTGTAAACAAAATGCATAATTAATTTATAATTATAACAAAGAAATATGTGGTTTTTGTAACTAATTCAAAAAAGGACCCTTGACATGTACAGAGGAACATACAGATTTCATCAAATAAAAATGTGAGTGGATGTGCATAATTTCTTTCATGTATGTGTTTGCACTCATAACATATTCTCCTTTAAATATTTTCTTTATTAAAGACACTTTTGGGTTTGAAACCACGAAGAATTGGTGATATTAAAAATAACCATTGAAATGTGATATTTATTCATAAAAATGTAAGTGATTTCTCCATATGTGGAGGCGTAAGTGTTTCAAAGAATTACGAAAGCCAAAACTTCAAAGGAGAATTATTAGAAAGAACACTTTAAGCAAAACATCATTAGAATTGTCTAATTCATTCTCTAAGTGTCCAACAAGATAACTAAATGACATTAGGAAAACCAAAATGTTCTCTGCATATTCAACCTTCTTGAAAAATGTCAGTAACAAATGGTATAACATAAAATAAAATTGAGTCTGTTATTGTCAGCTTTAAATTCTGATGCTCCTTTGGATGACTCATCTAAAGATCCGTTGGTCTCTGTGTTTGTTTGACAGGTACTATCACAGGTCACTCTCCTTCTGAGGGCTTGCTTCATTATCCTGACTTTGACCTCCATTGGATTTCTTCTGGATCAAAGGTAAGAAGTGAAATTCTTTCATTTTATGTAACTTTATAATGTGGTTTTAAAAATATATGTGAAATTTTGAAATTCAGCAAGTGTTTGTTATTAAAAAAATAAAGTTGAAACTACAAATTCACACCTTCATTTTAAATGAGACAGAGTAGTGGTTTGTCTGGTTTTAAATCAAAGGTCCATTTTAAATAGCCCTTTAAGTGAAATTTAGGTTTTTCAAGTATATTAAGAAAACTTATAAAATATAGTGATTAAGTCAGCAAAACATAGAGTATAACTCTGAGTATATAATAAAACCTAAAAATTATTTATTTTTCCTTTGCTATTGAACAGTTCACAATATACACCTAAGTGTATATATAGTTGTCTCTCGGTATTGGCAAGAGATTGGTTCCAGGACCTAGCCCCGCCCACCCCCATACCAAAATCTGCAGATGCTCAAGTCCCTTATGTAAAATGGCATAGTAGGGTTTCCCTGGTGGCGCAGTGGTTGAGAGTCCGCCTGCCGATGCAGGGGACACGGGTTCGTGCCCTGGTCCGGGAAGATCCCACGTGCCGTGGAACGGCTGGGCCCGTGAGCCATGGCCGCTGAGCCTGCGCGTCCGGAGCCTGTGCTCCGCAACGGGAGAGGCCACAACAGTGAGAGGCCCGCGTACCGCCAAAAAAACAAAACAAAACAAAACACAAAACAACAAAAAAGAAAAAAAAATGTCATAGTATTTGCACAGAACCTATGCACATGCTCCCATAAATTTAAATCATCTATCTAGATTACTTATAATACTTAATACAATGTATGTGCTATGTAAATAGTTGTAAATACAATATAAATGCTATGTAAATAGTTGCTGGCAGTGGGAAATTCAAGTTTTGCTTTTTGGAACTTTCTGGAATTTTTAAAAAAATATTTTTTCATCTGCAGTTGGTTGAATCTGAGATGCAGAACCCATGAATATGGAGGGCCAACTGCATATTTAAAGTTTATGTCCTTTACCCTCACACAGCATAGTATTTAATGAATCCAGTTTCAAATACTACTCTGGCCAGAAAATACATTCACTTGAACAATTTTAAATTGCTTTTATGGCTGAAGGTACATAGCAAAACACCCACTTGTTATTGCTTAGTATTTATCAATCATTAAAATTAATACTAATACCAATACTTATGTACTTAATATGTGCCACAGAATGCTTAATTATTTCTTGTAACACTTTAAGATAAGAATTACTCTAAACTCCATTTTACAGGTTATGAAAGTCAGACAGAAGAACACTAAGAGACAGAACACAAACCCAAGCAATATGACCCCGGAATTCACGTATTATAGAATTTACATGTAACAGTGAAAAATGGCAAAAAAGCTCAGTCATTCTTGAAATCTTATCATCGTTGTAGTGTAATTGTTTTTCAAGTAGGTAACCAATAACCAGATTACTTTCAGGAAATTTTAAATGTAAAAGTCCAGTAAACATACATTTAATCTATATTGAATATCATGTCACTTTCCTAAGAAATGCTTAATAGCTGCTCTGGAATATGAGTAGATTCTGAAGTTTCATCAAGATGCAGGTCCAAATGGTTAATGGAGCTGTGTACAGTATGCCTTCGCTATAAACATTTGGTAGAGTGATGCGGCTGGCACACTTCACATAGTCATATGTAAACAGTGTGTAGAATTTTAAACGTATTTCCTTCTATAGTTTAAAAATTGTGTTTATTTTATAATTTAACTTATTTGGCTTTCTATCCATCCCTACTTTTCTATATTAGAAATAAAAGGCATACTAAGCCATAAGAAAAGAAAATGAAAAACTGAGTCACAAGATAATCTGAAATAATTACCCAGATCCAAAGAATCAGGATCACGTTTTAAAGATCACAGTTCTGTTGGTTCCATATACGTAGTAAAATTATCAGTCAGCCAATAACAATAGCATAGTTTTATGTTTTTAATGAAGATTTTTTTGTTTCCATGGATACAAATAAATAGGCCAAATAAGCAAGCTATTGATTTTATCACAATATATCCTATGATACATTAAGCTATTCTTATTGTATATATTTATATAAAGTCTCCCCTGCCTCTGGCCTTATTTAGGAACTCATACTGAGATATAGGTATGTCGTTGTACAAAGGAAGCCAGAAGAGAATGAAATGATATGTTTAAAGTGCTGAGAGGAAATTACTGCTAACCTGTAATTCTATATCCAGCAAAAATGTAGGTGAAGTAAAAACTGTTTATACAAATTTCTATAGCAAGCTTCACATTTGATAGTGAAATGTTGAAAATTTTCCTTTGAAACTGAGAAGCAGTTAGATATGCTCATTATTTAACACTGGGCTGGAAACTGTCAGTGGAGAAAGGAAAGAGAAAAGCCATAAGGATTTGAAAGGAATTAATAAATTAATTAGAAAATTAATTTATGTTAATCTAAAAGCTAATTAGTGAGTTAGTTAGAAAATCTAAGGAATCTATAGGGAATTTATTCAAATTAATGGATGCATTTCAGAAAAGTTTTAAAGAAATTATCATCAACGATATTTTTATGTACTAGGAAATATAAAACTTTATGCAATAGCATCAGATATATCAAATACCAAGAAAAACCAATCCTAAAAAAATGAGTACAAAATCTCTAAACTACACTATAGAACTATTGAAATACTGTGAAAAATAAAGAATTTTTAAAATTGGAGAGATAACTATTCATAAATTAGAATCCACAATATTGTAAAGATTATAATTTCAGCAGTTGATTTACATATTCAGTGCAATTTGAATTAAAATTATAAAAGGTCTCTTCTTTGTGGAATTTGACAGGACCTTTCTAAAATACATGTATATGGAAATGCAAAGGCCCAATAATAGCCAGCACAATCTTGAGAATTTTTTACAATGGCAGGAGTTGAGTTACTGGCTATCAAGATTTATTATAAAGCTACAGTAATTAGACATGTTTTATTGGCACAAAGATTAGAACAGAGAACCTAGAAACAGATCTATGCATATATATGGACTTGATTTGTGACAAAGGTGTCCCTGCACAGCCATGGGAAAATGCTATCTTTTCAATAAATGGTCTTAGTAAAACTGAATTTCCACATAGGAATAAGAAAAATAAACTTGACAAATATTTCACACCATAAAAAATTAGTTCTGGGGTCAGGGGATTGCAGATTTAAAAGTGAGAGGAAAGCCAGTACAGATTCCAGCAGATAGTATAGTAACATATCTCTATAACCTTGGAGTAGGTAAAAATATTAAATGGTTCACAGAAATCCCTAATCACATAGACAAAACTGATGAATTAGATTAGAATAATATTATGAAAGTCAGTTCTTCAAAAATTAACTCTTATTAAGACAGTACAAAAGTAAAATTCTCAGGTAGGAGATGGTATTTGCCAATTTTTATAAGCAACAAAGACCTTGTATCACAAATGGCTAAAATTAAAAGAATTGACAGTACCACCTATTGGAATGCTCACACCCTAAAGGAGGCAGTTTATATTGTGATACCTAATTTGAAAAACTGTTTGAGAATTTTACTAAATTTGAATATGTGCGTGTGTGTGTGTGTGTGTGTGTGTGTGTGTGTGTGTATATACACACACATACCTTATAACGTGGCCATTCAATTCCAGATATATACTAACAATGCACCCCAAAATCACGTGAAAGAATGTTCAGAAAGCATTGTTCCTAATAAACAAATGTGGCCAACAATCCAAATGTCCTTCACAAGGTGAATGGATGCATGAATATTCATAGGTTCACACAGTGGAATACTAGGCACAAGTGAAGAATGACCTACTGCTGCATGCAGAATCGTAGATGTATCTCACTAACAACACTGATTGAAAGATGCTAAATACAAAAAGGTGCAGACAATATAATTTCATTTACAAAAAGTAAAAAAAAAGATGAGTAAAGAACAGTTTTTAAAAAAAAGAACAGTTTTTAGAAATTTATGCTAAAGCAATAAAAATATAAGTAAAAGAGAGCAAGAAATGGTATGATTAGCATAAATGATAAACTAACAGGTTGTGATTCTTTTTGCAACAGAGGGAGGGTGGAAGTATTGAGGAGGTGAGATGTCTTTGGGGGGGTTGCTATTGAGTAGTGGTTATATGGTTGTTTATTTGTTGAAAATCATTGAGCTGCATATTTCTGTTTTGCGTACTTCTCCCTATGTATGTTTCATTTCACAATATAAAGTTAAACAGTAAACGATAGAACAGAATTAATAAAAATAAATGTGTTTTAAATTAGAAATTTTATTTTCTGTTTTATCACTGAATATTACCCAAATATCAATTTAAAAAATAATAGTTTACAGTAATGAAATAAGATTATTTTACAAGGGAAAAAATTTCTTAACATTTTTTTCACATACACAAAAATCACATTACTTGGATGCAAATGAATCATAAACTGTCACTCTGTTTTAACTGAGTTTAAATTATTTGGTAGAAATGTGTTGTCTATTTTTGCACAAAAATGTTATATTCAATTTTATAGAAACAACATGTCATAATTTTTTTTTAATTTTATTATTTATTTTGGACTGTATTGGGTCTTCACTGCTGCACACAGGCTTTTCTCTAGTTGTGGTGAGCGGGGGCCACTCTTCGGTGTGGTGAGCAGGCTTCTCATTGTGGTGGCTACTCTTTTGTGGCAGAGCATGGGCTCTGGGTGCACGGGCTTCAGTAGTTGTGGCATGTGAGCTCAGTAGTTGTGGCTCGTGGGCTCTAGAGCGCAGGCTCAGTAGTTGTGGCGCACCGGCTTAGTTGCTCCATGGCATGTGGGATCTTCCTGGACCCGCGCTCGAACCCATGTCCCCTGCATTGGCAGGCGGATTCTTAACAGCTGCACCACCAGGGAAGTCCACAACATGTCATAATTGATGGCAGAAGAATTTTTTAAGCTTAATAAATACACTATTTTAGATTTTTTTATACTTCTTTCTTTACCTCTATATTCTAAATTAACTAAATAAAATATAACTTTATTATAATGACATTAATTCAATAATATTTTATTAGAAAATTCACCTTACATAAAAATACCATTTGTCTTTTATGAAAATATTTAATTATACAATAAATGTTGGTTGACTATTATATGAAGTGTATTTTAATCCGATAAAGTAGCTATTCATTCCTATTATTATAAGGCAATTTATAAATGCCTATCTGTGTGACCCTCAACTCCATTTTAAATACATATACCTATTTTATATGTTAGAGTTTGAATTTCAAGAATACTATATATAACGAAAATATTCATCACAAAATAATTAATAAAGATCTATGCTGCCTATCATGTTAGACTTAACTACACATTGTCATGTTCCCAATATTTCCTAATTCGAGCATTCATTATTTTAGAGTACTGTCGTTAACTATGTCAGTCCTCCTAAGAAGTCATTTATTAAATGAATGAAGTTTGAAGGTATTGGGTCAGTGAGGGGAGTCTAGTCTTGAAACCCTAGAAATTTAGTTGTCTAATATTTTATTTATTAGTTGAAAATGTTTCACCCTAATTCAGCAATTCTCAAACTAAGCAATAAATTGATAAAGAATAGATTTTCTTTAAAAGATGCATTATGTGTCTTAGTTTAATGCCTTTTTTCAAGCAGCTTCAGAGGCACATGCTCCTCAAATATATTAAAATACTATGTGTTTCTTGAAAATTAAAATAAGTGTATATCACTCTATTAATTATACCAGGTAATAAAGAGCATATTTAAAGCTAACGCATGTAGGGCTTCCCTGGTGGCGCAGCGTTTGAGAGTCCACCTGCCAATGCAGGGGACACAGGATCGTGCCCTGGTCCAGGAAGATCCCACATGCGTCCGGAGCCTGTGCTCCGCAACGGGAGAGGCCACAACAGTGAGGCCCGCGTACCGCAAAACAAAACAAAACAAAACAAAACAAAATAAAGCTAATGCATGTAAATGACATTTTATTTCAGACCTAAGGCAGCTGTTCTGGAAACTTTCCGTTGCTTGGTGTTCCTAATGCTGTGTAGATTGGGTCATCTGAAGTCTTTCATCCCTTCTTTGTCATTTGCTTTTGAGGTAAGATACTTGCTTTAGGTAGCTATAGCAGGATTAAACATCTGTTGCATATTTAATTCATTCATTCAACAATGTTTTTGTCTATTTATTTTGTGACTAGTATTTGTGGGAAATTTTTACCCATTCACTTACTTGCCAGTACTTCTTTGTTGTGTCACCTTGAGCTAGTTAATATTGTTGAGTCTCAGTTTTTTGGTCTCTGAATTTGGATGGATACTATTAACCTTCATAAAGTGGTTGGACAAATTGCATTGCATGATGTTTATAAAGAAAATAGGCCATGTAGTTGTTTCTCAACAAGTGGTAGAAGTGACTTTACAAAAAGTTCTTGGCAGAGTCTCTGCCATTTGAGATTTTTCTTTTTAGGCTGTTAAAGTGAAAATTGTGACTAGGATGTTTTGTTAATTACTTACGAGAGTTAATAATTCTATAGAAATAAAATCATTAATGTAATTGAGATTTTTCTACAACTGAAAAATATGTTTAATTTGACCTGTTAGGATTAAAACTTATCTTCCAAGAACACTGAACTTTTGCATTCATATTTATGATTTTGAATCTTAGATAACTGTTAAAAAACATAATTCTCATCACTATTGTTTTAATGGACATGGTTTTATTCTTTTAAATCAAGGGTTATATTGTTTAACTTTGGTGCTGAGCAACCCGCCAACATCCTCGGAATGTGCATTGTGTAACCTTATTTAAGCATGAAACATAGATGCTAATATTCTCTCCAGTGTTAATGGAAAACTGAAAGAGACACTTTCATAAGTGTGTAATAATTATAAGTTGGGACAGACGCTTTGTAAGACAATTCAGTGATACTTATCAAATTACAGATACTCATACCCTTTGACCCAGCATTCCACTCCAAGGAATTTGTGCTACACAAATGATACGCTCACACGTGTGCAAACTAATGTATACGCAAAGTTAGTCATTTGTAAGGGAATGACTGAAAACAACCTAATAGCCATTAATAGGGAACTGCTTAAATTTTGTGGTTCACTCACAAAGTAGAATATGCATTTACCAATGGAAAGAGCAAAGTTTTTAATACCAGTATGGAGCATTTATAAAAAATACATATATATTTGATCTTGCTGCATCATGTGTGTATATATTAAACAGAGAGAGAGAGAGAGAGGGGAAAAGAGAGGAAGAGAAAGAAAGAGAATAAAACTTGAAACAGGAGAATCTGTGAAGTATGCTACCACACAAGGCATATAAGTATAAAAATGAAGAAGGGGAGTTATATGCATATAAATGTACAAATATTTTTACATGTATGTAAATGTATACAGAAATATAAACAAGATCCTTACACGTGGTTGCCTGTGGGAAAGTGAATTGTGTGACTAGAAGAAAAGAATAGGGGGAAGATTCTTCATTAAGTTAATATTTTTTGGTACCTTAAAATTTCTGAACCATGTAAATATATTTCCAATTTTTAAAAAATCTAAATTAAAAAAAATGAAGTATTAAATCTTAGTACCAGGATCTTGGATATCATCTAATCTAACATATATATTTAAATAGGCATTAATTAAAGTTAATATGTCTACATGTATTTTGTTTCTTGAGGTTACAACCTAAAATCAAAATAAAGAAGCATAAATTGTACATGTTTAATGAAGTTTAGTAATATAAATGCAAAAAAAAAAACCTTAAAAATAAAAAAATAGCATTTTCACATTTTATATGAGGGAAGGCCTTCTAATTGGAGGCATGAAGGAGAGTAATTCCATTTAATGAACCTACTCTTGGGTATATTGTGGTAGTTTATCTTAAATGCTCCAGAACAAAGAGAGAATGTAGGTTCTTTAAGTTGTCCATGTTGCAAACGTGAAAAGGAATAGTTACAAAAAACACTGGGGTTTGTGATGGTGGGATAGTCAAGGGCAGTGTAGTGTGTCCACCTTTTGAGGGTGATGAACTCTAGGGGTGAAACACTATCTGTTTACTTAAATTAGTCAGTAGGTGAAAGCGAATGTTAGGACTTGAGCTTTGAAGCCATATTGTCTGAATTTGATTCCTGGCTCAGGAACTTACTTTCGGTGTGTCCTTGGGCAGTTATTTGATCACTTAAATATTCTTGGCCTTAACTTCCTCATCTGTAAAGGAATAAACTAATAATGTCTATCAAATAGGGTTTTGAGAATTAAATGAGATAATCTATGTAAGAGATTTAGTACAGTGCTTAACACATAGTACATGCTTAATAAATGTTAGGTGCTATTATTATTATTTTATATGAGCTTAAGGGTCCCTTGAAATAATTTTTTGGCTTGCCACGAGATCCAAAAGTCAAGTTTGGGAACTACTGACATAGGGGTTGGGAAGGAGAAACAATGTTGAACTTAATGTTATGGTAATGGATTCTTAGCCTGACACTCACTTTTTTGGACATTGGACTCTGCCTCAGGTCCTTCACCTGTAAAATAGGTTTAACGAGAGCTAATATGCATAGAGCTCATACTATGTTCTAAAAGACTTACCTGCATTATTTCGTTTAGTCTTCATATCAAACTTATGATGTGATTAGTATTCTTATTTTCATAATGGAAAACTGAGTAACAGGTTGAATCACTTGTTTGAATTCACATAGGTAATATGCAAACAAGTCAGGATACAGCAAAGGCAGTCTGACACCATAGCTCTTGATCACTAAGCAATGTTTTCTTCCATGTATTGATAGCAGTACTCACCTACCTCAAGGGGTTTAGATGAAATTTCAGATGCAGTGTAACAAAAGTACCTTGAAAAATGTGGAGAGCTAAAAGGTCTTATCCATTTAGCTGCAAAGTGCTCTGAAAAGACTAATAGTTTGAATAAGTTACCTCTGAATTATCTTTGGTTTATGATTCAAGGAAGGGAGGACCATGGCCAAATCTTTCAAGCTGCTTACCTGTTCTTTCCAGAAAGTCACACACATGGCCAATTCTTCAAGAACAGATATTGCCTGTGATTTGCCACTAAAACGTTTCCTTAAAGTGGTATAATAATGATGTCTACGCCATGTGGCTTGGTGGAAAAATTAAATGACACAAAGGAAGAACATAGGAAGCACTTGATACATTTTAATTATCATTATTCATATTACTATTATTACTGCTATTATTGTTGTTATAAAAAGTATTTGTACTACTATTATCATTATTAAAATATTATTATTATTAGCCACTGGATTTCCGAGGTTAAACCTGAATAAGTCTTCTCTGACCAGAGGTCAATAACTATGTGGTAAAGACTGGGCAAGTATTTTATTATCAACATTTTTACCTGTGAAATAGGCTTTTTTCCACTTCTTTTTAAAGTTCAAAAATTTAAAAATTAAAACCAGTTACCAAATCTTGTTTCTTAATTGTGAATTTCAAATTTGTGTTTTCCTAACATTTTTATTTCTTAGAACTTTATGTAAATCTTTGCCATTTATCAAAGTTTTACTAAAACTGTTCTTTGCACCCCACAAGTTGTACAGAAACCTAATGAATGGCCTTAGTGACTCCATTCAATATGAATTAGGACTGACGGACTAGGAGTGATATTCTACAAGGATACAGTGTTCTCATCATTTTTCTTTGAATCTATCATTAGAATCAGAGACATTGAAGCAATTAATCCTCTTTCCTTTATAAATCAATGTTGTATGTATTGCCAACATCAGCTTGTAGCCCGACGACTCTTCTCTGTTTATCTCGAAGGCTGGTTGGAGATTGTCTGTTATATTGCTTTATTATGTAAGCCAAATTCCATAGGTGTGCATGACAACAGTCCTACGTTAAACAAGCGTACTGCTGATCACACCTGTTCAGCTAAAAACACATACACACAAGCACACACAGACTGGAAAATTGACCTTAAATTATTTTTCACTTAGATTATAAAAGAGCTCTTAGGTAGTTACAATTCTGAGTCAGAAATACAAGGTATAATTTGAATCTGATCCTGTGACTTCCGTGTGGAAGTTTTATTCCCTTTAGCTTGGATCCACGAGAGCATTAAGTAAGGGTGTGGTGCTCTTGCTATTTATAAATAAAATTTACTGGTATACAAGAGCATAGTTGTCTATCTAGTGCATGAAATGATTAGTCCATGCCCTTGTACATTTCTTTTTGGATAGATCAATCAATATCTTGACTGACTCACATACTTTTTAAAAAACTTGCTGTTTTATGTATAAGAAATTTGACAGAAAACCAATCACCTCACTGTTTCATTCACTCATTTCTCACTCACATAAGCAACACATATTTTTTTTTCTGCTGGCTCAGGTACAATTTGTTTTTTCTAAGATCACCTATGAATTTGTGATTGATTTAACTTGCATCAGTAGCTTTAAACGTGTCTAACCTGAAAGACACTTAAAGAAAAGATAGCAAGGTCAAAGATGAATAAATATTTTGATAAGTATATAGGTATATAAGATAACGGGAAATACTTGTTTGCATATATTTTGATACTATATATATTTTGTTTCACATAACTTTTTATTTAATTGAGGAGATAGTTTAGGGTACTGGAAAAAGCATTGGCTTTGAAGTCACACAAATCTAAGTGCCATTTCCAGCTCTGCCGATTGGTTGTATGGCCTTGAGGGATTATCTAAAATAACCACACCTTCGTTCCCTCAACAAAAAGGAGAATAAAAAACTTATGGAAGTTGTTTTTATATTCAAAGGAGTAAAGAGGATAGTCTGTAGAACCTACCGTAATATCTGGCATGTAAGTAATAATTATATCCACTTATCTATGCCATATTCACACACACACTACATACACAAACTACATACACACATTTAAAACAATGTTTTGAGAACTAGGGCATTAAAAGCAATGAAAACAAAAACCTGAGAATAACTGCTTATTAGTTGATTCCTAAAGAACATGCAATGTCTATAAATTTAGACCTCAGAAAAACCCTAAATTCTTACAGTTTTTGCTTGAATCATTAAAATGGAAACACATCACTGTTAAATGGTGAACCAACTTATGTCTGCTGAAGATGTGCACAAGAGGGGAGTAGAATTTGAACAAGCAGAGGGGAAGGTGGAGAGCACTTGACTGAAGGGAGATTACAGTGAAAGGTCTGGAAGCAGGGGTGGCCATGGACTGTTTGAGTGATGAGATGAAACTAGTGACAACAGCCCAAAGAGTGGATCCTAGTAGGAGGTAAACACATGCTCACAGAAGACAGAACCAGCCAGCCTAATGCTCTAAGTGGCAAAAGGAAACGTTTATTCCACACTTACTGAACGCCTGATCCAGCAAAAACATAGCAAAGGCATTCCCTTTGTGAGCTCGATTTTAATCAGTGTATTAATTTTTGATTGCTGTAAAAAACTTACCATAAATTTAGTGGCTTAAAACAACACACATTTACTGTCTAACAGTTTCCATGGGGCAGGAAGTCAGACACAGTTTCATTCTATGCTCTCTGCTCGGGATCTCAGAAGGCTGCATTTCAGTGTCCACTAGATTGTGTTCTCATCTGGAGGCTTATCTATGGAAAAATCCACTTCCAAGCTCACTCAGGTTGTTGACAGAATTCATTTCCTTGCAGCTGTATGACTTAAGGCCCCACTTTCTGTGGCTTTTGACTGGAGGCTGCCCTGAGGTCCCAGAGGCCGCCCGCAGGTCCCTGCCATGTGGGCTTCCTCTGCACGGCCGTCTACTTCATCAAACCCCAAAGAGAAACTCTTGCTTCAGGAAGGGCTCAGGGCCTCTTTGAAGGATTTTTACGTGATTCAGCCAGGCTCATCCAGGATACTCTACTTTTATCAAATGAAAAAGTAGATGTCCTCTTAGTGCCCTGACCACATTTTCTACTCCTTTCCTTCTTGCTTGTTTAGTTCCAGGCATGTGTAGTGTTCTAGAAACATGCTCAGTATACCCTGCCTCAGTACCTTTGCTCTTGATTTTACCTTTGCCTGCTCTTTCCCAGGAATCCACAGTACTTTTGCCCTCATATCAGGTCTTACCTGAAATGCCACCAGCCTTCCTTGGTTACCACTTTTGTTGTTGTTGTTACTTTCTAATTTTGCCTCGTCCACCCCTGATTTAATTTTCCCCTTAGTATTTATATGTATATAAGTATTTGAATTATTGTCCGTACTCTCTCCAACTGTGGCAGACAGAACCTTGAGTGACCCCATAATCCCTGCCTCTGCTGTTTATGACCTGTCAGCCTATATAATCCCTTCCCCCAGAATGTGGGTGAGACTTGTGAATGCTTCTAGCCAATAGAATATGGTAAAGACTTCAGCATTTATTTGTTGATTCAGTAAATGTTGAGTGAACACTGACAGCACCTCCTCCACAGCTATAATCACCCAAATGGGAGAGAGCAAGTTGTTGGAATTTTCACCTTACATAGAATGCTGAATTAAATATTGAATACTTCAAATAACAAGGCATGCATATTCAGATGTCCCTTGTTATCCAAAGGGTTGATCAAAATGCGTGTGTCAGGAAGTGAAGGGAGGTTTAGCAGTTCTTAGCAGCATCATGTTTCATGGAGTCTTCCTTTCTTCTTTTTAGTAAAATTCAACCTTCTTTGCTGTTTAAGTTATCTGTTCCTACAAAACAAACCAACCCCAAATTTAATGTCTTAAAATAATGAAGATTTATTATTTCTCACAATTCTGTGGTGTTTCTACCGCTGTTTTAATGTAGTCTCACGCATCAGGCTGTATTCAGCTTAAGGGTCAGCTGGGCTGAATGTACACAAGGGTCACATGAGGGGATGTCCCTTTTGGCTGTTGATGGGAACACCTTTATTTTCACTCCACAAGACCTCTTTCCAGTGGACCAGACCAGGTTTTTAACCTGGCAATTTCAGGATCATGACAACTGAATCTGCCACACTTCTTGAAGCCTAGGCTCTGGAACTCAAAAAGTGTCATTTCTTCCATATTCCATTGGTCAAAGAACATCACCAGGCCAGCCATTGTTCAAGGAGTAGAAAGATAGACTCCATCTCTTGATTAGAAGAGCAGGCAATTATAAAAGGGTATGATGAATTTATGGCCATTATCTAATCTACCACATTTGGGTTTTATAATTATTTAGGTTCATCTCACAATGATGATTAGTATATCACAGGATGTAGACATATTTGCCTGAAGCCATCTTAGTTGGTTCATTTCAACTGTACATCTGTCCTCATTATGAATGTGGAGAATAGACTGCACCCAACTTTTTTTCATGAAATATATGCTGGTCTGCCATAAACATACTTATGGATTTATGTGGAAAAATAACACGCACAGGCACGCACACGCGCGCGCGCGCGCGCACACACACACACACTGACTTATGATATTCAATATAGAGCAGTTTTGACTAATCTATTTCAATATTATTCAAACCTCAAATATTTTTATCAACCGTACAAAGTTTGCATTTATGAAAAGTACCTATATGTTTTAAATAATACTTTCTTCATATCAACTCATAATTTTTCCATTATAGTATTTATTATACATTAAATTATATAAAATAGTTTTTAAAAGACAGAATGAAAACCACCCACCTTAAAAATAAATATTACAATACCAGTGAAGTATTGTTAACACTGTGATGTGCTACCTGGGTGATCCTACTCTATATCACACTCCCACAGATACTACCATTGTTTTGTACTTTGTGTTTATCATTGTCATGCTTTTTCTAAACAAATTCTAATTTTTTCATATATTCTTAAATTTATCACTAAGCAATATTTGATTTATTTAAAAACTTTGAGTAAAACAAACTATCATATATGTATAGTTTCCTGCAATTTCCTTTAATTTACTGAACGTTTTGTTTCTAAAATATAGCCTTTTTATTGCATGTATTTGTACTTTATGTACGTTGTATGACTGTATCCAATATCTATTCTCTAATCTTTGTTTCTAGCTTTTACTTTCACAATGCTGCAATGAAAATTCGTGCACAGGTCTTGTAGTGCACATGGCATATATGTAGTTTCTCTGGGGTTATACAAGTAGATGTGGAATTGTTGGATTGTAGGATGTGGCCCATTTATATTCCTAAGAGAACGCTAATTTGTTTTCCAAAGTTATTGTAAAATTTACCACTAAAAGAGTATAAATTCCCTTCCCAAAGTCAGAATTGTCAGGTTTCTTAACTTTTGTTCATCTGGGGGATTAAATGATATCTCTTTGTATTCCTAATTACCATCTTCTTGTTTATTACTGAAGATGATCATTATTTCATCTTCATTGGTTATTTATGTTTCTTTTCCAGTGATATGCACTTGCATATCATTTACCCATTTTTTCTATTTGGTTGTTATTTAGTTCTTTTGCTTTTTAGAAATTCTGTGTACGATACCATTCCTTCGTCATTTATATTTGTTAAAAGTATCTTTCCTCAGCTTGTAGTTTGTCTCATTGCCCCTGGATTGAACTCAGATAGGTTTTATTTCCACAGAGTAATGCCATATAATAGTATACTGCCTCCACACATAAACATGATACTACCATTTGTTATAATGAATTCTGATAAACATATACTTTTTCTTATATACATAGTGCTAAATATATCCAGCTACAGTTTTTCCTGTAACTACCAGTATAAACCTATATGAATCTTGGACAGGGTTATGAATCTAGTCTATAATTATGCAAAAATAAAAAGCTAACATATAATATGAAGTTTAATTCCACAAGCCTGACTTCTTTAGCAAGGTTTATGGGCTGTTTGAATTTTAAATACATAGATCAGAATTTCCCCTATCCTTTTTTAGGAGAAAGTACTCAAAGTTACTTCAGAATCTTTACATTATATCAAAACTGCTAAAATACTGAAATGCTCCTATGTCCATAATGCTACGTTACAGAGAATATATGAGTCTTCTATTAAACAACCCAAATATTAGCCATTATTTCCTGTTCATTAGCTATTTATCCAATAGGTGACTATAAGCCACTTCACCAGCCAGATCACGGTTCCAGAATGTAATCCCTTTTGTACTCTTTAAATTAAGAAATTTGAAAATAACCTGCATGTGACATATTAGAGTATATGTTTTATAGGACATAAAAGATATTTATTTTTAGGAAAATATGCAACATTCATGGAATAGTATAAAATACACAAGCATTGAGGTTATTAGCAAATTTCCTTTAGATTTTTTTGTGTGTTCATATAAGAAAGTTTTTCACTCTTCTGCCTTCACCTCTAATTCAATTTAAGTATCATTGCCACTTTCTTTTAAAATGTTTTTATTCTTTCACTCTCCCTTATATTCCTTGCATTTTTATTATCTAAAGATATAAAATTTTCAATGTATAGCACATACAAACAGCAAATACTCTGTTCCAGGTCCTGTGCAGAGAGATTTATGTGTGTAAACTCATTGACAGTGCACATGTATTTCTCATGTCCATTCATATACTGTTCTATAAGAGTGGATAGAACATAAGTAATGCATTGAATGTGGAGCAGGATTAGTAGCAAGTGAAAATAAACGATTGGGGTGATTTATATAAGGCTCCTTTTTAAAAACTCCTCTCCACTGCCTGTGTTTTTTCTAGAAATAGTTACTTTTTCTTTCTATGAGCAACAAAATACTTGGTAACCAAAATAAAACAATATTAGAATATAGTACTGCTTTTTTTGTTTTACGATAGCACAAAGAGACTACATTTGACACAGTGGATTGTAGATGATCATGTTAAAATTCCTGAAATTTACTGGCCCTAGTATGAGATTTTTAAAATAAATTTTGAATCTACATACAAGAAAATATTAATCCCTGATCATTTTCTGTGTATTATATTTTCCTATTAAGATGGTTAAAAATTAAGAGATATAAATATATCTTATATTTTTACCCACCTGTCCCTTCTCCCTTAGGCTTTTATTTGAAAAGTACTAGCCTGGGCATCTACAAAATATGGTTGCTTTTGCAAATACTTTATCTTCAAGGAAATTTTCACCATCAAGCACTTTTCTCCACATTTTAATACTATATGAATTATGAGGAACACTAATTTTACATATTTCTGTTAACTTATACTCAAATCATCAAAGCATAGGTATTTTATGAAAATTTTACATCAAAATATATTGTTTTTAAAAAATATTTTAAATGCCTTTCTTTTTGTTTAGTTTTTGTTTCCTTGCTTTTGCTTTTTGCTTGTTTCACTTCTCTTGTTTGAAAACAGGAAGTGATTACTTGCCCAGAGATTAACTAGAAGAGAAAACATGTTGAATTTATTTCGATATCACAAACTTTGGAATTTTGAGTGATTTCTAAAATGGATACCATCTCTCTTAATTATATTGCTTAGATAAAAACAAAAATTTAGGAATGTTAGAAGTCTAGCGTTCTGCATCGCCCCTTCCTGACCACTGAACCAGTTTCCATCCTGTTGACTCACATCACTCTACATTTTTCATGGCTGTCCTTTTACCTGACTTATTTGTGGGTATAATCTACCAATGTCAGCATAGTGAATTACGAGCAGCAGCTTAAGGTAAACATCATTTACTCATAAGAAATTATTTCCACATCACCTTGGTTTTCGACTTGGCATTTAAAAAAAAAAGAACTCCTGTCCCTTTTTATAATCACCTGTTTTACATTTGAAATAACAAAGAGCCTCAAATTTTGCCTTCTCTAGTCTGAGTGTGCCACGAGCTGTGCTGTGATTTATGACCTGAGCATCCAACACTCTCCGTATACACTAACAAGATGGCCCACTGCGTTTGAAATATATCCCCCAAATGAAAGCAAACACAGCCTTGTGATATAAAGCCTTGTCTTCATGCAAGGAATGAAACATACACAAGTTCTAATTTTTAGTCTTTCTTTTTGCATTGCCTTTAAGAATGGCTAAAATAAGTTAAGATCCATGGGTGGACAGGATTTCACACAGTAGATGAGGGCTCTAAGGGGAATCCTGACCCTGAGAAAAAGGTGCAGGGATACTTGGCAGAATGTCAGCATGGTTTCCACTAGTACATGACAGGGACTCATTATGGGCTTGCTGTTGCCTGTAAGCTGGTTTCACTACCATCAACTATGAGGCCAGAATGCCTGGTTCCAGATGCTCTCACCAATTGACCGTAAAATTGCTATGCATTTCTGGCCAAACCCAAGATTTTAAAAGCTCCCCTTCCCCTCCCCTCAACACCCTAACCCCCAATTCCCTCTAAAAAGCTGCTCATTATTCTTCCTTTGCCCCCTGATCTCAGCAAAAGAAATACTTCTGGAATCAATTAGAAATGTCTGCCCTTGATGAGGTTTGCACGTGAGTTTGGAGTTGTGAGGCTTTGATAGTGGCAGCCAACAGCTGCAGTTTCAGGTGGTAAAATCTAAGAAGGAATTTTCCAGGGTTTATTTACCGTCATAAAAATTTTAAAAATAGGCAAGACACGTTAGGAGACTGTCTCATATGCCTTTGAAAATGAAGTTAAATTTGGATTATATATTTATTTTATCTGCAGTGAGCAAACTGGAGATCTCTGATTGGGGGAATCTTTCCATTGCTTTAATAGATTGTGTCAAATGGTTATAAATTCTGGAAATGGGGATCTCCTTTCTGAAGGTTAATGGTAAAAGAACATCTGTTATTTCTTCTGTCATATTAATTGCTTGACAACTAAAGATAGTCAAGGTTAAGGGAAGTCAAAACCCATTTTCTGAAAATAATGTGAATTAATACTGTGTAATACGTTTGCCTACTCTCTTTCTCTCTAGCTATATGTGTATATGTTATTTAATAAAAACTATAATAAGAATTTTTTTCCTTTTTAACCATAGTTATTTGGTAAGCTTTTATTAATGCTCATTTGATAAGATGCTATAAGCTTCTTTTTATATTTTGTATCCAACTAAAGCACATCAGCTATTGTAGCATGAAAATGACATGATTTTCCTAAAGCCAAATTAAAAGGCAAAGTAACACAGGTATTCAAATTATCACTGGGCACATGTCCGTTTCTTTCCTTAAGTACATGACATGCTTCCTGGAAGTCTGCTTCTGTTTCTCCTGCTGGCCAAAAAGCAGAGAAAATTTCAACAGTACATTTTTAGCACTGAAATTTTCACTCATGCCTTCAAGAAATATTACCAAGTTTTCTTCTCAGAGGATCACCATTAAAAACAGAATTTTAGGGCTTCCCTGGTGGCGCAGTGGTTGAGGGTCCGCCTGCCGATGCAGGGGACACGGGTTCGTGCACCGGTCTGGGAAGATCCCACATGCCGCGGAGCGGCTAGGCCCGTGAGCCATGGCCGCTGAGCCTGCGTGTCCGGAGCCTGTGCTCCGCAACGGGAGAGGCCACAGCAGTGAGAGGCCCGCGTACCGCAAAAAAAAAAAAAAAAAAAACAGAATTTTAGTTCCCAGAACTACCTATTACTTCTGTAGTCAAATGGAACTTTAAGCACCTGTTATTTCCTCTTAAAGTATTGCAATTTCTACTTATATAATGGTGGAGAGGTATGTAAAAGGAATTTTGTGTCTGTTTCTCTGGTAGTATCTTCATATTTAACGGCAACAGAGATAAGTTTACATTTGCATTTTTATGAGAACTCTTACCACATGTGCAGACATCTGCCTACCAGTTAGTCTGGTTTCTAGATTGAAGTATATTAGTTAGTAAAACTAAATGAATAAATTACTGTATTATCAAGTGTACCTAATATATCATACAATTTTATTATATTCATGGAATAACTTTAAGTAGGCTGAAAAACTCAGTTGCTTAAAATACCTAATGTCACATGTATGCCACAATGTAATAAAGGTCAAAAAGACATATATTACCTAATAGTTTGCTGGGTAAAGTAGCATACCAACAACAACATAAACCAAAAGAAACAAGACTGAACAACTTAATTACCATCTTTCAAAAATAATGCCTTATTTATCCTTCTCAAGGTCCTCCATATGCTCTGCATGTTATTGGTGAGCCAAACTTCCTTTTACTGAGTAAAACAAAAAAAGCGATATGCAGCCTTTAAGAACATTCTAAAAGTTACTTCCTTGTGATCAACTTGTTACAGAAAGGAAAAGCTGACTAATTTGTTCATTCCTTTTCTCTGAGATGAAACATCCCGTGTGTTTTCTAAATATGTTCAGAACTAAGAGCAAAATCTGTCTGTTTGGTATTAAGCCCATTGATAGTTGCAAACCCGCTAATAACCATTTGGACATGCAATCTCAGAGAAAAGGATCTAGCTGATGGAGAATTACCACCTGACACCCTTACTTGTGACTCCTAAGTTTGCTGTTTAACTGGTATTATCTTCTCTTCACGCTTACATAATGGATCAGGGAATGAGCTGATACAGATTAAAAGCTAATATGGATTTCAACACAGCTTATGCTGTGTTTTATATTATTCCTACCAAAATTCAATACTTGTAAGGAATTTGATCTAGTGTACAGCCCAAGAGGATACTACCTCTTTTAAATTGTGTTTGTTTATGACAGTGTCTGATACTGGCTCAGCCTAGCTTTGTACAAGTGTTTAAAATACTGTGATGAGATGGAGAAAAAACTGGCATCAGGTTCCAGACACATGGATGTTATGAATTAACAACATGAGGAAAGTCACTTAGTTCTCAGTTTCACCATCTGTAAAGTCAAGGGAATGAAGTTGATTTCTAAAGTTACTTCAATGTTTAAGGTTTCATACTGGCTATGTAATTTTTGAAAAACAGATTAAATAGATACTATTGGTTTACATTCATATGATTAATTCACTAAGAAGAGTGCGATTCTGAGGAATCTTTGGGAAATGAAGTATTGACTCTATGAGATTTTTCAGTACATGATGTGTGAGAACATAAAAGATAGGCCTGGGACAATAATAATCCTAATCGTGCTTTGCGAGAATTTAATTGCACCTGCATATAATCACCACTTCACCCTTTTCAACCTAGAGTCACTCCAAACAAATGAATAATCAAAACAGATTTTAAAAGTTTGCTTGCTATAAGTCCATTTTTCCAGATAAGCTTTCTTAATGGTGATGATGGCGCTTAGAAGGGTTCCAGGCCAGTGGAAATGGAGTCAGGTCATTGGAGTGGGCTCTGAAACAAATCTGTGACTGGGAGAACACTGGATATTGAAATACTAATCCCAGTATCTATGATATAAATTGAAAGCAAGTCTTTAACAAGGCTCTCTGAGAATCCTTGTGCCAAAAACTGATAATAGCTGTGCACAGAGAGTGTTATCCATGTTCAGCAACATTGTTATTGTCAATGTGCCTAGAGTTAAGGCAACCAGAGGAATATATTCCTTCCACTTTGTTCTCCTAAAGTGTCAATTATAAATCACTGAGGTGTCACTCACAGAAAGAAGTCTCAATGTGAGACACATGAGTGGTTTACAATCAGCATGTGAAAGTGTTTAATCAAAATACATTAGTCAGATAACTTAGAAAAAACTTTGCTCTTCCATTTTTTGTTAGTGATACTATGTGGAAATTGCAGTGCAAAAAAATATTTTCTTCAGTTTGCTAAATATTCTTCAGATGATTGCCGAAGGCTATGGATAATTTTGTATTAGATTTCTGTTTATTTTAAAACCAACAAGTAAAATGGTAGACTAATTTCAATGTGCAATGGTACTTTTAGCTCAGGCTTATTTCATTATTCCAGAGAAAAATCTTCACATGAAAATCAGGGAGATTCTTTATTTATATTTATCCTCAGTAATAATGGCCCTGAAAAAGTAGGTTATCTGACTGTATGAATACACAAATGTTACAAAGCAGCAAATGGAAGGGACTGTAGCCAAAGCTATAGTAGATTAATACATACTTGAGAATACCTGTTCCCAATTAACCATAGAATGTATTCCAGGTCATTACAGGTGTAAATATGACACCACCAAAAGAAACTAACAAAGCTTCAATAACTGACCCTAAAGAAATGGAGATCTATGAACTGTCAGACAAAGAATTCAGAATAATCTTCTTAAGGAAGTTTAGTGAACTACAAGAAGGCACAAACAGACAACTAAACAAAAGTAGGAAAACAATGTATGAACAGAATGAGAAGTTTGACCAGGAAATAGCAACCATAAAAAAAAAAAGCAACAGAAAAACTAGAGTTGAAAAATACAAAACCTGAACTGAAGAATTCAATAGAGGTTTTCAAAAATAGATGTGACCACACAAAAGAAAGATTCATCTACCTAGAGGACAAGACATTTGAATTACCCAAAGGATCAAAAATAAATAAATAAAAGAGAAAAAGAAAAAGTGAAGAAAGCCTACTATGGGAATGGTAATTACGGGATGCAATGAAAATATATAATATTTGCATTATGGGAATTCCAGAAGGAGAAGAGAAAGATAAAGGGATAGAATATTTAAAGCAACAGTGGCTGAAAACTAACCAAACATGGGGAGAGAAATGGACATACAGATCCATGAGGCCCAAAGGCTCCAAATAGGTTGAAATCATATAGGGCTAAATTTGTCAAAAATCAAAGACAAAAAAATAATTTTAAGAGCAGCAAGAGAAGAGAAAAGTTATGTAGGAGGTAACCCCCATAAAAGTATCAGTGAATTTCTCAATAGAAACTATTCTGGCCAGGAGGGAATGGTATGACATATTCAAAATATTGAAAGAAAATAACTGTCAACTGAGAATTCTATATCCAGTGAAGCTATTCTTCAGAAACAAAGTAGAGATAAAGACTCCTGAACAAACAAAAGCTAAGGGAATTCATTACCACAAGACCTGCCTTACAAAAAATGCTAAAGTGGGTTCTTTAGTGGAATTAAAATAATGCTAATTAACAACATAAAAACATAAAAGGGTAGCACAAATCTCACTGCTAATGGTAAATATATAGTCTAGTTAGATTTTGTAATATGATAATACTGGTGCATAACTCACAACTTTAGTTTAAAAGTTAAAAAAAGAACATGTAAAAATAACCATGACTACAAGTCTAATCTGTTTTAGCTATACAATATAAAAATATGTAAGTTGTAAAAAACAACATCCTAAAATATGAGGGGAAGAGAAGTGAAAGTGTAAAGTTTAGAAATTTTATTGAAGTTAAGCTGTTATCAATTTAAAATAGGCTGTTAAAATTCTAAGATATTTTATGTAAGCTTCACAGTAACCAGAAATGAAAATCCTATAGCAATTACACAAAAGAACTATAGACTATAAGAAAGTTAAAGCATACTGATAGCAAAAGACATCGTGACACAAAACAGACAGCAGGGTAAAAAACAAGGAACAACGGATCTATAAAACAAACAGAAAACAATTAACAAAATGGCAATTGTAAGTCCTTATCTATCAATAATTTCATATAAATGTAAATTGATTAAAATTTCTGATCAAAATTCATAGAATAGCTCAAATGGATAATAAAAACAAAATCCAACAATATGCCTACAAGAGATGCACTTTAGCCTTAGAGACACACATAGAGAGTAAAGGGATGGACAAGATATTTCAAGCAAATGGTATCAAAATAAAAGCAGAAATAGCTATACTCAGACAAAATAGACTTTAAACTAAAAGTGGTAAAAAGAGACAAAATCATTATATAATTATAAAGAGCTCAATCCATCAAGAAGATATAGCATTTATAAATATTTATACATCCAACAGTAGAGTACCTAAATATATAAAGCAAAATATGACAGAGCTAAAGGGTGAAGTAATCAGTAATACAATAATAGTTGAGGACTTTAATCCCCACTCTCAATAATGGATAGATTATCTATACAGAGAATCAATGAGGAAACAGTGATCTGAACAACACTATAGATTAAATGGATGTAACAGACATATACAAAACAGACACATACAAAACATTTTATCTGACAACAGTGGAATACATTCTTCTCAAGTGCACATGGAACATTTTCTAGGAAAGACCATATGTTAGGCCACAAAACAAGCCTTAGCAAATTCAAGAAGACTGGAATCATACCAAATATCTCCTCTGATCACAATGGCATGAAACTAGAAAGCAATAACAAGAAAAACACTGGAAAAGTCATGAACACATGGAAATTAAACAACACTCTCCTGAATGAAAGATGGATTCAAGAAGAAATTACAGTGGAAATAAAAAAGTTTCTTGAGACAAATTAAAATGAAAATACAATATACAAGACTTATAGGATGCAGCAAAATCAGTTCTAAGAGGGAAGTTCATAACAATAAGTGCATACATTAAGGAGCAAGAAAGACCCCAAATAAATAACCTAACTCTATACCTTAAGGAACTAGAAAACAGAGAACAAACTGAGCCCAAAATTAGCAGAAAAAAAAAAAGAAAGAAAAGAAATAATGAAGATTAGAGCAGAAATAAATGAAATAGCCAAAAAAGTAGAAAAGTTTAATTAAAATAGATGATTCTTTAAAAAGCTAAACAAAACTGACAAACCTTTATCAAGGCTAACCAAGAAAAAGGACCCAAATCAACAAAATTATAAATGTAAAAGGAGACATTACAACTGATACCACAGAAATTCAAGAGATCATAACAGGCTACTATGAAGAACTATGTGCCAATAAACTATCAACCTAGAAGAAATGGAAAAAAATTTTAGAAACATACAACTTATTAAGACTGAATCACGGAGAAATAGAGAATATGAATAGAACAATTGTTAGTAAGGAGATTTAATCAGTAATCAAAAATCTCCCAACAAATAAAAGCCGAGAACCAGATGGCTTCATTGGTGAATTTTACCAAACATTTAAAGAAAAATTAGCATCAATCCTTATCAAAATCTTCTCAAAATTGAAGTGGAGCGAACACTTCAAAACTCATTTTACAAGGCCAGAATTATTCTGATACCAAAACCAGAACAAGACATTACTAGGAAAAAAAACTACAGGCCAATATCCCTGATGAGTATAGATGCAAAAATTCTCCATCAAATACTAGCAAACCAAATTCAGCAGCATATTAAAAAGGTCATTTACCATGATCAAATGGGATTTATCCCTAGGATTCAAGGATGGCACAACATACACAATCAATCAATATGATACATCACCTTAATAGAATGAGAAAATAATCATATGATCATTTCAGTAGACACAGGAAAAGCATTTGGCAAAATTCAACATCCATTTATTATAAAAACTCTTAACAAATTAAGCGTAGAAAGAACATACATCAACATATTAAATGCTAACTATGACAAGTCCACAGCTAACATACTCAGTGGTGGAAAGTTGGAAGTTTTTCTCTAAAATCAGGATAAGGGTGCCCACTCTCACCACCCCTATTCAACATAGTACTAGAAGTCTCAACTAGAGAAAATAGGCAATAAAAAGAAATAAAAGGTATCAGAATTGGAAAGGAAGAAGTAAAATTATCTCTGTTTGCATACGATATGATTTTATATAGAGAAAATCCTAAAGCCTCAAATAAAATTTGTTAGATCTAGTCAATGAATTCAGTAGTTTCTGGATACAAAATTAACATACAAATATCAATAGTATTTCTATACAATAAGAACAAAATAAGAAATCGATCTCATTTATAAAATGATCAAAAACAATAAAATACTTAGGAATAAATTTAACTAAAGAGATGAAATTTCTCTGCTGAAAACTAAAGGACATCGAAAGAAATTGAAGAAGACACAAATAAATGGAAAGGTATCCATGTTCATGGATTGGAAGAATTAATATTGTTAACATGTCAATACTACCAAAAGCCTTCTATACATTCAATGTAATCCCTATCGAGATTCCAATGGCATTTTTTGCAGAAGTAGAAAAAATAGCCCTAAAATTTATATCTAACCACAAGAGGCCCCGAATAGCCAAAGAAGTTCCAAGAAAGAACAAAGCAGGAGGTATCACACTTCCTGATATACTGTAAAGCTATAGTCATCAAAACTGTATGGTACTGGCAAATAGACCAGTTGAACAGTATCAAGAAACCAGAAATAAACTCGAGTATATATGATCAATTAATATTTGATAAGGGAGATAAGAATACTCAATGGAGAAAGGACAGTCTCTTCAATGAATGGTGCTGAAATAATTGGATATTCACATATAAAAGAATGAAACTGGACCCATATCTTATACTGCTTACAAAAGTTAACTCAAAATAGATTAAAGACTTCAATATAAGACCTGAAACCGTAAAACTCCTAGAAGAAAACAGGCATAAACCTCCTTAACATGGGTCTTAGTAATGATTTTTTTTTTGGATATGACACAAACAACAAAATGAAAATTACATAAGTGGGACTACATCAGACTAAAAAGCTTCTGCACAGCAAAGGAAACCATCAACAAAGCGAAAAGACAACCCTTGAAATGGGAAAAAAATATTTGCAAAATATATATCTGATAAGGGACTAATATCCAAAATATATAAAGAACTCATACAACTCAATAGCAAACCCCTCCAAATATCCCTATTAACAATAGACAAAAGAGCTGAATAGATATTTCTCCAAAGAAGATCTAGGAAGGGCCAACACATACATGAAAAAATACTCAATATCCCTAGTCATTGGGGAAACACAAATTAAAAGTACTTGATATCATCTTATACCTATTAGAATGACTATCATAAAAAACATAGATAAATGCTGGTGTGAATGTGTAACAAAGGAACCCTTGTATACAGTTGGTGGATTGTAAATTAGTACAATCACTGTGGCAAACAGTATGGAGGATCCTCAAGAATTAAAAATGGAACTAACATATGATCCAGCAATTACACTTCTGAGAATACATTCAAAGGAAATGAAAATACTAACTTGAAAAAATATCTGCATCCTCATGTTTATAGCAGCATTAATTACAATAGCCAAGACATGGCTTATAAGTTAAATAACTACTAGGATGTAATGTACAACATGATGACTATAGCTAACACTGCTGTATGACATATAGAAAAGTTGCTAAGAAAGTAAATTCTAAGAGTTCTCATCACAAGAAGTTATTTTTCTTTCCTTTCTTTTTATTGTATCTATATGAAAAGATGGACGTTAGCTGAACCTAGTGTGGTAATTACTTCACAATATATGTAAATCAAACTATCATGCTGTATGACTTAAACTTATACAGTGATGTATGTCAATTTTTTTCAATAAAACTGGGAAAAGTTTTGATAGTTTACCAACATTTTTAAATCAGGAAACTTTAAGAACCTGGATTAATGATTTCTCTTGAAAAATTTAAAGATCTGGCAACACTGAACTGGCATTCCCATAGGACATTAATGAGTTAAAGCCAAAGAATGGTTTTGAGTCCATGAATGGTCCTCTAGGCAGGGTTTTGACTCTTTCACGTCATAGACATCAAGAAGGACAGGCAAATAAGGACAGACAGGCAAATAAGGACAGACAGCATGTAAGTCCCTGTAACTTTGTGCCATGGAAGAAAATGACTAGATTACCTATTATAGATTAAAGGAGGATGTTTCAATATTGAAATGAAACTAAATGGAGGGATAAACCGCTGTTGTCAGCTTTCATCATTTGAGATATTTTAGAATTGGAAGAAACCTAATTATCCTTTTTGGCACTTTACAGATGTGCCCTACATGTGACATGGATCTAAGTCTTTTGCTGTTTGTATATTTATGGTTTGTAGGTGCATGAAATTTGTCAGGAGGTGCGTAGAAACACACACACACACACACACAGACACAGACAATAACATTGGAATACTCTGGGGAGAGAAATTGCATGGCAGGAGAACAGATGTGGAAGGGACCTTTTCACAGAATCTTTAAAGGTTGATTCATGTGAATGTACTACCTATTTTTATGACCTATGTTGATAGGCCAAAGAGTAATTTTTTCCATAAATGTATAAGAAATAAACATAATACCCTAAAGCATGTACATTTAGATATATAAAATGGTTACTTGTAAATACAGTTCTAATTCAAACAAATGGATCTAATTAAAAAAAGAACAAGGTGCACTTCAATTTAGACAACTTTGCTTTTTGCTGATAATCAACACTAAAATAACTGGTTTTTTCAAAGCCATATGTTGAATATACTCAACTCATTTGTCTGATTTTAATCCTTGAATAATTTTTAAAAAGTAACCTCTTGACTAAAGTCAAACTGTTGAATTTTTCTGAGTATAACTTTTAAAAACTGCTTTATGTTTTACTTCTAGATCTGTGATTTAGAAAAATGAGGGGGCTTGAAATATAAGGAAGGTACAACAATACCATATTCCTCTTATTATTTAGGTGTTATGCAAGAAAGAGTAAAGTAAATTATCCCCTTAACTGTCAAATAACAATTGCGTGATGAGGTAAGATTAGCAAATATCATGCTTTACCATTGAATCCTAAGCCCAGAACTCTTGAAACACTTTGTAATATTTAAATGTTAGAAATATGTGTTATGAAGAAATGAATATACAAAGCCCAAGTTATTTACTAAATGAAGTATTTGAGACCTAGACCAAACAACGCTGTTACTTCTTTCCCAATGGGATTTGAGTGATTACATCTGTCTTGGCAGAAGTGGATTGGTTTATCTTAATGTAGAGTCCATGTAATGCTTATATTATATTGTTTACATTGCTGATTGAATGCTAATATACAGTGTATGCAGTTTGAGATGCCTGTTTCCAGTTTGAAGGGTATAGTTTTTATATGACAAAGAATACTATCAATGGGTTTTGATATTTACCTGAATATAATGCATCTTTTTTGTATTACATCTACCAAGAAAGAATCAGTATTTTTCTTCCTATTCACAACAAAAATCTATTTAAATGATCCTTTCTTTTATTTATAAGGAAAATGTTTAGTTATATTGAACAATAATTATATTAGCACTTATTAAGAATTAATATTTTATTACTAAAACATTGAGGTTTCATTCAACTTACTGGATTGAATACATCCATCCATCAGTCACATACTCAAGAAATATTAAATACCAACTTTGCGTTGGAATTGTTATCATAGAGGTTAGGAACAGGGAGTGGGAACTCACAAATTTTGGTTTGGGTTCTGGCTTTGATATTTACAAGTTGTGCGAAAATTAGTAAGTTTTCAAGCTTTCAGGGGATAACAGTAGAATTGTTGCAAGAATTAAATGATATATTGGATGTAAAACACTTAATTTTGCTGCATGGTACATATTTAACAAGTGCTAGCTGGTGTTGTTACTGATGATGAAAACAACAATAACAACAGCACCAGTACCAAGGATTGAGACCGATACTAAGGGAAAATGGCAAATGAGACATTATCCCAGTCTTTAAGAAGGTGGAGGAGATGATCAAATAGACTAGTAATTCCAGTAGAGTTTGATAAATGCTGTGTTAAAGTTATGCACAGCATGCTCTGAGAGAACAAAGAAGAAAAGCATGAACAATCCAGTTGTGGTGTGTGATAAGATTTCCCGAGGTGATGATGTGTATCTTGAGCATCAGTGGAAGTTTACCAACTGAAGGGTTTTGAGGGAGGGCATGTCCAGCAGACCAAACAGCTTGGGCCAAGGCGGTAGGTGAGAAAATGGCCACCATGTTGGGGAATTGACAGTAGTTCTTTATGGCTCTAGTGTTAGGTGACAGTGGAAGAACGCAAGGGATAATATTAGAAAAATGAAAAGTGCGATAGCAGGAAAAGAAGTGTAGAGAGTACACAATAGGAGTTTGGGGTTTTGTCCTCACGGCATCACCACCAACGCCATTGAAGAGTTTTAAGCACAGAGGCCGTTTGCTTAGACTCACATTTTAATATAATCACTGAAATGGTTTTGTAAAGAAAGAATTGGTAGGGAACAGGTAAGAGACAAGAAATGTATTAGGGATTAATTGTAGTAATCCTGGTAAGATATGACAGTGACTTGAACTAGGATAGTCACTCTACGGAGAGAGGGATAGAGAAAAGTGAGAAATTTAGGATAATTTATGTCAGCATCTCAGGAAAATTACAATCTCACCAGAGAGATAAAACTAATAGAAGAGAGTAAGGTAACTAATTCAGGTAAAATGTTGAGAGAGGTTATATTTAAGTTTAGAGATTTATTCAACCAATGAAAAAGCATCATACCATTTAGGTGGTCCTACATGCATATTCCTAGTTTCAAATTGTAATATATTTTTGCTCCACAGATTAATTCTAGGTCTGAAACCATTAGTCTGTTGCAAAATTAGCAATGCCTAAAACTCTGTGTTGCTTTAGCTTTGTTGAGAGAAACTCAAACTCCTTAACTGGTGTCCTTAATTAGGACACCAGTATTTGTAATTACATATATGTATGCATTTATTTATTCAGTAAATATTATTGAGTGCCTATTATGTATCATACATGGATGTAGGTGTTTCAGATATATCAGTGACCAAAAATATGTATTATTTTCTAAATGGGTAATCAAGAAATTCTTGATTTAAGCTTGGAATTGTATCTTTTTATTTGTAACAGCCTGACTGATAGCCAAGTTGTTTCTTTTTTTAAAATCCCAAATCTGTAAGAGGAAAATGATAGCCAGCATCATCCACTGAATTTTATGGATAGTTAGAGTAAAAATTATTATTTTCTAAATCTTGTTTCCCACATGTACATGAGTGAGTACAAATTTCAACTTTTTTTTTTGCGGTACGTGGGCCTCTCATTGTTGTGGCCTCTCCTGTTACGGAGCACAGGCTCTGGACACGAAGGCTTAGCGGCCATGGCTCACAGGCCTAGCCGCTCCACGGCATGTGGGATCTTCCCGGACCGGGGCACGAACCCATGTCCCCTGCATCGGCAGGCGGACTCTCAACCACTGTGCCACCAGGGAAGCCCCCCAAATTTCAACTTTTAAACCATGTTTAAAATGGAATATTACTCAGCCATAAAAAGAAACGAAATTGAGCTATTTGTAATGAGGTGGATAGACCTAGAGTCTGTCATACAGAGTGAAGTAAGTCAGATAGAGAAAGACAAATACCGTATGCTAACACATATATATGGAATTTAAGAAAAAAAATATCATGAAGAACCTAGGGGTAAGACAGGAATAAAGACACAGACCTACTGGAGAACGGACTTGAGGATATGGGGAGGGGGAAGGGTGAGCTGTGACAAAGCGAGAGAGAGGCATGGACATATATACACTACCAAACGTAAGGTAGATAGCTAGTGGGAAGCAGCCGCATAGCACAGGGAAATCAGCTCGGTGCTTTGTGACCACCTGGAGGGGTGGGATAGGCAGGGTGGGAGGGAGGGAGATGCAAGAGGGAAGAGATATGGGAACATATGTATATGTATAACTGATTCACTTTGTTATAAAGCAGAAACTAACACACCATTATAAAGCAATTATACTCCAATAAAGATGTAAAAAAAAATAATGATGGTGGCTTTATATAGGGTGATAACAGTAGGCTAGAGAGATGTGAATAGATTCGAGATATTTACATGGTAGAATATTTATAATCATAAAACATTTGCTTTATTTTATGTTTATATATATATATGTATAACTGTTCAAAGCTTCAAATGTATTTTAATAAAAATTTCTGTGACTTCCCAAAAGTTAAAAAAAAAAACAGAAAAAAAAAACCATGTTTAAGACATGCTACCAGAAGGAAAAATTTTGTCTGCTATTTCAGTACTAAGTAATAAATGGATCTCACTCCTCTGCTTTTCATGACTTTAAATCATTTTTGAAAGGCAATCACTACTATCATATACAAGTTTTGCAGAGGTTTTTGTGGTAAACATTACAGCAAATTTAAGTGGAAGCTATGAAGTTTGCATCATTTTCAAACATATACAGATAAAAATAAAACAGCAGTGAGGTGAAGTAACGGGGTTGGTAAGGAATTGTGTATATGATAGATTTTTTGTTTGTTTTGTAATTTGATCCTTTGAATTATATTTCTTTCTTTGATACTAATAATCCCTGAAAGAATATGATATCATAAATGCCAAAAGTGAACCCAGACCTACAAAAGATCCTGTTAATACTTTCCCTAACCCCTTTCATTCAAAAATCTTCTAAACTAAATATTCGGGCTTGTTTGCCTTTTCATGTCACTTAGAGGTATGCTGGTGTTAGGATAGGAAATGAGTTAAATATTTGATAGAATATCACCTATACTTATTATAATTTGATATTCAAAGCTTAATTAAGGATGAAATAAGGGTGAATGAACAAGAAGAGTGTTCAAGCACTCATTGACAGAAAGGCAATTTTGTGCTGAATATATTAAGAGAAAAAGGCATTGATATATTCTACCATAAAAGATACATAGTTAGAAATTAATAGAATTGATCATTTTACAGTGGAGAGTTATGAAATATACTATATACTAATATGCTAATATACTATTGCAAAGGGTTCCTTAGAATGTAACTGAATATCAAATATAATTTAGGTTTTAATAATTGCTGTGGGAAAATATAAAATTTCTTAAAGATTTCCATTTGTGTAATTATTATTAGGTGCAAGAAAGGCAAAACATCCATTAAAGCAAAGGCCACTGATGTTTACCAAGTGTCTACTCCATTCTAAGTATGCATTTTCATGTACTCACAGCATCTTTTAGTATATATTATTATATGCACTTTTCAGATGAGGGAATTGAGACCCAGAAAGTTAGTTAACTTGTCCAAGGTCATATGATTGTAAGTTATAAGGGTAGAATTCAAACCTCTTTTCTAACTGTACATTTGCTATTATACTGTACTCCCACATAATAGTATTATGTTATTTTGTCTCCTGAAGAATAACAATGACTGCGTTGATGAGAATATTAACACACATGACAGTTCCCTTATAAATACATACATTAATGAAATAAGCTATTTTTTTAAAGTCTGATCAGGACAGCAAGCCCAAATCTCTTGACCTCCTAAAATTATTCCCATTCTGAGAACTTTTATTGATGAGACTGCCTAAAAACTTGGAAGACGTGATATGAAGCCTGGTCTAACTAATGGCAGGTGTGGGGAATGATGAAAGGTGGGAGGAGTTTACCAGTGAAGTGATTAACACTGGATTTTAAAAACAAGTTAACTCTCCTTAGGTGGGAAAGGATTTGGAAGACATACATGAATTTACTTCAATTTAATTTTGTAGCAACAACCTTGACCTTTCCCTCCTTCTTCATTGGTTCTGGTTTCCACAGCAATGTTCTTTTGTGGGTTTTATTCTTGCCTTACTAGCCTCTCCTTTTTAGCTGCTAGAAGCAACTTTTTTTCTCACCATCATTTCTCGTAGTGCGTCAGTCTCAGTTCTCTTACTTTCACTCTGTGTCATCTACTCCCAACCCAAGACAATTTACCTTAGTCTCGTGGATTTCAACGCCTTCTAAATGCTATTGACCTAAAATTTTATCTACCCTTTCCTGGTTTTTCCATTGAATTTCAGACTTACTAAATCTAATTACCTACTCTGTATCTAAGTGGGGCAATGCAAGTTTGGAAATAATAGGAGCTGTCTAAGCTGAAGATGTAAATTTGGGAGACAACCATTTAAAGATCCATGGGAACTGATGAGTTTGGAGAGGCAAGTTAGATTTCTTATATTATTCTAACTACAAAAATGCAGACATAAAACAATCTCACTGCTCACTCATATTACTTTATTTGAATACATGTAAATCTAATTAAGCTCTATAATGGTTATTTCTATTTGAAACAATTTTTTGTTTGTTTTAGAACCACTAGTTAGCATTCTAACCAATTTATGTATGAGAGAACAGATAAAATTACAACTTGGTATTATTACCAGTTCTTCAATTTTGTATGAAGCAGCAGGGATTCAACCTCCTATACCAAACATTGATCTGTTAAAGATCTAACAGATATAAATACTTGCAGGCAATGTGATTGGGTGAAGATGATTCATTCTGTGCGCTACATTTTAAATGAAATTCAGTGTCATGAAATCTACTCTTTTTTGAAATATACTTTCATTCATCCCTTCATTTGTCCACTCATTTCACTCATCCCTCATTTGTCCCCTCATTTATAATCCCCAAAATACATTTATTTTAAAGTTAGTTTACTTTTTAGGATGCATAGAAGTACTTGGTCTTCTGGTTCCTGAGTAGAGACTGCAGTAAGGGAGGGAGGAGGGCTGTGGAGGTACCCACACGTGGAAGAGTTTTAAAGTGCATCTCCGTCAGATGCTGACCTTCAAATTACATAATTAGAGGTGAGAGCTTCACAGTTTTACAGCTAGCAAATCTGAAAGCAGAGATACAGCAGCAAAATATTTTGTGTAACAACTTGAATGATTAAGATTAAATTATATATATTATTTTTATCTATGGTTAGCAATAAATTCTTATAACTTTTAAATATTTGCCTAACAAATGCATGTGTGGAATTTTACCTTTTCCTTTGGGGGTGATGAAAATGTTTTGGAACTTGACAGAGGTGGTGGTTGCCCAACACTGCGCTAAAGGCCTCTGAACTGTACACGTTTAAGTGATTCATTTTATGTTATGTGAATTTGCCCTCAGTAAAAAAAAAAAAGAAAAGAAAAAGTGTCACGCAGAGGAAAAAGATGAAATCAGTGTTTCAAATTTCTCTAGATTGTAAAAAACAAAAGTAAAAAAACCCTGTTTACATACAGGAAAGTATTTCTAAAGTACTTAGAAAACTGACCTCTCCACCAGAGATAAAATTTTCATAGCATATTCCCTCTAGCCAACCTAAGTCACTGCTTAATTAAAGCCCCAGATCCTCTATTATGTCTGCCTGGGAGCCTTTAAGCGCTTTCTTCAGTTAATTGCTGGAGCTAAGAATCCACTGGAGAGTGGCTTCCTTTTGCTACTCAAAGTTAGGAAGGTGGAGCCCAGGTGCCTTAATTTATCTGCCCATGGTCAAAGGGCTAGCAATCTGGTAAATGTCAGAAACAGCCGGCAGGACGCGGCCAGACGCTGCACTCAGAGACAGGTGGACGAAGGCTGCTAAAGAGATTTCACCCCGAGCGCTGCCTCGGCAGCGGCTGCATTTTGTGAACATGTTGCTAGCAAGCTTTAAGATGTGCTGGGTGAGCAGGTGGGTTGCACTTGACCCTCCCATGTCCCCTGGCAGAATTACAAAGCGCTCTTCTCTGGGGAGATGCTGCCTATCTTGCAGGTAAGGGTGGATTTAATCAGTCTTCCCATCTGCCCCTTTTTCAAAAATCCTTTGCTCAGTTTGGAAGATCTCTGACCCGGTAGAGATGAGCAGTGGGGGTGGATGTCATTGTATCCCCTTTAGCTTTGCTGAGTGAGGGGATACACCCCTATTTTATGGGTAATCACTCCTCTCATTGCCTGTCTCCCCTTTTTATTTTGTCTTTCCCCACCACCCCCCCGGAATAATTGAGAATGTAAATTATATAATTATAAAATATGTTCTGTTATTGAAATGTGATTTTTGGCTTAAGGTGTTTCCTCTTCTGGCATTAATGTTTGGTACTGTTATAGGTTTTGAATGAAAGAAAGTGTAGAGAGAGTGGGTATATTTGATTCCAACTTTAGAAAGCCTGTGGTTGCCCTTGGGCTGCTTCCTCCCGGAGAGCCCTTGCTCCGTATCTCACAGACTTAGAGCTGGGACAGTTTGCTGCCGCGATAAAGAGACCCAGTTACTTTCTTTTAAGGAAATTTGATGGCATATAACATAGTGATATACATGGTTACATATGTTTGGGTGCCCCCAGGGAGGGAAGTGGAAAGTTTGACAATCCTGCGTATGTTTTCAGATGTTGAAGTTCATGAACTCTAAAGGACCAGGTGTCAAAATGGTTTTGTTTATGTGGTTTGGGAAAATTACAGTCTAAATGTAAATACAATCTAGGCTATCTTGATTTGCTGAAATATGTGTAGGGCCTGATAAGACAAATACTTAATAAATGTCTTTCGAATAATGTAAATGCTACAACCTAGAATTTAGTAGATATGTCTAAACTGGAAGTAACTCATAGTTTAGTTTCTCTGTGACTTTCTCAGTGTGTATCAAAACACACAAAGTAGTCAAATTCCAAGTACTTGAAGATGAGTATAACAGCCCAGATCCTAGAATCTAAAGAATGTGCTTAATATATTCAATGGCACACATTTAAATGACAGATTTCCCCAAAATCATTAACTCAGAACACATCACTTCATAAAATATTTTATTCAACAGCAATCCTTAAACATGAATCCGTAGGATGAATTTTGGGATTGAAGATGAGAATAACAAGTGGGTATGCTGAAAGTTAATGGTGGATATTTTTTTCCCTATTGAGTCAACCAATTTTATAGGAAAGAACAGTGTCCGCCAAATTTAAAGAAAACAAATAAACCCTAAAATAGTATGGTTGCTTTGATTCAGTTGGCACTGAGATTTTCTAAGTAAAGGAAAGAACTGGGTGGACATATATTTGTGGTGAGAGGATAGTTTTAGGGTTTTTTTGTTGTTCTTTTGGTGGGTGTGATGGATTTCTTTTGCTGTCATAATTTGTGATGTGAATTGAATGTGGTAGAAGTGATGGCCCTTAAATTTTTTTGATGTGTATGTGTTTGTGTTTATGTGTGTATAGAGGTTATTTACTTTTCACATGAATGAAAGAATTTAAATAATATAGTGGATTTCTCCCAGTCAAGCACTTAGCTTTGAGGTTAGTATATATTTTTATAGGGCCCCGTTTCTCTCATGTATTTTAGATTAGATCTGCTTATGATGAAGTATTTTCTCATGATAGTGATTCGTTTAAGACACTAAACTAATTTCTTTATGGATTGGTTATATATGTGTATATGAAATTCCTACACTTGGCTTAATGTGATCTATTTAAAGTAACATGAAGACTACTGTTAAGTTTTGGTGAGAAATCTGAATATTGTGAGTGGCTACAGGAACCATAACTGAAGACAAGTAATATGTAGAGTGTAGACTGCTACTGTATTATCTAAGTTATGGATATGAAAGGTAAAGTATATTTATCTACACATACTACAATAAATCTTAACAGTAACTGGTATGCAGAGAACATTTGAAAGGTAGTCCTGGCCAGACACAAGTCATTTGGCAGTGGCCTTGCCTAGTATATATTTTCAGGCCTGTCTGCACAAAGATGCTGGCATGTTAACCATGATTTCTATTCCAGGTGATGGATTTCTATCCAAGTAAGTGAGTGACTAAATATTTTCCGGTGGAATCTAGGCACCATAAAATCACTGAAGCCAAATAAAAAAGTTGTCGACCTTTCTAAAATGTAATTATAATAGCTTTGCGTACCACTATGACAGGAGAAATATTTCCACTTAGATCACCAAATAATGGAATGGGTTGAACCTAATTGGGAAAAAAAAAAGGTAATACGAGTATGCTGCTAATATTTCTTTTTATCGGCAGTAATGAATGTCTTACTGTATTTTTATGAATTTCCAGAAAACTTCCTGGTCATTAACAATAACTGAATACACTGATTCCACATCCAACTCTATCAAAGAAAACAAATCCAATCTGAACCCACTGAAAACCCATGCCATCATCACTTCATCTCATTTATTCTACACAGAACCAGTTGAGAAACCGAACACTTCACATTAGTTTATTTGTGTTACCCTAAGCAATTAGAGATGAATATGCCTTCCCAAGCGATATAAATGTGAGGCTCCCTTTGTGGCAGGTTGTTTAAATTTACAACATAAAGCTAGCATTTCCATCTCCAATAAAATCCAAACAGACATTTAATTTTGGTGCATGACATTTCTGACTAAAATAGAGCCAGAAAAGGCTCTAGGACAGCTCTTATTGTTCATGAATTCGAACAAATTGGGGATCTGTGAATTTATAGCCAGGTTTTTCTGTACTATTGTTTAAAATAGCACACATGGAAAACACGCCATGGGTGTGTTGTAATTCAGCTTTAATGATGTAACACTTGGTTTCAGTCAGTTGTTGGAGGGCTGCAAGTGACATTGGTTTTGTGCTTCAGACGTTCCATGTAACTTAGCAATTATAGTAAGGCTTTCAATAATGGCTGTTGGCGGGATATCCGCAAGTGAAGTCATAGCAATTTTGAAAGAGAAAGCTAATAAAAATACACCTGCTTGTAGTGGAAAGTGAGCCTTTAATATCTCTGCTTTGAAGTTGGGCGAAGCCTTTGGTATTAACTAACAGATATTATGATGTAAGAATAATCCACTGCCCCAGGGGAGAGCAAGGTTGAAGTTACAAAAGACTGTTATTTTCTAATCACCTACTTTTCAGTCACTCTAATATCATGAAAGGAGAATAGAATGAGGTGATGTTTTTTTCTGAAATACCTCGAAGATATTACTGTTTGAAAGCAAATCGTAATTGTAAATATACAAGCTAGCACATACATATTCCTTAAACTAGTCAACAAGGGCATAAATAACACTTTTTAGTAAGTGTGTTTTTGTTGTCAGAGACTTCAGAATGATGTGAAATTTTACATTATAATATATCACTTCAAGATGACGTTTAAAGTTTCAAATTTTGCTTTATGAGTTTTTCTTTCTCCTTCCTACTTTTCCCTGGCCACTTCTAAAGTCATTTATTTATAGTTCTTTACATGTAAAAAAAAATGAGAAAATAAAGGTGTTTGTGAAGCTTCCTTTTACATCATTTGGAGTATTACTGCTCTCAGGAATCCTCTTTGTGATATGGGAAATTAATTTCCTCTGTTGTTCACTTGCTTCCTTCACACTTACTTGGGCTTACTTGTAGTCTATAGTAACTTTAATGGGAAATTTAAAACATTGAGTCCATAATAAATGCTGATATATTGACATCACTGGAAGAAGAGATATTTAAGGAATAAATACAGTTGGAATTTGGAAATTCTGCAGAGAAAAATGACTATTAAGTACCATACTACACTTACTTTTACCACTTTTCCTGATACTTATTGCAATAATATTTTTAACTCTTAAGTGTGATGTCTAGATTAGTGTGAAATAATTTGTACAATCAATATTTTTCCAAGTGCTTTAAATATGGATGGTTTTCTGTAGTCATTTTCTCTACAAGTGAATTTTTGAACCCATGGCAGTAACTTTCTTTTTTTTTCTTCTCTTTTTTTTTTCCTTTTCAATTCAGTAGTGCATCTCAATAGAGAGTATCAAGTAACCCAAAGGGTATACATTAGCACTTGTCAGGGCCACATCAACATGCTAAGCACATTGAAACTTATTACCAAGTTCAAAGAGAGTATATGGACTCTAAATCCCTTGTTAATGTGGTAAAGCATCATCATCAACGTGTTTGTTTTATTGAAAGGAAGTTACATTTTATTTCTCATTTATGAAATGGACTTTGATGTTTCTTTAAGCCAGAGGGATTTTTTTCCGCAGTTCATTTACTATATCAGCTAAGTGCACTCTTGTTAGAGAATGAGAAGTCTTTTTTGGGGGAAAGGAATAGAGTTGTTTTCTCTATAGAATTTCAGTGTGTAATTTGCATTTAACTTTGAAAGTGGATTGTTGTTGCGTCTTGACACCTGCTGAGATGAGTATCCATTTCAGGCTACAAAGTGGGGCTCTGAAATAAATATCAGCAAGCTTGTTCAATTTTTTCAGCTGTGTCATCACATTAGTACGAGATATTATGGTAAAATAGAATTGAACTCAATTTTCTGGTTGTATGTTTGGACTATAAGCTTTTCCTTATGTATGCATAAGTATGCATCAAGAATTTCTATTGCCAGAGAGATTCCAAGGATTAAAAAAGGGAAACTGATCAATTTAACACTCATATGCCCAGAAAGCATCATGTAATTTATACCACAATGTGAGACATTGGTATTATTCTGTAATATCTGCCAGAGGATCGAGAGGTGACATATAGTTTTAAATATCATTATGTAACAAAAATGTAAAATGTATTTTTATTTTGGTAATGAATATAAATATAAATTATTTGGGTAAATCATTTTATTTTGAATAATAGTAGTTATTTATTAAGCCCCAACTAAGTACCAGGCACTCTCTTGGGCCCCTGGCTTCATTTAGTTTATCTCATTTCATATTAACTATTCTTGGAATTTTACAGAATGGCCTTGTTTCGTATTTTGACTTGCCCAAGGTCATATAACTAATAAGCGGAAAAATCAGGATATCAGGTTAGGATGGGCCAGAAGCTGGAGGCGAGGTAGGCAAGGGAAAATGAGGTAAAATATCGGAAAGAGGATATAAGGAGAGAATATATTAAAGAAAAATGTAAGTGAAGTACACGGAATCCAGTGCCTGAAGATGTGGTCTTTTAAAATTTTTGTGAGAGTTCCTGATAAGAGAGATTTTGGTCTCAGGGGTGCTTTTGACAGTTGAAATCCATTCAGTTCCTCATGTTTGCTGCGTTCCTATGATAAACCAGAAGCAGGCACAGAGTAAACTCTCAGTAACAAAGAGAGGAGTCCTGACAGGGAGGAAGATGCCAGTGTCCAGTGAAGGTGTATATTAATCAACATTTTTTGCTCACAAAAAGACTGACATCATTTTTTTTGTTTAGTGCAGTCTTCTGTGTCTTTTAGGACCCCAGGCTCCTTCCATCTTATGGTTTCTCCTCCCTCTCTTCTGAAGGAAGAGTAGAAGGGGAGGAGAAGATTGTCCACTAGAGGGCTTTAGGCCATGGTGGAAGCAGCACATATAACCTCTCCTCCCGTTTCATTGTCAGGACTTAGTCAGATGGCCATTCTTAATTAAACATGAGGCTGAAAAATACGATCAAGCCTAACAAGAGACAGCTATGTTTTAGCGAACACTTAGTCTTGGCTATAAGTTGCAAAAATCTATATGGTAGCAGAGCCTGTCCTGAGAGAGGTCTCTCTGTGTTTTTTGCTGTGTTTAAGCACCAGCCCCACCTCTCCCCCCTGCCCCAACATACAATTTTAATAGCACCTTTCGCAATCTTTTTAAGCACATACTGTGTGCTAGTCACTATACTGACCTCTTGGTTTACATTTCTTCATTTTATCCCCATAACAATTCCATAAGATATGTTACTCATGTTATAGTTATTTTGGCTACATAACAAGATATGCTAAATCTTAGTGGCTTAACAGTAGCAATCATTTATATTCTCATAGCTCCTTTGGGTCAGGAATTCAGGGAAGGCTTAGCTGGGCAGTCATTACTTAGCTGGGAGTCTATCTCTGCTGCAGTGGCAGTCATATGTTGGCTGGAGTTGAAGTCATCTAAAGGCTTGACTAGGACTGGAGGTCTTACTTCCAAGGCTTGAAAGATGAAACCGGTCATGGACTTGGTAACTTCAGTTCCTCTGTATCAGCCTGTCTTCTTGCTTGCTTAAATGTCTTTAAAACATGGCTTCTGGGTTGCCCAGAGTGAACAATCTAAGAGGTGAGGGGAGAAGCTGTTAATGCCTTTTATGACTAATTTGGAAGTCACACAATATCACTTCACCGTATTCTGTGGGTCACACGGCCAATCCTGATTCATTGTGGGAGGATCTTTTATATAACAGGATGACTACCAGAGGGATAGATCACTGGGATCATTTTGCAGGTTGATTCATACACTTCCATTTAGGAGGTAAGGATGGTGAGGCTTAAATAAAGGAAGGTTAAGTGTATTGCTCAAGGTCACATAATTAGCAAGCCCATACCTGCACACAGAATGTTTGGCTTTAAAATTCATACTATTAACAATGAAAATACATGTCACTATGAGCAGATAAAGTACGTACGCATGTGTTTCTCCCAGAAAAAAATATGTGCAGCCAGTAAGCACAAACAGAAGCTAAAGCTACTATAGAAATTCAAATAGTTCAAATTTGAAATAAAGGGAGTGCTTAGTATCAGAAAAGCTCAGAACTTTCTTGCAACTCAGGTCTAGAAATTACAACATAAATGATTATCAAAATATTCTTTTTCCATACATACATATTGTATTAGTAAGTCATCAGTTCCTTTCTGGGTATTGAAATTAGCAGAGGAGGAGGGACTAGGTGAGGATTATAGTTAGAGTTGAATTTCAACCTTACCAAAAGCCCCTTTCTGGAGCCGGGACAATTGCTCCTATTTTTTTCTCCTCCCCCAAAGATAAAGTTAACTCTTATCAACGGTTTTAAAGTGAAGCACAATTAGGCTGTGAGCCTAGGATTCTATTTTCTTAGACTATTTGTAAGTAGGTTGGCAGATGGATAATACTGTGAAATCCAGCTTATCATTGGTGATTACAATAAAAAGAATATGATGTTTAAACATTAATAGTCTCAAAAAGTTAAGAAATTGTTGTATAATGTCTTGTCGTTAAATTTAGTGTATCAAAAATAAATGATGCCATGCAATTCCATATGTTAGTGACATTTCCCCCTCCACCAGTCCATAAGCTACTCGAGCACAAGATACATGTCTCGTTTTATTTTCAGTCTCTGACATTACGTACAGAGTTAATACTCCACTAACTTTCGCGAGCTGCATCTTCACTCTCTACCAAACTCAACAAGAAAAGACATTCATGGAAGTGAATCTCCCTTATGCTCCTCCAGCAAATAGCATCCAAACTCCCACAGGAGAGTTTGAATCTGAAGCTACCGCTTCCTGTCCCATGATCACTCTGTTTCCCTTTCTGTAAAATGGAAAGTCAGGGACATTGGTTTTGAGAGGATTAAATAGGATAATGAAGTTAATGAAGAGAACATTTCTAATACAGATAACAGTAAGTGACAACTGTAGTGACTATATAAAAATGGTACCTGCTAGTTGCTAGGTTATTCCACTCTGAAAGTAAAGATATATTTGAATCGTTCTTCTGTCATTTTCATTTCAGAAACAAATGTTTTTCCTTCAGGCAAGTACTCATTGTTTACCTGGCCCCAGGCTTCTTGATTATAGTCAATGTCTTGTCACGCTTTTTAGGAACTTCCAATTAGTTGTGGAGGTTTTCTCCCTCTGCCCTATCAAACTTTAACTGGAGATCCTCATGACCTCTCTTCTTATATTTCTGAAATTTTTAATAACTTGTTTTTATTAGCCGTTATTTAAGTCATTGAAAAAAATGCTTAGTGGGCATAACTGTGTGCCAGGAATTTTCTTAGTTTCTAGAGGTATGTCAGAAACAATACAAACAAAAACCAAAGCCCTCAGGGGGCTAACATTTTAGTAAAGAAAGAAAGACTGTAGAAATAGTTTAACAAAATACACCATGTGTTACATAGTGATAAGTCAGATGTGAGGAATAACAAAACAAGGGAAGTGAAGAGGGAACTGGGGAGGGAAGGACTGCAAGAGATGTGTGTGTTCCAGTAAACTCTCAGCAAACACCTGAAAAAGGTACAGGTGCAAACCATACAGTTATTTTAGGAAACAGGAGTCCAGGCAGAGAGAAAGGATAATTCTAAACCCTGCTATGAGAGGATGATTGGTGTGTTCAAGGAAGAGCTATAAGACCAATGGGACTGGAAAGGATGGATGGAAGGAGAGAGGAGTAGAAGATGTGTCGAAGAAGTAACATGGGAACAGAGTTTATCAAGACTTATTGGCTAGTATTAGGGATACATGGGAAAATATTGGAAATTTTTGAGCAGAAGAGTAATGTGATATGACTTAACCTTTCAAAAATCACTCGAGGTGGTGCAGTGGTTAAGAATCCACCTGCCGATGCAGGGGACACGGGTTCTGGGAAGATCCTGGTCTGGGAAGATCCTACATGCCACAGAGCAACTAAACCTGTGCACCACAACTACTGAGCCTGTGCTCTAGAGCCCGTGAGCTACAACTACTGAGTCGGTGAGCCACAACTACTGAAGCCCACGCGCCAAGAGCCCATGCTCTCCAACAAGAGAAGCCACCACAATGAGAAGCTGGTGCACCGCGACGAAGACCCAACACAGCCAATAAATTAATTGATTAAATTTTTAAAAAATCACTTGAAAACTTAGCTTTAAAAGGAATATTGATTGACTATTTTGAAGTAAAAGCATATGAGTTTCCTTCGCCTGTGTAAAACCCTCAGTGACTGCTTCTGGGCATCAGGCTTAGTATAAGATCCTTTTTGATTAGCTTCTCCAACGCCAGATTTTTCTTTCAGTTATCCTGGTATCTTCCTCTTTGAAGGAATGCATTTTTCAGAGTTACTCTAGCCTGAGTACAGGCTACTCATGTGGGAAATAGCTCCTTCCCTTGTTCTTCAGTGACAATCCTCTTTTTAAAATTTGCCCGAATTTTTAATAGCTTAAGAAATCAGCTTACCATTGTCTCATGGAGGCCTCTACTCTCTCGCTCCTACTTCCAAACTATATACACCCCAAAGGTAGATAACCTTCCTGTAGTAGCGCGTTGTAGTTTATATTTCCTATATCATTGTGCTATAATTGTCTCTTTTCTACCCTTTTCTTTTGCATTAAACTCCTAAGTTTCATAACTGAGTTGCAATAAAGGATATGCAGCCTCCTTAACTCAGTGGCTGACACACTGTTGGTGCTGAACAAATGATCTTTGCATGTGAGCAAGTGAGGCTCCAGGAAGATGCATTAGGCTAAGTCTGGTCATCCGTACACTTGCTCCTTTTCTTTCTGGAATTCAGGTTCAAGTAGTCTTTTTGGTAGCTGATACAGTCTCCCTATCCCAAGGTGTTTTGTCTCCTCAAACACTGGTTCCTCCTTCTTCTCTGATCTCTAGCCTCAAGGATTTTTCATTTTTAGTGTTCTTTCTCCTAATTGCAAATATAAAACAGAAAATATAGGTGGTCTTCAACAGAAATATAGGTGTTCAACAGAGAAGGTGACTTCAACAGAGAAGTCACAAAACATTTCTTCCATACATAGTAAGTTGAGAACAGAGCTGAGTTGCTATGTGTATTCTAGGCAGTTAACTAGACCTACTCTTAAGCTAAGAGGTTCATTCCTGTACAAGGGCTTCATAACACTACAAATTTCTCAATTATGCTTTGCCTCAGCATAATTACAAATACTAAACATTGTGAACTTTCAGGATTGATCAAAAAGAATTGAAATAATTTACATTAAATCCACAAAAGCCAAAATTCTATTCTCTGGAACGTTGTAAACTTTGCAGCATTTCACAAAATCTTTCCTATGTTAGTGCTGGGACTACAGTTTTTAAATCTTTTCCAAGATAATACCTGGCAGTCTGACAAGTTGAATTACTGAAGGCAGGATGCAGCAAATCTCTTGTTTTTTTTCTTTTTCGCCATACCTGTTGCACACACAGAAACCCTTCTCCTATGATTACCCTACTTCCCAGAGGCCTAAAGATGCAACCCACAACAAATGGATGGTATCTGTTTGTCTCAAGTAGGCCATTTGCATTTTTGAAGTTGATGTCCATTCCAAAGTGGTGATCCTAGAGTTTTGTCATCTCCTCACAAGAGAGAAGGCCACTTCTTTAAGTGAAATCATTATAACCACATGTAACAGATACTATATGATCAAGATCAAGAATGAATGTTTCATATGATCAGTCGGTTCAGAAAAAAATAAGAAAAATGGAGGTAGAATAATCTTTAAAGCATTATTGAAAGCTCTGGAGAAGTCTTTGCACAACAGATAGAACATTGAGAGGCAGGTATACAAGTAAAGAGGTCTGTGGGTTTTGTGTTGGAGAATCTATATTCAGGAAAGGAGACTCTAAAGAGACAAAGTAATGTCAACTTAGAATTAATTTACATTTTGCCAGGATACTACAGGCTAAAAATCGCCTATTTTGCCTTCCCTCCATTCATATTAAACTGCTCTATGTCAGTTTCTAAGTAATGAAATATGGCCAAATGTAAACTTGGTGAGAATTTTGCCGTATAGATGCCCAGGCTCCATCTAGTGGCAGAAGGTAACTGTAAGTTTTTACCATTTTCCCAGAGCCTTAAAAAAATATATTTAATAGAGTTTGCATCTTGAGGACACTATGAATTAAGTTTTATATTCTTTCTAAGAAACAGTAATATCCAAGGTTAAAAACTTGTTTCCACCATATTAGTTTTGTACCACTTCTAATGAGACTATTTTATTTCTTCTGCTTTATAAAATTTAACCTACACAGTAATTACAATGAATATCCATTTTTGTAAGTTTTTGTTCTTTTGGTTTCTTCATTTTTTTTTTGTCATTCAAGAGGACAAACACAAATTGCACAATCAAGCTAAGATGCCATAAATTGTCTCATGGTTCAAAAAATTATAAAGCTTATGAACAAAAAATAATAATAAATTAATGAAACAATGATATAATTAAAGAAAGTTAGAACTGGGTGAAAAATCTAAGTTGACTAGCTAAAAGTGAGATACGAAGTGGTAAAGTACAATACTATATTTTCAATTTAAGCATTTTACTTCTTACATGGTATTTCTTTCAGTGTATTGAGTTGTTATTTTCTCCTGTTTCAACAGTTTTTTCCTTAAATATATTTTAAAGTCCTGATGAATTAAGGTATTGTCATTTACCTGTGTGTACATACATATGATTGTGTGTGTGTGTGTGTGTGTGTGTGTGTGTGTGTGTGTGTGTGTAGGGTGTTTTACTCTTTATCAGATCAGTTTGGATGTGAATTTTGTGAGGGAAGTTAGTTTAAAAAAACAGTTATCTTACCAGCTTTTTATAGTAAATTTTAATCTGAGATTAAATTAAATTATGTATTAAATTTTACATATAAATACTAAACATATACTTGTTAATATTTATAATTACGTATATCTGAAAATATTAGATAAAATAGATACAATTTATTCACTTCTAAAACCTTCCCAATAAAAGTGTCATTGCAAATTTAACATGCATTTTGGTTTGGATATAAAATCTGAGCATCTCTGCGTAAGACCAACTCTATATATCTATTATAAAAGATTGGGAGTATTTCAGTATCCTACCTCAATATTTCAGTAGGTTGCTGTAGCATGGAATCAGAGATATATCAATTGTTTAAATAAAGAAACCATGAAGAACAACAAATGTTTTTAAATAAAACTGGAAAAATCAGTATAATTTGACAGCATCCCTCCTACCATCTCCATATTAAATATTCGTATTGTACACACTGTATTTTTCCTCTCAGTTTTTCTCTTACCCCCTTAAAAGGAAGGTAATGGGATTTCTCCCATGATGGTTATTATTTTCCCAGTATGCCTTCCTCTAATTCTTTCATATCAAAGAATTAAAAAACAAAATAATACAAATATATATACAAAAACTTGAACAGTCAATTAATTCGTTTCTGACTATTGGAACACATTCTTAAGGTAAATTGCCTGTACCGGTGCAGATTATTTAATAAATTTGTTCTGCTCTTAACTATACTATGAAAACCAAGATTTTTCTTTATCAATATATTTGCTTATCGTCTTTTTATATTGGAAGTTTAAAAGAGTTCTTATTACTCCAAAGATTGTACTATTCTTGAAGTATGAGGTTTTTATTTAAGCATTAGGTATGCCTAATTTCTATTCTTTAATTGTTTTTTAGGTTATACAGGTTAATCTTCATAGTTATGTGTATATGGCTTACTATTTTCTTTACACAAAAAAAAGTTAATATAGTATATTTAAATCAGAATTTACCAGTCCTGATAACTTGTGCTTTTACTCTCTTCACCTCTTACTGGCCCATTCCTATCCCATTTGGTATGACATACTTCTGACAATTTTTCATTAAGATTCATAAAGTGTATTTGATTTTTCAATTGACATTTGCTAATGATGTGTTATTGCATTTTTCTTATTAAACATATATTTCTATTCAACGAGGAAATAAAGTTTCCTGTAGTAATTAAAAATTTTTTAACATCTTTATTGGAGTACAGTTTCTTTTCAATGTTGTGTTAGTTTCTGCTGTATAACAAAGTGATTCAGCTATATGTATACATATATCCCCATATCCCCTCCTTCTTGCATCGCCCTCCCACCCTCCCTATACCACCCCTCTAGGTGGTTGCAAAGCACCGAGCTGATCTCCCTGTGCTATGCAGGTGCTTCCCACTAGCTATCTGTTTTACATTTGGTAGTGTATATATGTCCATGCCACTCTCTCACTTTCTGCCAGCTTACCCTTCCCCCTCCCCATATCTTCAAGTCCATTCTCTACATCTGCGTCTTTATTCCCGTCCTGCTCATAGGTTCATCAGAACCTCTTTTTTTTTTTTTAGATTCCATATATGTGTGTTAGCATACGGTATTTGTTTTTCTCTTTCTGACTTCACTCTGTATGACAGACTCTAGGTCCATCCACCTCAATACAAATAGCTCAATTTCATTTCTTTTTATGGCTGAGTAATATTCCATAGTATATATGTGCCACATCTTCTTTATCCAACCTAAGTTGATGGACACTTAGGTTGCTTCCATATCCTGACTATTGTAAATGGTGCTACAATGAACATTGTGGTACATGACTCTTTGAATTATGGTTTCCTCAGGGTCTGTGCCCAGTGGTGGGATTGCTGAGTCATATGATAGTTCTATTTTTAGTTTTTTAACGACCTACATACTGTTCTCCATTGTGGCTATATCAATTTACATTCTCACCAACAGTGCAAGAGAGTTCCCTTTTCTCAACACCGTCTCCAACGTATATTGTTTGTAGATTTCTTGATGATGGCCATTCTGACCGATGTGAGGTGATACCTTGTAGTTTTGATTTGCATTTCTCTAGTGATTAGTGATGTTGAGCATCCTTTCATGTGTTTGTTGGCAACTGTATATCTGCTTTGGACAAACGTCTATTTAGATCTTTTGCCCATTTTTGGATTGGGTTGTTTGTTTTTATGATATTGAGCTGCATGAGCTGCTTATATATTTTGGAGATTAATCCTTTGTCAGTTGCTTCATTTGCAAATATTTTCTCCCATTCTGAGGGTTGTCTTTTCCGTCTTGTTTATGGTGTCCTTAGCCGTGCAAAAGCTTTTGAGTTTCATTAGGTCCCATTTGTTTATTTTTGTTTTTATTTCCATTTCTCTAGGAGGTGGGTCAAAAAGGATCTTGCTGTGATTGATGTCATAGAGTGTTCTGCCTATGTTTTCCTCTAAGAGTTTGATGGTGTCTGGCCTAACATTTAGGTCTTCTTTTTTTTTTTTTTGTGGTATGCGGGCCTCTCACTGCTGTGGTCTCTCGTGTACGGGGCACAAGCTCCGGACACGCAGGCTCAGCGGTCATGGCTCACGGGCCCAGCCACCCCGCGGCATGTGGGATCCTCCGGGACCACGACACGAACCAGTGTACCCTGCTTCGGCAGGCAGACTCTCAACCACCGTGCCACGAGGGAAGCCTTTCTCTTTTTTTAACATCTTTATTGGAGTATAATTGCTTTACAGTGGTGTGTTACTTTCTGTTTTATAACAAAGTGAATCAGTTATGCATATACATATGTTCCCATATCTCTTCCCTCTTGTGTCTCCCTCCCTCCCACCCTGCATATCCCACCCCTCGAGGTGGTCACAAACTACCAAGCTGGTCTCCCTGTGTTATGTGGCTGCTTCCCACTAGCTATCTATTTTACGTTTGGTTGTGTATATATGTCCATGCCACTCTCTCACTTTGTCACAGCTTACCCTTCCCCCACCCCATATCCTCAAGTCCATTCTCTAATAGGTCTGTGTCTTTATTCTCATCTTAACCCTAGGTTCTTCATGACCTTTTTTTTTTTTCCTTAGGTTCCATATATATGTGTTAGCATACGGTATTTGTTTTTCTCTTTCTGACCTACTTCACTCTGTATGACAGACTCTAGGTCCATCCACCTCACTACAAATTTCTCAATTTCGTGTCTTTTTATGGCTGAGTGATAATCCATTGTATATATGTGCCACATCTTCTTTATCCATTCATCTGATGATCGACACTTAGGTTGCTTCCATGTCCTGGCTATTGTAAATAGAGCTGCAGTGAACATTTTGGTACGTGACTCTTTTTGAATTATGGTTTTCTCAGGGTATATGCCCAGTAGTGGGATTGCTGGGTCGTATGGTAGTTCTATGTTTAGTTTTTTAAGGAACCTCCCTACTGTTCTCCATAGTGGCTGTATTAATTTACATTCCCAGCAACAGTGCAAGAGGGTTCCCTTTTCTCCACATCCTCTCCAGCACTTATTGTTTCTAGAGTTTTTTGATGATGGCCATTCTGACCAGTGTCAGATGATATCTCATTGTAGTTTTGATTTGCATTTTTCTAATGATTAATGATGTTGAACATTCTTTCATGTGTTTGTTGGCAATCTGTATATCTTCTCTGGAGAAACTTTTATTTCGGTCTTCTGCCCATTTTTGGATTGGGATGTTTGCCTTTTGTTATTGAGCTGTATGAGCTGCTTGTGAATTTTGGAAATTAATCCTTTGTCAGTTGCTTGATTTGCAAATATTATCTCCCATTCTGAGGGTTGTCTTTTGGTCTTGTTTATGGTTTCCTTTGCTGTGCAAAAGCTTTGGATTGGAAGAATCAACATTGTGAAAATGAATCTACTACCAAACGCAAGCTACAGATTCAATGAAATCCCTATCAAACTACCACTGGCAGTTTTCATAGAACTAGAACGAAAAATTTCACAATCTGTATGGAAACACAAAAGACCCCGAATAGCCAAAGCAATCTTGAGAACGAAAAATGGAGCTGGAGGAATCAGGCTCCCTGACTTCAGAGTATACCACAAAGCTACAGTTATCAAGACAGTATGGTACTGGCGCAAAAACAGGAATATAGATCAATGGAACAGAATAGAAAGCCCAGAGATAAACCCACGCACATATGGTCCCCTTATCTTTGATAAAGGAGGCAAGAATATAGAGTGGAGAAAAGACAGCCTCTTCAATAAGTGGTGCTGGGACAACTGGACAGCTACATGTAAAAGTATGAAATTAGATCACTCCCTAACACCAAACATAAAAATAAACTCAAAATGGATTAGAGACCTAAATGGATGGCCAGACACTATAAAACTCTTAGAGGAAAACGTAGACAGAACACTCTATGACATAAATCACAGCAAGATCCTTTTGACCCACCTCCTAGAGAAATGGAAATAAAAACAAAAATAAACAAATGGGACCTAATGAAACTTAAAAGCTTTTGCACAACATTTAGGTTTCCTCCATTCTATTTCCAAGACTTTGGTCAACATTACTATCATTACTCTGAATTCTTTTTCAGGTAGACTGTCTATTCCCTCTCCATCTGTTTGTACCATCTTTAATTTCTTTCTTCAGTGTCTTATAGTTTTCTGCATACAGGTCTTTTCTCTCCTTAGGTAGGTTTATTCTTAGGTATTTTATTCTTTTTGTTGCAGTGGTAAATGGGAGTGTTTCCTTAATTTCTCTTTCAGATTTTTCATTGTTAGTGTATAGGAATGCAAGAGATTTCTGTGCATTAATTTTGTATCCTGCTACTTTACCAAATCCATTGATTAGCTCTAGTAGTTTTCTGGTAGCATCCTTAGGATTCTCTATATATAATATAATGTCATCTGCAAACAGTGACAGCTTTACTTTTTCTTTTCCAATTGGGATTCCTTTTTTTCTTTTTCTTCTCTGATTGCTGTGGCTAAAACTTCCAAAATTATGTTGAATAATAGTGGTGACAGTGGACAACCTTGTCTTCTTCCTGATCTCAGTGGAAATGGTTTCAGTTTTTCACCATTGAGAATGATGTTGGCTGTGGGTTTGTCACATATGGCCTTTATTTCTTTGAGGTAGATTACCTCTATGTCTACCTTCTGGAGAGTTTTTATCATAAATGCATGTTGAATTTTGTCAAAAGCTTTTTCTGCATCTATTGAGATTATCATATGATTTTTATTCTTCAATTTGTTAATATGGTATATCACATTGATTGATTTGTGTAAATTGAAGGATCCTTGCATTCCTGGGATAAACCCTACTTGATCATGGTGTATGATCCTTTTAATGTGCTCTTGGATTTTGTTTGCTAGTATTTTGTTGAGGATTTTTGCATCTATGTTCATCGGTGATACTGGTCTGTAGTTTTCTTTTTTTGTGATGTCTTTGTATGGTTTTGGTATCAGGGTGACGGTGGCCTTGTAGAATGAGTTTGGAAGTGTTCCTCCCTCTGCTATATTTTGGAAGAGTTTGAGAAGGATAGGTGTTAGCTCTTCCCCAAATGTTTGATAGAATTCGCCTGTGAAGCTAACTTGTCTTGGGCAGGAAGTCACCTTGTCATGGGTTTGTTGCAAGATTTTTAATCACAGTCTCAATTTCAGTGCTTGTGATTGGTCTGCTTATATTTTCTGTTTCTTCCTGGTTCAGTCTCAGAAGGTTGTGCTTTTCTTAGAATTTTTCCATTTCTTCCAGGTTGTCCATTTTATTGGCATATAGTTGCTTGTAGTAATCTCTCATGACCCTTTGTATTTCTGCAGTGTCAGTTGTTACTTCTCCTTTTTCATTTCTAATTCTATTGATTTGAGTCTTGTCCTTTTTTTTCTTGATGAGTCTGGCTAATGGTTTATCAATTTTGTTTTTCTTCTCAAAGAACCAGCTTTTAGTTTTATTGATCTTTGCTAATGTTTCCTTCATTTCTTTTTCATTTATTTTTGATCTGATGTTTATGATTTCTCTCTTTCTGCTAACTTTGGGAGTTTTTGTTCTTTCTGTAATTGCTTTAGGTGTAAGGTTAGGTTGTTTATTTTAGATGTTTCTTGTTTCTTGAGGTAGGATTGTATTGCTATAAGCTATCCTCTTAGAACTGCTTTTGTTGTATCCCATAGGTTTTGGGTCGTTGTGTTTTCATTGTCATTTGTTTCTAGGTATTTTTTGGTTTCCTCTGATTTTTTCAGTGATCTCTTGGTTATTTAGTAGTTTATTGTTTAGCCTCCATGAGTTTGTATTTTTTACAGAATTTTTCCTGTAACTGATGAGTACTCTCATAGCATTGTGGTCAGAAAAGATACTTGATATGATTCTAATTATCTTAAATTTACCAAGGCTTGATTAGTGACCCAAGTTATGATCTAGCCTAGAGAATGTTCCATGAGCACTTGAGAAGAAAGTGTACTCTGTTGTTTTTGGATGGAATGTCCTATAAATATCAATTAAGTCCATCTTGTTTAATGTATCATTTAAAGCTTGTGTTTACTTATTTTCATTTTGGATGATCTGTCCATTGGTGAAAGTGGGTGTTAAATTCCTCTACTATTATTGTGTTACTGTTGATTTCCCCTTTTATGGCTGTTAGCATTTGCCTTATGTATTGAGGTGCTCCTATGTTGGGTGCATAAATATTTACAATTGTTATATCTTCTTCCTGGATTGATCCCTTGATCATTATGTAGTGTCCTTCTTTGTCTCTTATAATAGCCTTTATTTTAAAGTCTGATACAAGAATTGCTACTCCAGCTTTGTTTTGATTTCCATTTGCATGGAATATCTTTTCTATCCCCTCACTTTCAGTCTGTATGTGTCCCTAGGTCTGAAGTGGGTCTCTTGTAGACAGCATATATAGGGGTCTTGTTTTTTATCCATTCAGCCCATCTATGACTTTTGGTTGGAGCATTTAATCCATTCACATTTAAGGTAATTATCAATATGTATGTTCGTATTACCATTTTCTTAATTGTTTTGGGTCTGTTTTTGTAGTTCTTTTCCTTCCCTTGTGTTTCCTGCCTAGAGAAGTACTTTAACATTTGTTGTAAAGCTGGTTTGGTGCTGTTGAATTCTCTTAGCTTTTGCTTGTCTGTTAAGGTTTTTATTTCTCCATCGAATCTGAATGAGATCCTTGCTGGGTAGAGTAATCTTGGTTGTAGGTTTTTCCCTTTTGTCACTTTAAATACGTTCTGTCATTCCTTTCTGGCTTGCAGAATTCCTGCTGAAATTTCAGCTGTTAACCTTATGGAGATTCCCTTGTATGCTATTTGTTGCTTTTCTCTTGCTACTTTTAATATTTTTTCTTTGTATTTAATTTTTGAAAGTTTGATTAATATGTGTTTTGGTGTGTTCTCCTTGGATTTATCCTGTATGGGACTCTCTGTGCTTCCTGGACTTGACTATTTCCTTTCCCATGTTATGGAAGTTTTCAACTATAATCTCTTCAAATATTTTCTGTCCCTTTTGATTTTCTCTTCTTTTTGTGGGACCCCTATAATTCGAATGTTGGTGCGTTTAATGTTGTCCTGAGGTCTCTGAGACTGTCCTCAATTCTTTTCATTCTTTTTTCTTTATTCTGCTCTGTGGTAGTTATTTCCACTATTTTATCTTCCAGGTCACTTATCTGTTCTTCTGCCTCATTGTTCTGCTATTGATTCCTTCTAGAGAATTTTTAGTTTCATTTATTGTGTTGTTCATCATTGTTTGTTTGCCCTTTATTTCTTCTAGGCGCTTGTTAAGCATTTCTTGTATTTTCTCCATTCTATTTCCAAGATTTTGGTCATCATTACTATCATTACTCTGAATTCTTTTTCAGGTAGACTATTTCCTCTTCATATGTTTGGTTTGGTGGGTTTTTACCTTGCTCGTTCATCTGCTGCATATTTCTCTGTCTTCTCATTTTGTTTAACTTATTGTGTTTGGGGTCTCCTTTTCGCAGACTGCAGGTTTGTAGTTCCCATTGTTTTTGGTGTCTGCCCCCAGTGGGTGAGGTTGGTTCAGTGGCTTGTGTAGGCTTCCTGGTGGAGGGGACTGGTGCCTGTGTTCTGGTTGGTGGGGCTGGATCTTTTCTCTCCGGTGGGCAGGACCACATCCTGTGGTGTGTATTGGGGTGTCTATGACCTTATTATGATTTTAGGCAGTCTCTTTGTTAATGGGTGGGATTGTGTTCCTGTCTTACTGTTTGTTTGGCATGGGGCGTCCAGCACTGGAGCTTGCTGGCCATTGGGTGGAGCTGGGTCTTGGCATTGAGACAGAGATCTCTGGGAGAGCTGTCACCAATTGGTCCAATGTCCTGAACTCGGCTCTCCCACCTCAGAGTCTCAGTCCTGACGTCAGGCCAGAGCACCAAGACCCTGTCCGCCACATGGCTCAGAACAAAAAGAAGAGATAACTAAATTAATTAATTAATTAATAAAAATTAAAAAGTAATAAATAAAAAAATTAAGAAAATTATTAACATAAAAAATAATTTTAAAAAAGAGAGAGCAACCAAACCAATAAACAAATCCACCAGTGATAACAAGTGCTAAAAACTAAACTAAGAGAAACATAAATATCAGAAACAAATCAGTCATAGACAGGAAACCGCAAGTGTACATTTGCTCCTAAAGCCCACCGCCTCAATTTTGGGACACTTCGTTGTCTCTTCAGGTATTCCACACATGAAGGGTACATCAAGTTGCTTGTGGGGATTTAATCTGCTGCTACTGAGGCTGCATGGAGAAATTTCCCTTTCTGTTCTTTGTTCCCACAGCTCCTGGGGTTCAGCTTTGGTTTTGGCTCCGCCTCTCTTTGTAGGTCGCCCTCAGGCATCTGTTCCCTGCCCGCACAGGACAGGTTTAAAGCAGCGGCTGATTAGGGGCCTCTGGCTCCTTCAGGTCAGGGGGAGGGAGGGGTACGGAATGCAGGGTGAGCCTGCGGCAGCAGAGGCCAGCATGACTTTACAATAGCCTGAGGTGCGCCGTGTGTTCTCCCGGGGAAGTTGTCCCTGGATCCCGGGACCCTGGCAGTGGCGTTCTGCACAGGTTCCTGGGGGGGTATGGATAGTGACCTGTGCTCGCACACAGGATTCTTGGTGGCTGCAGCAGCAGCTTAGCGTTTCATGCCCGTCTCTGGGGTCCAAGCTGATAGCCGCGGCTCGCACCCATCTCTGGAGGTCGTTTAGGCGGTGCTCTGCCTTCTTTGGGCAGACAGGGAAGGAATCTCCTCTCCTCGTGCACCCTGAAACAATGGTCCCTTGCCTCTTAGGCAGGTCCAGACTTTTTCCTGGACTCCCTCCCAGCTAGCCATGGTACACTAGCCCCCTTCAGGCCGTGTTCATGCAGCCAACCCCAGTCCTCTCCCTGGAATCCGACCTCTGAAGCCCGAGCCTCAGCTCCCAGCCCCCACCTGCCCTGGCAGGTGAGCAGACAAGCCTCTCAGGCTGGTGAGTGCTGGTCAGCACCAGTCCTCTGTGCGGGAACCTTTCCGCTTTGCCCTCTGCACCCCTGTTGCTGTGCTCTCCTCTGTAGCTCCGAAGCTTCCCCCTGACACCCGCAGTCTCCACCAGTGATGGGGCTTCCTAGTGTGTGGAAACCTTTCCTCCTTCACAGCTCCCTCCCAGAGGTGCTGGTCCCATCCCTATTCTTTTGTCTCTGTTTTTTCTTTTGCCCTACCCAGGTACGTGGGGATTTTCTTGCCTTTTGGGAAGTCTGAGCTCTTCTGCCTAGAATTTTTTTTTTTTTAAGCCTAACCTATTTTGCTTAGTTTATTTCCATTTTCAATAACTTTATTACTCTAGAAAACCCAGTAGGAAAAAGAATAAACACCTAATTTTCCATTGTCATAGCCCAAGATTTTTGGCCCTGAAGAGAGGGTCTGGTATGCAGGTTAAAGCAGAAAAAAATAGCCAGCTTACTAGCCTATGGAGAGTAATAACCAATCTACCCATATTTTCAGAATCTCCTTAAATTCAAGTCACAGAAAAAAAAGTATTGAAGCAAAATCTCAGGTCTCATTTGTCTTTCTTTTTACTATTAAAGTTTATTTTTGTTGAATAGATGTCTTCTAAATGTAGCAGTGATACATGTCTTTTAAAATTTTTATATCTTGCACTGTTAAATGCAAAATTTTCAGCAAATGGTTTTATCTACAAATGCAAACTGTAGAGATGCGTCCTTTCTTTATCATGCAGTCGTCTTTTGCCTCTGCCCCCTGACCCAAGAAAACCCTCAAGAGCTCCATTCTTAGTTAATGTTGGACATACCTGTTCTTATTTGGAGGTGATGATGTATATATAAGCATTTGCCACCAACAGATCCTCGCCATTGCTTCGTGTAAGAATGTATCCCACTTGGAAACCTTTAGTGCCAGTTGTGTTTAGAATCCGGTATATTTTAGAGCTTTTAAAAGGTACATGTACCATGTATTATGCAACACCCCTAGGGGGTCTGTTGCAGCACCCTTAGTCCAGCAATCAATACTTTTTGTAGCAAATTTGCCAGCCAAAAAAAAAAAAAAAACAATGGGGGGCAAATTTTTGTCTAAATGAAGAATATTAACAGCCTTCTGTCAATTCCAGTTAAGTTCTATGGCAGAATAAATTAAGAAACATGCACGTACACACAGACATAACAGGTGGATTTCAGAGCTTTTGAATTTCATACAAGAATTGTAAATTGTACAAAGAATCATCTCTGGAGGTGTCTCCATCTCTCTCTGCCAGAATAGGGGCTTGAATGAAATGGGGTGAGTGGACTTAGAGTTAGTTTCTTAGCAGAGTTATTTAAGACAATTTCCATAACATTTAGCTTCACGTTAAAAAAGTCATACCACATTTAAACTTTGTGTTTTTAAAGACTAAAAAAACTTGCTATATAACCCAAATGTAACATATATTTGACAATTATGTTAAACACAGTCGTTTTCTTAATTTGATTTCTCTGATCAGAAAGGGAAAGCTTGTGCTTTTTCTGTTTTTCTAATTTGGAGATTGTTTTTTCAAGCTCATTTATATCCATGCATTTAATAGGACTTATGTAGCACTCTGTGACATCTATCATCTCATTTAATAATGGCTGTCAGTTCATTTCCCAGTAAAGACAGGGAAAACAAGAATGTTGAGCTACTTTGGAAATCTAGCCATTAAGGAAATAAATCCTCTCTAAGTTTATATTTAATGTTCCTTTTTATTATTTTCATATTATGAAAATGCAATGTGAACATTTTAATGTGTAAATGGAGAGTTGAGTGATTTAATGTCCTTTTTTTTCTCTTTATACAAACTTAACTATAACTCACTTAGAATATTTAAAGGCAAAATTTCTATTCAATTGTAGAACTAGTATGAGAAGGCTTGGGAAAAGAATCAAGGTATTAGAATTTTCACCTACAGAGGTGACTATGTTACAGCTTCTCTGGCTACTTTGAAGATTTTGTCTTTGGTGTTCTGCAGTTTCACTAAAATACATCTGGTTTTAGATTCTTTTTATTTATTTGCTTAGGATTCTCTGGGTTTCTTAAAGTTATGAATTGATGTTTTTAATCAGTTTGGGAAATTTTTGCCTTTAATCCCTTTAAATACTGCTTCTGATGCAGTCTCTCTGCCATCTCATCCTAAAACTCTAATTAAACGTATTTTAAAACTTCATTATTGTGTCCTTTTACACTCCCTTCTGTTTCATCCTCCCACCTTCACTCCTGTCCTCTACCTCCTGAATTTTACTGTGGATTGACTTTTTAGGCTTACACTCGACTTCATCTGTTTTTACTTCGTGTATGTCTAATTTGCTCCAAAGCAAAAACCACTGAATTGTTGTATTTTTTGTTTCTATATCTAGCCAGTTTTTTTTCATATCTTTTATGTAACTTTACCATTTTCCATCGACAAAACTGAAGCTTGGCATATACCTCCTTAAAAATATTAAAGATGTGTATGTATAATCTATGTCAAATAATACCAATATCTTTTAGTACTTAAGATTCTATTCTGTTGTCTTTCATTTCTCTTGCTTCTCATTCATGGAGTCTTCTCTCCTATGTTTCTGGTGTTTTTTAAATGTGCGATAGATATTAAATTTAAAGTTCAATTTATAGAGATCAATGAGTCCTAGGAAAATCCACCAAAGAGGATCTTAAATTACCATTGGCATAGTCTCTAACAATCCAGGTAACCTTAACTCAACCTTGAGGCATGATATTTTCTACATACATGTTTCAAAGCCAAGCTTCACAGCATGCAAAGCATGGTTTACTTGGTTTATCCAGTCAGTCCTAGGATGCATCCCTTTGGTCTTCAGTTCAAGTTCAGAGTTGATTCACCAGGGTCACTCCTTTGGGAGACCCTAGACTTTGATTTTCTTCCTCCATCCTCTCCCAGTTGGTAAATTCAGTGAGAGCAAGAGAATCCTGAATGTTGGACTCACTTCTCTGGATTTCCATCCTCTCCCATTGCTTGCTCTGATAATGCCACACAAGCATTCTTTAATTTCCCCCAAAATATTTTAAAATGATTTTGTCACACTTTTTTAGTTTCTTCACTGGAGGAGTGATTACCAAGATTGCCATTCGTCAAAGAGGAAGTTCCATAGGAAGGCATCAACAATCAACTTTGTGTAGAATAGAAATGAGTAGGAGGAATTTAGGTCGGGACAAGGCTGGTAGAGGAAAAAGAGGGTGAAGGAAAAGCCCCACTGAGAGATTTTGGCAATAATCAGTGGTGGAAGTAGGAATAAAGTAGGATCATGGAAGTCAAAGGGAGAAAGAGTTTCAAGAAGAGCTAATGAGTAGCACTGTAAGAATGACCAAATAGGATGAGTACTGAGCAAAGGGTAACTGAATTTGGTAATTAGGAAAGCATTAGAGAATTTAATGTGAACAACTTCAAGACTAATTTTAGGGTTTTCTGAATTACTAGTTAGGTAAAAAAGCATATTTACCAGCTTCTTTAAGAAGCTGGGTAATGGCAAGAAAAGAAAAAGGGTTTTGAGACAATGTAGGACATAATTCTAGTCCATATGTTTTAAAACATTTTAAATTAAATCATACCATGATTAAATTGGAATTAAATTTCTTCGTGAATGGACTCCACGGATGATGCTTACCAAACCAATCCTAAAATCTGACAAGACATATAAGAGAAATTTCTTTTAAGCTTGGAAGAAAAATAGTATTAGATCTTCCATATTTTTCTTAATTTGATAATATTTAATTTCTGTGAACTCATCTGCAAACATATCCACCTGTCCGAAAATATGGTTTAGGAATTCAAGACCAGCAAGGTATTTTTATCTTTAAATGGATACATTTTAAAATAATATCATTTTGAGAGATACAGTATATATCCAAGGCTCTTATCTTTATCAGCAGAAACCTGAACTTGATTGCCTTGTGTTAGAATAAAACTCACATGATGGACAGTTCTGAGACTTTTTAATCTTTTTTATTTGTGTATAACAAAGAATACAGAGCGAAGTCAGAAGGAGAGAAACAAATATCGTATATTAACGCATATATGTGGAACCTGGAAAAATGGTACAGATGAACCGGTTTGCAGGGTAGAAATAGAGACACAGATGTAGAGAACAAACGTATGGACACCAAGGGAGGAAAGCAGCGGGCGGGGGGGGGGGGGTTGGTGGTGGTGGTGGTGTGATGAATTGGGAGATTGGGATCGACATGTATACACCAATATGTGTAAAATAGATAACTAATAAGAACCTGCTGTATAAAAAAATAAAATTCAAAAAATCAAAAAATAAATAAAAGGAAACCTTTCTGAATCCCTTCCCATGGAAATTAATAAATGCTGCTATTCATTGAATACTACCATTGCTTTACTGAGTGGCAAATTTTCTTCTCCTGCTTGCTGTACCACGGGGTACCCAACCCCCAGGCCGCAGACCAGTACCGGGCTGCACAGCAGGAGATGAGCAGTGGGCGAGCGAGCAAAGCTTCACTTGCCGCTCCCCATTGCTCCCCACCGCTCGCATTACTGCCTGAACCATCAACCCCCCCACCTCCCACTGTGGAAAAATTGTTTTCCACAAAACTGGCCCCTGCTGCCAAAAAGGTTGGGCACCGCTGCTATACCAGACACTTGTATCAAATACCTTCCGACTGCGTTTGGAAATTAATAAATGAATGAAAGTCTTCTGGGATATTTTACTTTACTATTAGTGGTTTTAATAATAATGTGTTCACGTTCACTCCAATCAAGTTCATCTTTAAGAGGATTTAACAGGTTTTTAAAATGGTAAGGAAGCTTAGACCAACCAATAGGTTAGGAAATTTCTCTTATTACAAGATGATTTTGAACCCAATAACTTGAGTGGAATTTGAACCTTTTGCCTTTTCCCACTGCTGATTTAATAAAGAAAACTGGATTACTCATACTGATTTATTCTAGTCTGCATTTATTTTATGTCCCAACACTAAATATAAGCTTCTGGTTTCATGTAGACGTCTGCCAATGGTCATGTTGCAGTTGGTTAAATAAGCTTTCACAGTGTCCTGGGATTATGGAATTGACTACTTTTCAGGGTCATACATTTATACCTTATATATGTTAGATATACAGTTCCAGTCAAAAGTAATCTTAAAAATAACAAAGATTAAGTTAATATTGATCTGCAATATAGTGGAATATTTCTGTGATTTGTGCTAAATAATGACAGAATTTACTAAAATGAAAGTCAAAGTTACTATTTTGAGAGTCAGTCACAAGGAAGATTCACTTGACTGGTTGGGAGAAAAGCAGAGTTGTAAATTGAAAGTGTTTTCTAAAGTACTTATGGTTTAATAACAATGCCACATGTGGATATACTTGATGTATTTCTTTTTTCCTATGTCCATCTTGCCAGTTATAGAAAGCAAAAAGCTAAACATTCTCTTTATGTGAAGACAATTTGGTTTTACTACTGTGAAACTGGAATGCCACTGGCAGACAGTGAATTATGCTATCTACATACTGCCTAAAATTTTAAAAATAATAATTTAAGTGACATACAGTCAATAAACCTGTAAAGTGGACTGATTTATTAAGTTACACAGGAATCTACTTTGAAACTTTTTTTCTTGGATTTCTTGCAAAAAACTATATTGCTTACAAAGTTAAAGAGTAAATATATAACCTATTAAGGACTTCAGTATCGTACAGCAAAACATATGTTTACTTTATTGATATCCCCTTTGCCTAGTGATCTAATGAAAAAATTTTTTTGCATATTTGTTAGGAAAGATAGCAGTGTCATGGGCAGTCTTTAGACACCCGTGCAACCACAAAAGAATAGATCTTTGGCCTGGAACACTTCTTTACCTAGAGGCAAAGTGCCTACACAGACTATGCAGGGTTTATCACCTTGAATGGGAACATCTTTCTCTATTTCAGACTCAGTGAGCACTCCTTTGTTCTGCTGTAGTATGTGTGTCACTGTCCCACAGGCTTCTGTATTTCAGACTACATGGAGGAGGAGAAGGGGTCCTTCTACTGCGTAAAGAGAGGGGGTGCTAAGCTAATTGCTCTGTTTCCACTACCAAGAGGACCCACTAGCCATGTAGGAACTGATGCACACTATTGGTGCTGACCTTGCTCTGACTCTTCTCTTTCTTGTTTAACGCATTTTTCCACCCAGTGCTTGACTGTGCTGTGTTTTCCTTGGCGAGTCCTATACAAAGATGCAGTGGGCAGAAGTGTTTGGACCTCTCTTCCTGGTGGCTGGCATTGTGATGATCTTTGCTATCCTCCATGGAATTGGAGTACTCCCCTGGCATTGATAACTGGTGTGTGGTGTTCCAATCAACAATATTGTTTCTAATAATATCTCTCAAAATTAATGCTTCTTGGAGCATCATTTAGAAATTGTTTCTCTAGATAACTGAAATTTCAGATATTAGGTCTTGTTTTTCGACATTTATTAAACTGCTAAATTATTGTGAAGTTGACCTATAATTAAGAAAATTATGAAAAATGGTGTGATGGTCCTTTAAAATCTATTTACTCTATGGATATAGTTGGTATTCTTCATCATGGTCCTCTTTAGGAAGTTAACAGGTATAGTTATGTAATCTTGACAAACTCATTTGTATCTGTCTTATGTATTGATGTCTGTTAATTTTGTAACTGGTTTTGTTTTTCTATTTGTGTTGGTTGCTAAATAGCCGAGAGTCAAATATGCAGCAAATATCCGCAGATGTTTTGCTTTTCTCTTCACCTGCACTTCAATTTTACTTTAAATGTTTTGCTGCATGTATGTATCTATTGTTGCAGTAACAAATGACCACAGATTTAATGGCTTAAAACAACAAAGATTTATGATTTCACAGCTCTGCATGTCAGAAGTCTGGGTTGGTTCAGCTCTTTTCTCTGCTCTAGGTTTCAAAGGGCAAAATCAAGGTGTCAGTCTGCTGGGTTCTTATCAGAAGGCTTTAGGAAAAATTTACTCCAAGTTCATTTAGGTTGTTGATAAAACCCAGAGCCTAGTGGTTGTAGGACTGACATTCCCATTTTTTTTTGCTGTCTATCAGCTAGGGGCTGCTCTTAATTGCCAAAAGCCCTCCCTCAATCCCTACATTAAGACCTCTGCATCTCAGAGCTAGTAGTGTAGTGACATATTAAATCCTTCTCAGGTTTGAAATCTCTGATTTCTTCTTCTGCTACATATTTTTTCTCCTCTTTTGCCTCTAGCCAGAGAAATTTCACTGCTTTCAAGGACTCAGGTGATTAGATTGGGTCCATCTGCATAATTCAGGATGATCTTCCTATCTTAAGGTTTATAAACTTAATTATGTCTGCACAATCCCTTTTGCCTTGTAAGACAATGTACTCACAATCCCAGAGATTAGGGCATGGACATCTTTGGGGGGTCATTACCCAACCTACTGCAGTACACTTTATAAATATTTGTATACTGTTTTTTGATATGTCATAAATAATATTTTAAGAATAAATCAAGAAAAAATGATTAGATTATGTTCCAATGAACTGGAGAAAAAAGCCCTCAGATTAATATGGATACAAGAAAAGTTTCATTAAATTTTTGAAGGATAAAATTTGATTTATAGTACAATGTAGGTGTTTTCATTTTTAATTTTATATTTAGATATATAAAATAAACATTTACAAACTTTAAACATACATATTTCACCGGGTTTTTTGGCCTATTTTCCTAAGTTACTGAACAAAATAAATGTCTGTCTGTGAATTATATCACTATATTACTATGACATTATTGCTTTTCCTTATCTCTCTTCTTTGTGTTTGAGTTCATGAAGCAGTTGCTTTATTGAACTAAATTTTGTGTTTATCAGAACCTTAAATCCTTTCACTCTCTAAAATACAGGCATATCTGTTAGTAAAATTTCCCCAATCTTTTCAGGAAGCCTAGCTGTTAGGATGTGGGTTTTTTGAAAATTATGCTGACAAAAGTAAGATAAATCTGGGCCCAACTGCTTACTAGTTTTAGAATATTTAAATGTTATGTAAACTCCCTGTTTTGTTTCCTCATTTGTAAATGTGTTTAATAGTAGTTACCTCATAGGACTGAGGGTAGTAACTGTAAATTGTTTAGCAGTATGTTTGGAATGTAGTTAATAGAAAGTCAATGAGGGAGTATTTATTTTTATTAAAACTACTATTACAGGGGATCAGTGAGAAACATGCCTTTATTGCCATGAAAAAGGACAAATCATAAAAGGGCTTTCTCTGTTCACCTAAAACTTGTTTTCATTTTTAGCCCCTTAAGACATTGATCATAGTTTTTCGTTACATACTGAGTGTTCATATAGACATTCCCACATGTTAACCATCTCTTTTTCTGTATTTTTTCTGCATCTCTGACATTGTCTCAGTCACTTTTCTTCTGAAGTTCAGAAGAATTTCCTTCAGGGGCTGTTGGCTGGCAGTGGACTTTCCAAGTTTTTGTTTGTCTGAAAATATTTTTATTTCACAACTCCATTCTTTTTCTTTTTTTAAGTTTTTTTTTTTGATGCGGGCCATTTTTTTGAAGTCTTTATTGAATTTGTTACAATATTGCTTCTGTTTTATGTTTTGATTTTTTGGCCCTGAGGCATGTGGAATCATAACTCCCCGACCAGAGATCGAACCCACACCCCCTGCACTGGAAGGTGAAGTCTTAACCACTAGACCACCAGGAAATCCCAACAACTCCATTCTTGAAAGATCTCCCCGTGCCTTTCCCCCAGGTGTAGAATCCTAGGTCGGCAGCTGTTTTCTTTCAGCATGCTAAAGATGTATTTGATTGTCTTAGGACTTCCATGACTATTCTTGAGAGGTCAGCTCTCATCCCAACTGTCAATTATTTGGAAGCAACCTGCCTTTTATTCTTCCCCTGCCCTAGAAACTTTAAGCATTTCCTTTCTGTATTGTGTTTTATAGTTTTAATATGATATATCTAGGCTTGACTTTCTTTTTATTTATTGTGCTTGGCATTCATCTGACTTTGTGAAGCTACGAAATTGTGTTTTATATCAATCCTGGAAAATCTCCAACCTTTCATTTCTTAAATACTGCCGCTCCCCAACTCTCTCTTCCTTTCCTTTTGGAACTCTGATTAAATGTATGTTAGACCTTCTCACCCTGTCTTCCATGTCTTTTAATTTCTCTCTCTCTCTCTCTTTTTAAAAAAAAAAATATATCCATTTTTTTCTCCCACTACTGCATTTAGATAAAATGTACTTAACAGTTTACAAACCATTTCTTCATGTGTATCTAATCTGATATTATAATCTGATGTTAAACCCAACTATTGAGCTTAAAGATTCTGGTTATTCTGTTTTTTATTACCAGGAGTACTGTTTTCTTAAAATGTATTACTTTATAGTTTATTTCCTACAAATATTTTCAAACATATCTTTTATTTTTTTCAATATGGCAAAAGGCAAAAGGAGGGTTTTTTAGAATATACGTCTGGTAATTTCAACAGACCTGTTTTAACTTTCTATTATTTGTGTTTATTTTCACTCAGGATGCTTTGTTTTCTTGTGAACTTGATTGCTTTTCATTATATATTGGCCACTGCCTTTAAAAAAATTATATATAGTGATTCATTAAGGCCTAAAATTAGTGGTTTCCTCCAGAGAGAATTTGTGTCTGCTTTGGCTAGACAGTTGAAGATTCAATCAGACAAGTTATTTGGTCCCCCTAAGATATATGGACTTTGCTGCACATCTGAGCAAGTGTTGGCTTGTGATTGCAACTTCTTGGGGACCCTTTTCTCCCACCTACTCTCAGGGCCTAAGCAAATTTCTTTCTGGTACCCTGATGTTAGAAAGGTAGGTGGGATCACTTGAGATTCCAGATTAATGTGGAGGGGGGTTTCTGTTAGATTTCTCATCTTGCATGTTCTTAGATTTTCATTTATTTCCCCTTCATCGAGATGAGGACGTCAAAAAATAAGTAATGTTTGATAGAGCACAGATATCCTCAGCCCCAAATTAGTTCTCACACTCCTGAGTTCCCATTTTCCCTTGAATTTTTGGTTCTGTAATTCTTTCATTAGCTCTTCAGTACTTTAAAAAAAAAATATATATATATATGTAATCTCCAGCATTTTTGTTTTTAGTAGCAGGGTTGTTTAACTCTGTGTGGTAGGCAGAATAATGGCTCCCTATATATGTCTGTATCCTAATTTCCAGAACCTATGAATATGCTATGTTATACGGTATGGCAAGGAGAATTGGAGGTTGCAGTTGGAATTAATGTTGTTTATCATCTGACATTGAGATGAGGAGATTGTCCTGAATTGTCTGGGTGGGCCCAGTGTAATCACAAGGGCTTTAAAAAGTGAAAGGAGGCAGGAGAGTCTGAGTGAGGTGATGTGAGAAGCACTCAACTGGTTATTACTGGCTTTGAAGATGGAAGAGGGCCTTGAGCCAAAGAATGTGGGCAGCCTCTAGAAGCTGGAAAAAGCAAGGAAACGGATTCTCCCTCAGAGCCTCCAGAGAGGAAGGCAGCCCTGCCAACATACTTGATTTTAGAACAGTAAGACCCAGTTCAGACCTCTGACCTCCAGAACTGTAAAATAATTAATCTGTGTTATTTTAAACCACTAGATTTGTGGTAATTTATAACAGCAGCAATAGGAAAATAATATACTTTATCTTAACAGGAATAGAAGCTCCCAATTTTTTTTATGAAGAGTATAAATATTAAAAATAATGGTAGTACTGTCTCTATAGTCCTGGTTATTTTACATTAATTACTTAAAACATTATAATAGTGAAATAACGTGATGCTGAGGAAAATAAGGGCATTTTTGTCTGATCCAATTTGTTATATTAGTGATTGATGCTCTCTACCTTAAATCCCTATTGATTTGAAGCTAAAAGACAAACTATTTCAAATGGTTACCAAATATGCTTATTTCTGGCAAAGTGATAGAAACTGAAATTTTAACTGGGTCCCTTCCTCCCAAGTTATAGCTAAGGATAGAATGGAAATTTTTGCTAAAAATATTATCTTGACTTTTTTAGCAAATAAAAACCTAAATAACCACAGCTTTGATCATTTACTGCATATGCGTTTTTGTGAGAGGTTTTACATTTGTTTAAATAACATTACTGATTCAAATTATTCTTTAAATTAAAACCAAACTCGATCTATTTAAAGTGTGCCAAGTTACTCAGCCTTCCTGCTATGTGTCTGCTCACAGCAGCTGCTAATCCTAAAAGGACTGGCACGGACCGTGTGAGGACCTTGGGGATAGGATCCTGTGACAAATCATGATGAGCAAAAATTTCCTTCCAGACAGCATATGATATATATGTTTTGTCATAAAATTTATATGAAGTTGAAGGAATATAAATAAATTTAGCATTAATTTGAAAACCTGCAAAAATGGGATTGGGAGAATTAGACCTCACTTTTACTGATCCTGGAGTCAAGTATACTTTGCAGTGGGTGACAATGTTTATTAAATATGGGGAATGCTGTTTATTAAGTAGAATGATGATTATTTATTGAGGGACCTTAGGCAAGTCCTTCTTGGCCTTCTTCGTGTTATCTCTCAAATGATTAAGAATAAATATAATAACTAAAGTTTTTCTCTCTCTAACATTGTATTTTAGAGAGGCTACACACTCCCAAACCTACACAAACATATATATGCTCACATAATATTATTATAATATATATAAATATAGTAATAAATAAGGACCCTCCTCTAACATTCTAAATATGTTTTTTAAAATAAAATTCAATAAAAACAGCACCTGAGTTACATTGGCTAGATGAGAGATCTTATGTTCCAGGGAGGAGCTGGAAAAAGGTACAAATCATTGTGGCTAGGGCAATGGTCTTCAAAATTGCCTTAGTTACCTCTAACCCATAAAGTTTATTTTATAACTCTTTTGATATAGTTGAAGATCATCACTATTACTGAGACATGTTAAGAAAGTATAAAGTATTTCCCCTCTGCTGATCATCTTTTACTGGTACCTACTCAAAAATTTGGAGATGTCCTCCTATGGAAAAAATGTTGGCCCTACTCATCTTGCTGGTCTGTAAAACAGCTCAGAGAGGAAAATGATGATTCTTCATAATGCGTGCCTGCAGTTGCAATTAACGTGTTCCCCCAAAGGACTTTTAGCAGGGCTTGTCTTTCTAGAATAGACCATGACTCTTCTATACTGAGTAGTTGATAAATAACTGCTTGAAGGGAATGCTGCTGATGGACTATTTCTTGATGTCGCTGTTTCAGCCTGTGACTCCAGCCCAGTATTTGGGACAATGGAATGCATAGTAAAGCTGCTTAATATTAAGAAATGTTAAGCTTTTAAGTTGTGAATTTAAGCCAAATCTCTCTGTGTGACCAACTACGAGTCAGTGATTTTGAAATCAAACTAAAATTGGATTAAATATTAATTTTACCACACACTGACTGAAGGACTTTGGATAAATTACTTAAATATTGTGAAACTTTGTTTCATTATCCACAAAATGTAGAAAACATTGCCTGCTTCGAAGAGTTATTTGAAATCCTCTGTAAACTGTAAAGCATGTAATAATGTTAGTTGTTATATTCTCATTATATGCAATGTAATAATATGATTATCAACAGATACAGGAATCTCAAAGGGCTTTGCTTAGTAGAGAAGTATTTTTGTGATTTTATCTGAGTTATAAGTTTGAAAGCTCTGTTGAAAATGAATTTAAGGATATCAACTTTGTCCTTAAGACGCTTACAGTAAATTGATACATGCAAATGAGGAAACAGTTATTGTGCAAAGTGAAAACCTCTAGGATATAGGTAGAGGATGCTGCAGGAGTATAGTAGAAGGGATATCCAATCTTGACTAGTAGCTCAGAAAGGGCTTCTCAAATGATGTAAACTTGGTTAAAGGCTTACAGAAGAACAATGAGAGTAAATTGAGCAGGATAAGGAAAAGAGGACCCATTTTTAAGTAGGAAGAAAATCATGTGCAAAGTTATGACAACTTTTCTATATTCAGGGAGTAACACATGTTTTGGAGTGGCGGGTACCTGTGTAGGGAGTGAATGGGATATGATGAGTTAGGGACGTACATACAGGATAAGGAGAATTTATCCCACTCTGTCGTTATGAGAAGAACCAAAATTTAATAAGAGAAGTGACATGAATGGATTTGCTCTTTGGAAGATTCTTCTGGCAGCTTGTGGGTGATGTATGGAGAGGTGGAGGAAAGCAGTGAGGCCTGAGGCCTTGCGGGGAAATTCTGGGTATTTAGAAAGCAGGGCTGGAAATAGACTAAAGCATTAGGCATTGGGAACAAATGGGATTGACTAGAGAGATTTAAGAGAGACTCTATCTGATGTTTTTACTAACTGGTCAGAGGTGGAGGATACCTGTGGAGTCTTGCATAGTCTGTTGAATTTCAGAATTGGTGAGTTCATACTGTTATTGAGATAGAAACATGGGAAAGGCAAAGATTTGAAAGGAAAGATACTGAGTTTATTTGTTGGCCTGTTTATACTGAGGTACATGTAAGATACCTGAATCTCAGTTGCAAGTCTGAAACTCAGGAAAATCGGTCAGGCCTGGAGGTATAGATTTGGGTGCAGTTTGAAGGTGGTAATTGCAGCCATCAGCACAGAAGCAATCACCTAGGGAAATTTTTTATTGTTGCTCACTTTGACGCAATTACATGATTAGGTAATTATAATGTCTACTTCCCGTAGGTGTCATAAGAGAAAAAAAAAGTCTTGTATAAGTTAGTGATTTATTTTAAAACATCCACATTAGCTTTTAAAAAAACAAGTAAATTAAAGAGTCATATTATGTTAGATTTTAAATTGATTTGCCCATCTAAGAAAAAGGTCCTATATCAGGTACTGTCACTATCACTTTTAGATTATTTTCAATTATACCTGTAAGTAAGTGTATGCCTGTTTTAGTTTTTTCCCATGTGAAAAAATGGGTGATTCAGTTTTTTCCAAATAAATGGGTTTGGCTTGAAGACAAGTCATGTCAAACAAGAATTCCCACATTTTAGTATCCCAAAACAATCCATCGTGATGGAATATAAATAATGTCTTTATCCTTCACAAGACTATTAGAGTTAGGGGACTAGACTAGACAGTTTAGATAGTGTAATATATGTATCTCATCGTCATTACTCGTAGATTTGTCTTATTAGCAATGAATGAAACAATTGTGTAATTACAAATTTAAAATTATTATATTTTTCCTTCTGGAGTCACTTTATCATTGTTTCATGTTTAATAAGTTTAAATGTAGATACTTATATTGATTTTTAAAAATAAATTTATTTTATTTATTTATTTTGGGCTGCGTTGGGTCTTCATTGCTGCGCATGGGCTTTCTCTAGTTGCAGTGAGCAAGAGCTACTCTTCCTTGCGGTGTGCGGGCTTCTCATTGCAGTGGCTTCTCTTGTTGCGGAGCACAGGCTCTAGGTGCGTGGGCTTCAATAGCTGTGGCTCGTGGGCTCAGTAGTTGTGGCTCTCGGGCTCTAGGGTATAGACTCAGTAGCTCCGTGGCATGTGGAACCTTCCCAGACCAGGGCTCAAACCCGTGTCCCCTGCATTGGCAGGTGGATTCTTAACCCCTGCACCACCAGGGAAGCCCACTTACATTACTTTTTAACATCAAAACTCCCCCAAATCTTACGTGCTTTAATGACGTTTATTTCTCATAATTGTAACTTATGCATTTAGAAATGGTGAACTACTTTATATAGAGAAAGAGTTCATTATCTTTGTTATCGTGATTATAACTTATCTTAATAATATTTTACACCTCAGATGTATGACTTATGTATTTCCAGTAGCCTTCTTCCAGTGCGGTGTACTTAGCATAATAAAGTAGAAATCTTAGTTTGGGGACATACTGTTCAGCCTACAAGAATTAATACAATCTAAAATAGTAGGTGAAAATTTAAACTGTGCTAATTCTAAACATTAAAATCTAACCATTCGAAGCATTAACAATCCTTAACAGTGTCATAAATCATTTTAAGTTTTTAGCAAGGTAACAAAAATTGCTGTATTTTGTAGTGCTTTTTTTACGTAGTCATATTTTTTATAAGTAAATTTGGGCTCCAGGCCAAGGAGAACTTTGGAGAACTTTTAAGTTTGAGAGACTGTCTCACAGCTGGAAAGCACCCCAAAGTGGATTGATTGGAGAAGAATATGTTTTCCATTATCCAGCTCTCTACCAAACTATTTCTTGTAGCTTGAAAATAATAAAGGTTTTGTAAGCCCCAAGAGGTCTTTTTTGATCCATGAATGAAGTTACCCTGGATTCATATAACTAAAATCTGACTTCCTTTCAGCCATTGAAATTCGAAACCCTTCCATTTATTAGTATAGAATAAGAAAATTCTTCCCTGTCAAAACTTCGTATTTTAATGAAGTCAATGTCAGTGCATATCACAAGTTTTTGTTCCAGTTAAGGTGAGTATAATATGATGTAAAAGAAAATGTAAAGTGAGTAATGGAAGTAGGTTAATTAAAACAATATTAGGGGATGCATTCAAGTAGCCTTCTAATTACTTTTAAGAACTTTCTTTTATCAAAAGTTATACTTTTTTCTTCTACTTATCACAAAATTATTTTATTATGAATTTCCAGAAAAATAAGATATTTGAAGACTTTTGATTGTTGTTGCTTAAAATTTTTCATTACCCAGAATTTTAAGGTGAAAAAAATATCTTTAAAAAATCACTTGTTCTTCTAACCCATCCACGTATCCATAATGCCACTTTACCCATAATTGGGTATTATACATTTTTAGTACCTTTTTGTAGAGGAATCCAAGTATCATTCATAGAATCTTCTATATGATTTCTCTCGAGCTACAGTTTCCATTTTACAATAGCACAGGGGAAAAATTAATTTGTTATGTATAACTGTGATACACAAGTAAATTAGCATATCTAAGGTAAAATCCAGATCACCATTCCAAATTCTAAATCACATATATATCCAGATTATATATACGTGGGAATGTAGTTTTGAAGCAATTTTCCTCAGAATAAAATTGGGAATTATTATTAAGAATTATTTACTATAAGTATTTGAGTCAAAGGAAATAACTATAAAATCACAAGGTTGAAAAAGTGGCACAGTCACCCATCCTGCCAGTTGAAAGAAATTGATGCAACATGTTGAACTTTGATCATTCAGGTTTCACCAGTGAACCCAAACACACAGAAAATCCTTCACTTCAGTTTACTTCCATAAGTGCCAATCCCTATTGCTCTATATCCGGGAGAGGTGGGGAAACGGAGGAATAAAAAAAATCTGCAGATAATCCTCAAATCTGGATTTAGACAATATTGTTTACTTCCTGTCCTATCAAACTTTTTCTTTTTTTAACCAGATTTCCCGACAGAATTGCCTTCTCCTTGCCCCTGCCTGCCCTCTCGTGGAGAGCAGGAGTATGAGTAGAAAAAGCAAGGGCAAAGACACGTGGCAGAGCATCCACGGTGAGATGATGAATAATTACTTAAGATAGGTGTAACCACATGTCACTGGACACTAGCGTCTAGTAAAAATGTGTATATTTCAAAACAGTGCCCTACTTTTAATATTAAATTCCTTATACACTACTGAATGTCAGCTGGCTCACTCTGCCTTCAGATTTCAGGAGGGAATCCCAGAGGAAAGGGAAAGCAAGAGGAAATTGTTATCCAGTGTGCTTCCCAGGGTTTAACTAAATCATTGGCCAGAGTCAACTTTCTTATTAAGTGTTGGTGCTTTGTGTAAGTGAAAGAGTAACAGTGTCTCATATTTCCATGAGAATATTTTGGGGGATGGGAGGACAGATGGCAGAAGACATCTCACTTCTCAGTTCTGTTTAAATAACTTGATTAATAGTTTCATCTCAGTTCCTGCAGGCAGCATCCTAAAAAATGAGAGTTTCTGTTTCTTTGGGTTCATTGGACTATTAAAAAAGTCATGGCCCAGTAAAGGTTCAGTCATGGGCTTTTGAAATAAACAGAATCTTTGACTCATAACTAATAACTAAATAAGTAAGATTTTTATTATGAAATAATCGGAAAAATCCCCCAATCCTTCAGCTGTAAAATCTCCCCTATATTTCCATAATGAAACACTGAATGACAAACACTGAATCACCACCGTTTAACATAACTGAGAACTCATAATTGTTTGGTTGTCCTTATACCAATAGATTTGACATTGTACCCAATATTTCTGTCCTGGTTTGGCCATGTGCCTCGGTCCAGTTCTTCCCTTCCACAGCTGTTTGCTGGGTGCATTCTTACTTAAATAATGAGGCTCTGTGGAGAAGACCTCAAGGGGATTGAGGGACTAGAGAGGGCTAGAGGAGAGAAAAGGATTGAAAAAAACTTTAAAAGATGAAACAAATGTTAGGAGTTTATGTAGGTCAAGTCATTTAAGTTTTCATTAATTTATATTGTAATATGGGGATTTTTCAGCTACTTTGAACAAAGAACCCACATATTTTATAGAATAAAAAAATTCTGAGGGTACTGTGAAGCCTTGGATAAGGGTGTTGGCTTGGTATTGTTTTTTGTAAAAGGACCGAAAGTTGAACTAACCTAAATTGATGTTTTAGACTTGGGAGTCTAGGTGTCCACAGAAAATAGTATTAGATATTTTGAGCTATTAGAGACATGCCCATGGCCTTGTTCCCTTCCAAGTAAAGATCATTATTTTAATGATAAGCAGAAGACATTAATAGAAAAAGAACTGATCCCCACAATTAAAGAACAAAAAAAAAAGCTGTGTGTGTGTCTGCGTGTATATGCATATCTGTTTGTGTATAGGGAAGTACATATATGCATATTTCTTTTTATCTTTTCTACCTAACATTTTTAAAAGGCAGGGCTGACTTAGTATTCCATTTTTTCCATAGCTTGCATCAAGTTCCCCACGCTCCACTTCTTTCTTTTGCTTTTCAGCACCTTCCTACCCCTCACATTCTTTTACGGCAGAGCACAACTCTCACACTTTTTTCTAACAAGAAACACACATTGCAGTGAAACAGCCGAGGTCATCCTCATGCTCGCGTCATAGGTCAAGCAAGATCACTTACATTTTCGAGGGGGTCACTTCTTCTCACTGGGTGGGATATGACCTTTTTCCTTTTCATAGAAGAGAAACCACCCCAGATGTTCACCACCACTTCTCTCTTTTTTTTCTAGTCTCTTCCTTGTTTGCTGCCAAACACACACTTAGGCATCATTCATCTTGCTAGTTATCTTCTGCTATGTTGAGAAACGATTGATCTTTATTTCTAGCTGATGTATCTCAAATACAACAAAACAAAACAAACAAAAACCCCAACTAATACTTAGAATAAACTTTAGGTCGCACATACTTATTCTTTAACTTGAATGTCTAATTCTGAAAACTCCTGTATTATTCAGCCATTTCTCTGCATCGCTGTTGCTATCTTAATATCATCTGTGGACTGCACTTTTCTCATCACCATTTGCATTGTGAGCTGTCTTCTGAGAAGTAGCTCTAAGAATGCACTTACTTCTGTTCTTCCTGTGTGGATTGCTCTTCCTGTTTCTTCACTGACTATCCCCAATTTCTGTCTTTTGAGGTCCTTCAAATTTTCTCACCTAATACAACCAAGTTTGCAGGTGTTTTGTACTGATTAAAAACATATAGATAATTCTCCTGTTTTAATCTGTCAGAAGAGTAGTCAAGAAGGAATATGAGCAGAAATAATTATTACTATCAACAACAATTTCATGGCTTGAACCCTGCCTTTATGAAGCTCAACCCTAGTTGATTTGTTCGTTTGACATATATTAATTGAAAACATACTACGTGCCAGGTACTGCTTCAGTTACTGGAGGCACATCAGTGAGCAAAACAAAACAAAAAAGCTTCTCTTCATGGAGCTTACAGTCTAAGGAAAATAGACTTTCTAATTCAAATAAGCCAACATATTGGAAAATAAATATCTGCTCTGTAACCAGTACTGAACTGAAAGCCTTATACCAGTCAGGTTGATTTATGTATTTTTTATTCTTATTTCCAGTGATTTTAATTTTTAAATAACTTTTACATTTTCCATCTCTTTTTCATTCCTAAGTTTGTTTTTATTAAGTTCTGGAGTTGGAACAAAATAATACATTTTAAAATAAGGAAATCTTGCAAAAATATCCCATACCTTCTGTCACCATACCAATTTTATTAGGGAACATTAATACCCTATAAAAAATCCGTAACCAACATGATTTTCAAAAAAAGTTCACTGTGTCATTTTTTGGTTAGAAGAACAATTCTGTAAATTAAAATCACATGTCTCTTGAGATGAAACATTTCTTTCCAAAGAAAGTTTGTTCATTTGAGAGATGAAAAATATTTATGGAGACCAAACTAACAGCTTATCTTAAAGGGCCATTTTACCCTTAAAAAATCTAACGATAATTCATTCAATCAAAAGGATCAATTATTAACCTTTTAATTGTGAATTATTTTTAAAACTGGAGAAAACATAGCAAACGTGTATGTACCCAAAGAGTTTTATCAAATCTCATTATGCCCCATCTGCTTAATAATTTTAAGTAAATGTTACAAAAAAAGTTGAGGAGCTCTCTCTGTATACTCTTCTTTAATATCATTTTCCTCTTTTCAGTACTAGAAGTAGCTTCTATTATAAATTCACAGAGGACTACATTCTGACTTTCATGGGTTCTTTTGTCTTTTTGGGCCACTTTCTCCATAATAAAGTTCATAAAAACTTGTATTTTCCAACTGTGTTGGTAGTAAGATGAATATAACCCAGGGTGAATTCTTTGTTATATATTAAATGTTATTATATTATTTTTTTTCTGGTTTAAAAACATTAAAATTAAAACAGTTTTTTGAGCCCCTGGGGCCTTGGCACTGTGGCTGTTATACCTAGTGGATAAATCAGTCCTGATTTCAGGCTTTATCATTCCTATGTTTTTGCTTATATATTTATCCATAAAGATTAATTCTTAAATTGCCCCTTGTTGGATTGTTTTTAGATCATGTTATGAGAATTAGTTGCATAATTTTGGTTGTCCTACCGGGCATTTAAAAAATAAGAGTACATATCTGCCTTTATTTTGTGGTTACATTCACCATCTGCATTCAGATTACCATCAATGACATTTTTAACTTCACCCACAAACACATACAGTGACTAAAACAATGTAAATATGGAAAAGACTTTTTAAATATACAGTTGCTTCTTCGAACATAAGAATTTGTTTTCTTGTTGTCCAGTGGAAATTTTCTATGTGTGTGTGTTTATGTGTGTTTAAGTCAGAGGAGAGGTTCAACTGACTCCTTAGTGTAACTTGTAATATACTGCAAACTTACACTTAAACATTGACATGTTTAGAAATTAATCTCTGGAAAAATACATTTTGCCATGGAGAGAGTGTCTGCAGCTGTTTGGCTTTACAGTTCAGTGCCATAATTTGTGTCTTTTTTTTTTTTTTTTTTGGACAGGCACTACTATAGAATGTCATCCACACCTTTAAGATTTGCTAATTTCCTCCAGGAGTTTTGCTCTTTCTCATGCCAGTTAGTGGTAGAAAAATTGCTTCTTCCATTCATCAGATGAGGTCATGCTCTGTTACTCTTCACATGAGAAGGCACTATGAGTGTTATATTTAAATGATATCAGCAAGGAAAAAATAGCTTGTTACTTTTGAAGATGATTTCTGTGCTTTTACTCTCTAAGGATTTTAGGATAACTGTACTGAACTATTTTCTTGAAAATTTTTAAATTTTATTCACCTCAATTAATAATGAACAATGGCTGTAACAGCCACTGTTTTATGTCTTTGGAGATGTCAGTACCACTATGATAAATTAATCCTGTCCTATAGCTGCTATGGCTGAGAATATGCTGTGCACTCAGCATATCCAAATCTGGTTGAGCTATTGAACTATCAATCTAGGATCCATGTTTACTGGTGAAAGATACTCACCACTTTTGCTATCATGAACTCTCATTTAGTGGACCTATTTGCTAGCAAGTAAAAATGCCCAGCATTTCCTCATTGTGCTTTTATTTTCCCCCCCTCTATCTGACATTGCTTCTATCTTCTTGTATCTCTCTATGTTCAAATCCTAAGTACCTTTCCAAGTGTCGACTCAAATGCTGCAAATTTCTTAGAATCTTCCTCATTTCCTACTTGGTTACTTCCACCTCTATTTTCCCCCATTTCTCTCAGGATAGGAGTATTTGTTGTCTTCTGAAACCCCATGCCTTTGCCCATGTTTATTTAATGGTATTCACAGCTTTCTTCCTCATGTCATGGTTTACCCATATCTTCTTTACATGTTCTTATCTGCTAAGTAAGGACAGAGGATATGTTGAATATAGGTTTCTAATCCATAAAATGCTGAGCATAATATTAGCCCTTAGTAAATGCTTACATTAGAAATAGGTATCAGCTGTTACTAGTCCTAGATTAGGTATTGAGATACATATTTGAGAAATACACTCTATTTCTTCTCTCAAGAAGTTCAGTCTACTTGAAGACACCAAGAAAAAATAAATTACGGCAAAGCACTCTTATCAGTAATACCATAGAAGTATGAACAGGGAGCACAGAACAAAAAGAAATGATATTCTCCAGAAAATACACTTTTCTTTCATCAAAACAGTGCTGTTGATACCACATGATATGATTTTATACAGATGTGATAACTAAAGCTTAGTGAGGTTAACTTGCTCAACATAAATAACTCATAAGTAAAAGGAACAGGTTTTGAATTTCAGGTCTGGCTAATCTTAACTTAAACGTGAGGAGAAGAACCTAACAGTTTGGGGAGATGATGAGAAAGTGGCTAGAGATCAATTAGAAGAGGAGGAGGTAACACTTGAGCTGAGCCTTGAAAGATGAATGGAAATAGCAATGTAGGGAGGCCTGGAGGACAGTGATAAAAGCAGACATGAGGTGTGAAATATCATGGGGAGTTGGGGGAAATGAAAATAGTTCAGTGTGAGTGAGACAAAAGTGATGAAGTAAGAAGTAGACAAGAGTAAAATCATAGAGGACATTGGCACTAAGACATCTGTGTTTCAACCCAATAATGATGAAGAGTTTTAAGCAGAAGAATAAAATGGTTACCGTTGCTCTAGTAGATCACAGGCAAGTATAATATTTAAGAGGCTATAGAGAACAAACTGGTGGTTACCAGTGGGCAGAGGGAAGGGGAAGAGGCAAGACAAGGGTAGGGCATTGAGAGATACAAACTACGATGTATAAAATAAATAAGCAAAAAGCATATATTTTACAGTATGGGGAAATATAACCATTATTTTGTAATAACTTTAAATGAACTATAACCTATAAAAATATCCAATCGCTATGTTGTATACCTGAAATTAATATAATATTGTAAATCAACTGTACTTCAGTAAAAAAGATTGTAATAACATACTTTAATTCTCATTTAAAAAAAGGGGTTATAGCTTGAAATGAGTAAGTGGCAATGATAACAGAAAATTGTAAAAGAGACAGGAGGTAACTAGAAGATACAATTGATCAGATGTTAAATGATTAGAGTTGTGTGAAGGAGAATAATTAAGGGGGGAGAAATCAGAGTTAATGGGCTAGATTGTAAAATAGAAAAGTGTGTGTTGAACTAATTTAATATTCTTAATTATTTTATATCACATTAATCATATTACATGGAAATTGATTAGCTTATAGTTTGCCAAGATAATTCTTATTATACATAGCTAGTCTGTGTTTCGTAGCTTTAAACAGATAGTCTTCAAAAGCTCAGAGGATATGAATCTTTATCCTCTTTTTATGGATTTGCCCAAATATTCCATATCAAATGTGCTTGGATATTTTATTGACTTATCTTGAGTTAAGGTATAGTGCCTTTAGAAGGGAGTCATGTTAAAAAATGGACTAGAATATTTACTTTCACCATTGAATTTAGCATCTCCCCTAAGAATAAGTATTTAAGCAATTAGAAGAGTCTTCGTGGCTATTCGAATTTCATGTTAATTCAATATCTATCATTTATCCTTCACACAAAACTCATTCATTCATGTTTTCCTACTTTCTGTCAACTCGTTAAATGCGTATAATTCTCTCTTCATACTTGAAATGATTTCATGGAAATATTCCTGGAGTAAATACTTTCATAATTGTTTGAAAATCTTTTACATTCTCACATGATAAGCTCAGTGTTGCCCAGGGAGGGGAATATACTGGTTAGATATTTTTCTTTTGTACATTTGTATGCCTTAGTCTCAAGGCCTTAGCCAAAAACAACACTAGCTTGTCTGTGATTTACTCTGTAGTGAATCAAGAAAAGAAGTAAACCTTTTCTTTCACAGTCTGCCTCTTTTGGCAAACTTTCATGAGTCATTAGATGCTGAAAATTTACCACACTGTACAATTATAGCTCCATTTCTATTAAGATATTTGACTTGAAAAAACTCCATTTAAAACTGTATTCCATAATGCCAATAACTACAATAGTAAAACGTAGCACTGCCTAGGGTTGATATACTCTATTCCTTTAGAAGTATTAAAAGTATTATCTGTTTTCACTGCTCCACATTCTTCACAGCCCTGCGTCATTGCGGTTGGTTTGGGTGGTATTATTCCGGGGATTTCATGCCCATGTTACCTTGAACACTGGAATGAGAAATGTTAACAATGGCTCACTAGTGATAGATTAAATTGGGATTCTCTTTATGTCAGTTAAGTGGGTATTTATTGAGCAAGTACTTACCTCTGTGGATAGATGTGTGTGTGTGTGTGTGTGTGTGTGTGTGTTGTGTGACATGGCTTGGCAGTATGCGAACGAAAGGCATAGATATCTATGGTATAAGGTAGTCTGTAAACTCAATGCTGTACGCAAGTTCAAAACATAGTTGAGAAACAGCAAAGGGAGAGGTTTGTTCCATCTGAGGGATCTTAAGAAGACTATGGTAATATGGAAAACTGGGGAAAAAATCCCACAAAACCCTAGTTTTGGCTTCTTTCAGGCGCAAGGACAAATCCCAGCTCAGCTAATTTTATCATTGATGTGGCAAGTTTTTTGGTGTTCCTGAACTCCTAGTTTCCTAATCTGGAAAAGAAAAATAAAAGTACTCTGTGGTTTGGGGTGGTAAGGGACTATTACAGAATTAATATTGTTAAAATACTTTTACTAGTAATCCCTCAATTACATTCCTTTTATGATACGTTTTTACTGATGTTATTACTATGCTTATTATTACTCATTGTTAATTTTACTATTGAATAAGGGGGAATTTAAGCCATGACCTAAAATATGAGGAAGACTTTAACAAGGAGATGGAAAAGGGATGGCTATTTTACTCAGATGCAATGGGCACTGTGAGCAAGGGGTTGAGGCTGGGACAGTATAAGGCCCATGGTACACCTGGAAAGAGTTGCTAGTATCAAAAATCTTCTAAGTGGAAAACTATTTTGTAAGACCAAATGAGATTAGATGAGATTAGACCTTGTCTAATCTGGAACTCATAATTTAGCCAAATAAGCTGTGATCCTTGGAGAAGGTAAAAGCTATACAAAAGTGTATCTTAGTGGGGAGTGATCCTCTGACATTAACTAAATTATCTAGGCATAATGTAGAATGCTTTCTCTATTGGTTGAGAGATTAAAGTTGGTCATTATATGGTCTCATTCACTATAAAATTTTGTAATTCTGGGTAAAAATACTGTCAACTTAAATCAGATTAGTTCTATATTTTTTTCATGAAATATTTTTGTTTCATCCATAAATGTTTGTATTTAAAAAAGACAATTTAAGAACCTTTTATATACAGTATAATACTCTGATATTCTTCAATTAACATTGTATTGTTTATATTTTCAATATTTTTATAGAACTCGACACCATAATTTAATGATCACAAAAATATGCATGTAATGATGGCATAAAGTTGTGTGTAAATAGCCTGTATTTATGGAATGCAGATTTCCACATCTTCTTTATCCATTCATCTGTCAAAGGAAACAGGTTGCTTCTATACCTTAGTTATTGTAAGTAATGCTGCAGTGAACATACGGGTGCACATATATTTTTTCAGTAGTGTTTTTGTTTTCTTTGGATAAATCCCAGGAGTAGAATTGCTGGATCATACAGAGTCCTATTTTTAATTTTTGAGGAACCTCCATACTGTTTGCCATAGTGGCTGCACCAATTTACATTCCCACCAACAGTGCAAGAAGTTTCCCTTTTCTCCACATTCTCATCACCACTTTTTATTTCTTGTCTTTTTGATAATAGCCATTCTGACAAATATGAGGTGGTATCTCATTGTGATTTTGATTTGCATTTCCCTGATGGTTAGTGTTGTTAAGCATCTTTTCATGTGCCTGTTGGCCATTTGTATGTCTTCTTTGGAAAAACGTCTATTCAGGTCCCCTGCCCATTTTTTAATTGTATTGCTTGCTTTCTTGATATAGAGTTGTATGAGTACTTTATATATTTTAGATATCAACCCCTTATCAGATAAATCATTTGCAAATATATTCTCCCATTCAGTAGGTTGCCTTTTTGTTTTGCTGATGGTTTCCTTTGCTGTGCAAAACCTTTTTAGTTTGATTTAGTCCCATTTGTTTATTTTTGCTTGTGTTGCATTTGTCTGAGGAGACAGATCCAAAAAAATATTGCTAGAACTGGTGTTAAAGAGCAGAGCATACTGCCTCTGTTTTCTTCGAGGAACTTAATGGTTTCAGGTCTTATATTTTAGTCTTTAATCCATTTTGAGTTTTCTTTTTTTTTTTTTTTTTAATGCAGGAAAGTGGTCCAGTTTCATTCTTTTGCATGTAGTCATCCTATTTTCCCAGCACCCTTTTTTTTTTTTTTTTTGCGGTACTCGGGCCTCTCACTGTTGTGGCCTCTCCCGTTGCGGAGCACAGGCTCTGGACGCGCAGGCTGAGCGGCCATGGCTCACAGGCCTAGCCGCTCCACAGCATGTGGGATCTTCCCGGACCGGGGCACGAACCCGTGTCCCCTGCATCGGCAGGCGGACTCTCAACCACTGCGCCACCAGGGAAGCCCGTCCCAGCACCTTTTATTGAAGAGATTATTTTCCTCATTGTATAGTCTTGCCTCCTTTATCGTAGATTCATTGATGATAGAAATGCTGATTTATTTCTATATTATTTTAATTCAAATTTATTGTGTTAAAAGTGAGGATGAAATTTTAGATCACCTTGTCATTCTCTAATCATGTATTTGTTAATTGGAAGGTATAAACTATAGTCTCCTTCCCACTTCCACATTTCCTATCATCCCTCCCTGAATTATTTTTCTCCATAGCAATTACTACCAATACATTAGGTCACACTTATGTGTCTATCCCTCCTGCATAAGGGCAGCAGGTTTTGTCTGCTTGCATGCTGCTATTTCTTCAGATTTAGAACAGTGCTTGTTGTGTAGCATGTGCTTAGTAAAAATTTGTTAAGTGAATAATTATACTACTTTTATTTTGGTCAGTTTTTTAGTCCATTTATCTTTTAAGTAATACATGTTTTCTAAATATAAATGAGGACTGTATACAACAGTCCTTCATCTATATTATGCTCTGAAAATATTTTCCGTTTGTAGTTTGACATAAATACTAAATAAATATATGTATAGTCAATAAATATATACATTTATTTTTGTCAATATAGACATAAATATTGTTGATATTTCAATATTGTCAGTATTTATGTCAGCATAGATGTTTTAGGAATATAAAGAAATAAAGACTAGAATGGTGGTTATCAGGGGTTGGACAGTGGAGGAAATGGGGAGATGTTGGTCAAAGAGTTCAAAGTTACAGCTTTAAGATGAATAAGTTCTAGGGATCTAATGTATAACACGGGGATTATAGTTAATAACAGTGTACTGCATAGTTGAAAGTTGCTAATAGAGTACATCTTAAATGTTCTCACTACCAAAAGAGAGACGGTAGATATGTGATGTGATGGAGGTGTTAGCTATCACTATAGTGGTAATCCTTTTGCAATATATAAGTGTATCACATCAACAAGTTGTATACTTTAAACTGACACCATGTTGTATGTCAATTATATCTCAATAAAGTGGGAAAAAATAGTTGTTTTAAACTTGTGGACATCTGTTCATCTTTTCTTTTGCAATTATGATTATATCCATAGCTTGCAAGATTAGAATTTTCTCTATTTATTTTTGAGGTTGTAAAAAGTAATTCAGTTCTATTAGATTTTACTTTATGGTGGTTTCTTTTATTATTTTTTATTATTATTTTATTTAGGTCTTATTTAGGTTGATGATGTGGGTTTAAAATTATGCTTTCATATTCATTGTTTTACTAGTTTTTGAATAAATATCATGACTTTTTATTTTTATGTTTCTTTTATCATGTATTAAATTACTGTATGCAAGCTATAAATTATTTTCCATTTGTCACAGTTTTATTGATCAGAATGAAACTTTAGATACACTTTAGCATAATTTGGTAAGGCTCAAACAGCTACCAGTGATGTTTAGTGGGGTTTTCAGCGTCTAAATAAATATGAAAATACTCAACACCTTTAAAATAAGCAGCTTTTCCATCTCCCCAAATTATATTTGTCTTAAATTATTCACACTTTTAAATATTTTTAGTATTTTTTAAGATTATCTTCATGTATATCACATATGTAGTTATCCCCATGTAGTTTAGAGTTATCACATGTAGTTTATATTTCATTAGAGTTATCCCCATGTAGTTTATATTTTTGTTATTGAAAATGACATTTTGGCATATTTTATAATTTAATATTATTGATATATTGAAATATTAGTTCACATTTATATTGCAACAGGCAATTTACTATCTACTCCTAGTAATGCTAATTTTTTTAGTTTATTACTTTTGGGTTATATGAATTAATAATTTACTTTTTTGCTTTTCTGTTTTTATTTTTGTTTCATTTCAGGACATCCAAAAATATTAACAAGTATATCTGTATTACATTCAACTTTAGTTGAGTCTTTCTAGCATGTCATAACCAAGCTATTGTGGGTTTGTACTACATGCCCTAATAGTATAAGAAAAAATAACTCTTATAGGTTATGTCTATTCCTGTATGATTACATGCAACTGTGTTATACCATTAATCTCAGTAGAATTTGCTTGTGGCTTGTCACATAGTTTGAAAAATATGCTTTATTTTGTTGAATCTGTTCAAGATTTTAGACTTCAACTATTTATTATTAAATATAAGTGCTTTAAACTAGGATAGCTATTCCTTAATATATTTTAACCAATATTAAGCAACTAACTCTCCTTTTTTAAACATTTCTACTTACACTTTCTGCTAAATTTTCTTTCTGCTAAATACCTCAGCTACACTATTTCTCCTGTATACTAATCAGTGCTTATCTTTGTGATACTTGAAAGTTTATGATGTGACTTTGGTTAATACCACTATTGCATCTTTGTGCACTCTGAATGCTTTAATCGTTACACAACAGTTTAATACATATAAGTTTAAGAATCTAGAAATATTTGAAACTGGAGATAACGAGAGATGTTATTTTTGAACAAAGAAAATGCGTAGAGTATTAATTTAATACTCACTGGAATAAAAGGCTGAGGATAGCTTAAACACACACAAAATGCAGAAAATCAGGCATAGTTTATGTTATTCGTCACTAGTCAACACTGGTCTTTCTGTGAACAACTAAGTGTGGGTTTTAACCATTTGCTTGGGGAGCCAGACTGCAAGCTGAAATGTACCACTCCTTTGCAACAAGTACCTTGGTTTGGTTGGTTTGTTTTTAAATCTTAGATAGCTTGGAAAAATCATGGATTCCTGCATTAGGATAATCCACATTTTGTTAGGATTATTGTCTATACATGTAGAAATTACTGAGGGACAGATACCTCCTTCTCTCACTCTAATCCCTCTACCAACATGTTTACTCTACCTCAGCTGCCCTGGTTAGTTAAGTATACTCTGAAATCATTCAGCATCGTCAAGGAAATGATACAGCTTAAGTATAGGTCTCTCCTTTGTCTTACTTAGACTTTTGTTGTAAAAACCATCTGGCTTTGAAGTGGGTAAGACGTCCCCAGCCTAAGTGACACTAACTAAGTTAAGGCCAGGAACACTTGTGGTCAGAGTCTGGAAGATGCGCCTTAAATGAAATTGACACTAGGTCTTACTCCTCTTTGAGGGACCTCTAGCACAAACCTAGTCATGGAATGAATAAGTGATTATTTATTAAATAAGAACTAAATAAAGAAAACTCGGCCTAAAACGTGAGGAAAAGCATATGTTTCCAGAGGCTGGAGAATCAGAGACCATGTTGATGGAAATCTTAATATTTAAACTCTTCTCTATCTTTCCTTTTCTTATGTCCTTATGGGATTTTCTCATTCTCCCAAACCAACAAAAGTTCACAAGCAAGTGCAGGAAAAAACTTTACAATAGTGTAAAATGTGTTTCTCTAAATTCAAAATGTTAAAAATTGGACTTATACTCATACTTACGGTATTCAGCTGTCCTCTCATATTTCCTATCAATGCCAGTGCTTAACTATTTACCCAGTTCCTCTAGCAAAAAACCACAAGTGGCACTTGATGTCTCCTTCCCTCTCATGACCTTCATGGATCAGCCAGTTAGCTCAGGAGAACCAACAATCTAATTGGTTCCCAATTTGACTGCACCTTAGAATCACCTAGGGAGCTTTAAACAATACTGGTGCCTCAGTCGCACTCCCTACAGATTCTAACATAATTGATTGGGCAAGTGTGCAATTGGGACATTATATTTTTACAGCTCCTCAGGTGAGTCAGATATTCAGCCAAGATGACCTAAATGCTGTAAGTTAAACACTCCTCGCCTCCTAGAGGGCACCTTACAGAATCCTTCTCCCAAGCCTTGCCCACCTCCCACCCCCAACATTATCACTGTTTTTTAAAATCTTTGACTCTTCTTTGGCTGTGGGAGATGATCCAAATACATCTGAAAGACATTTAATGTGTTTCCTTCATTACCTTACTGGAGTCTACCTTCTAATCTCAGCACATGGTCACGTTCATGCTTCTCACACTGTCACCACAATCTACACCTCAAGACCTTCTCACTTATTCACAATCCCCATACTTCCTCCACTGCCTTTGTAAATGTTATTCTTTTTCTTCTCCATTTAATGAACTCCTGCTTTCCCTCTTATTGCTCCCTTTGAGGGTAATGTCTTTATGAGGTCTTCCCAGGTGCTCAGAGGCCTCCAACTTCCCTGATATTTTCACATAATGTCTTTATTATGTGTTTATATGGCTGTCTTCTGATGGGCTGAGTCCTTTGAGGGGAGGGACTCTGTATTATTATTATTTGTATCCACTTCACTGTTTAACTCTAGTGTGGGTCTTATTACTTAAGGGCTAGTCAATGGATTTTTTTAAGTGAATAAGTGAATTTTAAAGAAAAGTTTGTAATAGTTTTCATGGTTTATAAAGAGCTTCTTTTTCATTAATATGTAGGCAAACAATGAACATACTTTACAGATTTTTGAAAAAATTCCATGTCAAAAAGATTGAGTCATATTTAAGAGGTCTCTATACTTGCAAAATTCGGAAAATAATAGATCTGAAGAACGTGTCTGTATTGTATAGATTTTCATATTTCAGGAATATATAATCTGTGATAAAAGGATTCTAAGTGTTCCTTTTGCATGTAATAAATAAAAATTGTCAAAGGAAGCCTTTATTTAGTCTACATTCTTCTATATTTATGTGTATGTAGGCTTATTTACACAGATGCATCCATACGTGTATGTAAGCTTTTGTAGACGTATGCATCTATATTACATTTAACCACAGATATTTTAATTTTAAAAAGATAAATTAAAAATGCAAATACCATAAGAAATATAATATGCACCATCTGAGGACCTTAAACAAATTTGTGACTGTCATCTGACTTGCACATCTTGTGGTATTCTAAGTACCAGAGGAATTGCTGGGATCCAGAAAATTCATAAACCTTTCTTGTTGTGGATGAGAATGAATGAAATTCACTGTCGGTAAAAAGAGCTAAATTAAGTTAAGCAGACGCCATTGTCTGTCCTAAAAGATGATTTTCTAGCTCTTTTTTCTTAATAAGAAACCGTGGGAAAAAGTAAATTAAAATGACCAGTCATCCAGAGGTTATGAATCAGGAAATCTGGTGTGGAACTCTCCAAATCTCTGTTGTAACTATCATTCAAATAATTTTTTAAGTCATCACAGAAGTTTGGGAAATATTGACATAAGTAAAGTTTAAATGTTCTTTTGTTTTCTTTAAATGATCTGGTGACAGAATGTGAGTACTCTAACCTTCCTTGGTTCTAGGTACTTTCACAGTCAGCATCTTTGCTGTAGACATCTTTGCCTCAAGCATTTTTGTCCCAAACATTTGCTCATAACTAAGTGGCCATCAGGCTATTTTGCCATAAAGATACGACAGTGCAAAATAAAAAAGGGACATTAAAGAGTACATAAGGAAACATGAGAAATGAATAACAAAATAAGACTTTATTGTGAAATGCAAAATATTTGAATGCATTTAAAATGTATATAGATTCATGGCAATGCTATACAAATAACAGATTTTATTCAGTGGCTTGTACCTAAACACTTGTCTTCCAAGTCTTTTGTTCATAGTATTTTGTACATTTCTTTGGTGTTTTGGGTTTTTTTGGCTTGTTGATTCATCTTTTCCTTCAGCACCACACTTTTCCAGTAAAATTTCTTCCTTCATTACAAGAGGTATCAGTTTCCAAATATTAGGAGGCATATTTGTAACTGAGCTTTGTGTTGCATTGTAAAGGCCTCTGAACTGTCATTTGTTCTTGGCATATTGTCACGTATCCCCTGATAGATGTTTCAAAGTTCTATGGAAAATATGGGTTCAACTCTGAGCCTTCAACACCTTCAGCCTCTTTCTCCTCAAATGTAGCATTTCAAAATAAGAAACCAACTCTTGGATCAAATAATTGTTATTTGCCAGCTCGATAAAGCCATCAATAATGTCGCTAACTGGAAGCAATGCTAACACAGTTCGAACAGTTGAAACCAAACTGTCAAGCAGTTATTTTATCTTTCAGGGGCAAAATTGCCTTATGGCCAATTATTTATTTTCACCCTTGGCCTCTTTCTTCTCCAATGTAGTGTGTTTCAGGATAAGGAACCAACTCTTGGGGCAAATCATTGTCATCTGTCAGCTCGATAAAGCCATTAATAATGTCGCTAACTGGAAGAAGTGCTAATACATTTCAGCCAGTTGAAACCAAACTGTCAAACCCAAAACTGTCATCCAGTTATTTTATCTTTCATGGGCAAAATTGCCTTATGGCCAATTAGTTATGGGTTGAAAATGTTTGCAGCAAAAATGCTTGCAGCAAAGACGCTTACTCTGAAAATACTGGACATAATGACCTAACTTAATATTGGGAGTTCACCCTATTGATCGTGATATGAACCAATTTTCTAGTGGCTTCATTCCTCCATAGAACCACACGTAAGCCCAACCTCTTCTCCTTATATTCAGGATAGGCATCACTCAGAACAATGAAAAGCACATGAGAGACATTGAACTGAGTCTTGTCAGAAGATAATAATGAATGCGTTTGATTATTCTCTCTTAGGTTTTGAGCATTCCTACAGAAAGAATACTTCATGGATTTTATTTAACCCAGCAGTTCCCTAACTTAATACATTTCAGAAACTTTTCTGAGCTCCCTCACCCTCAACAACTATTAATATTCTATGAGAACAATGCTTTAAGAAACAAATTTTGGAAAATGCTTGAATAAGTAATACTCTTGCATGTGATGGCATAACAGACACTTAAAAGTAAAAATTTCAGGGCTTCCTTTCAGGGCGCAGTGGTTGAGAGTCCGCCTGCCGATGCAGGGGACACGTGTTCGTGCCCCGGTCCGGGAAGATCCCACATGCCGCAGAGCGGCTAGGCCCGTGAGCCATGGCCGCTGAGGCTGTGCGTCCGAAGCCTGTGCTCCGCAACGGGAGAGGCCACAACAGTGAGAGGCCCGCGTACCGCAAAAACAAACAAACAAAAAAACACATTGAGTTTATTTTCTAAATCTTTTTCACTGAGTGAGTCCAGCTATCTTTAGGTTAATGCATAAAACACATTTTGGTGTAATCAATGTATCTCACTATAATTATCTGTAGTGTATTTTTCCATGAAGCAAAAGAGAAATGAGTTTGAAAATAACAGTTTTTTCTAAGTAAAATAATGAGGATTAGCTACACAAGAAACATTAGCCAATTTTTTGCAACTGTTTTTAACTAAAGTTTAAGGGATTTCTCTTTAATGAGAAGCAACCTCCCACATACTAAAATTCTCTGAAACAAAGTAAGTGCCTCTAATGGGATGATTTTATCCAAAAGGTCAAAGAAAGAACTTTTCCATTTTCTCTAAATTCTCTTTTCCATTAAATGATAGTTTTAGCAAAAGTAAAGTTTACTGTCCAGTTATGTCAATGTTTTAGACATCCGATTGCCCCTTCCTTGGACTTCTCAAAATTGGCTAAAATTTTGAGCCATCTTAAATCTCATCTAGTTTGAGATTACTGATTGTAATAGACCCTTTATTTTGTTTCCCTAGATATTTTGATACCATTTGTATATATTCTGTTATACTATTCAGCTACATGGTGAGAAAACATATGAAAGAAGAATAAAGTATTTTATTTATAATATTTATGTTAGTGAGGAGAATGAGTTCATAAAAACTTATGAAGGAAAATTCCCCATACTGTCTCTTAGACTTCTCTAGGATATTTTTATGAAGCTGTGAGCTATTGGGAAAGAATCTGAAAATGACAAACAGTGAGCAGCGGTCAAATAGAAATAGAAGTAGCAATAAGCCATATGGGTAGAGAAATGAATCACGGTCCAAAGGAAAAAGGCTTTATATAGTAAAAATTTAATATGAGAGAGTTACAAGCAAAGAACCTTCCACAATAATCGTCCCTTTGAAGTTAATTAAAATTACTTTTTTTTTTTTTTTCGGTACGCGGGCCTCTCACTGTTGTGGCCTCTCCCGTTGCGGAGCACAGTCTCCGGACGCGCAGGCTCAGCGGCCATGGCTCACGGGCCCAGCCGCTCCGCGGCATGTGAGATCTTCCTGGACCGGGGCATGAACCCGTATGCCCTGCCTGCATTGGCAGGCGGACTCTCAACCACTGCGCCATCAGGGAAGCCCTAAAATTACTTTTTAAATGGGGATCTAAAAAATAATCAATGTTAAAGTATCTATTTGAAAATCTGTCTTACTGCATTAGACACTAATTAATACTGCAGAAAAGCCTCGATGATGATTTAATCCAAGGTACATTTTTTCCCCAAACAAAATTTAAGTATTTTTTGCCTGGGGCTATCCATTTCTTTGCTTTTATTACAGACTATTTAAGATAGAGTGTATGCCAGTTATTTTACTATGAAGAAATTCTTTTTATGCCATTTCTGACTGAGTTACGATATGTGATTAAAGTAGTTAAAAAATATCTTTTGAGCTTTTTCTAAAAGTATCATTTGAAAATGGATAATTATCACTCTTTCAAAAAGGTTGTTTTTAGGTATCATTATTTTAGATGCATACATATAATTAACCAATATAACCCTAAAATATGTGTTGCTTTCTTCTCTTTTCTGCTATTTCAAACCTCCACTTAGTTTATTTTTTAACGTTTGAAGTTCTGTTGCAAGTCTCATTCTTTTCTGAATAGAAATAACCTGCATGGCAATGTATCATTTCATTATTTCATTCACAAACAACCTCTGCGTTTTCTTGGTGTTGTGCTTATCTGTGAAGACTATAGGAATTTCCAAATAATATTCATGTTAAATCTATTATAATCTTATTTTTGTTAAAAAAAATAAGTAAAGATTGCAGATGAATCAGGCGGACATAGGAATTTTGTAACATACTAAAAAACAAAACATCAGTATTTTTTTTTAACATCTTTATTGGAGTATAATTGCTTTACAATGCTGTGTTAGTTTCTGCTTTATAACAAAGTGAATCAGTTATACATATACATATGTTCCCATATCTCTTCCCTCTTGCGTCTCCCTCCCTCCCACCCCTCTAGGTGGTCACAAAGCACCAAGCTGATCTCCCTGTGCTATGCGGCTGCTTCCCACTAGCTATTTTACGTTTGGTAGTGTATATATGTCCATGCCACTCTCTCACTTTGTCACAGCTTACCCTTCCCCCCCCCCATATCCTCAAGTCCATTCTCTAGTAGGTCTGTGTCTTTATTCCTGTCTTACCCCTAGGTTCTTCATGGCCGTTTTTTGTTTGTTTGTTTGTTTGTTTGTTTTGCTTAGATTCCATATATATGTGTTAGCATACGGTATTTGTTTTTCTCTTTCTGACCTACTTCACTCTGTATGACAGACTCTAGGTCCATCCACCTCACTACACATAACTCAGTTTCATTTCTTTTTATGGCTGAGTAATATTCCATTGTATATATGTGCCACATCTTCTTTATCCATTTATCTGATAATGGACACTTAGGTTGCTTCCATGTCCTGGCTATTGTAACTAGAGCTGCAATGAACATTTTGGTACATGACTCTTTTTGAATTATGGTCTTCTCAGGGTATTTCTCAGTACTATTTGTAGTTTTTTAAGGAAGCTCCATACTGTTCTCCATAGTGGCTGTATCAATTTACATTCCCACCAGCAGTGCAAGAAAGTTCCCTTTTCTCCACACCCTCTCCAGCATTTATTGTTTCTAGATTTTTTGATGATGGCCATTCTGACCGGTGTGAGATGATATCTCATTGTAGTTTTGACTTGCATTCCTCTAATGATTAATGATGTTGAGCATTCTTTCATGTGTTTGTGGGCAATCTGTATATCTTCTTTGGAGAAATGTCTATTTAGGCCTTCTGCCCATTTTTGGATTGGGTTGTTTGTTTTTTTGATAGTGAGCTGCATGAGCTGCTTGTAAATTTTTGAGATTAATCCTTTGACAGTTGCTTCATTTGCAAATATTTTCTCCCATTCTGAGGGTTGTCTTTTGGTCTTGTTTTATGGTTTCCTTTGCTGTGCAAAAGCTTTGAAGTTTCATTAGGTCCCATTTGTTTATTTTTGTTTTTATTTCCATTTCTCTAGGAGGTGGGTCAAAAAGGATCTTGCTGTGATTTATGTCATAGAGTGTTCTGTCTATGTTTTCCTTTAAGAGTTTGATAGTTTCTGGCCTTACATTTAGGTCTTTAATCCATTTTGAGTTTATTTTTGTGTATGGTGTTAGGGAGTGTTTTAATCTCATACTTTTACGTGTAGCTGTCCAGTTTTCCCAGCACCACTTATTGAAGAGGCTGTCTTTTCTCCACTGTATATTCTTGCCTCCTTTATCAAAGATAAGGTAACCATATGTGCGTGGGTTTATCTCTGGACTTTCTGTCCTGTTCCATTGATCTATATTTCTGTTTTTGTGCCAGTACCATATTGTCTTGATTACTGTAGCTTTATAGTATAGTCTGAAGTCAGGGAGCGTGAATCCTCCAGCTCCATTTTTCGTTCTCAAGATTGCTTTGGCTAGAATCAGTATTTTTAAGTGCAGGTAATGAAACAGCAGATAGTGCCAGGTAGATCATTTGATCCTTTAAAAATTTTAAAAAAAAAAAATAATAAAGGGAGAGAGAGGAGTTTAAATAAAAACAGTATCCAGACCCTCTAACTGGAAAAGTTATCTTTGGTCTCACATAATCTATACCCACTTCAAAAATTCATTTCAGATTGTGTGCCTCAAAATTAGAAGCCATGAGAAAGTAGAAACATACTGATTCATAACTAAAGATGATACCTTAACTTTTATAAAATTATAACCTAAAATAACACCTTGATTCTACGTTTACATGGGTACTGTAAATCACACTGTTTTAAGATGGCAGTGTGGTTAGGAATGTTACACATTTAATGAGGAATGGAGACTCATGTGCTTTTAGTTTATTATTTTGAGTTTTCATATTATGCTAAACAGATCACTTAAAATACAGTTTTGGTTAACTACAAAGAAAAACTCCATAAAATAAATCTGTTTAGGGTGTGAGACTGGGTGTGGTGCTGAACAGCAGCTTTATGTTTTACCATAAATTGTTAAATGGGTGGTCATCTCCACTGCCCACACCGGTTGTACGCAGAAGTTTTAAAAAGGAGGGTGAAAGCATATGATTTCCCTTTAGATGGAGCAGCCATTGAAACCTTTCTTTACTGTCCTTCCCTCCCCCTATCCTGCCAGAGCCAGGCAGGCTTTTAATTGCCATTCATATTACTGTAAGGTGCCAAACACAGAGTGTTTCAGGTAAATTATGTTTCTAAGTAAAATGTAACATCCTTTGGATCAATTCTTCTTATTACATTGGATTTTCTTAAAGTTCTGTGCCCTAAAGAGTATTTATAATTAATAGGAGGGAAAATTCTTAAAAAGCATTTTGTGACTTAAGTAGAAAGAGATGTTCTTTGTATTTTACAATCAAGAGAATTGAAATTCAGTTAAATTTCTTTTCTATGGCCTAAATGTAAACACAGTATCTGTAATAAATATTGCATTGTTATAAGATGAGCATAGAGGAATTGGTATTTCAATAAAGTGATCTCAAATTTTGTTTTATAATAGCATTAGACAATTATATTTCCATAACAGGTACCCAATTAATATTTGAATTATATAAAGATCTGCCTGAGATAGGAGTCCTGTGTTGTGTATGGTTATCATTCTTAGACACTCATTCCATATCTGTCCATATGGTTTATGTAAATAATGTATTAGAAACATTTTCACTTCTTTTGAGTTCATGGATTATCATTCATGTTGTACTTTGAAGAATTTTTTTTAAAGTACATTGCATACTAAAGCCAAACAAAAAACTGTGTTAAAAAGTTAAGGCAATTGCTTTTATCATTCTTACCTAAAAAGTATTGAATCTTAGAAATACAAATGTAAGATTCTCATAGAGAATTGTTCCTCTTTATTTAGAGACTTACTAGGAGAACATTATGGAGCATCTCTTTATTATTTATTTTCTCTGGTGTCTTCATGGTAATTTCTTGGGTAGTTAAGCAGTTTTTACTTTTCCAATACAATCTAACAATGTATCCATTTACTTGACTGGCCTTTTCTGTGAATACAGTGATTCATTAGTAACCAATTGAGACCTCTAATCCTCTATATTTTCTCCATAGCGTTTATTTGTTTGTAAATAAGTTGGAAGTTTGAAGGATTGCTTTTCTTTTACTGATATTTCTCTTTTAAATTCATACTTATGGGCTTCCCTGGTGGCGCAGTGGTTGAGAGTCCGCCTGCCGATGCAGGGGACGTGGGTTCGTGCCCTGGTCCGGGAAGATCCCACATGCCGCGGAGCGGCTGGGCCCGTGAGCCATGGCCGCTGAGCCTGTGCGTCCGGAGCCTGTGCTCCGCAACGGGAGAGGCCACAACAGTGAGAGGCCCACGTACCACAAAAAAAAAAAGAAAAAAAAAGATTCATACTCATACATACTTTATGACCCATTCACACACTTAACCGTTGCTTATTGAACATCTGTTACTTATTAGGCATGGTATTCAATATTGGATTTAGAAGAATAATCTTGATAGACATGGTCCCTGTCCATAGAATGTAGAGTTTGCTATGAGCAGTAATGTGAATGAAGATGTATACATTGTTCTAGAAAGGCATAGGAGGGACACTAGCCTGGACTGGAATGGTCATGAGAAAACTGGCTAGAGGAAATTGTATTAAAAGCTGAGAACTGAAGGGGGTCTTAGCTAATGAGGTAGCTGATAAGGATTATGAAACCAGGGAGTTTCAGAGAGTACTTTAGGGAAAAGAAAGAATCTGTGTATCTGTGAAGACTAGAAGGCAAAAGAAACACGACTAGAATTTTCAGGGAGCTTGAAGTAGTTCAGTGTGCTCAGTATTAGTATAGAAGTGGCAACGTGCAGGAGTTGAGGTTGGAGATGTTAGCAAGTGCCAGATTATGCTGGATTGTTTAAACTGTGGAGTTTGGACTTTATCCTGAGAAGAATTTAAAGTCGTTAAAATAATTTAAGGGAAGGATTCCCACAATCATAATTGCTTTATAAAATGTTGCTCTTTTGTGCCATTGGAGAATGAGCTGATGGGTTCAAGGGACATTGTGAAAGGTAATATCTGAACAAGCTAACCTGAAAATTGCTTTTACTTTCTTATTCTAAGTAAAACCAGGGGACACTCTATCACCTAGAGCCCTGTCAGGTTGTAGCTCTTTTTTCTTCCACATCAATTGAATCAGTGGGTCTAGGAGTGAGGTAGGTAGTTTCTTTGCTCTTCACTGATGTCTTGACTCCATTATCTCTCTCTGCTTCATAAAAACACTCAGCTTTGTATCTCATCCAGTCAGACTGTATCAAATACTACCCCTCACCATTGTCCTATTGGCCACCAGGGTATGCCCTCTTATTTCTTAATGGTTTTTAACTCCTGGCTATGTTCATTCTACCCAATACCACTCTCAACTAAACTTTGGGCAATGACCTTTGTCATTACCAATATGTTCTGGCATCTCCAAACTCCCAATTCCATATATCCCACTCACTGGCCACCACTTCCTGTTTTACGGGTTTCCCACTTCTGGTATCTCTACTATTACAACATTTCCACTGCCCCATCACATAGAATCAGTGGAAGGTTTTACCTTTTTACATCCCCAATGCCCCCTCATCCCTCCTTCTTTAACTTAAATCTCATGGCCAATCACTATAATAACAACTTCGCATATATATTCACAACCCTCTTTCCTCCTTTACTTTGTCACGGTGCTTTGCAAAACCACAGCCCTGGTTAATTCCAAACCTTCACCTATTCCTTGCCTGCACCTGACTGGTTGAATGTGGTTAGAATAAAAAGAGAAAAAGTGTAATACCATCCTGATTTATTTTGCTTCAAATTCACGTTCAGAAAATGCACATTGGTCCTTCATCCTGCCCATAAATCGTTCTTTCTTTTCCATCCATCCTCTCTCCCATTCTCCCTGGTGATTATTGTATATCATCTAGCTTCTACTTGAACTGTCAATAGCTACTCTCCATTGCCACTCCTAGCTGATAGTCTTACTTCTTGTTTAATTGACAAACTTGAAGCAATAAGGAAAGAATGTTTGTAAACTTCTGCCTACCATCATTGGTGTCTCCATCCTATGCCACCTCTCGTATTCTAACACATGTACATTCTTTGTTTCTCCCCAAGCTTTTGCTTTTGAGAAGACCTCATCCTTTCTCACCTACACAAAAATATTACTCCAGCAATTCTTCTTTCTATTCCACATTGCCAATTTCCCTGTGCTATTTCTCTCATCTCAAAACAACTATAGTAACAAATTCACTTTGCTCTTTATCCCATGAGTTACTACATATTTATCAAGTTTAATCTCACTACTCTTCTGAATCTGTTTTTATGAAGTTTATAAATAACTTCTACTGAATCCAGTGGTTCTCAATTTGTTTTTCTCTCTCAGCATCATTTGACATAGTGGATCATATCCTCTTCCTGGAAACATTCCCTCCACTTGGCTCTCTGTATGCCACAACCCCTTGGTTTGCCTTCTGACTTATTGGTCCCCTTTCCTCAGTCTCTGTTGCTGGTTCCACCTTTTTATAAAGATGGAACACTTAAAGTACTCCAGCACTCAGTCTGTGGCTCTCTCCTCTCTCTACCTTCACCCCCTTAGTAAGCTTATTCGGCCTAACAGATTTAAATATCTAAATGTATCCACCAGGCTGTGGCTCCTCTCTGAATTAATCATACCACAATACTGATACAACACCTCCAGCTGGATGCCTAATAGAACTGACAGTGTCACATATCCTTAACTGAGCTTCTGGTATTCACCACCCTCTTACTGAAAAACAAAACAAAGGAAAAACAAAAACACAAAATACCTGCTCACTCACAGTTTTCTCTGTCTTGGTTATTCCCGTCCAAACCCTTTCAGTCATCCTTGAATTTTCTTTTTCTTACACCCTGCATCTAGTTCATCTGGAATTCCTGTTGGCTGTAGCTTCAGAATATAACCAGAATCCAACCACTTCTCACCACTTACACTACCACTCACTCTGATCCAAGTCACCATCATCTCTCACCTATATTATTGTAATAGCCTCCTAACTGGTCTCTTTTATTACTATTTTGATCTCCTACAGCCTTTTCTCAACACGCCAGCCAGTATGAAGCTATTAAAATGCTAACTCATAGCACGTTACTTTGTTCAATTAATGTGTCTCTATTTCACTCAAAATCTTTACTATGGCTTATAAATTCTGACATAAATTTCTCTTTCTCCTTTTACTCTCTCCCTTGCCCATTCAATTCCAAATGAGCTTACTTCTAAAACATTCTGGGTACATTCCCACTTGAGGATTTTTCACTCTCTGTTTCCTCTGCTGCAAATGCTCTTCACCTTGAGAAATACATGCCATTTGAGCACCTCGTTAACATGAAGTCCATTGATGTATTAGTTATCTATCGATACATAAAAATAGTACCACAGGGCTTCCCTGGTGGCGCAGTGGTTGAGAGTCCGCCTGCCGATGCAGGGGACACGGGTTCGTGCCCCGGTCCGGGAAGATCCCACATGCCGCGGAGCGGCTGGGCCCGTGAGCCATGGCCGCTGAGCCTGCGCGTCCGGAGCCTGTGCTCCGCAACGGGAGAGGCCCCAACAGTGAGAGGCCCGCGTACCGCAAAAAAAAAAAAAAAAAAAAAAATAGTACCACTAATTTAGCAACTTAAAATAACACACATTTATTTCCTCACAGTTTCTGTGAGTCAAGAGTCCAGTCGTGGCTTAGCTGTGTCCTCTGCACGGCTGCAATCGAGCTGCCAAGGCTGCAGTCACATCTGGGGCTTGATTATGTATCTTGATGATCTGTCTGTATCCTTGCTCACATGGTTGTTGGCAGCATTCAATTATTCATGGGCTGTTGGAGTGAGAGGTTGAGATTCTTGGCTGGAGTCTGCCTTCAGCTCCTTTCCAGAAAGGTCTTCCCAACATGGCCACTTACTTCCTCAAAGCCAGAAGTGGAAAGATATTACAATCATCTGTAATGTGATCACAGAAGTGATATTCTGCCACGTTTAGCATATTCCATTTGTTATAAAGAAGTCACAGGCTCCACTCATACTCAAGGAGACAGGATATCATAATTGTAAGAGTACCAGAAGGTGGCGCTCATGTTGTCCCGCCTTAGAGTATGTCCGTCATACTTTACCACCATATTTAAGATCGTAACCACCTTGAACTTTTAACTTCTAAAGAACTTTTTATCCTCTTCAAGTTTTTTTTTTCCTCCATAATACTTAACACCTTCTAACACACTGTATATTTTATTTTTTCACTGTGATTATTGTGAGTGAAAGAGCTAACAGAACTATTTTCCCCACTTATCTTCCATTAAACCCCTGGCTCTGTTTCCCTGAAAAGACCTAAATATGGTGTCCATTATATTATGAAGCATTGTTGCTAATTATTACCCCTGATGGGTAAATTCCATCAGACTGGGAGGAAATAAGAATGACCTATAAATACCTAATAAGAACATCATATTCTAAGCTTCTCTGAATGTCTTGAGTCTTGGAACTAGGGTGTCCCTTGCAAGGGACACTGAAATTTACACCCATGGAATTATTAAAGATACATTAAGACGTGTGAGGCATGGAGATGTGAGGCAGAGTGGTGCTGGTGAGGAGTTCCTGCACCAGCCCCGTGGGGACCTCACATCCTTATTCCTCAGTTGTCTGCTGTGTGGCTACTGCAAGGACCCCACTGGGAGGAATGCCTGACACTGGCCTTCCAGAAAGCTGTGGTTCCTGTCCTACACGGTTCTGCATAGACTGAGCAGTCCTTTGACTCTGAATGTTTAGTAGAGACTAAAAAGCCCCCCGATAGGCTTATAATTATTATCTGTCTCCCTTTCTGGAATATTAACTCCATAAGTGCAAGGCCTCTTGACTGTTTTATTTTCCAGGAGATCTGGCAATACCACTCCCTCCCTTTGTCCCCTTGCCCTATGGATGTTGTGGCTTCCTTTCTACATTGACTCACTCTCCCCCGTTTGGTTTCGTAGCTCTTTCATCACAGATAAAACAGATTTGTTGCATTAACTTCCCTCTGTTTTAATTACCTAGGATAGTTTTCATTTTCCTGGCTGGTACCTGATTGACACTGATTAAGCACAAAATTCCAAAATTCTTTGAGAGAGAATCTAATTGCTTATATGTGGTCTGGTGCCCACTCCTGAATTTGTCATCTGTGCACAAAGAAACAGGGCCATGTAGTATGGGAATGACTGATGGGAACATCAGAGTACTATCTCAGAGAAAGAGACAGGCATGTTGAGCTGGACTGGGATATATAATGTTTTCCTTGAGGTGTCAAATATTAATATATTCAAGCAAAACTTGCTTGGATCAAAAGCACATAGATATATGTATGAACAAACTTTGTTGGTTCAGAAACAACTTTTGCTGGCTTAGACATGCACACATAAATTCATTTCCTCATTGGACTATGCTTTGTCTGTTTGACCCTGCAGTAAAATTCCAAGGTGAAACTTTTCAAATGTTTTCAAGTGGTCACTTCAGGAGTTTTTTCAACCTCAGATTTATATACTGAAATCAGTTCAACCACATAAGTCTATGGGTGTGTGATTCAATTTCCTATTAGACTTATTTCCGTCTGAGCCTTCCACTTACTAGAATATATTATCAAAGCATCAGACAGTTGGAATTATGCTTGAATGCTCCCAGATTATGGTTCTACCTATTACAGATCATTAATATTTATATCTAGCACATGCTTCACACATGCAGAACAATTTTTCTTTAATATTGTGTGCCTTAATTTTTCAAGTGATTCCTTAAGAAGAAAATCTAGCCACTCCCTAAGTGTCTGAGGATTCTTTCTATAATACTGGGAATATCCTACTAAATACTTTTTGACAACCAACTTGATCATTAATAAAAATTAGTAGACTGTGATGGTTTACAATAGATCTTCACAGACATTGTTTCCCAGAGATCATCTAGAAAAGTCTAGGTCAGCCAAAGAAAGATTTTAGTTAATAATCATTTTCAAAAATGTGGTAACTCAGCACAATTACATCACTTTGTTGAACACTTCAACCACAGTTCCTAAAAGACTGAACACAAATCCATGAGTGGAGTGCAATCATCTTTCTCTTAGCCCGGAATAAATACTGACAGATGCATCTTATGAAAAGGTTGTTTATCAAAAGATACATTATAATTCAGAATTTAAAACACTTTTTGGACATTTCCCTAAGAGGAAATGTTATGTAAGTCTAAGCTTTTCAAGCTAAATTTTATAAACCATTAAACCTGTGATATTAGGTCATGATCCTTTGCTAATTTCACATCTGGGGAAAAAGTTTTGAGTGAGGGCATTTCTTTCCCATTACCCATGGGTAAGAAATGAGTATGGCTCTAGGAAATTTTGTGAAGTAGATGTACCTTATTTTTTGCATCCTATCTCCTCCTTTCTGTTCTCCTCTTCACGTCTCTGTAACTCTTCTAAATATCCATGGCCTTCCTATTAACCTAAGCCTTGCTTCCACACATTCTACTGGGGTCTGCCTTCAGCTGGGGATGGCTTTTTATGGAAAAGTGTGTCATGGGTCGAAATTGCTTTTTTTAAATGAACTTTTATCCTGATTAAAACTATCATTTCTTCAGCACAACAGACATAGGCTGGTAGGAGAACAATGACAAATTAGAATATTGTAAGTTTGAAGTAACTAAATATTTTTGCATCTTTGTCTACGTATTCTAATCTTAAGAAGATGTTCATTCACATAATTCCCATAATCTTACCCTCAACTTTATATGTGTCCTTAGTTACCATTATTCTTCTTCCCATACCCTCACCCAAGAATAGAACATACTCTCTGTATCCTACTTCCTTTCTCCTAAACCTACTGCCCTTTGAATTCCACTCATACTTTTGTACTGATATCTCTGTATTAAGATCAACAATAACTTTCTAACTGATGAATTCTGTGGCCATTATTCAGATCTCTACATGACTGTTCTGACTTTTTTCGCAGTTAAATACTAACTCTTCCTTGAAAAAAGAAAATCTCCTTTCTCTTGATTTCTGTGACATGTAATGCTCATCTTATCTCTCTGGACAATTCTTGATGTCTTGAATGTTTCTTAAGGGCTGGAAAAAAAAAACAAAGAAAGAAAAAAAACACCTCATCAGTACTCATTCGCTAAGTTGAGTTTTTCACTGCATGTACATAAAGATTTATTCCCCTTGTTATCAAAGGCCTTCGAGTCTAATGAGGAAATCAGACAATAAAATGAGACATTTTCATGTACTGTGGTAATCGTCATTATAGAAATGGGATTATCAAGCTGTCTCCTTGGTTAAAATACTTTTCTGCCTCTGTACCGTACCCAAGACTCCTGAGGATAGTAGAACAACCTTTCTACAACAGTTACCTACCCAGCTCAGCATCATTTCTCACTACTCCCCCAAAAGCAGTCTATGTTGTAGACTGGAAATAGCCACAAGAAAATTGTCTTATGTGTCACTACTCTCAAATTCAGTGTCCACGACGACTGTCATTAGTTGCTTACAGCACTCATTCCCACTGAACCTGGTTCAGGAGAAGCTGCAAAATCTCTGCATTTGGAGGGAGGAACTAAAGGCTCACAAGCCACCCCTTGGCAGTACCAAAATTCTAGTGGGAATGGAAATTTTTCTTAGCACAGTTATTTCCAACTAACAGAAGTTTGCATTCAGGTTGAAGCTCGTTGCCATCCCAGTCCTACCTAGCCTCTTCTAAACTACTTCTTTGTTGTATTTTTCCACTTCTCCTTGGGACCCTCATTCCTTAACTGCCTCCTCTGTGTTCTGGGTGGTTCTTATTCTACCCCAAATTTTGAAGGCAAGAGAAATTTCATCCGTATAATCCTCAAAGAAAAGATTTGCTTCTTGACTAGAATCTGAACTGAAAAGGGGGGGGGGAACTACATGTTGTGCTAGATTGTGGACTTTAAGACACTAATTTTGACATTAAGCTGCTACCCACGACAGCTAATGACTTTCCTGTCCACTCTTGCATGGGCTACATTTATACATAGGATTTCTTCTGTTTGGAACATTCTTTTACTGCTCTGCTTAGCTAATTCCTTCCTTCATTTTAAGAGTTCACTCTTCTATTTTCTCTAGGAAGCTTTCTTGAACTCCCTCTCCCCTCAACCCATTTTCTGATGAAGGTAGGAATTCATCCTCTTACCACTTTATGTACCCTTCTATCAAAGCACCTTCTGAGTTGTCATTTATACCTTTGCCTCTACCACTGACCTCAGTTTTGTATCTCTTATTGCTAGTGTCTAGCATGGTTTGGCATGCGTGGAAATTTTTATTGAATGAAATAATGAATAATTGAATCTTTAACTGATAGTGTATAAAGTAGTAAAAACATTTGGTCATGTTGGGAAAAATATTTTATTATTACTTTTCGGAACACACACCTTTCCTTTTTCTGTGTATAGAGTATATTCCATTAGCATTAGAACTCTGTAAATGTTTGTTTGTCTGTGTATGTTGGGGTTAATTCGAATATGGCCTTGTTGGTAAATGGTAATGGCACAGTGGCTATTCATATGTGTGAAATTTTTATATAAATATATATATGTGCTCACAAGTGTATGTGCATATATGTGTGTGTGTGTATGTCTGCAAGTTATTGTAACAAAGTGTAACTAGAATTATTATAATTAGGGGCTATCAGTGTTTCATCATATTTCATTTTTTTAACATTTGAAATTTTAATGAATTTTAAGGAAAAATATTTTCCATTTTAATTAAAGGATATAGATAGGATAATATTCTATCTAAACAAAATAAATGCCATTTATACTCTTCCGCTTTCTGTAGCTGGGTCATATATGTATGAGAAATTTTGGTAATGGTAATTTCTCTTTAGATATGATAGATATGAGGACAGATCACAAAGTAATTGGACACTCAAACTCTGGAATTAGATTAGGTTCAAACCTAGTCACTTACCTGCATGACCATTAATAAGTTCATTGATCTCTCTTTGTCTCCCTTTCATCATCTTTAAAATAGGAATAGTAATGGCGCCTGCCTCATAATTTTGCTCTAGGGAACAAGTAGATGATTCATATTAAGTCTTCAGCACAATACTTGGACATATTGCTTAGTACTGCTCATATGAGCAATATTGTTGGTGTTGGTGAAATAAAAATGTAATTCATAGTGTATAATACTTACTACCATCTCTGATAGCTCAGAAATCATACTGTGTTGATTTCTTTCCCCTACCATCTTTAAAAAACTACTGTTTTACAATGTAAAATTTTCCAACCTTTTCATGCCAAACCTTTTATTTTTCAGTTCTATTCCATATGCAAAGTCAGAACAAGGGAACATTTTGAAACAACCTTCACTTATTTCATTAACTTCTGAATATCTGCCTGAAGAGAAACTATAACAAATTCATCCAAGTTACAAGCTCAAAGTTCCAAATTGAAAATTCAATACTGTGTTTAGTTTATTCAAATACAAACAGTTTTGAAAATATTTTCATTTTTATTCCATTCTGGCAAAAATAATACTTGTTTATTGTAGGAAATTTTTTAAAAATTGGAAAGTTAAAAAAAATCACCGGTATTTCCACCAGTCACATGAAACAGCAGCAGACACTTGGATCCAAAACCTTCCAGTATTTTATGTACTTGTACTTACGTGTTTGTATACATACTCTTTTTATAAATAAGATCATACTTAACATACAGTTTTCTAATCTGTCTTTTCAACCTGAAAATGTATTGAGAATACAGGTACATATAATTATTTGCATCATTTCAGAAAGCGGCGTAGCACTTATTTGTATTGATAACTATAATTTACTTCTCCACTATTGAGCATTTTCAGTTGTTTATCAATTTCCTTAGTATAACCAGTGCTGTGAGATCAATGTCCTGACAAATAAACTCCTTCAAATATTCATGATTCTTTCCTTAGGCCATATTCCTAACAATAGAATGATATTAGGTCAAGGAATACATGCCTTTTTTAGGCTTTTAAAACACTTTGCTAAATTGCTTTCTGGAATGGTGTTTCAATTTTTATATGCACTAGCAATGTATGAATTATTTTCCCTATAAGTTTCATAAGAAACACATTATAAATCATATTTTAATTTGCATCTCTCTAATTACCAGTGAATTTGACATGTTAAAAAATTGTATATTTACTCCTAAAGAAGGCTGAGGTTGAGTCAGATCCAAAGAATCTGGAGAAACCCTGAGAATTATATCACAGAAACCAAAGGGATAGAGTTTCAAGAAAGTTGTTGTTAGAAATCACTTAAGATAAGGACTGCACGATGCCCAGAGGGCACTGCTGGTGCATCCAGGAGAGACTCAGAGGAGTGGTGGGAAAAAGATTCCAATTTTGGATGGAGGCATGGAATAAGAAGCCAGAAAGGAGGACAGTGTCTATGGAATACACTTTTTAGAAGCTTAACTTTAGAAGGAGGGCAAAAGGAGGGAAAGGACCAAAGGGGAAAGAGGACAAAAAGGAAAGTTTAGAGAGTCTTAAGCTTGTTTAAAGGTGTGCTAGAAAGTGAGAAGCTCTAGATGAAAAAGAAAAAAAATGAGGCATTTGATATGCAGGTAGGTGTGCAATGAAGGAGTTGGATATGGGGCTCAGAGCACTGGGGAGGACCCATCAACTGGAGAACCCTTATCATGGAGAGTTGGAAGAGATAAGATAATAAAAAATATTAAATATATAATATATAAAACATATATAACATATATGTTATTGGTTGGGGGGAGACTACAAGAGTTTGAGAAGGCTCTGCTTGATAGCTTCTATTGGAAAAGGATGCATCATAATTTGTGGAGAGTGAATAAACTTCAAGTCATCATCTATTAACTGACACTTTTATCTGCTGAGGAATATAAGAAACAAGATTCTATTAGTAGTTGTTCCTCCAAAAAGTCACTATGTAAAACATATTTTAGGGGGTTTTAATTAACAGCAGGTAGCATTTACTACCACAGAAGCAAATTTATTCATTAGTTAAACAAATTCCTGCTCAGTACCAAATGCAGCATATTCAGTTTAGAAATGCTTATCTATTTTAACCACTAGAAGCTGTTTTGTAAACCCAGCATCCTTAGAGAGCTGTTGCTGGAATATGTAATCATTTTGGCATAAAACTTAATCCCTAAAAATGCAGTTTGAATTACTGCATGATTTCTTTATCTTTAGTAAGTGAGGGTTTGTGATGAAACAGATGAGACTTTTATTCAGCTTTTTAAAAAATGTTTTCAATGATATATTCTAGCAAAGTGCCTCTATTTTCTATCGTAAGACATCTCTTAATCATACTGGACAGTTTCATTGTATCTGCAATAAAGGAAATGAACAATGGAAACATTTATGTAGTGTCTGATTGTCTGGGGATGATGATCTATAAGATGCAGACCTATTATTTAATGCTTTGAGGATTCCCTTCTCTTCCTCCATCATTCTTTTGAGCTCTGGTTTCTGTACTAATCCCAGGGAGAAAACACAAGCATTTATGTTATTTCTGTATTGGAAAATTAGACTTGTACTTAACAGTTAACGAATATTCTTAATTAACTAAAAATAGAGGTGATTAAATTGTCATGAGTAATGACTGTGGCATTTTTCTCCTTTTTAATAGAGGTAATGGTCCATAACTCTGGGCACTCTGGACATATATGTGAAACCCTTCCAATTTGTAAGTTTGTGATTCTAGGTTTTGAATATTTATGGTACACTATACCTCTATGATGGTGATTTATTTTTACCGAGCCTCATGGGCTGCAAATTGTCTTGCCAAGTTGGTGGAGGATCAGAAGATGAAAGAAAGGCTGAATGCTATTTTGTTCCTTGTTGAGCTAATTAGGAATCTAGGGCTTATTTAGAAACCTGCAAATCTCAGACTCAGTCTATTAGTCTAGCTCAGGCTCTAATTTAGACTGTATTTAGTTTTCCCTCAGGTCAAAGGGGAAAGAGAGGTATATTCTTAAGTCCCAGATCTCAGAGGAAAAAGGGAAACGAAAGTTAAGCAGTGATGACATTGGGAATCTGGTAGAGTGGGAGATTAGTTGGGAGGGAGGACATCTTTCATTGTAGTAAAGTGAAAGGAAATTAAGTATTTGTAGTGGAATGTGTCATATTATATACAATAACCTGATCTATTAGAGTGTTAGGACTTCCATGTGATCTGGAATACTCAGATCATCTGCTACTGACATTGTTATCCTTATAATCCACAGACTAACCTTTATTCTAAATTTTCTAGACTCTAAAATGTCTTTTTTATAGTCTAACAGTAGTATGTATTATTTTCAAGATAGTAAGTCAAGTAAAATTCACTATGTTTTCATCTCTTTAAGAATTAGTGAATGCAATTATACCCCAATAAAGATGTTAAAAAAAAAGAAAAAAAAGAATTAGTGAATACTTTACTGTCTTTGATTAAGATGGGAAAGAAGCTCTGGCCTCATCATCAATACATTAATGGTGTAAACTATTACTTCTACAAAATGGGAAGATATGTTCTCTTTGTGTTGATTTTTATTTAGCTTTTGTTTCAGAATATACCCTAATGGGGCAAGTTGTGGGGCAGGTGTTTATGCAATGCCCTTAATGTATACACTACACAAAATCAGGTAAGGGATATAAAAGATGAACAACGTATAGCCCCTGTTCTAGGAGAATTTACCAAAAAATAAGGGAGAGAATGTTCATAAACAACAGTGACGCAAGATGGTTCTTTCTTATATTTGAACACATCTTTGAAGAAATAATCACTGGTTCAAAAAATCAAGTCATTAGACAAAGGTACACATTGAGAACATTTATTCCCTCTTACTTTTTATGTATCTTGTATATCCTTTCCACTATTTCTTTATGCAAATGTAACTATCTGTATGTTTCCTCCTTTCTTATACACATAATTTACTATATACACACCATTTTACCCCTCGTACAAGGTTTTCTAGGAGTTGTGAGCAAAACACTTGAAGAAGGGATAAAAGACGGAAATAACTTCTAGCTAAGAGTTGAGGGATGTTTCAAGGATGAGTTTTTTTTAAGTCCTAAAATATGGTAATGCAGGGAAAAAACATTCTGTTAGAAAGAATATCAAAAGCTCAGAGGCAGGAAGTAGAAGTTCAGGAAATAATTAGAAAATATCAAGTTGAACTATAAATGGATAGAGTAGTGGGAGAAAGTGAATGAGTGGTTTGGGGGAATTCTGGGCATTTTTGTCTATTGTAACCTCAAAATTTTCCATCCTTTGGAAAAAGTATACCAATCTTGTGTTGCTGGAGTTGGTGGATTTCTGGGTTTTGACTGCTAAAATTGCCTTTGACTAAATAACTCAATGGTTTTTATATTACTACTTAAAATATTTAAAAATTCAAATTTAAACTTAACTGGCATATGTTTTGATCACTTTGTAGCTTCTCTTTGAAACTCTCCAGCCATGATCACTGCAAACTCTTCTCAGCTTAGCGTCAAATGATGTTGACACTACCCATAGCTAAGGGTCATGGGCCAACACTAAAAAAACCAAACAAACAAAAAAATAGAGATTCTTCCAAGTCTCAGAAAATAAAATGGATCTGGATTGATTTAACTTTTTGCTCTGTCTTCTGGGGAAAACTCTAGCTCATATGATTTCTGTGTAGCAAGGGTCCATCAATTTTAACCAGATGCACTCTTGGGTCTCCAGATGATATCATAATAGTAGGGTAGTTGAGAGAATAATAATGCTGTAGCTGCTTGAGAGAACAAAGAAACATTGATGAATGTTTACCACCCAACTCTAAAAAGATACTTTGCTTAAATTTAATTTGAAGATTTCTTTCCTGATGATTTAGATTTAGTGAGTAGGATTGTAAAAGTGGTCCCTTGAGATCTGACCATTCTGTGCATGTTAAGACTAAGTAGATTTTTTTCAACTAAATCTCTATTTTTTAAAGTATTATAAAATTATAAATATCGTATGATAGAGTGGGCTTTTAAAGTGATATAAGAAATTCCTTCGAGCTGTTCCCACATTCTTCCCAAACTCTTTTTCCAAACAACAGTGCTTTTTTTCTGACTTAAAAGTTTTCCTCCATCTTAGGTTAGTGAATCTGGTAAAATACTGTAGTAGCATCTATCATCGACACTTAATGTTATTTACCTTATTTCTATAATTTAATAAATTAAACCATTTTATATTTTAAATATAAGTAAGGTAATCGTCAGGTGATATAGTTTCTGTTCATTATTTCACATATTTATTTTATGTTGTACATAATTTGGCTTATCATGTATTTTCCCCTGAAGTTTTTTACCCTACAATGGGGAAGGTGGTAATTATGTAAATAGTTAGGTCCTTCTCTAATATAATCTCAGTTTTATTGATTAGACATAGAAATTCTTTACTCCTTTTCTATGATGCAGTTTTTAAATCAGTTGTTCATTGATCAATTTGATTCTCTGTCCTGGTATCTGGAACTAATATGTGTTCAAATTAAGGATTGGATCTTCATAATCACCAGTTAGCAGCCCAGGCTCATTGGTCTTTTGTCTTCTTTCCTCCAGCATTTAGTCTTAAGACTGTTGATATCATTCATCACTAAGTGATAATTTTTTCCAAACATTGTGATTAAAAAATATATTTGATTTGATATCTGATTTCATTCCTGTAAACTAATAATGTAAAATACTGGTCTATCAAGAGAATTAGAATTTGAATCTAGTTGTCCCTAGCTAAAAAATATTCATCCAAAATCTCATCTGGTGATGAAACTCTATATCAACCAAGATAACTTATTTATCAACTTGTTCACAAAGTCTCACTTCCAATCCAAAGCTGAGTTCAACAATCCAAAACTGTTGTTTCACCTGAACTTTGCCCAATTCCAAATAGTTCTCTGCCTTTACAGACTTACTTTAAAATCACCTAGGCCAGGCAAAAACAAAACAAAACAAACAAAAATTAATACGTCCTCTGATTTCCCTTGTCTATAACAGTCCTAAGATTTGTTTGTTTCTCTTAGGTTGTGTTACCCCTCCCTGAAGTACATCTAATAAACTTAGTTTGACTTCATCAACAGATTTTTACTGATCTTTCTGAGGGAACTGACAGTCAACAGATGGAGAGAAGAAAATTCTGAGAGTCCAATAAATGCCTCCATCTCTGACCCATATCAGTTGTCTTTTTTGTTTTGTTTTGTTTTTTATGATGGAAGGAAGGGCACAGCAATAAACAGATGGGAGACTTGCTTTTCCCATGGAATCATCATTTCCTAAACATTGTCCACCTGGTGACTTCCCTAATCTTAACCTGGCTGCTGCATGTTAACCTGGTGGCTTGATGCCAAGACCAGTCCTACCACAGTGAGTGCTTACATTTGGGTGTTCACCTTTCCTGAATGGGAACCGGCTGACACTCCCTGATATAGATTATTCCTTCTTTTGGCACCATTTGTGACAGTCAATTAAAGCTGACTGGAATCTAAACCCAGCTGGTATGATGGACAAAACATTGTTAATAGATAGAGATATAGCTAGAATTCTGCTTTCACTGGTTATTAGACCAATAGCCTGAGGAAATCAGTTATCTCCAGTGAACTTCATTTCTCATTTTGGGAAAATAAAAGTAACAAGGGATATTGTTTAACATCCCACTTAAAATTTTTTTTTAAAGTTTTAAAGCTTCTAGTGTGGACCTGAGCATATTGCAAACGTTCAGGAATGACTGATGTTTCTTTGTTTCTTCTTTTCCTTTAATAATGTCTTACATCTCTGAAAATTGCCCTGTAGAATAGACTTTTAACCCCACAGCGTCTGTATTTGTTATAAACATGGAATATCAGAGATAGTTATTTTTAAAGTTATTAGAAGTTAGTTTTTATATTGCATATAACTTTCCTTTCAGATTAATTTTGCTTTTTAACCTTAATAAAGACTAGATTGAACCTATCTGTAGGATAAAGAAACACCCTGGGTCTGCCTTCATCTCTGCACCTAAGTCCAAGTGACAGCTTAAATGGAAGAAAGCAAATCATAGAAGGGACATTGTTAGAAAAGAATTGAATAAGATAGAAGAATGTATCCTAAGTAGATTTTACTGCTCTCAAATCTTATCAGATGAAAACTTGCCACTAAGGAGAGTTGTCAGAAAAAATACAAAAGTTCAATTAAGGGCTTCCCTGGTGGCACAGTGGTTGAGAGTCCGCCTGCCGATGCAGAGGACACGGGTTCGTGCCCTGGTCTGGGAAGATCCCACATGCCGCGGAGCGCCTGGGCCCATGAGCCATGGCCGCTGAGCCTGCGCGTCCGGAGCCTGTGCTCCGCAACGGGAGAGGCCACAACAGTGAGAGGCCTGCGTACCGCAAAAAAAAAAAAAAAAGTTCAATTAAGTTTAAATTTCAGATAAACTACTAATAATTTTAGTATAAATATATCCTAATATTACTTGGGATGAATTTTATACCAATAAAATGGACAACCACGAAGAAATGGACAAATGCTTGGAAAGGTACAATTTTCCAAGACTGAACCAAGAAGAGTTAGAAAATATAAACAGACCTATCACAAGTAATGAAATTGAAACTGTAATTAAAAATCTTCCAACAAACAAAAGTCCAGGACCGAATGGCTTCACAGGTGAATTCTATCAAACATTTAGAGAAGAGATAACATCCATCCTTCTCAAGCTCTTCCAAAAAGTTGCAGAGGGAGGAACACTCCCAAATTCGTTCTATGAAGCCACCATCACCCTGATCCCAAAAGCAGACAAAGATATCACACACAAAAAAAATTACCGACCAATATCACTGATGAACATAGATGCAAAAATCCTCAACAAAATACTAGCAAACAGAATCCAACAACACACTAAAAGGATCATTCACCATGATCAAGAAGGATTTATCCCAGGAATGCAAGAATTCTTAAATATATGCAAAGCAATCACTGTGATACACTGTATTAACAAATTAAGGAATAAAAACCATATCATCATCTCAATAAATGCAGAAAAAGCTTTTGATAAAATTCAACACCCATTTATGATAAAAAAAAATCTCTCCAGAAAATGGGCATAGAAGGAACCTACCTGAACATAATAAAGGCCATATATGAAAACCCACAGCAAGCATCATTCTCAATGGTGAAACACTGAAAGCATTTGCAGTAAGATCAGGAACAAGACAAGGATGTCCACTCTCGCCACTATTATTCAACATAGTTTTAGAAGTCCTAACCGTGGCAGTCAGAGAAGAAAAAGAAATAAAAGGAATACAAATTGGAAAAAAAAGAAGTAAAACTGTCACTGTTTGCTGATGACATGATACTATACATAGAAAATCCTAAAGATGCTACCAGAAAACTACTAGAACTAATCAATGAATTTGATAAGGTTGCAGGATACAAAATTAATGCACAGAAATCTCTGGTGTTCCTCTACAGTAACAATGAAAAATCAGAAAGAGAAATTAAGGAAACAATCCCATTTACCATCACAACAAAAAGAATAAAATACCTAGGAATAAACCTACCTAAAGAGTCAAAAGACTTGTACTCAGAAAACTATAGAACACTGATTAAAGAAATCAAAGATGACATAAACAGATGGAGAAATATACCATGTTCCTGGATTGGAAGAATCAATATTGTGAAAATGACTGTACTACTTAAAGCAATCTACAGATTCAGTGCAATCCCTATCAAACTGCCAATGGCATTCTTCACAGAATTAGAACAAAAAATGTTACAATTCGTATGGAAACACAAAAGACCCCGAACAGCCAAAGCAATCTTAAGAAAGAAAAACAGAGCTGGAGGAGTCAGGCTCCCAACTTCAAACTATACTACAAATCTACAGTCATCACGACAGTATGGTACTGGCACAAAAACAGAAATATAGATCAATGGTACAGGATAGAAAGCCCAGAGATAAACCCACGCACATGTGGTTACCTAATTTACGACAAAGGAAGTAAAAACATACAACGGAGAAAAGACAGCCTCTTCAATAAGTGGTGCTGAGAAAACTGGACAGCTCCATGTAAAAGAATGAAATTAGAGCACTACATAATACCATACCCCAAAATAAACCCAAAATGGATCAAAGACCTAAGTGTAAGACTGAACAGTATAAAACTCAGAGCAAAACACTGGAAAAATATTCTTTGACATAAATCACAGCAAGATATTTTTTGACTCACTTCCTAGAGGAATGAAAATAAAAACAAAAATAAACAAATGGGACCTAATGAAATTTAAAAGCTTTTGCACAGCCAAGGAAACCATAAATGAGACAAAAAGACAAACCTCAGAATGGGAGAAAATACTTGTAAATGAAGCAACAGACAAAAGATTAATCTCTAAAATATACAAACAGCTCATGGAGCTCAATATCAAAAAAACAAACAACCCAATTAAAAAATAGGTGAAAGACCTAAATAGACATTTCACCAAAGAAGACATACATATGGCCAAGAGACACATGAAAAGCTGCTCAACATCACTAATTATTAGAGAAATGCAAATCAAAACTACAGTGAGGTATCACGTCACACTGGTTAGAATGGGCATCATCAGAAAATCTACAAACAGCAAATGCTGGAGAGGGTGTGGAGAAAAGGGAACCCTTTTGCACTGTTGGTGGGAATGTAAATTGATACAGCCACTATGGGGAAAAAAAAACAGTATGGAGGTTCCTTTAAAAACTAAAACTAGAATTACCATATGACCCAGCAATCCCACTAGTGGGCATATACCCTGAGAAAACCGTAATTCAAAAGGACATATGTATCCCAGTGTTCATTGTAGCACTCTTTACAATAGCTAGGACATGGCAACAACCTAAATGTCCAACAACAGAGGAATGAACAAAGAAGATATGGTACATATATACAATGGATTATTAACCATAAAAAGGAACGAAATTGGGTCATTTGTAGAGATGTGGATGGACCTAGAGTCTGTCATACAGAGTGAAGCAAGCCAGAAAAAGAAAAACAAATATCGTATATTAACGCATATATGTGGAATCTAGAAAAATGGTACAGATGAACCTATTTGCAGGGCACGAATAGAGACGTAGATGTAGAGAATGGACATGTGGACAGAGGCGGGAAGGGCTGGGTGGGACAAATTGGGAGATGAGGTTTGATATAAATACACTAACATGTGTAAAATAGATAGCTAGTGGGGACCTGCTGTAAAGCACAGGGAGCTCAGCTCCGTGCTCTGTGACAGCCTAGGTGGGTGGGATGGGGGGTGGGGGGGTGGGAAGGAGGTCCAAGAGGGAGCGGATATAGTTATACATACAGCTAATTCACTTCATTGTATAACAGAAACTAACACAGCATTATAAAGCAATTATACTCCAATAAAAATAAATTTCAGATAAACTACTAATAATTTTTAGTATGTCCCAATATTACTTGGGGTGAATTATGCTAAAAACATATTTTTTATCTGAAATTCAAATTTAACTTAGTGTCCTATATTTTTATTTGCTAGATATGGAAACTTTAATATGAAGAGAACTGGCATAGCTGATATCAGTTGTACTTTTAATAAAAAGATGTTTATTATATATAATTATATTATCTCTTTAATGTAGTTTGATCATTTGTCAGGAGAAGTCAATTTTTTCTCTTTTAAAGGTTTCTATTGGCAACAGCAGTTATTGCTTCATAATGAGTTAAAGCAACAACACAAAAGAAAAAAAGATAGTTGCAAGGGAAAATATTAGTTGCAAAATGCACTGATGAGAAAATACACATGTGAAAAATAGCCTATTCTTACATGTCCTAGACAAAACTCTAAGGTTTGCTTTTAAGTCTAAAAACCAGTGAGGTCTGTTGAACAGTTGTATTCAATTCAACTGTTAACTGAATACAATTAATTGTGTTATTTGTATATGAATATACCAATGTTCATATATTCAATTGTATATGAATATACAAAATATACAAATATGTTAATTTTCAGACACATTTACATAGAGTTAAATCAGAGCAAGTTAAATTATTTATAAAACACACTAAGTTATAAATTATCCTGATTGGTTTATTAACATAAATGGTGCTTTAAAAAGCATATTAAAATGTCAACTTAAAATAGTTAATTTATTCGACAGGCATACTGCTTTCAAACAAAAACAAAAATTGATATAGTAGTCTTTTAAGAGATGTAAAGAACCCAAAGTATATACTCCCACACCCAGCTTGGACAGTGAAGACCAAATTACAGGCCCCCATACAGCCTAGTATGTACATTCACATGACTTTACTATTCTGTTGTCTTCTTTAGCATGACTTTAGCTCAGGAAAATTGCTTGATATTTCATACTGGTCCAGATTGATCCATCTTCAACAGAAAGCATTAGCATACAATTTGTGCCCTCAATTCTGTAAATCTTTTGCCTCATATATCTTCAGCTTGTTTTTGCAACTAATCCTAGACTCTTTTATCTGGATCTTTAGCTAATACTAATCAAGCCATTCCTTTGTTAAGACCTGCCTTATACCAAGTTTTCAATTTTCAGTAAGTTCTGACCTCTGAATCTGTCCTCAGAGACACTGCTGCAGCTCTGGAGGTGTTGATCCCCTTTAGGGCAGTAAGCAGCCACTCAGATTTGTCTTATCAACAAGTGGTGTTGGTGATATTTGGGGAGCTGGCCTTCCACAAGGCTAAGGGCACAGACCTAGAACCAGACTTCCCAAGTTCAAATCTCACTTCTCCTGCTCACTACCTGTGTGACCTTGGGCAAGTTACTTAACCTCTCTGTGCCTCAATTTCCTCAGCTGTAAAGCGGAGCATAATAAAACCTACTTCACAAAATCATTGTGTTGATTAATACCTATGCAAACAACTTTAAATAGTACCTGGCATGTAGTAATAGGGATGTGTTATTAAATTATTCATGTTAATATTACTGTTTGTTTTATTTAAATTAGTATAATTATTCATATTATTAAATGCCCTAGGACATTTAAAATATTTTTATTTTCAAAAATAATTACACTTATAACTTTCCATGACCATTTTATTGTGTAATATGGTATATTTTATTTATAATAATAGAATGTAAAATTGGAAATTTTTTCTTAAACAAATTGTATAATTTTCATTTTCTCAGATTCTCTGAAATGCATACCTTTGAATTTCCTTCATTTTCCACAGACGTTAATTTTAACGTATAATCTTTTTTGCCATTATATTTTAAACTCTAGCTTTAGATTAATTTGTTAATAACATTTAAAATTATGACTAATTTAAAATAGAATTAGCTTTAAAAATGTATATGTACATTTTGTGTGCATGTAAGTGTGTGCAGGCATGTGTGTATATGTGTGTGTTTATTGTAGAAGAGGAATAACTCTAAATACTTGTTAAAAATGACAAATAAGTCTTTATTTAAGAATATTGCAATAGAGCTCTCCTGTATTGCAATACAGCAGAGAAACTGAACTCAATTCCCCTAAAACCAAATATGGGAGAATTTGTAAATGCTGGGGTGAGCTAATGGAAAAGTACCTGAGGATGTGTTCATGGGAGATTGGTCTGTGTGATTAGACCATCTGTATTTGATACTGTCACTTGCTGAAGTTAGACTGCTACCTTCCCACAGAGAGCGGAGATAGGAGGGTCCTGATGATTACATTGCAAAACAATGGCTTCCAGGTCCCTGAGAAAGACATTTCTGGGTTGTAAAACTGATAAGAGTCTGGGAGACTAACATCTCAAAGGGACAGAGAAATAATTTACAGCTGAAAGTTTTCTAAAGTAACTACTCTAAGAAAAGGGATGTCTGGTGCCTGGAGTCAAGTCGAAGACTGTCTAAAGTTTGGTCAATCTGAAGGAAACTTAAGTCCTTCTTGGTCAATATATATGTATATAACTGTTATTTAAAGGACAACTTTGGATATTTTACACCTGCAAAGGGAATGTTTATCTTAACTTTTATCTTTAGTGAACGCTTACAGAAGCATATCTTTTAGTTTCCCTGACATTTTATATCCCATCTCCTGAAACAGACCTTAAGTTCCATAGTTTTGTGTGGTCAAATTTTGAATGTAAATTGTTCTGTAGGCAAGGGAAAAAATCTCTAGATCTAACTCAAATATGCTATATACACATTGTCACAGAACTGTAGGCAGGATTTTAAATACCAAGTGGACCTATTTCTTCTTCTCACGAATGAAGAGAACACTGGGGACACAAAAGGATAAGGATGTCTGTATGAGCTTCTTTTTTCCCTAAATGTTTTTTTCATCTTTTCTGGTGAAAATCTGTGAAAACTCTGACATAAGCATGACCCTCCAAAGAAGAAAGAACATACAACAATGGTACACACAGTTTCTCCATGCACATGTTCTGGATCTCAGCTGCTGCTTCTGGAAGCTACTTCCCCTGGTTTTCTCTTCATTGTCTGGTGTGAATATGTGCAGACACAGAGCTTCATAGCAAAATAATCTTTCAGAAAGTTCCAAGAGTTATAAGGCAAATTAGAGGTTGATTACACAGTGGTTATAGAAGAAAAGCATTCAAAATCTCTTTCTTTGCCTTAATCATAAAGATCTCTTCACTTTTTATAGTGGGGTTTGAATATTTTCTATTTCTTAGATAGCTGTTTCTTAGCTATTTAGGTTTTAGGTGATGGTTGCACTTGTCATGACCTTCAGTCTGGTTTTCGTGTAATTACAGTGTTAGGAAAGTTTTAAAGAGAATTTTGATGATAGAATAGAAAGTAGTATGAAAATCTGATGTATATAAAAAAGCCCCAGGCCAACCTTTTACCACTAACCAATAATTAGACTCTAACTTTTAAATTAGGACAACTTCCAATATATAACAGGAGGGCAGCACACCCAAATCTCTTGGTATTTAAATTATGTATTTCTAATTCACATCTTAGTTGATTGTCTTTCACTTCATTGCATCTGCCAATTACATCATCTGTGGCTGCTCCTTTAAGCTTTTGAGCTACCCACTTTATTCCTGGGACCAGTTATTGTCTCTATACAGACCTCTTATGTCTAAGTCGAAGCAGGGATCTTGGGACAGTATTTTCACATCTAACATCTGATACAGATCAAGACAGGGATCTTTATCTTCTTTTGCCATACTTACCTATCAAAAGCTGTTTGCTTTTGTTCTCTGTTTTGTTAATAAATATATGATTGCCCTCCAAATTTATGAAAAAATACAATAACATCTTATACAATAACAGATAGATTTTTTTCCTTAAAATCTTCAGAATAACTGTCTTCAATTAAGGAATCCTTTCCATATCTTTAATTGTTACATACTGGTAATGTTTTAAAAATGTGTAACTTACATTCCTTATACTTGCCCCTCTCAGGACATAGAAAGCAGTTTCTCGTTTCCTTTATTTAATATTTCTTTAGGGTGTTTGAAACACTGTTTTAAATTTGTTCCTCAGGTTCCCCACCCACTAATGTTTCTAGGAACCCCCTCCTAAAAGATACCAAAGGGCAGAGAAGAAAAAATTACTTTTGGTGTGGAATTTCTTTCCAATCTCCCCATTTTTCCTTAAAAATCACATAAATTCTGCAGTCTGAAGCCCAATATTTCCTTATTTACTAGTTAGTTTTTAAAAAGTAATGTTTTAAATTACTTCCTTCTTCTATCCAAAGAGAGTAAAATTGACAAAAAATCAGCAGTATTGTTTCTGGGCATTTCATCTGCATGTTCACAGGGTTCTGTGGCTTTTGGAGGCGATAGTGATCTCAGTCTCTATTTTTCTTCATTAGGATCTGTTTTCCAAAACAATAATTAATTAGTGTCTGGAAAAACACCAAAATAAAACCCAAAACAACCCAACAACTTATTTCTACACTAACAGGAAACAGCACTCTGGAGTCATTGTAGTAGTTGTCTGTGAACAGAGTCAGATTTGAAGGAACCCTTTACATATTATAAGTAAGTGACCAAACTTACTCACCAGTGCTTAGATGAGGAAACACTGCTAAGCTCAACATTTATGGTAGTTACTTAACGTGTTATGATGAAGAGTGAAATTTTATTTTAGTTAACTGGCACTCCATTCCGTGAACAATTATTCATTGGAACATTTGCCATATTCTAGGCATTTTGCAAAATTCTAGGGATGAAAACACAAATGAAACAAGGAAGGTCTTTGTCCGCATAAAGCTAAAGGTCAATGGGAATGAAAATGCACAGATAATTTCAGTACAGTAAGAACCATGTTTGGGCACATACACTATTATAGGTAATGAGAGGTTATAAGATAAATATTGGATAAAGCAGCTCAAATTCCTGAGTAAGAGTCTCAGAGGAGTGTCTCTTTGAGCAGGTATTTGCAGAATGCATAGGAGAAAGAGGAGTCATTCTAGGCAGAGGAAACTTGTAACAAATAGCATGATATGCTCAAAGAACAATAAGTAGCTCAGCATTACTAAACCAAGAGTGGGGGATGGGAAAACATAAGCCTGAAAAGAGGGCAGGCAACAGATCTCAGAAAATGTTATGTTGTAAACCAGGGGTCTGCAGGCTGCCTTTTGTTCTGGTACTGCCCACAAGCTAAGAATGGTTTCTATATGTTTAAATTGTAGAATAAAAATCGAAAGAAGAAGAATATTTTGTGACACATGAAATCATATGAAGTTCAAGTTTCAGTGTACACAAATAAAGTTTTATTGACCATAGCCTCTCCCTTCTGTTTACAGATTGTCTGAGGCTGCTTTCACGCTAGGGTGGCAGAAATGAGTGGTTATGACAGAGACCATATGGCCTACAAAACCCAAAATATTTACTATGTGTTCCCTTCCAGAAAAATTTTGCTGACCCTTACTGTGGACCAAACACTTTAAAAGTGTACACCGTAAGAGAAAAAAGCTATGGATGGATTTTAAGGAAGAAAGTGTCTCACTAAGAGCTGTTTTGTAAACTATTTCTCAGGTGGCATATTTTGAAAACTTTTTGAGTGCAGGCAAGACCAGTGTCCAAGTGAACTAAGGCATGAGCAGATAAGCAAGTCAGGACGTTTTTGGCCCCTGGCTGTGCTAGGGAAATGAAAAAGATATTAGTATATGACACTAACTTTGGGAGAGATAGACATTCACACAGAATAAAGTACGTGGAGGTGGCAAGGAAACAACGAAGTCCTCTTTGAGATAGGAAATTATGAACCTCACATTGGAAGATTCACATTATAATCTATTTGCTAAACACAAATTCACCTGTGGTCCAAAAAGATAAATGGATGGAAGGACTATTTTTAATCCCTTTCTAGAGGTTGTTGCTAGTGGTTGAGTTTCAGGAAAAGATTTATTTTGATCTTTCTCTAATGTGTATAAAACACATTATACACATTATATAAGGATTTGGTCAAATCCTTATAATATTTTTTATCATATTTTTTTAAGACATGCCCAACTACCCCATCAGCGATGTATGTTGTATGGGGGTTACTTGCTGGTTTCTCCCTGATCCGTTCCCTGTCTTTTCCTTGCTCTTTTCTGGATTGAGGGGACTGAACCCTGCCAAGTACATTGCTGGGCTCCTTAACCTCTGTCTTCCACCTCGTTCTGGCCACTGTAGGGCAGCAGTGCGATATTGATGGTTGGGAGGAAGCCAGAAGCCAGAGTCCTTTCCCCTCTGACTGCTCTGGGCAACATCTTCAGCAGTGGTTATGTCTCCTTGGTGTTTGCAGCTTCTACTGCTGTTCCAGTCCTTGAACCTTGTCTCCCAGACCCTGGTAACTCCATTGTTGCTCCCTTGGTCCCTCTAGCCTAGGTAGCCAAGTCTTCTTGCTGTGGTTAATCTATTGCTGTGGTTAATCTCTAAATTGCTACACTGTTTCCTGTAGGTTTTTGTGTTCTGCCATCCCTATTTTTTATTGGCTGCTTTTTTAATTCTTTTTTTGCGATTGTGGTAAAATTTTCACAACAGAAAGTTGATTAATTTGACCATTTCTAATTCTGCAAATCAGTGTATTTTAAGTCAGCATTTCAGGTGTACAATTCAGTGGCCTAGAGTATATTCACAATGTTATGTATCCATCACCACTATTTCCAAATCTTTTCCATCATCCAAAACAAAAGTGCTGTAACTATTGAGCAGTAACTGCCTAATCCCCTCTCCCCCAGCCCCTGGTCACCTCTGTTCTCTGCCATCAGTTTTGTCACTGGTTCTCCATGTTCAATCCCTCCCTCAAGCTCCCTGGCGTGAGCTGTGTTTTTTAGCCTGGGCTTTGCCTGATAGACATTGTGAGTCCACTCTGAGAGAGGTTTTCCTTACTCCCAGCCAGACAAGTGTGCACCATACCAGGCTGTGGCTGGCACTTTAGATGGATTTGTTTTAACCCACACAATTTAATACACTTGTCATAAAACTTCTTCATAGTAGTTCAAAACAAAAAGACTAATATGCTCATGTAAAAAAAATCCGTAGATTTGGAGGCTATTAATCCCCTTTCTCTTTTTCTGATGTCTTTAATTTTTCCCTTTGTATTCTTGGGTTTTTTTTTTTTTTTTTGACAGTTGATAATGAATCAAAAACAATAAGTGACTATTTCTTTAGAACAACAGTCTGACTTTCAGATAGAAATCATGGTATAAAATTCCACCTATGCCACAATTTGATATTTTATAATCTCTATTTCCTCTTTGAAATGTTTTATTCATTTCTCTTTGAGCTCTTCTTTTTCCTTCTCCTTAAAGACCAAATTTCAGGGCTTCCCTGGTGGCGCAGTGGTTGAGAGTCCTCCTGCCGATGCAGGGGACACGGGTTCATGCCCCAGTCCGGGAAGATCCCATATGCCAGGGAGCAGCTGGGCCCGTGAGCCATGGCCGCTGAGCCTGCGTGTCCGGAGCCTGTGCTCCGCAACGGGAGAGGCCAAAACAGTGAGAGGCCCGCGTACTGCAAAAAAAAACAAATTTCAACTGAGTAAATTTGAAGATCTTATAGGCTTTATTTAATGGTTCATGAATTTAATGGTTCATGAGTCAGGCAGCATCCCATCTAGCAAACATAAATGAGCTCCCTTTGAGGAACTGTACAAAATGGAAAGCTTCTGTAGGCAGAGGAGACAGGGACAAGGAAAGAGTGGCCTTCCTCAGCATTCTTGGGGGATGGAAGGGATCTGTCAGGCAGATTACCTCACTGGTGCTGACCAGGAAATTCCAGACTGACCCATTAAGATTACTTTGCTGGGAGAGGTTGAAACTGTAATTAGGTTGGGTATTGCATCTCACTTTGTTTGGTGATGTGGACTTAGCCTATTGTTGTAGCCATTTTGAAGCCATTTTGAGCCTATTGTCTCTTTTTGAATACATCCTAAGTTCTTTTCCTCCCAGTCACACTGTGACTAGCACCTGCCTACTGAAGATGATAGGTTGAACCAGATGGGATTTTTCTGAATTTCCATTTTTTGTGGTTTGCACATTTAAAGTTAAATCTTGCTGTAATTACTGTGTTTTTGTAGAGTACTGAAGTGTTGAATTTTAATTAAGGCAATTTTCTTAATAAAACTTCCTTTGATTCAGGTTCTACTCATTGGCAGATGTTTTCTTCCCTGCTGTGTAGCACACGTTCTTCAAATCGTGTAGCATAGATTTTAAGTTCTAAAGGCAGAATTCCTTTCTCCATAAAATATTTTAGTGTTAATGAACTGATTACTTTGAGCTCTTCCCTAATCCTCTTATCCATCAAGTTAGCAGTGGTACGAGACTCACATTTTTATGCCTCATATTCTGACAGGCTGATGCGTGACTAAGGCTGTTTGGTTTATGAAAAGGAGTGGTATTAAGACAGCCAAGGGGAGACAGAGGGAGGGAAGGAGGAGAAAAAAAGCACATGTTAAATCTTTCACTTACTAAATTTGTGACCTTGTGCAAGTCGCTTAGCTTCACAAATCCTGTTTCCCCAAGTGCACGTGGATACTCAACATCTCCATATCCCATGCCTGGTAAGGAGCAGATGTTACCAGTCAGATTGTTGGACTAGCATTGTACAGAGTCAGCAAATGAGAAATGGAGAGAGGCGAATGCTTTGCCTTGAAGGGGTCAGTTTGATAGCTGAGGAAAAGAGAGGAAAACATTCAGCAGATGGCAGGACAAAAAAATATTTAAAAATCACTTTGGAAATTTTTGTGAGAAAGATAGAGAACAGATACTTATATGACAAATAGGACTTTTGGGGAAAGAATGGTGAAAATGATTTTAAGAGCTTTTTATTTTCTGTGCATAACCCCCCTTTGACATTTTTTGAAGAGTTTGCCATGAATATATAAATTACCTCTCCATTACTTTTGATTGTCAGATTGGTGTTACTTTGGCTGTGACACCATGCTATGTCTGGGCCACAAAGTTGAGCAGCTTTTTAACCAGTTACATATGAAAAGAGGTGCAGAAGAAAGAGAAGAAATAGGTGTTGAAGATCGCATTATTTCATTTTACCCTCACACAACCCTGCAAGATGGTAACATTATCCCCACAGATAATTCAGTAATGCTTAGAAGACCTAGGATCCTAACCCAGGCCTGACTGGCTCCACTAGATTTTGCTTTGCAAAATGAAATATACATATGAGTTAATTAGGGCCATTCATTATGCAGAGCTGTTGAATAAACACGGATATATACTTTCTTAAATGGCATGATGGTTAACACATGATTTTTCTCTTAAAACATAATCACATCATAAAATAAAATGCAAATTTTGCATTATTTCAAATACAAAATGGAACTTCAAAGAAAGCTCGTATGTGAGAGCTGACAATTTGATCTATGCCTTCAGATAAGGTGGGGAATGTGGAGGACCAAATGGGTGTACGTTGGCTCTCATTGCTGGGGAAGTGAGAGACGATTGTGGAAGCAGCATCCATCAAACTGTCTTATTGATAGGTTTTGACTGTAAAACAAGAAAGATAAAAATGTATTAGAGGGACTTCCCTGGTGGCGCAGTGGTTGAGAGTCCGCCTGCCGATGCAGGGGACACGGGTTCGTGCCCCTGGTCCAGGAGGATCCCACATGCCGCAGAGCGGCTGGGCCCGTGAGCCACGGCCGCTGAGCCTGCGCGTCCGGAGCCTGTGCTCCGCAACGGGAGAGGCCACAGCAGTGAGAGGCCCGCATACCGCAAAAAAAAAAAAAAAATGTATTAGAAGTTGAGCAGGTTTCCCAGTGTAACAGAAGATAGCAGTGATCATATTCCCATCCTCCGGTAACTTCTGTTTGGCCTACTGCAACCATCCAACTAATATATTCAGGAATTAATGAGAAATTAAAGGGGAAACACTTTATATTTTGTGATGCTCTGAAAAGCCTCTTCTGATGATGCTTTAACTTGTAAATGAGTGAATTTTGTGCATTATTATCGTCTGGGGCTCAGGTGAACTGGGAAAGAGAGCGCTGAGCTGCCAGGTGTCAGAGTAGTTGATTAAAGCAACAAGCCAAAACGAAGTTAGGCCTTTAAAACTGTGATGGTATAAGCAGGAGTCCACAACCAGAGAAAGCACCAACTCCCCCTGTTCCTTTCTCCTCCCCCAGGTGGAGGGTCAGGTGCATCAGCACAGACATGAGGTCTGTGACGGTCGTGTCTCGCTGCTGAGGGAGCCCCAAATAAAATGCTCTGGCAGTTTTATGGACCCTGGGTTGGGGAGAACGCAAGGGGGAAAGGCTAGGAGTGGAAAAATACCGGGTCCTGAGTCTGAGTGGAGTCTTCTCTAAGTTTGCCTTACCTTCTCCCTCAAGGAGGTCTCAGCAGAGGCATCTGCAGAAGACCTCTGCTCAAGGCCTCACATCAAGAAACCTGGGAATGAAGTTGCCTGGGCTCAGAATGTCAATATGTGAAAGAGCTTGTCCCACCTGGGGGGGGGGGGAGTGGGAGGGCTGAGTCTCCAGCTGCAACTCCCTCCAGACTGTGCACCAAGGCTAGTTCCGGGAGGGCAGCTTTCCCCCTCTAGGCCTGCCCGGTAAAACCTTTGTAAAGGCCTATAGTCAGGCCTAGAAAATTACATACTGGTTTTTAAGCAGAAGCTGGATTCCCCAATTATCTTTATTGGTGAACATTTTTGACTTTAAAATTTTCAGAGCACCAGAGAAGCTTATAACTGTAAGGAGGAAATGTAAGAACCTTTGTATTCTTTTGCAAGGAGGAAAACCAAAAAAACTACTACTTTTAACTATTACTGCTTTTTTTCTTCTTTCCTGAAACAAAATTGTCACAAATTTCTGCAGTCAGCCCCAGTAAGCCAGTGGTTTCGTGGCTGCTCTATTTCATCCTCTCTCTTCCTCCTCCTCCTCTCCCTCCTCCTTTCTCCTTTTTGTTGACTTTTTTTTTTTTGCGGTACGCGGGCCTCTCACCGCTGTGGCCTCTCCCGTTGCGGAGCACAGGCTCCGGACGCACAGGCTCAGCAGCCATGGCTCACGGGCCCAGCCGGTCTGTGGCATGTGGGATCTTCCCGGACCGGGGCACGAACCCGCGTCCCCTGCATCGGCAGGCGGACTCTCAACTACTGCGCCACCAGGGAAGCCCGCTTTTGTTGACTTTTAATGGGGAAAGTAAGCATTTTAGAAAGTCTGGCTTAAAATTTTGTATGTGCCTATATGTAGACACTTGCTGTATTAAAATGAGAAATTAATGTAAATTGTATACGTTATAATATTAATTTGGGTTTCATGAATTAAAAATGGGAAATATGGTTTGTTTTTAACGATGGTTACAACTTGCAAATCGATTATTGGAGGCACAGTCTTAAAGTATCAAGTAACTATTTCAGATTCCCTTTCGGGATAGCATCTACCGTGTTTTGGGTTCTACAGTAATGAATATCTTCATAGAAAGTGTGAGCTTCGTGGTTTGCTTTGCAAGACACAAAACGTCCTGGTTCAAATCATGAGTATTTTATATATATGATTTTTCATTTTTCCATAATCATTGTCATTTCTGGCATTTTTATTCTTATAGTAGGATAAATTCTTTTTGATTTGACCTTGACCTGAGTGAAAGTTTTGTGAAATTGGCAAAGTCCTCATCTTTCTTTTCCCTGTGCTGAGCCCACTTTTCAGAGGGATGTTTGTCTTTTCTTCTTCCCTTCCCTTTATTTTTTGGAAGGATCGGGGGAATGTGTAGATGAAGAGAAGTTTCTAATACAAAGGAGTAGGTCAGTAGCAAGACAAAAACTCCATTCTGTTGGGGATAGCCTTTCTTTGTTTTTCTAATTTCAACCACTAAAATTCACCTCTCATTTTATACATACAGTCTATACTAGTATGAACACCGTGTGAAGGAATTTTGTGGATCAAATGTGTGCCGTGTTCGTGTACAGTATCTCTGGTTGTAAACATGATAAAATTATCAGTGAAACTCCCGAATTTGATCCTGAAGTGAAGGGTGTTGTCCAATGAATCATTTATGTTTGTAGGAGACAGCATTGTAGCTAACAGAGCAGGAATGGGACCCAGATGTTTTTCTGAAAAGTTGGTTGCACTGGAGGCAAGGAGCATTACCTAAAGTGGAGGGGGTCATATGGAAGTGAAGGTTGGAAACATCCCATTACAAGTCATATATCACTGAGCTGACAGCATGGGTTTCAGCTTGTTTTTATTTAAATCATGAAAGCAGCTGCTCAGCTGTCTAGCTGTATTAAATTTAACCCCTTTTCCTGGCAGTTGAATTCAGTAATTTATGCAATTTTGATTGGCCCACTGCATAAATATCATTTGGAGAGCTTTCACTTATTCTTGTCCCTTAAATTCACATCCAGATTGATGATTGGCTAATTTTTTTCCTGAATGAGAATGCTTGCAGATAATGCACCTGGCTGAGTCTATTAAGGCGAATCACAGGGGAATACTGTAATTTCAGCTTTGGCAGATAATTGCTGTGGCAAAACATGAATGAATGCCAGATAGCTTTTTAATGACCATTTGTATCTCTTGGTATCTTGTACTTATTTTCCTTTAGTTATTGTCTTTCCTTCTTCTTTTTCTCTTAGTGACTTTTTCACTTCTCTACATGCATTTCCAATATGTCCTTCTGCCTAACTCTTAATATTTTGAATTGCACCTCTTTTACTTGACCCTTTCACAACTCTCCTCCAGCCCTTTTCCCTCAATCTTTCTTTGCCTCTGCTACACTGTGCCTCTCTTTCCTGGTACTCAGCCTCCCTTTAAACCCCTTTCCAGTTTTATAACCTGCAGAGTTGGTTTTAATTACCTTTCCTTGAGCTCTGTGGATCTTTTGGGATTTTCCATGCCCTCCATGAAGTATGTTTTGTCAACATTGGAGCACCTTCAACTCATGTTTTGGCCACATGTGCCTCAAGCTACCTGCTAATTTAAGATATATTTTATCACTTGCCCACCAAAGTTGAGACTTATTGTGTTGCCTGTTGGAAAAGTATAGACTTTAATTTCCTGTGGAAAGAAACAATATGGGAGGAAACACAAGTTTTATTTAAAACAATAGGAGAAATGGATAAAAATAGGGGTAAGCTGGTTCTAGGGGAAAAGATGAAAATAAGGCACGTTTTTCACATTTCTCTGGATTTTTCAGGTAATTACTCAAGTATCATTCAGCATTCTTCCCTAATTATAATTAAAGGTCCTTGCCTTTCTTCTGTGAGATGATAATTTATTGGAGATACAGTCTGAAAAAGACGTTTCTTGGTTTTTCCTTTAATTGATTTTATAATGATGTCTTCTGTTGGATTATTTTTCATGGATGTGAAACTCTTCGGAAGGTCACTCTGATAATAAGGTATATCTGTAAGATTAGCATCCAATGTTTTTGCCCTAAAAATAGTTGGAAATTAAGGTTTGAGAGTAATTTAGTGTGCCGTTATATGCCAAAATGATTCGCTATGGGTCAGTGACCAAGCTGACATTATCCAGGGCTATTTTTTCCAGGGCTAATAATAAAGTAAAGGTCCTATGCAGAGAGAATTTTGTTTTTTCTCAAAAGCCAGCTCTACCAAAACAGAAATTCTGACCCTATATTTCTATTCTCTAAAAATGTAGCATGTACATACTGCTATATTTAAAATAGAGGAGCAACAAGGACCTACTGCTATAGCACAGGGAACTCTGCTCAATACTCTGTAACAATCTAAATAGGAAAATAATTTGAAAAAGAATAGATACATGTATATGTATAACTGAATCACTTTGCTGTACACCTAAAACTAATAAAACATTGTTAATCAACTATACTCCAATGTAAAATAAAATATATATATATATATATATGTAAGTAAAAGGAAAAAAAATTAAAATGTAGCATGGCTCAGTGAGCTAAGTAATGGACTGGACCATCAAGGACTATTTGTTAATGTAGGACCTATAGAAGATTGTTGTGATTAATTTTATATCTACTGTTTTCTCATTAGAAATCAATTCAGAATATCCTTCTCAGAATTCGAGTCGGAAGATAATTGCCATCTCACAGCGTCACTGACTTTTCTAAGGTCATGTCTGACAATGGCTAAACAATATAGAATCCCTGTAAACAAAGAGCAAACTGGTTTCTTTAAGTGCAGATCATCTCCTTGGCTGCCAGTCTGACTTTAGATACAGATCTAGGCCAGTGATATTTGAACTAGAGTGCATTATCAGATGTTACGAAGAGGTAACATCGAGCTCAAAGTTTTGCTTTTTGGATACCCTCCAGACCCAGGTTTGATAAGATTTTAGTGAATAAAACCTGATGTGAGAAGGGCTGGTTTTTATTAGGGCAGAGGATGAATAGGATGGAGGCAAATGAAGCCAGGACAAACTTGGGTCACATTTATACCTATGAAATATGCAATGAGAAAATGTCTATCACAGTAGGGGCTGACTTGTCCTGTTCATTCACTCAGTAAATATTTATTGAAAAAGTACTATCAGTTCAGATAGTGGGCTCGGTGCCTAGATGCCCAGGTAAGAGGAGAACTGTAGAAAAAAACTGTCAAGAAAAAGCCAAGTTTCACAGAATGAATATCATAATTTGGACCAATCAGTTTAATCAGTACTCAAATAATTAAGAAGATGCATTAAAATATTTACGATGTCTGTGCTTGTCTTTCCTGAATATTTCATAAACCAAGACATATTCATCTACTCATATGAACAATAAATGACCTTAGGGATGAATATGTTGATATTTTTATTGAGAGCTAGATGAGTAACAATTCAGTAGAAGCTGAATAACCTTAACAATTATCAAAAAAAACCTCAACAAAAACCATTAGTTTGCTTTTTTCATCCCTCAGATTAACGTATATTTTTTAAAACAGATCATACTAAGATTGGTGTGAGTGTAATGAGATGTGCATACTTTTATACTTCTAGTTGTATTATAAATTTTCACACAGTTTTACTGGGAGCTTTGGTAATAGGTATGGAGAAATTTAAGATATTTGTGGTCTTTTGTAGTAATTCCAACCACAGAAACATGTCATAAGAAAACACAAAGATTGGCTGAAAGGTTGTCGTATAGAGATTACCATCACCTTACTATTTATAGAGGTAAATTATTAGGAGCATATGGAATATGCAGTTTTAGGGAATGAATAAAATTGTGAGCATTTATGCAGTGAAACACTACATAATTCTTGAGAATCTTATTTTTGAAGAATATGTAATCACAAAGAAAAATGTTCACATGTGTTAAATTGAAAATATATCAAAATATTTAGTATGATTTAACATGCACTGAATAAAAAGAAATATAAAGAAAAAAATTGAAGGAATTATACCAAATGTTGATAATGTCTTCCCAAACTACCCCCACCACTGAATTAGGATCTTTATTTTTGTTTTTTTATAATATTCCTATTTCCAATATTTTGGCAATGTGTGTATATTTTTAGTAAACAAAAATTAAACATTTAAAACCCTTCCAGTATTACTAGATGTGTAATATGAAGCAAAATAATTTTTAAGACTTTTGAAGATATAATTGGACCCTGTTAGTAATATCGCCAAATTTGCTAACTGCTTTGATCCTCTTCGTGAGCCAAACATTGTGTCATATTTCCTATGGACAGTCCTATCTAACCTCTTAGAGTTAGAATAGGAAAGCAGTGCTCAGACAAACAGCAGAAGAGAAATTTCAAGCATGGAGTTCCAGGGGCACTGGGTGATGAGGAAGGGATATAAGACAGTTAGAGGTCAAAGATTTGACCACAGTGTATAGTTCCAAAGAACAGTGTGGCTCTGTGAAATCCTTTTCCCTTTTATTATACTCCTATTCTAGAACTCTTTGGAAGCCTGGAGTATAGGGAGGAATATCATACCTCCTTAAAAATAGTGGCTCTCAGGGCTTCCCTGGTGGTGCAGTGGTTTAGAGTCCGCCTGCCGATGCAGGGGAGGCGGGTTCGTGCCCCGGTCCGGGAAGATCCCACATGCCGCGGAGCGGCTGGGACCATGAGCCGTAGCCGCGGAGCCTGCGCATCCGGAGCCTGTGCTCCGCAACCAGAGAGGCCACAACAGTGAGAGGCCCGCGTACCGCAAAAAAAAAAAAAAGTGGCTCTCTGATTTCTAGATCTGTTTAATTCTTACTACCCATATGTAATAATCCTGACACACATCACTGTAAATAAATGTTACATATCAAAGGTTCATTAAAAGAATACTTCAAATAACAGTTACTTGACAATGAAGGTATGATTCTCCAGCCAAGTTTGCTTAGAGCACATATTTTTAGCACATTTCCCAATAAAGCTGCTGATAAAAAAATGTTTGCATGTTTACATATTCATAATTTATTTGTCAGGATTCAATGAATTATACAGATCTCAAGAATTCAAATGCCATAACATTGCTGTTCATCTGTAGTTAAATGTAGTCATCATTATAACAAATTTTAAATAGCTGAGGGCAGGAATTAGAAAAGATATAGGGAAAAGGTGTGTTTAAGTAAAAACTACACATTATCTAGACTCCTGGAAAAGGCCTTTTCAGGTATCAGATTCTTATTCTAGGGAAGCTATTTTACAACTCTATAAATTATAGATAACTCATAGCAAGGTAAAAATAGCTCTTATCTGTAGACATGTAAATTCTGTCCTGTCTAGCTGCCTCTTTCACATGACAAAAATCAATTTTACATCCTATTGCATTCATTTTAATATTTTGTAAAAGTGCCTGTTCTTAATATTCTCTTTTGACCCAGTTATAAGATCTGCCTGAGTTCAACCCCTAACAAACGTTCATTCATATACCTAGATGAGATTCCCTTTTTTTTCTGAAAATTATCTTTTTAAAAGAAAAGCAAGTAGTCATTTCTACTTGAAAATGTGATGGAGAATTTCAGTATAACGATATCACTGCAACTATAGTTTCATCAAAATTTTTATCTGCTAATTTCATCTTGGATATCAGATAATACCATTTCTAGTAACCCTTAGTATCAATACTAAATTGAACAGGAATAATGATCAAATTAGAAATACCAATTACTGTGCCATTTTGAATTTTCTTCACATCTTTTAGGTTTTGGCAGAAACTGGATTTCAATAATTTCTTTAAATTTTGGTCATTCATTTACAGTTTGCAAAGCTATTGGATTCCAGCTATTATGCTTCACCTATGCCCATAAGATCTTAAAGTGGTGTTGGTGTTTGAATTAAATATAAAATTTAACCAAATTCAATGCTTGATTTTTTGAGTGTATCTGGGATTCACATGAGCCCACGTACATGCATAGGTACACACATGCATATTTTGAGACATTTGTAGAAATATGAATCTATACTGTAATCATTTTATCAATATTAAATTCTTTGCATGTGGCGATAGTTTTGTAATTAAGTAGGGCAAAGTCCTTGTTCTTAGGAAACAAATACTAAAGCATATAGGGGTAAAATTTCTTGTTATTTGCAATTTCAAATGGTAAAAAAATGTTTAGAAAGAGGGAGAAGGATCGATAGGGGAGAAAACACCTATGGCCAACTATAATATATATGTGAAAGATGTAAAGATTATAGAGGTATTTGTGGTACTATTTTTCCACTTTTTGTAGGTTTAAAATTTTCATAATAAGGTGGGGGAAATTGATCATTTATTTAACAAATTAGAGGATAAGTTAGTAGATGCAACAATTTTCTCTATAACCAAGTAGGGTTGCTAGGTTACTGAACATTTCTAATCATTACTCAAGTAAGTTGCAAAAGGGGGCTAACACAGAAAAAAGTTTTGCCTTTAAGGGACTATTTAGGTGAATGTTAAAAATCACCAAATCTCCATTCATTCATATTCTCTCTCCCTCTCTCTCTCTCTTTTTCTTTCTCTCTCTCTCTCACACACACATTTTCTTTCTTTTTCTCTGTTTTACTTTAAAAATATTTTGAGCCTTTTGTCTAAGTTTGCTGTTAATCAGGCTGAATCTCGCTTCATTATGATTTCCAAAATCAAAATTTAAGGCTACATTTCAAATATTTATAAACTAGTTAATTAAACTGATCATCAAATCTTGACTAACCTCCGTATTCTATTTACCTAGACCAAAAATATTGTTATCAGATACCTCCCAGAATATATTGGATTCATAACAGTAACACTATTCTTTTCAAAATGCCTTAGTGGAGTGATTAAACCATAGCAAAGTGGACCAATTTGAAGCTTACATCCTACCTTCTCCTCCAAAGGTAGTATCTTTCAGACAAGCTCAGGTGCATTCAGGGTGGTATGGCTGTAGACAAAGGTAGCATTTCATACCAAAATATCTCAAAGAGCAACTACAGGGAAGATTAGAGGTTTTATTCTCCAAATGCAATATCTAATCATAAAATAAGTATTTAAGCTATTTCTTCTTTGTAAATTTTGAGATAATTTGAAGGCAAAGAGGGTCATGTTATATAAATATTAAGAATCTTTGACTTAAATTGACAGAAATTGTTATGAAATTGGTGAAACTGTACAACATATGTCTAGTAATCACCTGATAATTGATAGATACTGGAAAAGAGGTAAAACTATGTTCCTTCTGTTGAGTTTTTCTCCAGGAGGAGAGCAAGTGGCTACTCCTTGAAGGAAGCAAATGCTTAAATTTAACTTTATGGATGGCACGTTTAACATCGAACTGCACAATATTTTCTTTAAAGGACTCCCATATGTTTATTCTCTCTTTAAAAGGAATTCCATAATTTACTTCCAGTATGTCTGCAAAAAAGGCAAAGTAGTATATCCAACTCTTCAGTAAGGTGAAAAAATATCAAAGTTGACTGCTAGGAAGTCAAGACTGTATTTGATCTTTTAGGGGGAAAGAGAATTATGCAAATGTTTGCTACTATTGCCCTTTGTCTCCGAGAGGGAAATAAAGAATTCAAAGAGAAAGACAAGGAGGATCTTTTTTTAAATCATGTCACTTTTTCCCTCTCTTTATTATGATGTAGGTAAAGTTGTTAGTTCATGAAAGGCACCTCTGCAGCATTCAGCCTTATCAGCCAGATTCCAAAGTTTTGATAGATGACTTAACAAAAGCTGAGCTCGGGCTCAAGAAACTGTCAGATGGACTTTACTTCCAGAAGGGTTGGAATAGATTCATGGAAATCACCCTGTAACTGTGATCCGACACACATGTCCTCAATATCCAGAAGCCAAATAGGGGCCAAATTATTCTTCTGCATTTTCTATTGGCGCAGTACCAAGGAGGCACACTGATTCAGAAAAATTTTACATAAGTTGATCCGGTTTGCTTCTCTCTCTCCTTCTAATCTTTGGGGGATGTAAAAGGAAACCAAATTGTTAAAAATTCTAATATCTTGATTTTATTTTTCCTATTCTCTCAAATTTATTGAACTCTTCTATGGTTTTCATGGTTTTATAAGATTTATGAATATTATTACGGAAAATAACATCATTATAAGCCTACATATCACTTTGGAAACATACTTTATTTAAAATTAGATTAATGTTATTTATTTTAAGGGACAGATGTTAAGAATCATATATGATGATGTTACTACTAATAATAAGCATGTATTGACATCAATTAACAGCCAGTTCTAGACTTGGTTTTACAATCAGTTCTAAAACTTAAATAGTTGTAAAATGAGGTTAATTTTCTATTGAAATAACTTGCAAATCCATACTTAAAGAAACGTTTCTGGATTGATACAATGTATTATTTTTACATACACTGTAATGTATTACATGTAAAAACTGACTTTGGTATGTATAAGACAATATGTCAAATGCTTTAGAGGGAAACACATTGAATTGGATATTTTTCCTGGCCTTAAAGCACAGTTGGGTAGGTGTATAAGATATTCAGTAGCCATCACTGCAGGCGATATGTAGTAAATGCAATAAAAGAAATAAAGGCGGGAAATCTGGAGGTTTAGAGGAGGTAGAGATTCTATATTTTTGAGAACTGAGATCATGGAATATTCCATGAAGGAGGTAACATTGAAGCCCACCTTGAAGGATGGATGGGATTTAAAGAAATGGGATTGGAGGAAAAGAGAAGTAGAGGGAGTGAGAATGAGGAGAGCAGTACAACAGGAAAGATCTGGGGTGCATTTAGGAAACAAGTAATAAGCTGTCTGGTTTTTCTGAAAATATGCTACGGGATTATTAGGAGAGTATAAAAATATTTTCTTATGTATATATTTCTTGGGGGAACTCATTCACTCTCATGGTTAAATCCCCTATAATCCTTTAAATCCATCTTTTTCTCTCTATCCCCATGGCCAAAACTATTCTAGTTCTGGCCCCTGTCATCATCCGCTTACGGAGACAGCATCCTAACAGGTCTCTCCCCCAGTGTGCCAGTCACCACCCTTCACACCACAGCCAGGTGCTGCAGAACAAAGTTAATCATATCACTTTGTGATGAACATCCCTCAGTTGCCTGCCCTGTCTTAAGCAAACCTTATCTCTCTCTACTTTTTTCCTGTGCTTTTGGGGTTAGACCGTTCCGAACATCTCTTAATTCTTCCAGTGCGTGCTCTTTTTTTCTTCCTGGTTATTTGTCTCTAGCCCCCAAATTTTCCATTCTTTTTTCCACTAGCAAACTCCCCTTTATCTCTAATGTTTAAGTATCATCTGTTTAACCATGCAATCACTCTTTCATAAAGATTTAGTTGAGGAAATAATGTATTCCAGGCCCTTCATTCTTCCAAGAGACTTGCCTTGATCTCCCAGACTGTTGTGTGGCCCTGCTACACACAGCACTCTGCATGTCACTGTATTGTCACTGTCGGTTCAGTGATCTGTATTATCTATTCCAATACAAATCTCAGACGAGTAGAAATAACCTGATGAACGTTGTTGAGTATTGTACAGATAATTCATGCACGGAGGTAAAACAAATTTGAGCAATAAATTAATAAACCTATGAATCGGGCTTTCTCTTACTACACATGAATATGCCAGATTTTCCTGATTTGAATGATCTCTTGCTCAATTTATCTCACATATTTTATACTTCTGTAATGGTATTCTCCTACAGAATCATCCAGTGAGATACCCATTCTTCAGTGTGGTTTTGAATAGCCCCCATAGAAAGACTTCTTTTTCAAATTTTCTTTTACTCTCAAATATGTTCAAAGAGAGTCAGGCCAACAAGGGTGACTGTGGACTCCTCGCTTCATTTGTGTTACTTCTCCTTCTCTCCACCCCAAGTCGAGTCCACTGCTCAGGCCCAGGGGAATACCATTTCTACCTTGATGGTGTCCTGAACCTTCACTGGTCTCATTAATTCCCTCTTTTTAATTAAAAATACTTTTTTTTTTTTTTTTTGGCTGCGTTGGGTCTTCTTGCTGCGAGCGGGCTTTCTTCTAGTTGCGGCGAGCGGGGACTGCTCTTCGTTGCGGTGCGTGGGCTTCTCATTGAAGTGGCTTCTCTTGTCATGGAGCACGGGCTCTAGGCGCGCAGGCTTCAGTAGTTGCAGCGCGTGGGCTCAATAGTGTGGCTCGCAGTCTATAGAGCACAGGGTCAGTAGTTGCGGTGCAGGGGCTTAGTTGCTCCACGTCATGTGGGATCTTCCCAGACCAGGGCACAAACCCGTGTCCCCTGCATTGGTAGGCGGATTCTTAACCACTGTGCCACCAGAGAAGCCCTAAAAATACTTTTAAACTATAATTTTTTTCAAACTGTGGAAAAATTAAGCAAATCAATTAAAAATACCCATGATTTAACACTAAGTTTAATCAGAGTTAAAATTTAAATTTTTTTTTCCAGCTGTATTGAGGTATATTGACAAATAACACTGTAAGATATGTGAAGTGTACATGTACATGTAAAGATTTGCTGTATATGTACATTGTGATAGAATTCCCCATCAAATTCATTACCACATCCATCACCATGGAGAGTTAAGTTCTACTCTATTAGCAAATTTCATTTATACAATACAGTGTTATATGGTATATATCTATAGTTACATAGTTATCAACTATAGTCACCATGTTAAGCATTAGATCCTCAAACGTTATTCATCTTATAACTGATAGTTTGTACCCTTTTACCAACATCTCTTTATTTCTTCATTCTCTACCCCACCAGCCACTGGCAACCACTTTTTTACTCTATTTTTCTAATTAGACACATGTTAGACACGTGTAACTTCCATGTCTCCAACTCTTTTTCATATTTTTGTTTCTATAACTCTCTCGTTAGCATTTCCATCTTCTAGTTTCCTAATTTTATTTTCTTCTGTATATAATGAGCTTTTCCACCAGCACATTGGATTTTTAATTTTAATAACTATATTTGTTTTGAGATTTTTAAATTTGGTTTATGTTTAAATTTATCTCCTGTTTTTTCTTAGTCCCTTGTTTGTTCCTCATTATTTCTACTATTTTTATCCCTTTAAAATATAAAGAAAATTCTTACTTTATTCTATCTTTCCAAATGCTTCTTTAGTTCTTACATTCATGGTATAAATTATCCATTTCTTCTGTCTGTTAGAATCTCCCTCAGGATGTTTTTGGTTTGCTTTTATAAATGTGTGTGAGTGTATGGATGTGTATATACTTACATTTTTACTGTAAGCTCACGCTCATTTGGGATTTTTATATTCCTGGGCTTCTCATGTGCCTTGGCATGTGATAGCATCTTTATGATTTAATATTTATTTCTTTTGGGCCACCAGCAATTTCATGTTACGGACCCATTTTTATGTTAGTTTAGCATCTTTGGATATCTGAACCACCCTCACTTCTAGAACAAATGTTGGCTGTTCAATATCTCATGCAACACTTTGATTTTTTTTCCCATTTGTAGCATAGGGTGAACTAAAAGCTTCCTTGCCACCTCTCTGGGCCAGTGTTTGTTTCCTAGTATCTTTTCATGGATTGGGCATAATGTAGAATGACCACCTCTGGCATCACAACACTTAAAGATTCAAGACCACATTTCATGGCTCTATCGAGCATTAAAACCCCAGTTCCAGCTTTGTCTTCCTTCCCGTTCCTGCTCTTTTCCCCAGCATCTAGCATTCCCTTTCTTTCTTTTGAGATGAGGTATATATTAGGTTTTCAAAGGTTGCATTTATGTAACATTTCAATGTATTTGTGGTAGAAGAGGGTCTGTATCTGTGTAATATGTCACTTTACTTAAAGGCCCAGCCCCTTTGACGGTGTGTATTATAAATATAGTATTGTTTTATACTATTTCTCTATTACTTTAGTTTTAGTACATATCTAGGAATATAATGCATGCTCAATAGATTTGTGTTAGTCTGTAGATCCTGGAGCTTCCAACTCTGCCATGCAATAAGTAACTCTTAGTTTTATGCTTTATGTTTTATATAAAAAGAACCTAAACAATAACATACTTAATTTTATCAGGCATATTCTGAATCTAATATGCAATTTGACCAAATAGGATTTTTTATATTGTTAGACTTTGTACAATTAGAAAATCTTATATTTTTATTTAATCTTATTACTATTTATAAGTAATTCATATAGAATTTCACTCTATTCCTTTACCATAAAAATATAAGTTAATTGTTATGGTGTGAAAATCAAGGCTCCTGGAATTTAGTATTACTCACAAGTATATTGGTACATTTGTGGCTACAGTTGGAAAAAAAAGAGAAAAGGAATGAGAAGGAAAGGAAAAAGAAAAGGAAAAGAAAAAGAAATCCTGTAAAATCATAACCATGGAGAAAGTGCAGTTTTCTAACTCCCATTTAAAATTTCCCCATGAGAACAGGCAACCCCTTCACGGACTTGAACAGAGATGGGGTTTGAGCACAAAGCCATGAATTCTCTGATTGCTATTTGGCCTGAAGGTTTGCTGGAAGCATCACTATCCTAGTTAGACTATTTTCCAGCTTTTAAATGTACTAGAGTATGATTGTATTATGTGTTGACCCTGATTTATGTTGAAAACCCAGAAACATTTTTTCCAGAAGAAGTGCTTTGTGTATGTGTGAGCCTTTGAGGCCTGACCCCATCTGAGAGTTGACTGGCTCACCTCAGTGTACTGTTCATTTATTCAGATGGCTGGACTCGAAAGGAGGAATCTTTAAATATCCAGTGGTATTTCAGTGAAATAAATATTGTGAAGCAGATACGGGTTGTTTAAAATGTATCACTATGATGTAATATGTCAATGCTCAATTATACGTTTGCATGCACCTTAAAAAATTCTGTCTCCAGAGAAAAACTGATTGTCATAATACCACGTTTCAATTAAACCCACATCCCAGGCATTCTGAGTTCCAAATTCCTGAAACCCTCAAGTTAATGTGTTCCATGTTGTAGGGTTAATTTACATAAAGTTCTGGAGCTCCTGCTGCACTGTTTCAAATCTTGGTAGCTTTGATATTCTCCATAGTGCTATACACAAATATTATAAACCAGTTTTCACAGAGACAAGTTATGACTATCAGCAGGAATTAGTTTCATACAGTGATCTCTAACCATATTGTACCAGAACATTATCCAGGCCCCCTTATTTCTGAACTTCATTTTGTAGTCCCTATAAAACACATCTGTTCCACTGTGTGTGTTTTGAAAATTAAATGTACTAATATCATTCCGACTGACCCGGCCACCAAACTCATGTGGGAGAAATCCAGTCCACAGCCCAAGCTGTGTTGAGGCTTCAGGTCTTGTGGGAGCTTGTAACTCACTTCACCACAGCAAAGGAAAAAATTAAAGAGGGGGAAAGAAAGAAAAAGAAAAGTAACATTTCTGAATATGTGTGTTTTCTTCTGATAAGAGCATAGAAAAATTGTCAGTTATAAGACACTTCAGTCAATATTCATCCTGGTGAAATTTTCAAGGGTCATGATAGTCATCTCATTCCAGGTTTCTGTAATTTTCTCTGTTTAACTCCTGTTTTTTAATAAGGGGAATCCCTGTACTAAATACTCTGTGATAGACTGGTTTATTGCAGAAGGTCATAATTAGGTTAAAAAAAAAAGATAGTATTCAAATCTAAAATTAGTTTACTTATAACAGAGAGTCCTGATACATCATATCTGTTGTGACAGAATTTGAATTGGATTTATTCACTTGAATGTTTGAAATAAAACTTCTGCCTACATAGGTCTTAAAGGATCACTGCTGTCAAAGATGCAGTTAGAAATAGCAATGGAAACCAAAAGCTGAGGGCAGTTAAAACATTTCAAAACAAATTTTTTTATGGCAAAGAAGTCAAGCTAAATATTCTCCTGCATATTAAGGTAAAGTGGAGTAACATCATATGTGCATTTAAGCTACTCTCAGAATTTGGAACTTACTGCTAACTCCAAGATGCACTCTAATATCTTGTTTGACCTTCACAAAAGCAAACACATTCATCTAACATGTAGTACTAGAGTAATAGCGTCTCAATATTAAAAATAAAAAGGAGTAGGGCTTCCCTGGTGGCACAGTGGTTGAGAGTCCTCCTGCCGATGTAGGGGAGGCGGGTTCGTGCCCCGGTCCGGGAAGATCCCACATGCCGTGGAGCGGCTAGGCCCGTGAACCATGGCCGCTGAGCCTGCGCGTCCGGAGCCTGTGCTCCGCAACAGGAGAGGCCACAACAGTGAGAGGCCCGCGTACCGCAAAAAGCAAAAAGATAACCAGAAACAATTTAGAGCTCATTATCTCCTTCCTTCCTTCCTTCCTTCCTTCCTTCCTTCCTTCCTTCCTTCCTTCCTTCCTTCCTTCCTTCCTTCCTTCCTTCCTCCCTCCCTCCCTCCCTCCCTCCCTCCCTTCCTTTTTTTTTTCTTTCTTTCTTTTTTTCCTGCTAAGTTTTGTCATTTAACCAAAAGGCAAGATTGATTTAAATTATCATACATCTACATACTTTACTTTGATTGTTCTCTTCAGTATAGCACAAGGGTTCTCAAACTTGACTGTGTGAAGGAATTACCATACAGGGTTTGTGTACACAAACCATTATACTATAGGGGTTATTTAAGGGATTTTCTAGGGTAATTTTAACTCTGGACAACTTTTGTTGTATGTGCTAACTTCAGAAGCTAACCAAGGTGGTTCCACTTGCCTTTACTTATTTGTGAAAATTATTAACACATTTCCCCAGAATCCATAAAATATACTTTTGGCATAATTATAAACACATTTACAGCTACAAAAATGCTTTCTGAAAACTCATACTGTACTAAAATATAATTATCCCTTTATTCAATATCTTATGTGGGTTACTAGTTTCCCCCAGATTTTTTATAATATTATTTTTAAGGATCCAAGTAATAATCCCTCTCTCCTACCCCTTCTCTCCTTTCTCTCACACTGGAGAGAGAAACAATTGGCAATGAATTATGGACTAGATAAAAACTAAAAGTTTTGAAAATTTCATTTTATAACTTGACCTAGACAATACATTAATGGCCAAACTTTATTTCTTCCCCTACCCCAGCTTTATTGAAGTATAACTGTATTTCTTAAACTTTAAACTTAAGCAGGTAAGTTATTTAACTCTGAAATTTCTGTTGTCCTTAAAACTCATCATTATTTACCAATAACTATCAAAATTGTCCATTACTTGTTTTTATTTCAGTATATGCCTCTGCAAATTTTTCTAAGAATCACGCTGCGGCTACTTCTCTGTACCTTTTTGATGATGTCCACTAAGCTATTATTTCAAAGATGAACCTTAAGTTTCTAAATTTCAGCAACAGAGTGCCAGAAAGTCAGCTTATGTCCAGGGAGACGATTAGGGATCTTGATATTTAAAAATGGACAATTTGGAAATCAAATTTCCCATCCTTTGCCAGTCTCTTCATATATTCCACATGTTTAGAGAATGATTCTTTTAAAGCCTTTTTCCTTGTCATTTCTTCTGTTATTTCAATTACCTTATTGTGGTAGTATTGTGGGCAAGATGAAGCATTTCTGATGTGTTCTTTTTATTACAAATTTAATTATTTGGGGGAACTATCCTGAGAATTTTCTACCATTGTGATATTGTCTTGGCCAATTCGATTACTTTTCAGATAATAGAACTGAGAATAGGCTTTAGAGATTTTTCTATTTCTATTCTGTGATTGAACAGAAAAAGAAACTAAAGAAACTGACATCCTGAGAAAGTAAAATGACTCAATCATTTTATGAAAGAAAGCACAAGAAACCAGGTTTTAGGGCTCTCAGCCAGTGTTTTTCCCAGGGCACCAAATTTAGGATTTTGAAGGCTTCTTTATCCTTGTGATTGTGGTTTTTGAAGGTGATGGATGAGAGGATCCACTGGAATCAAAGAAGTGAATATTAGAATTTCTATTTATAGTCATTTTATCCCATCTTCCTTTTAAAATAAATCTTTTTTATATGTCTTAGAATATACAAATAATAATTTAAAGTGAAAAAATTGTAAAGGTAAATGGGGAGAATAACTGCTATGATGTATTTTCAAACAAAGTTTAGAAAATACTGCCGTAGAAGTGGACCTAATATCAATAGTGACAATAACAGATCAGTAGCATCAACTAAACTACTGACATTTGTTGAGCACTTGCATGTATGAAACCCTGTAATACTAACATTATCTTAATTTAATTATTCCAACAACCCTTGTAAGATCATCTACGTTTTTCAGGTGAAGGTACTGAGGCAGAGTGGCATTAAATAACTTGTTCAATGAATGGAATTTAACATAGTTCTGTGATTGACCTCCTTTTAGTAAAACATTTTTATTTTCTATTTAAACTCAATATTGTGAAGATAATTTGACCTGAAGATTTAGAAATATATATATATATATATATATATAACCAACCTTTAATAGATATGTTCATGAAAAACTGTATAGGTCTAAGTTCTATGAATGAATTCAGGGACTATATTGCTCACCAGTGAGTTCTGTCAGCAGTAGAATGCCTGGCATAAAACAAGAGTGATAAATATTCATGTCGTGGATACAACCCAATGGGGACTGAGTCAATGTAATTTTTTATACATACATTCACCTTTGAACTAGGAGCCATGCTATTTTTTCTTATGGACACCACACCTAGCACTAAATAAATAATCTTTTTACATTTTTCTAAAAATATATATTTCAAGAAACACCACCACTAGGAATTATTTATTTACTGTAGAATTTTTGAGAAAAATATTTTCCATTATATTACCCAGGATCCCCTGCAGTAGCATCTGTGTAAAAAACAATTGTTTTAACAATTTTAGGTACGAAAAGGAAATTTAATTTAACATGAGAGATCAAAACAGAGGACCGTTAGAAATTATTACTTTTTCCATACTTTTGTCATAAATAAGGAGTTACAAAGGACACTTTAGGGCACTAAAAGATATAGCTCAGAAGGCTGGCATGATGAAAACACATCAGGAACATCAAACTCTCCCATGTTCTTACAAGATGAGATACATAATGGAACTATCAATACTCCAAACAATGATCAATCTATAATTGTACTTACCCACTAAAATCCTACTCTACTTTGTAGGAGAATTATGTTTTCCCAGCAATAATTATATATTCACAGTTTTAGAAGCATCATTTTAACTATGACCATCCATGACACAGAGCTGGCATTTATAAAATCTCACATGTTCCAAATTCTACTTATATTTTTTGTCTCCTTATCTGTCACTCTGTTTTCACTTTTAATTTATTGAATCTTTTTAGCACGAAAATTAACACACTTTAGTAATCTATCTTATATCTTTATAAAGCTTTACAATTTTAAAAATTGAATCAATATTCACCATAATCTTGTGAAAATTAGAGACAGTATTATTCCAGTTTTATAGAGGGAGGAACTGAAATTCTAAGTAATCTCTGAGGTAAAATAACTTGTGTTGAGTTGGGACAACCTAATCTTCTTATTCCTTTTCCAGAGTTCTTCTGGTTTGACCAAGGTCACTTAATCTGCCAAGTCAATTGTAATGTGTATGTGGTTTATCATTCTTAGCCTTCACTAATTTACCAGTGATATTCAGATTTCCTGTCAGTAGCTTAATTTTTGGATTAGCAATTGATCACTTTGGCCAAAACTATTTTTCTAGAACAATTTGAAAAACATTCCCTCTGCTGCTTTTATTCAGTAGCATTTGTTCTTTGAAAGAGTCTAATTTAAAATCCATATCAAAGAATATATACTGGATCTTGGAGGAAAGAAAATTACAGCAAAAATAATAGATATATTGAAGAGAATTGGCCTGGCCAAAGCTCATTTTTGTGAATTATTGAGAAAAAAATAAATGAGAATCTTCAGGTAAAAAATTGAATTCAATTCTGTTCTTTGGGAGAGGGACATCACTTTGTTGTACAGAAAATTGAATAGTCACCTAGAAATATAGATTACTGAAGCTCCAACTCACTTCTTACAATGTTCAAATATATTTTTGATCTAATATGTAAAATATAGAAACCATTAAAAAATAATAAACCTGTATATGTACCTATAGGCATGAGTGAGTTACTTAAATCTTTCAGTTTTCAACTCTCAGATCTGAAGAGTGGAGATATATGTGTGTGTGTGTGTGTGTGTGTATATATATAAAAATTTAAAGCCAGGAAAATTCATCTTAATTAAAATGTAAATCAACATCTTCTCTAGGTTTCTAGACCTGATATTAATATAAAGAGGACCTTATATAATATTTCATTAATATACTTCATAGGATATTTTACATATATTAAAAGTTTAAAATAGTATTTTTGAATATATGTGAATGAAAAGGGAAATGTGCTGTAAAGCATATGGATAATGCAACATCTGATTGTTTTTTGCCTGGGTTGTGGGAAAAATAAGAAATTAAGTGAATTAAGTACACATTTTGACCTTGCTGTTTCATAAAGGAACGGTGACCCCGTAATGTGGAAATTTCACATCTCTACAATTTTCTCTGTATAGATTGAGCTCTTTCCTAGAAGCTCATGTTATCATGTTTCCTTTAATAATCTTTGCTTTCATAATTAAAGCCATTATTATTTTTATCCTCATCATCAGTGTCATCATTATCACTATTTTGAGCAAACGAGATGTAGGGCTTTTGAACAGGCTCACACCTTTTTTATAGCTTTAAAAGCTAGAAAATATGCTCTTTGAATGTTTGTAGTGTTTATGTAATCAGTACCTACATTGCCAAGGCTTATTGAAAACAGCTGGGTGCCTGCTGCCTGCCTCACCCTTTGTTGGAACTGTTGCCAGAACAGGTAGTCAGAAATGGAAAGTAGGGGAAAATTCAGACATCTGGGGTGTCTCTCAGGAAAGCAGCTGTGGCTTCCTTAGGAAGCAGTCATTGTTTCCCATCAGCCAAGACTCTGTATACCCTTGGGTCCAGTTCTGGCATGGCTGGCCTAGGAGGATGCAGTTTATGACTTAGGACTTACGCGAGAAACCATTTGGGCAGTCCCATCTCTGGCAGAACATTGAGAGAAATCCCCCAAGCTGCAAGCCATATGTGAGCTGCTGGCCTTCTATTTAGCCTACTCTGGGAGGTTCCCATTTACTGGGGCTCTAATCATTCCTTTGACACAAGCAAAAACAATACAAAAGGATCTTTTCAAAACATATCTTTCCAAGATATACTGGCCTGTTTTAAAAACCAGACATGACTATTATTTCTGTAAACATGGCATTTTTTCCCCAAAAATGAACTCATTTTTAAGAGACTTGTTTTGTTTCCTAGATAGAAGGCAAGGCAAGTACAAGGAATTTTTTTTTAACAGCAGGGTAAAAGTCCTGGATTAGCAGTCTTGAATGGTATTCTGCATGCGTAAATATATTCTCTTCCAGATATAAATTTTTGTACATCAAGTATTAAAAGTTGTTATTCATGTGACAAGACCTGGGCTGTTGATTTACGTCAGAGAGATGCCAGGAGCATTGCTATGTAGGACACCCTGAGAATCAACATGCTATTGTGGTAGGATTATCTGGCAGGAACTGCCACTCATTTACCAGGAGAATGGCATTTTGATGGATTAGAACAGAACAATTTTCTTGATAATTTTTATTGAAACAAAGCTCTGGTTTTAGAATGTAGATGCTTTACATTTTAGTAGTCAGAAAAAGGGCATTAGAAAGGTGTGGTACTTTGAATTTTAGATTAAATATCATGTGTTTTATCATTACTGAGGGTTCTGTTAGGACACTTAAGGACCATGATTAATCCAGCAACATTTTATTAAAAAATCTTCAGTTTCAAAACATACTGGATATGAGGCAAACAATTTTATGCCAGTGTTAGGCATACTCAGGAAAACTAAAAAGAAATTTTATTTCTAGTAGCCAGAACTTGTTGGCAGAAATATAAAAGCAAAAATTATAATAGCAATTAATTTTTAAATTCACTGAACTATCTTACACTTAAAAAGAAAGTGAAGTCATAGTACACAGGGCAAGGAGTCGGGGTATATTTAATGTTTTACCTATTGCTAACTTTAATACAGAGTCAAACTAGTGTTCATTGGGTCCCTTGTGATTTTTCCTACTCTTGTTTTATTCTTAACTTTATAAAAACTAAAACAGACTATCCTTAAAATTTTTCATTGCCCTGATTTTTTTTTTTCCTTCTCACATCCATAAAAAGTAAAGAGGGCTTCCCTGGTGGCACAGTGGTTGGGAGTCAGCTTGCCGATGCAGGGGACGCGGGTTTGTGCCCTGGTCTGGGAGGATCCCACATGCTGCGGAGCGGCTGGGCCCATGAGCCATGGCCGCTGAGCCTGCGCGTCCGGAGCCTGTGCTCCGCGGCGGGAGAGGCCACAACAGTGAGAGGCCCGCGTACCGCAAGAAAAAAAAACTAAAGAATGTGAGGCTCCATGATAAGTATAAGAGGAAGATTATGAGTGTAAAAAGACTCTTTCCATAAAATATATATTTCCTAAGATATTTTTCCCAAAAGAATGGTCAACATTGACCCAAGCATTCATTCTCGCAAGTGATATTTGGACCTTTATTATATCTCTCTCTATATGTCTTCATAATGTTTTCTCTCCTGTAGTTCAAGAAAAATTTCTAAAATCTTATCATTAAGAACTTGGACAATTAGAAAAATATAAAGTTAGGCTTCAGTTTTGACAAGGCACATATTCTGGTCATACTTTGGATATAAATCATGCCTTATCAACTTTGGTTGTCTCTCTAATTTTTCTCTTTGTGGTAAGTTGGGCATTTCTTTGTACCTATCCTTTTGACAAACTTCAACTAACAACAATAACAAAACTAACCTGGAAAAAACTGAGAAAAAGGAAGACTGGATATTGAGAGTATATATATTAAAATATTTAGAAAATTTCCAGGAAATCAGTGTAAATCAAAGATTTATCATTGCATATAAGGAAAGGCAAGAATGTAGTAAGTAATCAAAGGCAATTTAAAAATCCATGTTACTGGATGGTTGTACCCATAGAATAAGGGTTGGTAATACTGGAAATATTTAAAGTAATATATCTATAAAGACACTTTATTCATAACTTCGAATTCAGAGAGGAAAAATCCACAGATGTTTTTGAGAAATGTAGCATCTATTTTCTCTTTATGCTAATTATAGTTTATTCGGTTTCCACTAGATGTGTTTGTATGCATGGTAGCTAATTCATGTCAACTGTCTTCAAGTATATTCTCTGAATTGTAGGTAGGTTTTAGAGACCTCTAAGTGATCTCTAATCTTCTTACTAATATTATGTGTATATATATATATCTATATATATATAGATAGCTAGATAGATATCTTACTAATATTATGTATAATATTATGTATAATCTTATAAGATTATGTATACCTTATAAGATATACATATGTATAATCTTCTTACTAATATTACTAATTATTACTTACTAATATTATATCTATATATATAGATAGATAGATATCTTACTAATATTATGTATAATATTATGTATAATCTTCTTACTAATATTACTTACTTCTTACTAATATTATGGCTTTCAAATGTCATTATGATATCTCAAAGGTGATCTGGGTGAACAATGGGATATTCTATAGGAGTACTGCTGAAAAGGATAAACACTTTCTTGAGCAATTTAGACTTGAAGAAATGAATAACTTATTGTACATAATAGGAGGCAGTCATCTCTGGGGAACTGAAGAAATGGTTGCAATAAAGATTCTGCATTTGTTATCTAGATTAACTTAGTGCTTTAGTGCTTCTTTGTCACTGAAATTATATGGGTCCTTTGCCCCAACTGAGTAGTAAAATAATGAAATACCTGATTTTTCTGGTTTTGGAGTTCAGCTGAATTATTTTAAAACTCTGTTCTAATGTTTCTTTTGTGTTTATTTTCTTTTTAAAAAACATTATTGTGGTATGCTTAGTGTATTCTCTCGTTTAAACATTAATTTCAGAGGATGTTTAATGGTTGAGGAAAACACATTCTTTTTCAAATAAGCCACTGTTAGTACATGGGCATTCATGTGGACTTTCTTTTCATGTTTTTTCCTTAGTTAAGAACATAAATATATTTTTTTAAACTAATGTAAAATTATAATGTTTGATTTAAAGTCTAAATAGAAATGAATATTACTGAATCTTTATAAGACCACATATTAAACATAGCTGTGATTATATCTGCTTTTGAATAGGGTATAGAAATAAGCACAGAGAACACAGGACTTCCAAGTAATAGTAGTAGTTTCTGGAAATATTTCTCTTAAGCCCTTTGTTCATTTGTCTGCATATTACTCAGTATTTTGGTCATATATAGAACATACTGGAAGTAAAATCAATAATTCTCAATTTGTTATGAGTTGGAATTTGTCAAATTGTGTTCTTGCAAAACTCTAGGGGAAAAAATTTATTGTTAACTAATATATTCTAATGTTTTCATTTCAGAAGGACCTTCAATACATGTGGCTTCAATTTCTACTCTAGTTCTGTTTGTGTTTATTTCTTCTCTTGCATTAATAGGAAATAGATATATTTTGTAACAATTCAGGTCTCATCTCTGCTTAAATTCTTATCTGTACAGCAGACAGTAGTCATGTTTAAAGAAACAAAATATAATGTTCAAAAGTATAGAGGACACCTACAAGATGGTGGAGGAGTAAGACATGGAGATCACCTTTCTCCTCACAAATACATCAGAAATACATCTACATGTGGAAAAACTCCTACAGAACACCTACTGAACACTGGCAGGAGACTGCAGACTTCCCAAAAGAGCCACGTGGCTGACAGGATCTTGGTGCTCTGGCCGGGTGTCAGGCCAGTGCCTCTGAGGTATGAGAGCTGAGTTCAGGATATTGGTCCACCAGAGACCTCCCGGCTCCACGTAACATGAAACGGCAGAAGTTCTCCCAGAGATCTCCATTTCAACGCTAAAACCCAGCTCCACTCAACGACCAGCAAGCTCCAGTGCTGGACACCCTATGCCAAACAACTAGCAAGGCAGGAAAACAACTGCATCCATTAGCAGAGAGGCTGCCTAAAATCATACTAAGGTCACAGACACCTCAAAACGCACCACAGAACATGGTCCTGCCCACCAGAAAGACAAGATCCAGCTTCCTCCAGCAGAACACAGGCACTAGTCCCCTCCACCAGGAAGCCTACACAAGCCACTGAACTAACCTTAACCACTGGGGGCAGACACCAAAAACAAAGGGAACTACAAACATGCAGCCTGCGAAAAGGAGACCCCAAACACAGTAAGTTAAGCAAAATGAGAAGACAGAGAAACGCACAGCAGATGAAGGACCAAGGTAAAAATCCACCAGACCAAACAAATGAAGAGGAAATAGGCAGTCTCCCTGAAAAAGAATTCAGAGTAAAGATAATAAAGATGATCCAAAATCTTGGAAATAGAATGGAGAAAATAAAAGAAACGTTTAACAAGGACCTAGAAGAACTAAAGAGCAAACAAACAATGATGGACAACACAATAAATGAAATCTAAAATTCTCTACAAGGAATCAATAGCAGAATAACTGAGGCAGAAGAAAGGAGAAGTGACCTGGAAGATAAAATAGTGGAAATAACTCCTGCAGACAGAATAAAGGAAAAAAAATGAAAAGAATTGAGGACAGTCTCAGAGACTTCTGGGACAACATTAAATGCAATATATTTGGATTATAGGGATCCCAGAAGAAGAGAAAAAGAAAGGGACTGAGAAAATATTTGAAGAGATTATAGTTGAAAGCTTCCCGAATATGGGAAAGGAAAGAGTCAATCAAGTCCAGGAAGTGCAGAGAGTCCCATACAGGTTAAGTCCAAGGAGAAACATGCTAAGACACATCTTAATCAAACTATCAAAAATTAAATACAAAGACAAAACATTAAAAGCAGCAAGGGAAAAACAACAAATAACATACAGGGGAATCCCCATAAGGTTAACAGCTGACCGTTCAGCAGCAACTCTGCAAGCCAGAAGGGAGTGGCAGGACATACGTAAAGTGATGAAAGGGAAAAACCTACAACCAAGATTACCCAGCAAGGATCTCATTCAGATTTGTTGGAGAAATTAAAACCTTTATGGACAAGCAAAAGCTAAGAGAATTCAGCATCACCAGACCAGCTTTACAACAAATGCTAAACGAACTTCTCTAGGCAGGAAACACAAGAGAAGGAAAAGGCCTACAAAAACATACCCAAAACAATTAAGAAAATGGTAATAGGAACATACATATTGAGAATTACCTAAAATGTAAATGGATTAAATGCTCCAACCAAAAGACATAGACTGGCTGAATGGATACAAAAAGATGACCCATCTATATGCTGCCTACAAGAGACCCACTTCAGACCTAGGGACACATACAGACTGAAAGTGAGGGGATAGAAAAAGATATTCTATGCAAATGGCAATCAAAAGAAAGCTGGAGTAGCAATTCTCATTTCAGAAAAAAATAGATTTTAAAATAAAGACTGTTACAAGAGACAAAGAAGGACACTGCATAATGATCAACGGATCAATCCAAGAAGAAGATATAACAATTGTGAATATTTATGCACCCAACATAGAAGCACCTCAATACATAAGGTAAATGCTAACAGCCATAAAAGGGGAAATCAACAGTAACAAAATCATAGTAGGGGACTTTCCCCACTTTCACCAATGGACAGATCATCCAATATTAAAATAAGGAAACACAAGCTTTAAATGATACATTAAACAAGATGGACTTAATTGATATTTTTAGGACATTCCATCCAAAAACAACAGAATACACCTTCTTCTCAAGTGCTCATGAAACATTCTCCGGGATAGACCATATCTTGGGTCACAAATCTAGCCTTGGTAAATTTAAGAAAATTGAAATTGTATCAAGTACCTTTTCCGACCACAACGCTATGAGAGTAGATACCAATTACAGGAAAAAATCTGTAAAAAATACAAACACATGGAAGCTAAACAATACACTACTAAATAACCAAGGGAGCACTGAAGAAATCAAAGAGGAAATCAAAAAGTCCCTGGAAAAAAATGACAATGAACACACACGACCCAAAACCTATGGGATACAGCAAAAGCAGTTCTAAGAGGGAAGCAATACAATCCTACCTCAAGAAACAAGAAACATCTCAAATAAACAACCTAACCTTACACCAGTTGGAGAAAGAAGAACAAATAAAACCCCAAAGTTAGCAAAAGGAAAGAAAACATAAAGATCAGTTCAGAAATAACTGAAAAAGAAATGAAGGAAACAATAGCGAAGATCAATAAAACTAAAAGCTGGTTCTTTGAGAAGATAAACAAAACTGATAAACCATTAGCCAGACTCATCAAGAAAAAAAGGGACAAGACTCAAATCAATAGAATTAGAAATGAAAAAGGAGAAGTAACAACTGACACTGCAGAAAATCAGAGGATCATGAGAGATTACCAGAAGCAACTATATGCCAATAAAATGGACAACCTGGAAGAAATGGACAAATTCTTAGAAAAGCACAACCTTCCGAGAATGAACAAGGAAGAAGGAGAAAATGTAAACAGACCAATCACAGGCACTGAAATTGAGACTGTGATTAAAAATCTTCCAACAAACAAAAAGCCCAGGACAAGATGGCTTCACAGGAGAATTCTATCAAACATTTAGAGAATAGCTAACACCTATCCTTCTCAAACGCTTCCAAAATATAGCAGAGGGAGGAACACTCCCAAACTCATTCTATGAGGCCACCATCACCCTGATACCAAAACCAGACGAAGATGTCACAAAGGAAGAAAACTACAGGCCAATATCACTGATGAAGATAGATGCAAAAATGCTCAACAAAATACTAGCAAACAGAATCCAACAGCACATTAAGGGATCATACACCATGATGAAGTGGGATTTATCCCAGGAATGCAAGGATTCTTCAATATATGCAAATCAATCAATGTGATAAACCATATTAAGAAATTGAAAGAGAAAAACCATATGATCATCTTAATAGATGCTGACAAAGCTTTCGACAAAATTCAGCACCCATTTATGATAAAAACCCTCCAGAAAGTAGGCATAGAGGAACTTACCTCAACCTAATTAAGGCCATATATGACAAACCCACAGCCAACATCGTTCTCAATGGTGAAAAACTGAAACCATTTCCTCTAAGATCAGGAACAAGACAAGGTTGCCCACTCTCACCATGTTATTCAACATAGTTTTAGCCACAGCAATCAAAGAAGAAAAAGAAATAAAAGGAATCCAACAGAAAAGAAGTAAATCTGTCACTGTTTGCAGATGACATGATACTATATGTAGAGAACCCTAAAGATGCTACCAGAAAACTACTAGAGCTAATCAATGAATTTAGTAAAGTAGCAGGGTACAAAATTAATGCACAGAAATCTCTAACATTCCTATACACTAATGATGAAAAATGTGAAACAGAAATTAACAAAACACACCCATTTACGGTTGCAAAAAAGAGTAAAATACGTAGGTATAAACCTACCTAAGGAGACAAAAGACCTGTATGCAGAAAACTATAAGACACTGATGAAAGAAATTAAAGATGATAAAAACAGCTGGAGAGATATACTACATTCTTGGATTGGAAGAATCAACATTGTGAAAATGACTATACTACCCAAAGCAATCTACAGATTCAATGCAATTCCTATCAAACTGCCAATGGCATTTTTCACAGAACTAGCCCAAGAAATTTCTCAATTTGAATGGAAATCCAACAGACCCTGAATAGCCAAAGCAATCTTGAGAAAGAAAAACGGAGCTGGAGGAATCAGGCTCCTGGACTTCAGACTATACTACAAAGCTACAGTAATCAAGACAGTATGGTCCTGGCACAAAAACAGAAATATAGATAAATGGAACAGGATAGAAAGCCCAGAGATAAACCCACGCACCTGTGGTCAACTAATCTATGACAAAGGAGGCAAGGATATACACTGGAGAAAAGACGGCTTCTTCAATAAGTGGTGCTGGGAAAACTGGACAGCTACATTTAAAAGAACGCAATCAGAACACTCCCTTACACCATACACAAAAATAAACTAAAAATGGATTAAAGACCTAAATGTAAGGTGAGACACTATAAAGCTCTTAGAGGAAAACATAGACAGAACACTCTATGACATCAATCACAGCAAGATCCTTTTTGACCCACCTCCTAGAAAAATGGAAGTAAAACCAAAAATAAACAAATGGGACCTAATGAAACTTAAAAGCTTTTGCACAGCCAAGGAGACCATAAACGGGATGAAAAGATAACCCTCAGAATGGGAGAAAATATTTGCAAATGAAGCAACTGACAAAGGATTAATCTCCAAAATTTACAAGCAGCTCATGCAGCTCACTATCAAAAAAACAAACAACCCAATCCAAAAATGGGCAGAAGACCTAAATAGACATTTCTCCAAAGAAGACATACAGATGGCCAGCAGGCACATGAAAAGATGCTTAACATCGCTAATTATTAGAGAAATGCAATCAAAACTAGAATGAGGTATCATCTCACACCAGTGAGAATGGCCATCGTTAAAAAGTCTACAAATAAGAAATGCTGTAGAGGATGTGGAGAAAAGGGAACCCTCCTGCACTGTTGGTGGGAATGTAAATTTGTGCAGCCACTATAGAGAACAGTATGGAGGTTCTTTAAAAATCTGAAAATAGAATTACCATATGATCCAGCAGTCCCACGCTCAGGCATATATCTGGAGTAAACTCTAATTTGAAAAGATACATTCACCCCAGTGTTCACAGAAGTACTATTTACAATAGCCAAGACGTGGAAGCAACCTAAATGTCCATTGACAGGTTGATAAAGGAGATGTGATACATATATATACAATGCAATGTTACTCTGCCATGAAAAAGAGTGAAATAATACCATTTGCAGCAACATGGATGGACCTAAAGATTATCATATTAAGTAAAGTAAGCCAGACAAAGACAAATATCATATGATATCACTTATATGTGGAATCTAAAAAGATGACACAAATGAACTTATTTATGAAACAGAAATAGACTCACAGACATAGAAAACAAACTTATGGTTCCCAAAGGGGATAGCAGGGGAGGGGTGAGAGATAAATTAGGCATTTGGGATTAACATATATACACTACTCTATGTAAAATAGATAACCAACAAGGACCAACTGTATAGCACAGGGAACTATACTCAATACCTTGTAATAACCTATAATGGAAAAGAATCTGAAAAAGCATAGATATATATGTATATATGTATGTATAACTGAATCACTTTGCTGTACATTGAAACTAATACAACATTGTAAATTAACGTTAAAAAAAAGGATTAGATGCCTGATTTCCTCCATTTTTAATAAGGCCTCTAAAAACACAGACTTAATGGAGAGGAGCAGCAGAATGACACATCAGTTCCCACTGACATTTTATTATGGATTAATGGCTCAGATTAGCCACCTGCCAATTGGTGAACTTTTGGGAAAGGGGCGGAGAAAATGTGGAGCGCATCTGTACAGGCCAAAGTTCAGGCATCAGAGTGGAGGGCCCTGGGAAGTCAAGGAAATAGCCTGAAGACAAGGGCCACTAATGATGTGTTACACAGAGAGGACTTGACACCAAGAGTGAACTTCCTCTGTTTCATATTTTGAATCCAGCTGTTAAAATCATGGGACTTGCCCAGACCTAGAATAAAATAAGTGTTCATTGAGTTTGTACATATCTGGAAGCATCATATCTACAGATTAGGGAAGAATATTGCAAAGAAAAAGTGCTGTGGTTGCCATGTAGTCTTACACTGGCCTAATTAGTAATTCCCCTGCCTTCATTGTACAAATAGTTGATTGAGAAATATGTTAATGAGCAATTATCTCAAATGACACTTTTAATCTGATCAGCTATGGAGAACTAAAATGAACAACCTAATACAAAAATCAAGAGGAAGATTGGACAAGGGAAAATTTAAAATGAAATGACTATAATAATCAAGTGATCATATTGAGTTCATGTTAAGTAGTTTTCCAGCTTAAAATTATATATGAAATGTATGTTTAGATCTATTATAAGTATATACACACATTCAAAAATATAAAAGCAAATCTGTGTTTTCCTGTTTAACTATTTTCTAATAAAACTGGGTGTCTGTTTCAGGGTCATGCATATTTTGAGAAAGACATATTCATTGCGTTGAATTTCTGTGATCTTGTGCCAATCTGGATTTCATTATATATAAAAAAATCCACTTTATGCTTAAAATATTGATTGTGAAAAGGTCTTAGAAACCTAGTAGTTAGTGGCAAAAAAGTACAGTGATTACTAAAAAAGAGAAAATGAATTCACTATTGATGTTCATATTCACTGAACTAACTTGCCAGGATGTGTAGTTTGATTTTCTGGGGGACATTAAGTAAACAAAAACATCATACAAGCTCTGATATTTAGTAGTTTTGTGACTGCTTGGTAAACCACATAAATTATGAGTTCCCGTTGCCTCACCAGTAAACTGGATACCAATTCTCCAAGTTTGCTGTGAGAATAAAACATTATAATCTAGTAAAGGCATCTAAGACAATGCCCAGCCTAAGCAAGGGTTTCACTGTGCATTAATCTTACATGTGAATCTGACCCCTTCACTTCATTAGCTTTTCTCCTCCATTTGGAGGGATAATAAATAGGGGCCTGAAAAAATAGAAAACCAAAAATAGAGAAACAAAATAAAACTACAAACTGTGCAACATTGCACTTTTTGGTAAGAAGGTAAAAGCATTTTAGGTAATACGATAAGATCTTTGTGTTTTCATTAGGGATGGATCCTTAAGGAAATAGGACTGGATTTATAGCTTCAAAAGTGGAAGGATTTAGTTGGGAAGTGGTGAATTAACAACAAAGGCAAGTACTGAATTATAACCTTTCTCACACTCTTGTTAGATCAGAGGTTCTTAATATTTCAGAGATCCTAGATGAAAGTATGGATAGTCTAGTGGGTGGAGAGTAGGGAAGAGGAGAATTGTGACATACAAAATTTTACACACAGTTGTAGAGGTTTCATTCTCCCTAGACTTCAACCAATGAAATAATCCATGTGACCCTAGACACTAGATTGAAAACCAATAAAAATTTCTGCTGCCAAATGTTTTTCAGATACCAGTGCCTTGCACAGCACAAAGTATCAATTAGTTGCTCAGTTAATATTATGGATCCAAATTAAACTATTCACCCCGATATCATAGATTTATCATCTCTGTCCCACTTGAAAGCTGTCTTCTCAGCTATCCCTCTGCCAACATTAACCCATATGCATATACAAATGTAATTCACTGCACAATCTACTAACTTTCACAAATATCCCTTATCTTGATATTACTTTGCTTGGCACCGCGTGAGAAATCCCATGAGGTCATTTTAGTTGAAGTACAGTCAAAAGAAACAAAATCAAAACCAGCCTTTAAGTATATTGCATTTGATTTCTGAGGCAACTCCAGAATGTTAATATTATTCTTGACTCCTGCTTCAAAATGACTTTTGATTTTATTTTTGGTATTTCTTTTTTATATTGTGGATGTTATAGGCTGAAAGTAACACATGGATTTGAATAAAACTATCAGATTAGCTAATGTAAAGGATAATGGTTCTCTAGAAAGAACAAGAAGGTTCCTATGAAACTGAACAACCTACCCATCTAATCTAAATATCCGGGTTTAAGAGGGTTTTGTTGTTGTTGTTATTTTCATATCCAGGCTTTAATAGCAAATTCATGGCAGTTGAGGGTATTTTCTGTGAATGAATGACTGGCCTCAGTTAATGGCCTTGGCTTCACTTTAGTCCATCACCCCAGAAAGTTCCCCACGCCTTCATCTTATTGCTTGACTGTGTCTCTTGGTACATTTTAATGGATCTTTCAGTAATTGTGATCATTCTGGGGAGAGGCAAGTGGTCATATTTTAATCATTGGAAGAGGTTTGCACAGTAAAAAAAAAGTATGGAGAAACGCTTTCACAGCTTTCCCCATATCCCCAGCTGTTTGGACATTTTTCATCATCACTCTAATAGCACGTAAAATGGAGATCATAAAAGAAATCCTATAGCTTAATTTTAGTGTATAGGTAAAGGGTAAGGGTTGACTTTGGAAAGCTCTGAGGTGTAAGGACTATGACCGGTGCCTAGATTTTACCTCAAGAAGAGCAGAAGGTGTGTGTGTGTTTAGGTCTTATGGCATTTAGATGACACACAATGAAAATTTCTGCAACCGGTTAATTCTTCCTGAGGATGGCTGTATTATCATTCTTGCTAGGATCATAAGAAGTCAACACTTTTACTTGGTTAAATTTTGGTGATTTATTGGGAATGTGTGGTGTTACTTGAAAGCAAAGGGGTAAACTCAATGAATTCTTATGACTGTTTATTATGATTTAGTATGACTTCAATTTTAAAGAGAATTTTGCAGTTACAGTTTTACACCTGGGAAGATCAAAAGATTAAGTAGTTAAGTCAGCAGTGTTTAGAATTTAATTCATGTTGGGTTAAGTTCATAATATGGTAGATCACATTGCCTCAGGGATAAATGATTCCTTAATACTGTTTTTATTTCTCCTTTTCCGAAGGCTTCTTAAACTATATAAATAATGAGATTGTTTAGTAGAATACAAACAACATGCAATGTATCCAAAAGCCGGAAGACAGTTCTGTTTCATTCACTGCCTAATTTATATAGCCCCATCCCTAGAAATGACCCAGATTTGTGAGGATATTTTATTTTATAAGCCACAGAAACAAAACTTTTTACTCCTACTCTTCACATAACATGCTTTAAGCTGGGTTGGCTAAATTCTATCAGTGAACAACTGCTAGATTCAATTTGAATAATTTAATTGCTTAAAATATGTATATTCATTTTCCCCTAGAAAGGTATTTCTAACTCAGTTGAACAGAAGTATTGAATCAATTTTAATTGTTCTTCCTCTCTGTATTTTATTTCTTCAGGTTTTTTTTTCCATCTGCTTTGCTTTCTGGGGAGTAAGAAGCATGAAACAACTTGTCTCAGACCCTGGGAAATGACTAAACGTTTGTACACAACTCTCTTGTTTTAATCATTTGTCCACAACAATAATATATTACTACTGCCTATGGAAGTATAATTTTATATAATGATTATATGAACTATTTCTCTAATGTGAGGTAAATACATTTATCTACTCTTGCTTCCTTTCCACATTTATTATTCTCTATTAAAATTAAAGTCAGCTGCAGTTACTTTATTGCTAGGGTTGAAAGAAGATGATTTCAAATAGAATGATGTTACATCCACTGGTAACATCTAAGCCAATGAGTATGAGAATAAGGGATAACTTCAAAACAGTAAAAGGAATTAAGATTTTACTAGCATTGTTTAGACAACTTTTCATTTGCTGTCTGCTAAAATTGTGCTTGGATACATATTTGTTGTCATAAAAATGTATTACATGAGTTGTCTGCCTAAGGCTAGGTTTACCTTTGAAAGCCATATAACCTAAGGAGTAACATTACAGAAAATGACATCACTGAAATGAAAATCACCAGAATTCGTCAGAATTCATTTATTCCGTAGATTAATTTGTGATACATATGTCTAATACGTTTGGTCAGTTTGTTTTGGCAAATTGAGGAGTGTGCAGTATTTCTGTGCTATTTTAAATTGTCACAATCATGTTAAAAGACTCTCTAAATAAAATTGCCCAAGCATTGTGTGTGTATTATTCATTGGGATTGTAAAAATCTGCCAAGTATTTCATTAGGAGGGAACTGACAGAGATAAGCAGGAAATGGTTCAAAGGGGGAAGGTCTGAAAACAGTTGGAATATTTTTCTTTCCTTCTTCCAGTATTTCTTAGATTTAAATTTACAATTTAAGTAACCAAAGTTATAAGCACTAAAACAGTTAATACTGTCCTTCACTGAGCTTTGCCTATATTCATTGCTGGTTTAAAGAGGCTGATCAGTTGGTTGACTTTTTTTTTTTTCGGTACTCGGGCCTCCCACCGCCGTGGCCTCTCCCGTTGCGGAGCACAGGCTCCGGACGCGCAGGCTCAGCGGCCATGGCTCCCGGGCCCAGCTGCCCCGCAGCATGTGGGATCCTCCCGGACCGGGGCACGAACTCGCGCCCCCTGCATCAGCAGGTGAACCCCCAACCACTGTGCCACCTGGGAAGCCCGGTTGACTTATTTTTAATATGTTTTCTAACCTTTGAACAGAGAGTTGTGGAACTAGTAAGAAGAATCAAACTGCAGGTGTCTGGACTCATGATGCAAAACTGAAGCACATTTATTTTGAAAACTGGAAAAGCAGAGGAAGATTAAATTTTGCATGATGGAAAAAATTAACAAATTATATTTCAAGCGTCAGAAGTAGGGAATTGGCTTTGCTTCATTCATCTTTTTTTACTTCTCAATTTAACACAGAGCTAGAGCAAATACTTGAACCCATAACAGATATTAGTCCTATTCTTCTCCCTTACCAACAGTTCTTGCTGGGCTTGGCATATTTAGAATCGTATTAAAGCAGGGGAACCTCTGTTGGCTTGAAATTGCTAATTTTATAGCATAAAAACTCTGAATACCCATATTCTACATCCTAAAACCCTTCAGTCTATAGGTTACAGCCTTCAAGAACAGCAAAGAAAAGAGAGCTTCCACAAATCTGTAAGTAGATTTTTAATGTGTTATGACAGTTCATTGGTTTCGCCATGAGTCATGTATAAACATGTATATATGCTTGAATATATATGAATTTATAGGAGTGGTCTAGGAATGAGCTTAATAATGGAAATAAAGAATTCAAAATTGATAAAAGATACTTTTATGCTGAAGTTTAGTTTTCTTTTAGTCAACTCAAATTAATCTATTTTCTTTTCTCCTAGTTACTCTCACTATGATTATAAATTATTATTATTATTTTTTTAGAAATGCAGACATTTTCAAGCTAGGAATTTTCAGGCCTTTGAAAGTAGAAGTGATTCCCAGATAGGTAATATTCCCAAGGCCTGTGTGTGTTAATCAGGGCACTTTTTTCTTCACCTTCAACCTTGTTAGTTTTCCAGTCAAGTTTTCTCTTGTCGAGCACTAATACATGACGACAGATCAGATAACTATTATTAATGTTGTAAATTAATCTTGAGTCATGCCATGTAATTTATGCTTACTCTTGACTGGAAACACTTTACCTCTCTCTCTCTCTCATTCTCTCAAGAGAAAAGCACTAAAAATAGGGTTCATCGATTACTCAGCACTTGTACTGGAGAGGTGTCAACTGACTTTGAAATGATTATGAATATTCTCAGGTTTGATAATCTACCATAAGGAAGGCTAGAGAGAGGGAAGACATATTTGTTTATTGAGTAATACTCGATTAGCATTCTTTCCTTTACTCTCTAAAATCCTGGGAATTAAGTGCTGTTGATACCATTTTACAGAAGAGAATTCTGAGGCTGAGAGAGTTTAAAAAACGTGCTCAGACCTATCATGCTTAATCGATTGTCAGAAGAAAATTCAAAACCTCTGAGTTCTGACATTGAAGGCCATGTTTCTCCTTTACATGATATCAGATACCCAAGGCAGAACTTTAGAATACAGCCTCAGGAGTTTAAGTTCAGAGAACTTCCTATTCAATTTGATGCTCCAAGGTACAAAACAAAGTTCAGAGAAAAAGTAGTTTGGTTACAGGATGGATTAGTTGACTAGGTGCACGAGTACAGAACATAAGATCTTTCTGAAAGTGATAAGGCCCAGGTTATTTTATAGGATTGCCATATGTCTAAAAGAAGTCCATTCCTGTACTTGATTTGATTTGATAAAATGGGCCATTACTCTAGCTCTATTTGTTGTGTCATTTACTTCCCCTTCATCTTGTTCTTTCTAATTATTTTGGTTAAACTTAATCTAATCATCTCATGGCCATGATATTCAGCAATATGTGGATCTGTCCTTGAGTATCTGAAGTTCAGTGGATCACCAAAGTACATGAATCTTTGTTATAGTTAACATTACCTGCTTGCATTAATGTTTATCAGAGGTTCTCACGTTTCACTTTACTGGTCATATATGATTCAGTTATTCAGTGTACGTTCTGCAATAGAACCATAGAGTGGAATGCTTTAAGGTATGGTGTACATTATGATGAACATACTGTGATTTATTAGGGAGAGCAACGGTAGTTAGAAAGTGAGTTCCCTTTTTTATGCCCTCTCCTCTATATTTTTACATTTGTAGCTTCCAGAATCCCAAGGAAAGATAGAGAACACGGAGGTAGTCTGGCTTTCAGAATCTTAAACATTTCTCATGTCACTATCGTCAGCAGAACTAAGGAATGTGTCAGGCCCCATCTTAAGCCTACCTCAAGGAAAGTAGATTTAACAATGTTCTGTTACTGGGGTATTTTTTCGGAACTTGCTCCAGTCTGCTGCCTTTTCTTCTCAATAGCATAACAGATAACTTCTCCCTCACCAAAAACTCAATTGGAAAAAGTCATTAGCAAAAAAAGCAAATAAGCAAGCACTGATGGTTTTCTCTTGTGGGTTGTGTCTGCTTTTTAGAATTCTGCAAGTGTCATACCTCTTTAGTCAGATTTTCAACCATTCCAGACTCACCAGTATCTATCAGTCCCTAGGTGTGTTCTCCTTTAGTTTTAACATCAATAAATCCAAAATCCTAACTTGCATAGATTTACGTTGCAGAACACAGGAAGAAGTAGCCTTTGTCTTTATGTACCAGGATTATCCGTGGATCTTTTTAAAAATGAAAACTTGCTGGTAGGAACATTGGAATTCTGATTTCGTAAGATTCAAGTGGTACCAGAGAGTCTATATTGTTCAGGGTTCTACTAATGATAAGTTACAGAGGCTATAAGCAATCTAGAGTGAAAGAAAACTTCTCTAGACCCTCTCCTTGAGATTCAGAAATACGCAGGAGAGATGTACCATGTAAGGGAATATTGTTTCTATAGCTAATTAAAAGAATGGGGTGATAATGATTAAATAAGCATGGATATTTAGATATGCCATCCAAGGAAAAGTATACTTTACTATGAGATTATTTTGCATATCCTCACAAACCTGAAAAAAACCTGAAAGTTTAAAGCTTAGGTAAGTGTCAGTGAGATGGGGAGAGGACAGAAGTCTAGCAGGCAAAGGAAACATGATCCCTACTGGGCACATACCCTGAGAAAACCATGATTCAAAAAGAGTCATGTACCACAATGTTCATTGCAGCACTGTTTACAATAGCCAGGACATGGAAGCAACCTAAGTGACCATCAACAGATGAATGGATAAAGAAGATGTGGCACATATATACAATGGAATATTACTCAGCCATAAAAAGAAATGAAATTGAGTTATTTGTAGTGAGGTGGATGGACCTAGATTCTGTCATACAGAGTGAAGTAAGTCAGAAAAACAAATACCATATGCTAACACATATATATAGATTCTAAAAAACAAAAAATAGTTCTGATGAGCCTAGGGGCAGGACAGGAATAAAGACGCAGACATAGAGAATGGACTTGAGGACACGAGGAGGGGGAAGGGTAAGCTGGGACGAAGTGAGAGAGTGGCGTGGACATATATACACTACCAAATGTAAAATAGATAGGCAGTGAGAAGCAGCGGCATAGCACAGGGAGATCAGCTCGGTGCTTTGTGACCACCTAGAAGGGTGGGATAGGGAGGGTGGGAGGGAGACACAAGAGGGAGGGGATATGGGGATATATGTATACATATAGCTGATTCACTTTGTTATACAGCAGACACTAACACAACACTGTAAAGGAATTATACTCCAGTAAAGATGTTAAATAAATAAATAAATAACTTTAAAAAAAAAGGAAGTGTGATCAAAAAATATTGGTGTCATAGCCGTGTTTATATTTGCCCCTGATGTTTCATTTTTTTGTGGGTTTTATTTGTTTTTGTTTTTGTTTTTTTTGCGGTACGCGGGCTTCTCACTGTTGTGGCCTCTCCCGCTGAGGAGCACAGGCTCCGGACGCACAGGCTCAGTGGCCATGGCTCACGGGCCCAGCCGCTCCGTGGCATGTGGGATCTTCCCGGACCGGGGCACGAACCCGTGTCCCCTGCATCGGCAGGAGGACTCTCAACCACTGCGCCACCAGGGACGCCCTCATTTTTAATGAAATATTATTAATAGCAGAATTAAAATGTACTGGATTAAGTTTGATAGACATGGATTTTGTACTTTTGGCTTTTGCCAGGGCTTCTTGTGATAAAGTGAAAGGTGGATGTGCAGTGAAGAGAGTTCTCACTTTAATACAAAGTTAAGTATGAAAGATGTCCATATGTAATAGTTTCTGTTCCTCCTGCTCTGCCCTATTCAGACAAAATGCAACTAACATCTCCTTTCAGGAATAGTACACAGCATGCATTTTACTTTGCTGGTAATACGCTGTGTGCTAAGACAGTCAGTGTCTAAGGATGGCTAATTCCTTCTAGGCAGGAGATGTGGGGAGACTGTCTAACAACGGCATCTGGCAGCCACGTGGCACACTAAGAAGCCTTACCTTGTCCTATACAATACTCTGCAGGAACAAAACCATCAGGCTGCTAATTTGCATCAGTAAGTCAAAAAATTGATAAATAAATGCATGTTTAATGATAAATTAAGTACGGAATTTTTTCCAGAAAATTCATGCTAAATATGTAACTTGCATAAAATGTTTATCAATCTGTACACTTTCATGTACCTGCAGTGTCTTCCTCCAGATGTTGGCATTATGGGTTGAATTGTGTCCACCCAAAATTCAAATGTTCAAGTCTTAACCCCACACCCTGCCGAAAACCTAAGATGTGACCTTATTTGGAAATAGTGTAGTTAATAGATGTAATTAGGTTGAGATGAGGTTATACTGGAGTAGCATGGACCCTTACCCAATACGACTGGTGTTCTTACAAAATGTGGAAATTTGGGCAAACATACACTCAGGGAGAATGCCATGGAAACGTGAAGGCAAAAATCAGGGTGATGTGTCTCCCAGTCAAGAACAACCAAGGTTGCCTGCAAACTATCAGAAGCTAGGAGAGAGTCATGGAACATATATTCCCTCACAACTCTAAGAAGGAACCAAACCCAGTGACACATTAGTTTTGGACTTCTAGCCTCCAGAGCTGTGAGACCACAAATTTCTGTTGTTTCAGCCCCGCAGTTTGCGGTACATTGCTGTGGAAGCCCTAGCAAACTGATATTGTTTGTGTGATTTGATCTCTAACCTCAACAGGTCTTTAATCAAATGCCTTCTTAATGAAGTTTTCTCTCACTAAAATCACACACACACACACACACACACACACACACACACACACACACATCCCCAAAGAATTCTTCTATTTATTTTTCTCCTTATTACTTGCATGCTTTAGTTTTACTTATCTTTCTTGTTTATTTTATTTAAATCAACAGAGAATACTTAGTACTCTCCGCTAAGTGTCTGTGAGAGCAGGGATTTCTTATAGTTTTATAGTCCTGTTTCCCCAGCTACTCAAATAATGACTGACACACAGGAGGTGCTCAATAAGTATGTGTCATGAGTGAATTAATGAACTCCCTAGTTATTTAAGACCATATATTAACCCAAGGTAAAACCAATATCTTTCAATCTCAGTTTTGGCTGAATCCCAAGATAATAGTTACCAGCTAATCCTAAATTCCAAAGTGAGATTATAGAAAACCATGAAAGACCTCCACTGTCTTAAATTCATGCTAAGACTCTTAACTCCTCACACAAAAGAAGATTTGTGAGTTTAGGAAATGAGGATAGGAGAGAGAATTTCTGGAGAGAGCTTGATGGAATGAAGATTCCACCTGTCCCTCGCTTGACATGGGAAAAGTTGGCAGTGCTTCCTTCCCCTTCCCTCAAACTTTGTAAGCGAAGCTTCAGAGAAGCCAATTAAGAGCTAGCTATTCATCCTCTGAAGCTTGTGGCATGCTTCGGTGGACTTCTGTCTGACCCATCTCTGGCCAAGTGGCCAGTGGCTGCATTTGGGAAGTAACCACACTCATGGCACTGGGTCTCGTTTGCAAGTTTTCCCATGAACTAGAAGGCCACAGTGAGTGTGAGAGCTGGCATAGGACAGCTGGGGGGACAGGACGCCGGTTAAGAAATGCTGGAGGTGTACAGCCCAATGGTGACATGAGGTTGGAGCCAGGAGTAGCAGTTGGGAAGGCATCACCCTTGTCAGGAATTGACCTGAGAGATCCTAGCGGATAGTTAGTCTTATTTTCCCCCAAGGGTGTGGGGAAATAGCAGGAAATCAGTGGTGGCCAGGAAAGCTCTTTCCTGACCCTTAGGTTTCAACCATGCCTAAGCTCTGAGCTTCAGCAAAGAAGACATGATAAAGTAAAGAGAAACCAAGATCAAAACCCCAATACCCTTCCTACAGGACACACACACACACACACACACACACACACACACACACACACACACACACACAGACACACACACACACAGACACACACACACACACGTTCACTACATACTTCTCACCTGCAGCAGGCCAAATCAGGAGGGAGGGGTCACAGGAGAGGAAGAACCTCTAATAAAGTTCAGAGTTGGTTTTCAAACAGAGACATTGGCATATTAATTTTTGAACTGAGAATATTTTTAGGACTAAAGTGACTAAAGGAAATAGATTCAAAGAGAACTCGGCCCGTTTATGGATGCTGCTCAAGATGTCATTCAAGGGCAGAGAAATGGCTTGGGCTTTACAGAGAGAATGGAGGGGGAGTGGAGAAAATTAAAGCCACTGTTTTCTTTTGTGTTCTGTGAGTCCTGCGTTTTCAGCATACTGGTCCTGTACTCCGCTGTGCAAATAGGGAAGAGCATCTCTTTATGAAAATTATTTGAAAATTCCAGGATGCAATCTATGTATATGCTTATAGTCTCATTTTCCAAGTCTGCAGCATTTATCACTCTTATTTTAAAAACAATACAGGGCTTCCCTGGTGGCACAGTGCTTGAGAGTCCGCCTGCCGATGCAGGGGACACGGGTACGTGCCCTGGTCCGGGAAGATCCCACATGCCACGGAACGGCTGGGCCCGTGAGCCGTGGCCGCTGAGCCTGCGCATACGGAGCCTGTGCTCCGCAATGGGAGAGGCCACAACAATGAGAGACCTGCGTACCGAAAAAAAAAAAATACAATTTAAACAAATTATAAAAGTTTTCTAACACAGACTAGCTGTCTTGAGACTTCTGAAAGATGGTATGATAAGATTATTTATTTACTTTTTAAAAGTAAAAACAATGACTTTATAAACCAATTTCTGTAGCAAGCAGTGTGGGAAAGGTGAATAGGTCTAAAGTAATTTTTTTCTCTGTTTCAGCACTTTTGAAAGGCACAAAAGGGAATAAGACCAATCCAGAAATTCATTATGTCTCTCCAGTTTTTCCTTTTCCCATATGAGCAGAGCCGGGAAGTGTACAGACACATTAGAGAATGTTTCCACTGTGTGGGAGAAACATCTGCAGAGTAGGCCTTTGACCACCAGAAGTGGAGAGAAAGAAGCATATGGGGGCGGAAGCAGCAGACACGAAAAGAAAAACTGGGAGCTGGCTAGGCCCAAACATCCAACTGACTTGCCTAACCTTCGGTTTAGCTTTTCCATTACATTAGAAGACTAAGAGCGGTAACATTCTTAAGAAAAACAGCTCTTAAGTATGGTGTTGAAATAGAGTTCATAGCACACCCTTCATTTTTTCTTTTTCTGTGAGTATGGGAAATGATAGCATTCTACTTTGCCCATCACCTGCTCTAGAGCCTATGCTGGGTGGTTTTCATAGGTTTCTTCCTACTGGTCCTTTGCAGCCATTTATTACCATGGCTATGCCAAAGCCCAGAAGCTGCAGGCCTCCACTCAAACCAGAGGGAAGCACAGTGAAGACAGAGATGAACTCTGAGTAAATTCCTCTTAAAACATCAGGGGCAAAAACGGGCTTTGAGAATGCAAATGATTATCATTAGAAAGTAATATGCGACTACTGGAGAAACATTTGAAAGAATAATGTGGTCTAGCAAAACAGTCCTGCAATCTGCATTCAATCAGCACTAACCAAAAATGCTTGCAATGGTCCTTTGTGTTGTTGGGAGCCAAGTGTTTTCTGGAACTCTTGAAGCCAGTTTTACCAAGTGGCAAATTACCAACAAAATATTAGCGAAAAAATAACCAGCCTTAGACTTGACTTCTCCAGTAAAGGGGAGACTTTCCAACTGTAATGACCAAGGTATTGAGAGCAACAAGAATATTGATATACATACCTGTAAATGCTCACAGATGAGTTTTGGGGGTTGGTTTGTTTTCATCTACAGCATGTGGGTCTGGACATCTTGCCCACTAAATAGCTTATGTATGAGGACAGTTAAAATTCAGTATACAGAGTTTTGAAAATTATATGGGACAGAGCTATATTTAGAAGATTGGACAGGAAGAATACATACCATGAACTTTTGGAACCTACTTAATGAATTTTGATTCTAGGCCAATATAACAAGTCTCTTAAGTGCAGTGGTATTGAAATTTTATTAACCTTATTCTTATAGAAAACAAGACACATATTCTTTAGAGATCATGGTTTTCACTATTCACTGTTGGTTCAGAGCCTTACTGAACAAGGCTCTTGGGCTCTAATCTTCAAAAAGAAAGTTCTAGCCCTGGATATGATTAAGTTTCAGACAAATCATCTGCCTTCACCCCTCACAGTTCACACCTGGCATCCATGAGAAGGGTAGCCTCCTTCGGATGCAGACTGGCAGTCGCAAGGCAGAAGCCCTGCTGTCTTTCATGAAAGAACTACTTATCCTGGAGCCATATATCATACATGGCCAAAGTATGTGGTTTAGGAGATGTCAAGCATACTCAGAAATGCTAGGCCTCATTCATTCAGCTACCAGAAACAGAAATATATTCATAAGAAGCCTTTTCAACAAAATACCATAAAGTTAGAATGAAGTCGAGACCCAATGTGTTTACTGCCAAAAAACAGGCAAGCAAACTGAAAGACATTAGATTTTCTAACTTAAATGTATCATACCTTTCAATTTATTTTTCTGAAAGGGACTGATAAAATTAGTTAAAATCAATATTCAACCAAAATATGCATTGAAGATTAACAGTGAATAAGATGATGACCACTTTGGAGGCATTTTTAAAGATGATAAAGTAAAGTATATTATAATATGGATATTAAAAAAATGCTTTCATGAATTTTAATCTTACATAATTTTTTTAAACTTTATATTCTGGGGAAAGTTTAAAAGAATAGATTTTTTAAATTTTATTGTTAATACCAATATCACATGATAAAACAATTTATTTGTAGCTCTCATGATTCTTTTTATAAAATAACCTTTTTTCTTTCTCTCTCCTTCCTTCCTTCCTTCTTTCCTTCTTGCCTTCATTCCTTCTCTCCTTCCTCCCTCCTTCCCTTCCTTCCTTCCTTCCTTCCTTTGCCTTTCTCCAAAGAGAAATACTATTTTATTTCTTTTAAAGCTTCAGAAATTCAAATTCAAATGAGCATTCTGATATTTGAGATGGAGATTAAATATAGGATAATTGTTAAAATATTCAGATTGGTGGAGATGGGAGAGATTAAATTAAAGGCTGTTTCCCCAGGAGGTATTACTTTTAACAGATTTTAAGCAAATTATTAGAACACGCTGTTTTCTGTCTAATCAAAATGGGCTTAACAAAGACAATCACATTTTAGAAAACTGTACTTGCAATTTTATTGTAATTTTTTGTATTTAATAAACTGAAAAAAAATCCCTATGTTGTCTTTTCTGTGCCCCTCATGGCATTAAAGACAATTGATTTTATATGGGTTTTTACTTGAATATAATTCCATGATGCTAAAAGGCCTAATTAACTCTAATCTAACTGCAGTTTGGCCCCCAAATATGTCATAGATGCTAACAGGTTATCAATTTCTTGCCTTGTGCACTAACTGCTTGGATCTTCACATCCACACTAGTAAGTATTCATTATGCCCATTTTATAGCTGAGAATACTGAGCCTTTGAGAGAGTAAGCACCTTGCTAAAAGTCATATGGTGGTTAAATGGAAGGATCTGAAAGAGAACCGGGAGCATTTGAATCTAGAATCTGATATATTACATCATCTCTCACTGAGCTGAAAGTCAAGAACAAAATCTAGACAAATAAAGGTGTTTAAGTCTGGTTTTTCCCCAAGGAAAGTGATTCATCTAAAGCATGAAATTAACATTTTATATGTTGGAAATTGAAACAGCAGAATATCATGAGAGGTAGTAAAAAAATGAACACTTGCAAACTTCAAACACCTGCTCCGTTGTTCTCTTTCACCCTGTAGAATGGATGGGGACCATGAGATCCATTTACTTGGATCTTCTTCCAACTGTGTGGGTTTCGGATGTGAGCAATTTTATTTTCTCTGAAGTCGGGGGGAGAAAGGAAAATATATAAAAAGGGTAAAGTAGACATATAAAGATAGAACCCTTCTCAATTGCTAATATATGCCATCGTGATCAATAATGAAAAGCATATGTGAACCAAAGAAATACATTCTCCAATATGTTTTAAAAATATTTTTATTGATGTAAAATACACATAACACTGACAATTTAACCATTTTTGAGTGTACAGTTCAATGGCATTAAGTATATTCCCATTGATGTGTAATTATCCCCACCATCCTTCTGCAGAACTTTTCATCTTCCAAAACTGAAACTCTGTAACCATTAAACACTAACTCTCCCTTCCTCCTTCCTCCAGTCCCTGGAAACCACCACCCTACGTTCTGTTTCTATGATTTTGAGTATTCTAGGCACCTCATAAAAGTGGACTCACACCATATTTGTCCTTATGCGACAGGCTTATTTCACTTAGCGTAATGTTTTCAAGACCCATCCATGTTGTATCGTGTCAGAATTTCCTACCTTTTTAAGGCTGAATATTTCATTATATGCATATGCCACATTTTGTTTATCCTTTCGTTCATTGATGGGCTGTTGGGTTGCTTCCACCTTTGGGCTATTGTGACAATGCTGCTGTGAACATAGTTGTATGTATGTTTTTAGCTATAAGTTCTATAGACAACACCCTCAGAAGCTTTGGAAATCCCTGAGTTCTACTCATTCACTGTTAACAAAGTAACAAAGTTTCCTGTTTTCTTTCTTAGGAGCTGCCTATATTAAAACTAAATACAACAAACAATCATCAGAATCAAAACACAGATATCCAAAACTCTTGTAATTTTGTTATAATGAATATTAAAATTAAAGAAAAAAACGAGGGAGCCTTCCAATATCAAATGATGTATTGAACCTACAAGTCTATCTCCTTTCCCTCCTAAAAATCTATTCCTTTAGGAGTAATAGAATTAAAAAAGTATGTATCTAGAAATAAAGCAGAGAATAGGAGGGGAAGAATTAGAAAGCTAGGAGCTTTGGGGAGGTGAGAGCCAGCTCATGGGTAAGTAGTGACTGGTAAAGTAGCCTGGCATAGGGCCCAGTGAAGAATATGGAGTGCCTCTAGATAAGAAAAAAGGAGATTTGTCCCTGAGGAATCTCAACAGCTAGAAACGGATAGGAATGAAATGTGGGAATTAAAATAAGAATTCATTAAAATTTTATGTGGAAGACTTCTCTGCGTTTAGCACGAAATGCCGAGAGCCAGGTGATTCTGCCCCAGAAAATAAAATGAGAATTTTTCTCTAATGAACTTTGAAAAATTTAAGAGTTGGTACCCTAGAACAAAGCCTATTTCATTTTGGCCTTTAATCGTTCCAAAACTTAACACAAGGCTCCTTGACTGTTTACATGCAGCCTAAGTAAGGGAGGCAAGAATCTCTACTTGTGGACAAAGTACATAGTTATTTTTACTACAGCCTCTGTCTCATGAAGAGACACTAGATAGAGGAGGAAAGCCGCCAAAAAACACACAAAACAAACAAAAACCCCACCAACTTATACACACAGGAACAACAAAAACAACAAGAAAAGATCTATAATCAGACACATCACCATGAAATTTCTGTGCAGTAAGGCTCCTAAGTGTTTCCAGAAAGACCAGGTTATGGAACAAATGTTTTTCAGATTTCTCAATAGCAGTAGTCTGGTGGAAGACAACATAACAGTGCCTTCAGAGGACTGAGGGGAAATGAGGTTTAACCTAGAATTCCAAATCAGTCAATCTATCAATGAAGTAGGTAGATAGAATAAAGACATTTAAGTCATTCAGAAAAGCTTTCCCTGGAAAATTCCTTTCTTAGTGAGTTTTTCAACAAAGTGCTCTGGCAAAACAAGGAATAAACCAAGAAAGAGGAAAATATGGTCCAGGAAACAATAGATTCAACATTTCCAAGAAGGCAGTAAGAGGATTTTTCAGGATGAAGACAAGTACCAGGAACAGAGATTGGAACAGAAAGGAGGTCTGCAGAGTCAGAAGGTGTGAAGGGAGTGGAATACTTAGGTAATATGATCTTGGGAATAATTGAGGATTTCTTGGGGTATAAATATAAAATTAATTTTAGTTTTGCCCCAAATTTTTGCTATTGAGAGACACAGGAGTGGATAAGGACCCCCAAAAGAAAGAAAGATAGTAAATCATCTTTATTCCTAGAATGCTTCTTAGAAATAGTGTACAATGTAACTATGGCTATTGAAGAGAATGTATATATCTTTAACTTTAGCATTGTAAAACAAGAGAATCAGAAAGCAAATAGGGAGTGGGGAGGGGATAGAGAGAAGTGGAGATATTGGTGGAAGCTCTAATGTCTTCCATTTTACAGAGAGAGGGGTTAAAAGATGCTGTTTATGGAAAATGGATGCAAAATGGAGGTTTAAGAAAGTTTTCTGATGTAGAGGGGGAAAGGAGTTGTAGCAGGTGACAAATGTGAGACAATTACTTTCTTATTATAAGAAGAAATCAGTAGAAAATGTATATGTTTTGTGAACCCAAAAAAAGTGTTATAAAAGAGAATTTAAAGATTGAAATAAATACCAGTGAAATTGAAATCAGAAAATAGTAAGAGGATTTGCTTCTTAAGGAATAGAACTTTTGGTGGGCTGGGAGGACACTGTTCATTTTCATTTTCTTGTATTATTATTTTCATTACTATATAATTCTTATGCTCTCTTTTTTGTTTTTTACAATGTTGTGTTAGTTTCAGGTGTACAGCAAAATGAATCAGTTATACATATACATATATCCACTGTTTTTTACATTCTTTTCCCATATAGGCTGTTACAGAGTACTGAGTAGAGTTCCCTGTGCTATACAGTAGGTCCTTATTAGTTATCTGTTTTATATATAGTAGTGTGTATATGTCAATCCCAATGTCCCATTTTGTCCCTCTGCCCCGCTTACCCCCTGGTAACCCTTCTTATGCTCTTTGAGTTTTTACAAAAACAATGTGAATTTTCTTATAAAAATAAAAGCAGTTAATTTAAGAGACAGACCAGAGTTTGTAAAGAACAGAGTTTGTGCGAACTATGAGAAACACCTTTTTCTTTCTTTTTATTAACTCAGGTATTAACTTTTTTTGTTTGTGGTATGTTTCAAATGCATGAACCTAATCTTATTAAAAGCAATGCTTTCATGTCCTTTAGTCTCTAAGATTTTGAAGAGTGCAGATGGCATGAGATCCTTTTTCCTTTCTCTCTTGATAAATTAAGTAGATACAAATTCTGAAGTCTAAAAGTAGAAAAAGGTAAAGTTAGATAAGTGTAACGGAATGAAACAAAATGGCAGGCATGACCTGAATTTGTTAACCATTCCTCCCAATGCCATTGCACTTCTGCTCTTTGTATATGGTGACACAATTGCTTCCTCATGACCTTAGTTCAGAAGTTCCATGAGTCTGTAATGGATCTGCTCTGCGATTTACATACCATGTTAAAATCTGTTAGGACTCAATTTATACTGGTAACATATGATTAAATACAAATTTCAGAGTAAAATTCCTTCCCATTTTTGACAAAATTCTAAATCCTCAATTCTCTCCAGCCTTGAATTCTGTATATTGTTGCTGAATTAATTTTAAAACTCTAGTAATTAATACTTATTCTTAATATGATGTTTCATTTAAGGTAAATTAAAGTTCTGTGATAGTGAAAACGGAAAGGAGATAAAGACTAGTGATGTTATTATTTTTAAAAAGACATTGTGCATTTCAAAGATTAAAATGCCATGTGAAAATATGTAAACAACTTTTTTGAACAGAAAATCATTTGTGCATTAACATTTGGAAATGGGAACTAACAAGGAGGAATTAGATCTTTATACAGAGAAGAGACACAAAGAAAGAAATAGGGATTATCTAGAAAACACTCAGATGTTTCCTTACTATTTTCTTCCACTTCATGTACCATAATTCCTACCTACACTAACTACATGAATTCCTACCCCCTCAAAAAAAAATAATAACCATTATGTATTTTAAAACTACTGTCCCTTGTTGGATTGCTTAGACCAGCTCTAGAAATTCTGAGTACATGAAACCAGAAAGAAGGGAAAAAAATATTCTCCTTTGTACTGCAAGACAATTATATTAAATGACTAGACTTGCTCTTTACTTTTTTGATACTGACATCTATTGGAAAACAGGAGAATATGTGTATGTTTGTTTTTTGAAGACAAATAAAAATGGATTCATTAAATTTAAAACCCCATTTTAAATTAAAAATTAAGAATGTAAAATAGATTAACCATTTTAATGACACCATTCTCTAATTGCCTGAAAACACATTTACATGAGTTTTCAGTATTATAGGCCTTTTTTAAAGCCAGTAGTTGTTATTGCAAATATAATTACATATTCTTTAAAACTCATGTAATCTAGGCAATGTGTTCATGATTCAAACTAACAATTGAACATTATGTAGTGAAAGAAAACTAGTTTGACTTAAGTTAGAATGTACTCTATCAGGCTCTAAAGAAAAGATTTTTCTTTCTATCATGAATCAGTAACATAAAGAAAAGGAAGTTTTTTGAACTAATTTCATTGATTCAACATGTGAATATCCTTTTAAAAAATATTTGGGGAATATTTTAGCTAGGACTTTTCCCAATCTGTCACTTGAGCAAAAATATGTTTGCCCAACAAAGCATATATGTTACTCTATAACTACTACTCAAACTTCTCTTCAATTAAGTAGACCTGGATGTACTAGGCCTACGTAGGGCATTTTGTGTTTAAAGGAACTCTCAGACAATCCGTGGAAATACAGAACACACACTCCAAGACCCAAGCCCTGTTTGATAAAACAACCTATAAGGTACATATTTTCCCTACATTCAGCTGGGTTGCAGACCTTACCAAATATCCCAACATTTTCTTTGAGCTTTAACCAAGAAAATCAAGCATGTGATGGAGAAAAGTACCCTTCTTAAAATTTAACTTCTCTCTTTTCTTGATTAAAAATTAGACATTTAAAATCACGAAAGTAATACATGATTAAATGCACATAGTATATAGAGAGTAAAAAGTGATCATTCCTTTTTGCCCTTCCCTAATACCACTCCCCTCCTCCCAGGAAAAAAATCTTAACTTAATTTTTCTAGACTATATGTATTTACATATCTATGGATGGGTATATACAAAAGGTGTGGCACACGTATCTATCTGTTTATACACATATGCATCTATGTATTTAGGGGCAAATATTCTAGCAATTCAAGAAATACATACAAGTATTGGAAGAAGTCTAAAAAACAAGTAACAATTCCCCCAAATGCTACTGTCGAGGAATATTGGTCCTCAGGTTTTTACAAACACCATTTCAGACCTCTTGCATTTATAAACACAGATGTAAATAAGAAAGATAAAATGTGATCATACTCTTCATGTTATTTTAAAATTTTAAATGTATTAAAGTTAACACGATATAGAACTAGAAGAAATTGAAATAAAGCAGAAGGAATCACAGAGCTTTAAATCAATGTTTCTTTACACTAAAAGATATTAATTCCTAAAGATAAACATAAGAGAAAAATATGAAGATAATATTAAAGAAATATGAATTAAAACGTATATTTTTCCTTAAGCTGCATTTTCAGATTTATACATTATCTATGGACTCTTTGTTATGCAAAATAAGGAACTTTGCAAACTTAAACTCCCAACTTCTTTTTTCATTTCTTATTCCATTTTCTTGTAGCCCTATTTATTTCACATGGTCATGGTTCTGTAATCGTAAGTACTACAATTTAGTAGTTTTATATTTATCTGTTTTATATTTCATTTATCAATTTTAATTATACTCATTCTTTTGCCCACTCCAGTCATAGTTTCATTTGAATCTTGGGGTAATAGTCAATGGAGCAGATACATAGCTTCATTTCAACCTGGTTTCCAGGGGATTGATCTTACTCATGTTGCTGTAAGAAATCAAGGTGGATTTTAAAATGTTTAGAGTCAGTACTATGTAAAAGTACAAGAGACGGAAAATTTGTTTCATAAAAATAGATGATATTTTCTCCCTTTCTATAAAATAAGACATGCCATAATGTTTCTTTGTTTTTAATTTTTGTTGAGTTCCTTTGCATGCATTTGGCCTTTCTGCTGCGATATAAGGAATTTTATTTAACAGAACTAGGTGAAAATCAAATTCAGTTAAAAAAATACATATAATAAGAGAAGCTATAAAGAAATATTTTCCCTCTTAAGCAGATATAATGTGATATAATTATTTCAGAAGTCGTTATCTTTGAGATTTTCTTCTCACCTAAGGTTTTGTGTCTGTCAGTTGTGCTGGTCAGAGATTTCAGATGTAAAGCCTTCACTGGGTGGGGTTTATATTTGGATGCAAAGGAGGGAAAGGCAAAAGAGCACTACTCTCTCCCCCAGCACCTGTCTGTTTGTTCCTTTCCACCCATTTTGGATTCTGGATAAGCATCATTCTTTCTCTCCAGCCTATGGAGGCACTCACAAGCTTGGCTTGCTGAGCCCTCAAAGTCCATTTCTGCAATACTAGGACTGGGGTTTGAGGACCTCTCTTGGGTGTGTTCAACCACCAGTGAAAGCCTTAGGGTTGCAGCCTGTCAACAAATGCTGTTCTTCACTCCAACTATGTCAAAGGTCAGGTTTTGTTTAAGTCCTGATGTTTTCGTCAATCCAGGCATGATCAATGAATCCCCCTTACCTTGCTGAGGCTTACAAAATGACTACTACAATCCCATGTGTGACCCTCTCTGTGGGACTAGAAGTAACTGAGTAAGTACTGTCTTCAACCTAAGCCCTGAGATGGCTCTGGGAGAAAGACGAACTGCAAAGATTTAACCCGTTCATCCCTACCCATTGTTACTCACTTATCAGAGTCACTTATTGGTGTTTGAGGAATATTCACTATGGACAGCTCCCTACCTCTGTCTGAGATGCTGGCTATCCTGTGCCCAAAGGGTAGCCATGGACACCTCTTTCCTCCTCATTCCTGAGTCTGATATACACTCAGGGTTATAATGAAGACTGTGATTTAATTTAGGATCTCTTGCCTACAAACAATTAACTCTCAAATTTAATAGGATGCTTCTGTGCCTCCACATCTTGCCGTGGTGATGCATAGAACTCTCTGGATCGTCTTCATGGGGGAATGCAAAAGAAAAGCACTTTTCTCACTTTTGAGATGTAGTTACGAATTTGAGATTATCCCAGGTTCTCAATACTTGTTCCGTAAGTGGCCTCTAGTGCTGGGTCAGAGACATGGTTACTTAGATATCTAGGTGTGTCTCCAGCTCCGAGAGAGTCCATCTGTTCACAATTTCTGACATTCTTTAAACTCAGCTCACATCTGTGGCATGATCCTTCCCATGAATTTCTCAAGTTTCTTAATATATATTGTAGTGTTTATGATAATTAAAAGGAAGATAATTTGAATGTTAATAAGAAAGTGATAAAAATAAATTATGGTACATACATGTAGTGGAATACTAGGCAGCTAATTAAACGATGATGTGGATCTTTTCATTAGTGACATGAAAAGACTTAACAAATTGCTTCATGGAGAAAACGTGCTAAATACATTACATATCAATGAAGGGGAGAATAGACAAATCTCCCCCTTGGTGAAGAATTTCGAATAATTTATGTAGAGACCCCCTCAAGGATCTGGAACTTAACTCCACACAACTTAAGTATAGGCTATGCATAGTGACTTCCTTCCAAAGAGTACAATATGGAAAGGGGAGAAAAGTATACACTTTACACTGGTAAACACTACTTCAGCAGGTGATCAAGGTTAACATCAAGGGTGATAAGTCATGTTGATTCTGTATATCCTTGACATAATGTGATAAAAATGGCAGTTTACCTTTGTGGAAGACCATAAGACCATAACCGCAGTCTAGCTGTGAGAAAACAAATCAGTGAAACCAAACACTGACATTCTACAAAATACCTGACCTGTACTCTTCAGAACCATCCAGCTCTTCAAAAACAAGGAGAGTCTCAGAAACTATCACAGCCAAGAGAAGCCAAAGGAGCCATGACAGCTATGTAGAGTGTGGTACCTTGGAAGGAATTCTGGAACAGAAAAAGGACATTAGGTAAAAACTAACAAAATATGAATTTAGTATGGACTTTAGTTAACAATAATATATCAATATTGGTTTATTAATTGTGATAAATATACCATCCTAAGGTAATAAACTGGGTATGGGGTATGTGGGAAGACTCTGTACTCTTTTGTAGATCTATAACTTTAAAACTTTTAACTTGCTAAAAATAAAAGAAACATTATGCATAGTATATATTTGTTAGTGTAAAATACATGCATGTGTGTGTATACCTAGGGTAACATCTGGAATGACATGATAATATGCTAACCTTGGTTGTTTCTTGAGGGTGGGCTTTTTATCTTTTTTTCTTCACTAATAATGTGTTATTTATACAGTGGAAAAAAAAAACAAATCTAAAATCACCCTCTGTCCCCTTTTAAGTAGCTTATTATAGCTATAAGCTACAGAAATCTTACACAACACAGAAATGTATTTTCTCACAAAGCAAGATATCTAGAGGTAAGTTGGGTTCTCCTCATGTATGAGTCAGAGCTATGGAAGCTTTCACCGTCTCTCTCAGCTCTGTGTCCTCAGCATAGCAGCTTTATCCTCGGGTTTGCTTCCTTTATGGTCACAAGATAAATGCCAGCATGAATTATGTGGCAACATGCTTTCTTGTTCATATCCAGTGACAGAAAAGAAAAACATGTCCTCTGGAAAAAGATTTGAGTCAACTCAGGACACTGTGCCCATCCCTAAACTAGTAACACTTACCATCACATATTACAAACGTTCCCTGGCCTTAAGCCAAGTTTCCTGAACCGGTTACTATTGGAGGATTTGGAAATGATGGCTCAGGTCTAATCAGGATCCAGTCAGTTTCCCCTGATAAGGCGGGCTGGCCGGAGAGGACTAAAAGTCTGCTGGAGAACTCCTGAGGGAAAGTTTAAGTCTGCAAACGGGGCACACCTGCCCCGGTTATTGACTCCCACTGCCTCAGACAAATAGTAAGAACAGATGCCAGTGACTATCTATTTACCTGCAATTTAGGACCTTCAATACCTTAGTTCTGTCCAACTGAGAAATATCAGCTAATGGTATGATCCGCCAATCTGGTAAGTCTGCCTCCATAAGAAGGCGTAAGGGGTAAAACAAGAGGCCAGAGATAGAACTTTGACAGATGGCTCTCAGCAAAAAAAGGAAACATCGCAGGTGGATAAAAATAGCTCCACCTTAACACACTGGACTTACCTTTTAACTTAGTACAGGGATCAGCAGAAGATGGCAGCCTATGGGCCATTCTAGCCTGCTGCCTGTTTTTGTACATCCCAGGAGATAAGAAGGGGCTTCAGTGTTTTAAATGGTGAAAAAAAAAAAAAGAATAATTTTTGTAACAGATAAAAATTAAGTGGAATTCAAATGTCAGTGTCCATAAATAAGGTTTCATTGGCCACAGCCATACTCGTTTGTTTACATATTGCCTATGACTGCTTTTGCACTACATGTTGGAAGAATCAAGTACTTGTGACAAAGACCATCTGGCCTGCAAAGCCGAAAATATATATTGTCTGGCCTTGGCAGGAAAGGTTTGCTGGCCCCTGACCTGAAGTCAGTCAGGGGCTTTGCTTCCTCCCTCAAAGGAGGATATCAGCAGTTTCTCCAGCCAGAATGTACCCACCTTCATGAGGCCTCCTCTGGTTATCCTCCTGAGGATAACAGGCAGATGGATTTTGCCTCTAGAACAGCACTCCCAGAAGGCTCTGAACTAGGTCAGAGCAGTATATTAATCAATCCAACTCCAAGGCTGAAAATTATCTTTTTCCATTGTCCAGTCCAAATCATTTCCAAGTATGTTATTGCATATAGCCTACCAGGAATTTCTGAAGTGAGAGTGGAATTAAAGGCATAGCTACCCTCTTGCAAAATTTGGAAATTTGTATAACAGCATCCCCAATCACCAGGTTTATTTTAAGTGACTTTCTTTCATATCCAACACATTTAAAGCATTTTCATTCTTGTGTTGACTTTGAGTCATGTTTCTGACACCCCAAAACTGAATTGAGTGTGAGCTCCATCTAGTGACTGAGCATGGATACTCTCTTGTGAATATTTTCTATCCTGTGTTTTAGGAACTGTTTCTACTGCCTCTTGCTATGAAAATGCTTAGGCTTAAAAATAGCCTGCCTCCCTGCTAAGGAGTCTTCCTCTTATGTAATTAAACAATGAAAAGCCAAATGGAGACCACGTGGTGGGGGTGATATTCAACCCTGTGGGACAAGCACTTGAATCCAAATCTCATCCTCCACAATCCCTTCTTGGCTCTGTGTGAATATTAACATCTTGGGCAGCACATACTGGCTGACCAGGTAATGTCCTAACCATTTTACGCCTAGGATGTCGTTAATGCTTTGCAGTTTAAAAACAGGAAACATTGCTCTAACCATCAATATATAAAAGGACTATAAAGACTCCCTTTGTTTTTTCTTTGCTTTTCTTGAATCCTTACTTCTGTTGCACTTGTTTAGTAAGGCCCTTGAGACTTGCCAGCATATGCTATCTGCTCCCTCTGCGGTAGGCATACGAGACAAAGTTTAAAGCTATAGTCAAAAGGAGCATAGGTGCCCTGAGGCTGCCAGTGATCGCTTTTGACCTGTGCCTTTACTGAGGCCAGTGCTGTTGGCATTGCTTGCTAGGCGCTGTGCAGCCAGAATCTGCAGTAGATATCTGCATAGCTTACAGGCATATGTTTGCTGAGATGTGTTTGGTCCCTGTACCATTGCTGGAACCTGCTTTGGCCCAGTATGCTCGCTGAATTTCTATAGAGACAGCCAGTTGCCTGTAGACAAGATTACTTTATGCTGCAGTAGATGATGATGTCTACATGTTATATTTATTAAGGTTTAGAACTGTTGCCCTAGGACACAGCATTTTATACTCAATCACACTTCCATTTCTGAACCATCTTGCAGAATTCTAGGATTTGGAATTTTAAATGCCTGTTACCGCAGAGTTACAAGGTACACAGGTTCATGATGCCACAGCACAGATATTTATGGTAGATTTAAATTTCTTGTTGAGTTGGACTTGAAGAAGCTTCGGAAGTGGTTGTAAAGCTCTCAGAACAGTGATCTTAGCCAAGCAACTTCAGGTAGATGTGAACTTTCAGTTTTCAGTCTGATCTGAGAACCCAGTGAATGGCTGAAATGTGTTATAACTGCTTTAAAAATGCTCTTTGTTTTTTTTGCTTTCCTTTTTAGTGTTATTGACAAACGATGTGTTCTCATGTGAATTGCATTATTTTCTCTTTGCATTCTCCATAGCTCCAATATTTTTTAAAAACATTTTGTACTCAATTAATGTTTGATTATTAATTTATTGTTTGTTTTGGAAATGTGAGCAGGCAGCAGAATAAAAAAATCATCATCATACCTGTGAACATATGATATGGCCTGTTATTCATACCTGTGAACGCAGGTCAATTTGGTGTCTTGGATAAATTGCATAGAAAAAAATAAAACATTTGCTATTGAATGGGCATTAAAATTTGAAAGATATTAAAATACTTTTGTGGCCAGTATTTGCAAGTGATAATTATGGGATGATGTCTTAGACATTTGGGCTTTATATTACAGAAACAGGCTTAGAACAAACTTGTGCAAAATGGAGGAATTTATTTTGCAAGTACAGATCTTATGAAAGCTAGGAGTAAAAAGTACACTGGGGATTCATGATGGAAGTGAGGTAACTAGAGTACCCAGGGAGTCATTCTTTGATCTCTTTTCTTTTTTGTTTTTGAGCCAATAGATCTCATCCCAGCTGCTCTTTTATATCTCCTACATTGTTCTTCCTCTAGTTCAAGTTTTTTGTTTCTCTACAGACAGGTTCCTTACCTCAGTACCAACCACCTTCAGAGACCTGGTGCAAAATATCTGCTAACCTCACTTTCCATTTTATTGGAGGGAATTTGGCTAAAATTGAATCAAATGTTCACCCCTGGCATAACCAATGCGGCACAGATGGTGCAATCTCATGTATAAATACTGCTCCTAGGGACCGTTCCTCATGAGACTTTTGGTACTGGAGATGTAAATCTCAGGAAACTAGGTGTTGTGAAGTTGGGAACTATGTCACAAATTGTCTTCTACAGATTTTAATAAAAGTACCCTCTTTAAGAAAAGTTAACAGGCATTCCATTTTGTTTTATCACTTTGGGATTTAAAACACTTTGAAGGCAAAAATAACTTGTAATTCATAATGCTTACAAAATAAACGTTTAAATTGCACTTAAAGTTGTCAGCTTGTGCTCTACTTTGTATATTACTTCAATGACTTCATTTATATTCTGATCTTTCATTTCAGTAACATCTTGGTAAGTAGACATGAGGAAGAGGTAAAGTATGCCTAATTCAAATATCTGGAAAACTTTGTTGTCATTTCCCTGAGGAATCAGAAAAATATCCAGTGACTTCTGTCTCTATCATTTCAGGTTTCTATGAAAAATGTTCTCTGAACATATAGTATTGTTAATATTTCTACCACCCTTATGAGGAGGAAAGCACATTCTAGGGAAAAGCTAGGCTCAAGAACTGATACATCAGGAGTGTTTTTTTTTTGTTTTTTTTTTGTTTTTTGCGGTACGCGGGCCTCTCACTGTTGTGGCCTCTCCCGTTGCGGAGCACAGGCTCCGGACGCGCAGGCTCACGGCCATGGCTCACAGGCCAAGCCGCTCCGTGGCATGTGGGATCTTCCCGGACCGGGGCACGAACCTGTGTCCCCTGCATCGGCAGGCGGACTCTCAACCACTGCGCCACCAGGGAAGCCCTAGACCAGATTCTTTATATTTAGATCTCTCTGACGCTACTACTCTTCCTAGACCAGGCCCTTTATCTAAATACTTTTAGGAGGTTAAGTGGGAGGTAAAAAGAGAAACTTCCCGAGTCTACTATTTCTTTAAAATAATCAGCCTAAAGTAATCCTTATGCCAAAGAGACACATTTGGGGGCAACAAATTTTGTCCCCCTTCATCTGCAACCTTTGACTCATCATAATTTATCCCATTTCCCAGACCCCACAAAAAATAACCAGAAATATATTTTTATAATCTATCTCAAATTGTTTCTTCTTTCATTAAGTACAAAATGGTATTTATTTTTGAGGGACCTCGACTTTTATGGTAATATGTAGGTGCTATTGGGAATAATACAAAGAAAATATAACCAAGAAACCACCTAATAATAGAGATAAGACAAACACACATAAGTGGCTTAAGAGTTTCACTAAAACAACAACGACATGCAATACTGAATACTGTTATTTGGTTCTGCTCAGCACTTCCTTATTTACTTTCAGGGCTAAATAAAACATTACATTTATTTGTATTTTTCGTTTTTATCTTTGGCATTTCTTAAGGAGTCCCCATCGATTAAAGAACTGTCCTAAGCCCTGGGATATATTATACAATTTATTTCCCTCCAGGAAGGAGATTAAAATTTAATTCAGAGACAGGAAACAAATCAAAAGTAATCAATTTTATGCTGGACCTTTATAAGTACAGCAGTCTGGGAAATTCTGCTTTATGAATGGACCTAGTTTATCATAACTTTCTTTTGCTTTTGGACTTTAATTCTCAGAGGGGGCTTGTAAGATAGATTCATTGGTCTAGAACTATTTCCTGCAGCAATAATGCTATTGTAATTCTATTTTAAGATCAATCCATGGGAAAGAAACAAAACTTGAAAAATCAGATGTGTTGTAAGCCTAAGACATAGGATGGGGCATCTGCTATTTTTCAGAGCTATATTTTGTTGTCTGTATACTTTTTAAAAAGAGTTTTCCCCATAAACGTGTTGCCTTCCATATGAAGGTTGGTTTTGTTGTTTATCCTTTAACATGATCACAGAGTTTCCTTGAGGTTCTGAGGCACCCATATCCTCTAGTAGCACTTCTGGAACTTGCCTAGTGAGAAGCATCACCAAGGGAGAGTTACTAAAATGCATATTCCTGGTTCCTGGCCAAACCTAGTAACAGGGCCAAGTTCTCCATCAACCACATAGACACAGTTCCTAGGGTCCATGGTACTTTTAGAATCTAAAAAAGGGTTCTAATTTCTTTCAAAATTGGAAGAAAAAAAATAAAATCCATCTTGGAGTATATTTTTCTTTATGCCAACAGTTGTAAAATATGTTTATTTATTTATTTTTTTATAGATAAAACGGTACTTTGAAGGCAAAAGAGTCTAGGGCCCATGAAAGTCAGACTCTGGCCCTGCCTAGAATACCAGAATAACCAGAATACCTGCATTTAAGGAGCGCACATAACAAGGTTTCCGAAGCACTACTTGAGCAGTATAGGGATATGCGATCACTGCGAGCATTATGAAATAAGGGGTACATTAGAGGGGTTAGACCACACACTGCTGTGGGACGCCCGGAGAATGAAGGTCTGGAAAGCGGATTTGGAGGCTAGCTCTCTCGAGTACGGGCGTGGATGGAAGGGTGGACGCTGGCAGGGGAATCCGGGAAGCAGGCTTGTGCAGCTGAGGGAGCAGGACATGGCGAGCCGATTGAAGGCTCCGTAGGGCTGCTGCCGCTGCATCTGTTGGGGGTGGGGTCGCGCTTTGTCCCCACGGCTGGCTGCCTGGCAGAGAAGTGGGACATGGCGCAAAGAAATGCGAGGCAAGCTTGAACGCACCGGCAGGCACTCGGCCTCGGACTCTGACCACAGCCAACTGGACGACTTTTGGGGGGTAATGACCGCTTCATTCCCGCCTTCCAAAACTCCAGCAAATCGCTCCTGCGGCCACACATCTGAAGCTTCCGGGAGGAGGATTCTGGGAAATGTAGTTCCGGCTTAGCCCAGCGGGGTGCAAATCGCTTCACCTTTTGACCTTCAGAGGATAAATCATTTTCACGTGTTGAATCAATTTCACCTGAGCGGCGTTGTGTTTTTCCACGTAAGTGCAGTCTTTTCTCCTTCCGCCTCACTCACTAGCTGTGGGGTCTGGCGGAGGTTTTCCGAGCTTCGTGATTCTCATATTTCGCACACGAGAGAGAGAGATGGGAAGGTCGCGCGCTGCGAAAGATTGTGAGGACTGAATGAGACAGATAAGGTGAGGTGTTTCTACTACAGTGTCAGGCACGTGGTAAGTGTTAAATAAACGTTACTATTACTAGTTGTCATAAAGTAGGCCACAATTCAAGTGAGTGACTCTAATATAACTGAAAATAGTTCTAAATCTGCGTCGTCACAGTGTTATTTGCGGTCTTGAGAACTTAAACCCAGGGAGAAGCTTCAGACTATCTAAAAGGAACAGTCATTAGATGGCTGACTTTGTAACAGCAAGTTTGAAAACCAGTAGAAATCAAGGGAATAACATCTTCAATTTGCTGAGAGCAAATAACTGTCAACCTAAAACTATCAAGAATAAAGCAAAATTTCACACGTAAGAGATTTGCTGCTAGGGAAACTTCTTTTTTTTTGAGTTTTAAAACTTTTTTAATGAGGCAGTAGAGAAACTTTTCGTAATAGAAATTCTAAAATATGTATTTTTAATGGAAGGAAAATAATTCTGGAAAGAAAAAGTGAAATCTGTAAGAGGAATTGTACGTACAGATGTAAAATGTAACTAAATCTAAGTTATTAACACTGCTAAAAATAGTGTTAATACTAATACTTTCAGTAACTGATTCCTTCTGGTAGCCTTTACCACTGAACAAGAATCACCTGGGTTTCTGTGACTTGTTTTGAATCTTTGCTGTAGCAAAAAGCCCAAAATGTAGCTGTTTTGCTTTAGGTGGGGCATCCCTCTTGCAAGGTTGGAAAAGATTCCAAAATTGACACCTGAATTTGATGTTATGACAGGCATATTCTATATTGAATAAAGGTCAAAGTAATAATGATCAATCTAGTACAAGTGTAGTATCTAAATCAAGAAAAGAGTCTATGTTTCAGTATTCTTTTAACCATTACAATTTTTCAGGGACTAGACTCACATACGCTAGACCCTCAGACCCTGCCTCTCCAATCCGTTCTCTGAATCTATAAGCCTGTTGTTTTCCCTTTTGTTTTGTTTTGCTTGTTTGTTTAGATTACACATGTAAGAGAGATCATTTGATAGCTCACTTAGCATAATGCCGTCATGGTTTATCCATGTTGTTGCAAATGGCAAGATTTCATTCTTTTTTATGATTGATTGGGTAATATTCCATTTTATATATATATATATATATATATATATATATCTCACAAATTCCTTATTCATCCATCAGTGGACACTTAGGTTGTTTTCATGTCTTGGCTATTGTAAATAATAATGCAGTGAACATTGGGGTGCACATATGCTTTGGGATTAGTGTTTTTGTTTTCTTCAGCTAAATACCCAAAAGTAGAATTGCTGGGTCATATGATAGTTCTATTTTTAATTAGTTTATAAACCTCCTTATTGTTTTATATAGTCGTTGCACCAATTTTTATTTCCACCAACAGTGCACAGGTGTTCCCTTTTTTCCACAGCCTCACCAAAACTTATTTCTTATCTTTTTGATAATAGCCATTCTAACAGGTGTGAGATGATATCTCATTGTGGTTTTGAGGGACTAGACTTTTAGAGCTTATGCAAATCTGACTACAACAGCGGCTACTACTTTTCTCCTGGTATATATTCTTCCTTTCTTTGATAGAGACAGAGTTCCTTACTTTTAATTCATCACAAAGCCACCCAGAATAGAGACTACAGTTTCCAGTCTCCCTGGTAACTAGCTGTAGATCTGAGATTAAATTGTGGCCAATGAGCTACATTGAAAGGTAATGGATGCAAGTTCCAGGATATACCCTTAAGAGGAAGGACTATGCTGTCAACTGTCTGCCACACCCAGTTTTTTAAGGCCAGACTGTGAATGTGGTGGTGAGCAATTTTGGACCCTGAGGAGGAGGGTCCAAAACCCTAGAGATAGCAGAGGAACAAGAGGGAAGAAGCCTGAGTCTTTGACTCTGCAGAGTGCCTCATCAGTCTAGACTTTCAGGCTTATTTAAGTCATTGTTATTTTATATCTGTGATACTTAATTGAACTATATAATATGAACTGAATAATAGAGTGACTATTAAAAAACACATGTATATAAATATATAGGCACACTGAAATTTTTACTGCAAACATGGCTTTGATCTTTATATTTTATGAAAACAACATTAACTTTTTTGTATGCTGTGAATACTTCAGTAATTTTGAAATCCACTTGATATTTTAGAAGACAGTACTGTGATGATGAGAGTACTAGAGAAATCTGTAGGGGATGTTCCATGATAATACTTTTATCTGCAAAGCAGGTACCCTCCAGAAAGAAACTGTGTGCCTTTAAGACTAAATTTTTGTGCCCTGTCCAAATATATAGGTCATTTTAAGTAAAAACAGGAATAATATGATATGATCTTTTTTGGTTTAATTTTAATAAAACTGTAATGGAATCACAGAACCAAGACAACTCACATATCTAATCACTTCATTTTAATGAAGAGAGCTTTGACAAAAATAGCTGATTGTTTCCTTTGTCTAGACAAAATCACTTTGTAGAAGGTATCAAGCTAACCTTCCTTTTTAAAAATATCAGGAAATGGTTAGATTACACAGTATGTAAGCCTACCTTTCATGCAGCACTAAATAATTCTATCACATCTTTCTTTTAATAATTCATTTGGGATTACAATATTTGAGCCACATGTTAAGCTTTGTGTTTCATGTATAAATTATTTACATTCTTCCTTCTCTCAAGAAACTAGTGACTTAAGTTAGATTTACAATAAGAAAATACTGACCTTACGGATTTAAAGACTCAGTTACCAAAAATCTGAATATACGTATTTCCATAGGATAAACTTGACAAGACTTAATGCTTATATTTCAAAAATTATAAAGTGTATCAGAATTAACTGTATAATTGCATTAACAGTTTTATATCAGAATTTTATTTGCTACTTATGTTTTGAGTGCAGGATTAAACCTGTGCTTTTAGTTTTTAATCTTTTATGTTTAATAAATCAGCTCTATACTAAGAATAGAAAATTTTCAATAACTTAATTTTTATAAGGAAAATATAATTATATAGATATTTTAATAAGAAAAATAACTTCTCCTTTTCTAACATAAATTTTTCTTTAAAATTATTATTTATGAGCAACACTTTAGAGCATAGTATCCCTAAAATTTGAAGGTGAAATCAAAGTTTTCCAATGTTCTCTGGTTTGGAAGAAAATGGATATAGGCAATAGCATTTGCTCTACAGTGTAATAATGTAATAATCATTAAATTTCTCTGTTACAGAATATCCTAAAGAGACATGGGATAATAATCGTAGCATCTTCTATTGTGAGAATAATGGTGATTGACATTGTGAAGATATGGAAAAACATGTAAGGTGAGAATAGTTTCATCTAAGATATGGTAAAAATAACATTTTGTTTTCCTTTTAAACACTGTGGTTTATTGTTTTAAAAATATGGGAAATACAGAAAAGACAATTACACATAATATCATTATCTTGAGATAACCATTGTTAACATTTTGATATATTTCTATTGTGTTGTTTATTCTGAATGTGTAAGCTTATATAACTACAACAAATCTATAACTCTATTATAGCAAATTTACATTGTACTCATACTTGGATAGACTTGACACTTTCATATATTTTAAATAGGTGTTTTAATAACTTTATTTCATAAGATTTTTGTAATCATTTGCATTCAGAAAGCAATTATCTTTTCAAATACTATTAATAGGGAGCAAGTTAAAGATGGCATTTGCAACATCATTTATTTATTCACTATCTTACCTCATCTTCTTTCAAAATTATAGGGCAGTAGTCTGTGATATTTTGACCCTATTGATGAAAATAAAATTATTATGCCACTTGTCCTGCTCTCTTGCAAATAAAACTTAAAAATGTCTCCAGACACTTGTGACTCTTCAGAACATCTTGGCACTGAAATCGTGATGATACCCAAAACTTTGTAGCCTGCCTTAAATGGGCAGGTATAGATATAGATGTGTAAACACATCATTACAATTGAGGAAGTGCTACTACAGGTAATTGTAATATACTTTGGAAGCACCTATTATTCCTTACTAAAAATATGTATGGACCACTCTCCCCACACATACACACCACTTGAGAATGTTAGGGGATTTGTAAGAATCATGTACTTCTTTTGTTCGTTTTTCTTATTTGCACTTTTTAATGCTTTCCTGGGTGCAGATAGATAACCTTTTGAGGTATTTAATTCTTTTAATCTTTAGTTTCTATTGTGTGAAACAGATTTGAGGAAAGTACTGTACTCTAGTGTTATTTAAGTAATTAAAAAATAATTATTCCTTATAAATCAGAGATACAGTATAGAACATTATTGAGAAAGTCAATCAGATGCTAGTTTCTTTGGATTATATTACAGAATGTTCGACTGCATAACTGTGGCGTACTCACCTGCCTAATAACACCAATGTTAGCCCAAGTTTCTAGACCTTAAAAAGGCAGTATAATTTCTGGGTGTGACAACAGTTTATGCATGTGAAAGAGAAATATTTATAAATATGGTGTTCAGGTTTGACACAGATACTTATCTTTTTATACAGGGCAAGTAATAGAAATGTAAGACTGTTCAATAGGTCAGTGATACAGCAAATACATATTTTATCATAATGTGATTATACTATAACATTTCCTATTATATAATTTACAGTGTATGCTATTCATCAGTTTTTCAATGTTCTTGCTTTCTAATTTGTGCGTAATCTACCCTGTTTGAGCATTTGCAAAATGAACAGTACTGAGATAGTGTTCTCCAGGATGATTAAAGTCATTCTAAAAATCTTCCCATCACTCCTTCCATCCTAAGAAAACATGACATTTTAATGAGCAAGCTGCTCTATAGTGGAGAAACTTTTACTGTATATGTTTTGCATATTTTTAAGTAGAAGATTTACATGCCAGTTCCTTCTGTAAGCCTTGCTTGACAGAGTAGAAGCATATTTTTAAGTTCCTTCTGATTATGAATATGGCACAAAAGACCAAATGTTTATAGAGTGTAAATATTTTACTCAGGGACCAAAATGACTTCTACTGTTAAAGTACCTCTCAGTTGACTATAGTCTATGTGCTGCATCCGTTGTACCTTGGCATCCTGCCAGGTGTCTGGTAAAGGGAAGGAATGGGGAGAAGAGACAGGCACAAAATTTAGCCCTACTGATGGGCACATCCTACCACCTCAGCTTGTCACATGCGGGTTTAGGGCAGTAGTAGCAACAAGTTGTTTCAGCAGATTTATAGAGCATGACTTTAGGGGGTTCTGCGGAATGGCTGGCCATGAAGAGAAGTTGGCCTTAGAGAAGTCTGTCAGGAGACAGTGAGATTTCCATTCATCAGTCTGAGATTCAATAATAGAAAGACTCCAAATTCTTGGAGAAAACTGTCAGAAGAAAGACAGACATCTAAGGCTAATTGAAATTCCTAGACTGGTAACTTAGGTAGTTACTAAAGAACTAAGGAACAAGCAAGATTTCTGGAGCCTAATCAATGACCAAAGGCAGTATAATTTACAGTCAGATTGTTGCGGTCTAAATCCTGGCTCTTCAGTTTAGTAACTCAGATCAGAGGCTGTGATTTAAACTCTTTAGCCTTTTGTAAAATGGAGATAACAATAGTACCTATTTCATAAGATTGTTTAGAGGATTAGATGAGATGACTGTAAAGTAAGTTTCTTGGCTTCATTTCTGACACATCAGGCTTTCAAGAAATATTAAATATATATTAGCAGTAATGACCGTGGCAAGATAATCACTTTGGTCTTTTCTGTCTGCCGTCCCTCTCTCCCTCTCCTTCCTTGAGGTAGCCATGATCTTTGGTGTTCCATAGCCTCAGGGGAAGTTGCCTTGCTGGGCCAAAAGTAAAAGTGATTTAAACTCATATCTTTCCTTGCCATTTGATGCCTAAAAGCCTTGGGATGAAGGAATTGGGGAAATGCTTATGAGTGTAAGTAGAGGAGAAAAGGAAAATTTGAAAGATCAAGAGGAAAGACAGAGGTATTACCTCTTGTCTAACAGTAGGTGAGAAGACACCAAAGATAAAGGCTGTAAGGAGAGACTGGATGCTGAACAATAAACATCAGAATCCCCAGTCTCAGGATGGCATTCTTGCGCTAAGTAAACCATGAAAACAGAGTTTCCAGATTAGACCCTCTTCACAGATACACGGTAACAATTTTAGTTGTGACTCCTAAGGTTCAAATGTCAGTGTGTCTGGCTTCCTTTCCCAGGCCATATTTCACTAAGACCTTGAAAAAGAATGGGGCCCCAATAATGACTTAATTAGAATTTCCCACCTGCCATGTATAGAGACTGAGAATCTATTCTAATCTGATTATTTAATACCTATTTAAAACAGCTGTTTCCTGTGCACTTGGGTTTGTGGATTGGGATTCAGATGTTCGACATTATGATCGTTAGCACACTTTACGTGAGTAAGGACTAAAGGATTAGGAATATTATGAGAGTTCAGAACCTTTATATTGAACCTTGTGTTATATAGAGCTGGGGCTAAATGAGTACCTTGTGGATCAGGTAATTTTTGACTTTGGAAATTAGCATAAGGCTAAGCTCACAGGCAAAGGCACACTGATCAACCTTTTGGGAGGAAGAGAAATGCTGGCTGAAGTGATCTTTCTGAAGCTCTTTTAACATGTGCTTTAAGGGAGCTCTGTTAATTTATGGAATATATGTCCTAGCTTAGTTCTAAAAATTTATCAAAAAATTAAGTCTTATTTGACACTAACATCAGTTTAATTTTCAAAGATGATTTTGTGCTATAGTTATCAATATTGAAATTAACCCAAACAATGTAACCACCATTTTTACTTGGAAGTATGTACCAAGTGTACTAACCTCTACAAAGTCAAATTTGTAAAATTTCATTCCCAGCAATTGCTTTGAATGGCCTTTAGGAACACAAAACAAAACTACATCTTGCCTAGCCCATAGTTTTATTATATAATTGGATTAGTCGGAAGTTGGGGATATCTCCAAGGAGACAATACAAAAACAACAAAAGTAGAGGAAAGAAGATTGAAATTGGAATTGGAGCCTATTTAACACCCAAAGGGTGAGGTGTCTCTCAACATAAATGCCATCCTTGCTGGAGTCAGGTGACTAGACAGTGAACTGTTTGAAAGATAGAAGTCCTTAGGCTCTTTTATGAAGGCCAGGACCCTAAAAGGTGAATAAATCATTCCCGGTTGGTAGCTCCCCTGATTGCTAAGAGCAGAAGATGAATATCTACCCTGGAAGAGCACTAATTAAGTTCAACTAAATATAAGCCTATAATCGAAGAGCACCAAACATATAAGTAAATGAAGGGTCATGAGTAAGAGTCAGTAGGAAAAAGCTGTTAGTTTAGGAGCCCCAATAACCTCAGCTATTGGAATTGTATGGGAAGCAAAACTTGACCTTTACCTTCTTCAGATTTTCAGATGGGCGGGAGAATTTAATTGACATAAAACATATTACCAAGAGAAAAGCATGCAAATATAAGTTTTATGTGACAGAAGGAAAAGAAGATCCAAAGAAGTAACAAAACCTAAGTACTTTTATACTAGTTTGAACAAAGAGAGGCAATTATGAAAAAGTAACTAAAATATATAGGGAGGCTAATCAAAGATAAGAATTATTTTAACAGGGTCCATTTGTACAGAATTCTCTAGGCTTTGACTCCCATCACAGAATGTTTCTTTTCTCCTGGTACAGGGAGGGCATCTTTTATATGAGAGTTTTATCTCGTGTTCCAGGAAGAAAAGACAAGATCAGAATGCACTTCTTACGTCTGCTGTTTTTCAGGTAACTTTAACTGAAAATAATCCTTATGCCAAAGTGGCATATTTTTGGGGTGCCACCCTTCAGAATCATTATATATAAAATATAAAATAATTATGAAATATTTAAATAAAAAACATAAAATTATAAAAAGGAGAAACAAACTATTCAAAATGATTAGGATATCTGGAAGAGCCAAAATAAACTTTAAGAAAGAAAAATATAATTACTGAAATAACTTTAAAAAATCAGTGTATGGTTTGAAAGGTAGATTAGACAAAACTAATGAGATACTGGTAAACTGAAAAATAGATCTGAAGAAATTACAATATGGCACAGAGAAGCGAGGGGATTGTAAAAATAAAAGTGAGATCTAGCTATTTAGAGAATAGAAGTCCTGGTATCAATATATATCTAATTTAAATCCCAAAAGGACAGAATAAATGAAATGAAAGAAAGGTAATATCTCAGAAAGTGACCATTGGATCGTTTCTATTACTGCTGAAAGATAGAGTAAAAGTAACCGATGCTTAAAACTATTGTAGGGAAACACAAAATCGAAAAAAAATAAAAACAGATCTTAAACGATATTAGAAAAGACAGATCTCCTCAAAGGAGTGCCAATTTGACGGACAGTTGTTTGCCAACAGCTATAATGGATGTGATAGATCTGAGAATAATATCTTCAAAGTTCAGAGAAAAATAAGTGTAAACCTAGTTTTTTGTAGTTAACCAAATTAATTTTTATTCATTACTGCTTTAATTCTTCTAGCTCAGTTTCAAGCACTGAGTGAATTATTCTCTACATTTCATGGCATATTTTTATTATTCTTATGTTACATTTTTATATTTTATATATACATAACTTAAACATAATATATAATTTATATTATTGTCAAGTGCAACCTCTCTTTTTATTAGTTTATTTTTACTTCTTTTAGCCGGACTCTCTAATTTTACTCTATTCCCTTCCACTCCCTATAATGGCCAGGATCTAATATATTTAATGCATAGTCCGTATTTGAATATATTTTCGTAAAATGTTAACTAATGGCAAGGATGTGAATCAATGGCAACTTTTACATATGGTTGAAATACACTGGAAATCAATTTGGCAAAGTCTTGTAAGATTAAATATTCACATACCAGAGGATCCAGCAATGCTATTTCTAATCTGCACCCATTCCCTGCCCTCAAAAGATTCTTATACCTGACCACCAGTCAACAAGAACATTCATAACAATGCTCTCAAGAATAAAAAGTGTGAAGCAATTAAAATGCCCATTTTTAGGAGAATGAATATTATAAGCAGTGCAAATGAATGAACAACAGCAGCAGTTACCAATTTGTGTGAAATTTAGAAACACTTGTGAGTATAAAAAGCAAGTCAAAGGGTGGTGCAGTGGTTGAGAGTCCGCCTGCCGATGCAGCAGACACGGGTTTGTGCCCTGGTCCGGGAGGATCCCACACGCCGCGGAGAGGCTGGGCCCGTGAGCCATGGCTGCTGAGCCTGCGCGTCCAGAGCCTGTGCTCCGCAACAGGAGAGGCTGCATCAGTGAGAAGCCTGTGTGCTGCAAAAAAAAAAAAAAAAAAAAAAGCAAGTCAAAGATGGCAACATACGCTATAATAATATTTCAGAGAACTCAGAAACAAAGTAAAAAGTATATGTCCCATAGAGTTGCTTATTATATGTGATAAAGATAGAGTTGCATATTATATGTGATAAAGATAATAAAAATATGACAAGGAAATGATAAATATAAAATTCCATATAGTTGCTCATCAGTTGGTACTGTGCAGAGAAGGGGGTAGGAAGATATAGATCACAGCAAGGGATGTTGGAAATGCTCTAGACCTTAGTTTGGGTGGTGAGTTCTGGGAGGGATGTTTATTTTGTTATTAAGCTTCATAATTTACATATGTGATTATACATATATGATATTTGTATGTTTCAAATATGACCTAATAACATTTTAAATAACTTGATTAAAAAGCTGTTTTACCATTTTTAAGAATTTTATTATAGAATCCGTCTTTGTATTACATTTAATTTATTAATTATGCCTTTATGGACATTTTATTAGGAAGGGTTTTGTTTTCTGCTGATCAGCTTCATTAAGGTTAATTGATATTTTACCATCTCGAGCTGTACATTATTTGTGATTAGATAAGTATTGAAAAATTGGTATTTGGGTAGCAGTTTGTTCTGCTCCTACCTGCTTAACTAGCTCTTGGTTGTATGCGCTGTATTATATCGCCCAGACAGCCATGTTGTTTTAAATGCTTTCAGGTTAATTTATGTCTCTGCAGTTTTGTATAGAATATACTTCTCACATAGGTAATTGGAGTTTTGTACGACTAAACTTGATGAATACTGATTCAACAGTTCATTGCGTCAGAGTGTATACAATGTTTAGGATGTCATGATTATGATTTATCTTGTCCAGGTAGTACAGTGGAATCTAATTACATGCTTTGTCTCTTACTCTTTGCTTAAATCATCCAGGAGTAAGTAAAGTCTTCAGACATACAGCCTGTACCTTGCCATTACTACTTAACCTCACATTTCACAAATAGTCTTTCTGAGCATGTGAGTGACGAAAGCAGTTTCCTGTCTTCAGGACTGTCTAGAGGAACAGGTTCAGAAACAAGTAACAATTATTCGAGATAAAGGTACCAATAATAGATGTATTCACAAAGAGAAATGTGATCAAAGGGGAGGGTGGTCATGAGGAGCAAGTGGAGGAACTTGAGAGTTGAGCTAGATTTGAAATGACTGTCAGATATCACTTGGTGAGTCAAGAGGATAAGAGACTCACAGAGCCAGGCTGCAGCTTGAACAAAGGGCAGGAGAGCGTTGGGGACTCCGAAGAGATGAGGAGACTGTAGTTGTCAGAAAACAGCGAAGCAAGGCAGCAATTTTGCACGTGAAGGCCTTCTGTATTGTTTTACTGCCTCTTACCTCATTTCTCTACTATCTTTCCGCCTCAACACAATCAGATTGCTCTTTTAAAAGTACTTTCGATCATGTTGCTCCCCAGTAAAAATAATCACTGTCTTCCCCTTGCACGTGGTAAAATATTTTCTGGAGCTTGAGCTTAAGGACCTCTTCAGTATGATCATAATAGTTCTTTTGAACCATCCTTCCTATTAATCTACTGTAAAACTAGTTCATCAAAAGTAAATCTGTCCGCTGTCTTCAGTCTTCTTTCATTTGCGTGCTGATCTGCATTTGCTTTCACCTCTCTGCCACCACTATGTGTCTACATGATTCTACCACCAATCATCAAGCCTTTTATCACCTGTTTCAAGACACGTAGCAAGTTCTGTGTCTGACAAAACATTCTTCAAATCCCTGGGGAATTATTTCCTCTTCAAAATTATCTAGAGTACAGAAAGTACAACACTAATCTCTTAGCTATTTAAATAATAGAAAACAGAGAATATGGACAGGGAAAAAAATCACAAATTAAAATAAAAATCTTCAGGGCTGAAAAACATAAGTTGTCAGATCAAAAGTATCCACTGCTTTCCAATTAAAATGAATAAAAAATAATTGCTCCAGTACATATCATTTTGGAATTTCTGAACAGCATGGATGAAAAGTATATTCTCAAATTTCCAGAGATACAAGTCATTGACAAATGGACAAAAAGTGATCAGAAATTTGGCATATTTGAAGGCTGTGGAAGAAGGCCTTTAAATTCAAAGGGAGAATAATTTTCAACCCAGGAAACGTATCAACCAATCAGGGAATGTAAAAAATTCTCAGTGATGAGTTAATATAGCTTAACCTAGTTCTAGAGCCCAGGGATTGACTAACATCATATCCTTTTATCCAATAAATTGCAGAGCTCTAACTTCATTTTGCAAGCAGTTAAGCAATATTCTGCCCTTCCTAGAGCACTGTTTTATTCAACAATGATAGAAACTATTCTACAGATAAACAAGTCTCCATTTGTTGATGGACCCAGTGCTTAAGCCAAGACTCTCAGGAGGCAGTGGAAAGAATCTTCTCCTTCTGATGTCTTTCTGAAGTTGCCTCCTCTTAAACAAAGTGCTTTCATCTATCCACAAAAAATTATAAGCAGAAAAATTTGAAACAGAGTGATACAACTATTGTCATTGACAATTTTGAGTTTTTGAAGCTCATTAAATTATTTTGATATTTTAGAATTATTTTGCATAAACCAACATTCTGTATTCAAGGAAGTTAATTATTTTAAACAACACAACAGATGTGATACTCAAGATGAGAAGGGAAAGCACTGCTCACTCATTACTCCTGATAAGTATATGCATATATTCATAATACACACGTATGCCAGATGTTATATCATTGAGGTTAAAGTGATACATAATTTTTAACACTATTTTTTTCTTTTCTCTATTATTTTAAGTAATACTTCAAACAAACACAAAATTTATTTCACTGTAAAACCAATGGCCAAGTGTATTAATTCCAACAATTACATGGATTACATGACTGAAATATTAATATCCTAATCTGTTCCCTTGTTTTCAAGTATTCCTTTCCTTGTTCACTCCTTGTGTTATAGTTTCCTTGATCACACTTCACAGCAACTAGAGAACCTTTTTTTTGGTATTGGAGCATTTTTTAAAATGACTTCCAGGCCCAATCATTTTTTGAATGATGGGGAGGAAGGAGTGGAGAAGGGTTGTTGAAAATATGATATCAACATTCATGAAAATGTTCCATTGTTCTAGAATATTATTTTTAGTTTCAGGAGAGAAAAACAAAAGGATAACAACAATATAAAAAGGTTGAACCATATGCAGATAAAAATAAAAGTGAGGTATTTATGAGTAGAAAAGCAATCTCATTTTAAACATGAGAAAATAAAAAAATAAAAATTAAGAGTTTCTGAAGTATAATTATAATAAATTTGGGAACCATTGCCCTAAACAAACCCAAGTATCCAGAGATCAAATTAAATATATTTTATGCTACTTAAAATAAAAGTTTATTTCTAGTTTAATTCATACACCAAATAAAGTAACATATTAAAATTGCAAAAAAGGAGAGGAATTGTATGTAGCATTTTACAATTTCCTATTTCCAGAACATATGTCCTAGATCCCCAACTTTTATACAATGCAGGTTTTCCATTCCTCTCTTCAAATTAAACCTTTGGGATTACTCAAGCGTGACTGATACACTTAGATACTATCAGGCATTCAATACACGCTATGTGCCTTGGATTTACTTGACAAGTGACAACAAGGCTATATTGAGTTAAGCACAGACACTATCACTAAATGAATATTTGCAGGACCCGCCTGTGGTTATTGTCATACCAGAACAGGACTCTTGTTCAATATCCTGTCTGGGAATCGGCCTCTACCAGATGCTTCCAAAGAAGGGCAAACCCACCCATAATGCAATTGTATGGACATGCAATTCTGTACCCCTGAGGGAAGACACTTCATGGTGGTTCCAGGAGGTGAGGCACTCATACTCTGTTCATATTCCTATGAAGACTGGTCTTTTCAAAGAATACATTTTTAAAGGACTTTTTTGATTCCAAAATTATTTTAAATAATAAGAAATAAGCTTTGTTTCCATTAGAGGACTAAATTTTATTTCATTTAAAGAAGTAAGACAAATCACGTGTTCAAAAGAATTATAAAATTCCTAGTAGGCATATAGATAAATAGTTTTACACACACTACTAATAACATAATAAAATAAAAATTGTGAAAGAAAGGAGGGTTACCTAGAATATTCTCTGCTACACTGGTGACTTTGAAAACTGAGTAATTTCTTCAACTTCAATAAACCTAAACTTTTTTTTCTTTCCTTTTTCCTTAGAAATCCTCCCCCGCACCCCTCCGCCCCAGCTACATGGAGATATGTCCACAGTGGCTTCTTGGCTTCCCTTCTGTCTGCTCAGGGCACCAGGCATATCTATTATCACACATGCTTAGATGAGTTATAATCAACCACTTTCACTACATTTCCAAGAATGAAAAATTAAGCTAATTATTACATTTACAACCACAGAGTATCAGATTTAAAAGATTCTGTAGGAAGAAAAGAAGTGCGATTTCATTAAAATATTGACTTTAAAATAGGAATATTTAAATAGAAATACCAAAGCAAATTATGAATATTAAAACACACTATTCTTAGGAATACTTCTAGTTTAAAGCCTTCAGTTTTACCTTAGTGATTTCATCGTGGAGTGATTTGGATTGTTGTCTCTAGACCAGCAAAAGTGGATTATCATCACTCAGTCTTCGAAAGGAGAAGATTTTGTTTCCAGTCATTAATTTACAATATAGTTCTCTCAGTATCTTCCATTAGAGCTGATTTAGTAAACTTTTTCTCAGTGTGAAAAGATCCTGGAGACCCTAATATGTAAACTAGAGAATAGATTTGTTGGGAATTTATTAACATATTCCTCACAATAAGTTTCAAGGATGAGAAAATGTTTGTCATTTCAGTACAAAGGATCACGACAGTGCTACATTATGAAAAGGGTATCTGGGGACAGAATGAGTCTTAGAATCATATATTTACATGTTGTTCTTTCATTTTTAGATTTGGTCACTTGAATTTTATTTTTACATGGTACCTATCAAGAGTATGTATTCTTTTATTCCCCATGATGACAAGCAGCAATAGATTACAATAAGAGGTTATTTTAAGAATTTCATTGATTTCATACTTCTGCTTAGCCAAAAGACATGCTCTATGATTGGTTAAATTTAGATATTATTATACTTTTTACATCTTTCTTACACTACACAGTATACACTCTGTTTTACAAGCATCTCTTTTATACTTACAGTGTTACTAAGGTATATTACTACTGGCTTCATACGGGCAACACTTAGATTCAAGGAGTTTAAGTATTTTTATGGAAATAAATAATTAGTAGGTGGTAATTTCTGAGTCAGAACCCAAGTCCTGTAATTTCAAACTGAGTGTAATTTCCATTAGGCTATTAGTGTCTCACCAGAAGGGGGCTTAATGTGTGTCTGGTTCCCAGCTCTTTCTTTGTATAGAATATGCAGCTTCACTGAGTGCCTGAGCCTAGTGACAATGTTAGCTTTTGCAATGCACATCAATATATAGAGAATATGTATGAAATACCAGGCGCTGTATTTTTTTATTTTATTATTATTTTATTTTATTTTATTTTATTTGCGGTACTTGGGCCTCTCACTGTTGTGGCCTCTCCCGTTGCGGAGCACAGGCTCCGGACACGCAGGCTCAGCGGCCATGGCTCACAGGCCCAGCCGCTCCGCGGCATGTGGGATCTTCCCGGACCGGGGCACGAACCCGTGTCCCCTGCATCGGCAGGCGGACTCTCAACCACTGTGCCACCAGGGAAGCCCCAGGCGCTGTATTTGATGGTTTATAAATATCGTCTTTAATGCTTACAATAATTTTTAAAGATAGTTGGCATTATCTGTATTTTTAGATAAGAAAATTGAGATTCACGGAGCTTAACTAACATGTCTGAGGTCACAGGTTGACAGAATTCATACCCATGTCTATTTAGTTTTATGCTTCTTCCAGGATCTCCTGCTTATTTAGAGACAGAACACCGCTTTGTTTTTATGTGACTCTATTGTAAAGTCTTTTTATTTGCACTCCCAAACCCAAGGACCTACCAGTTGGTAACTTATTTAACCTGCCTATTTCTCTAATCTATTGGTTATATGTGTATATATACCCATTGTCTGGAAGACAAACATAAGACATCTAGTAAACATAAACATTATTGCAGGGGTGTTTTTTAAAAAGCAGCATTGCCCAAAAAACAGATTAATAATAGCTAAGGCATTCTAGAGTTGAGGCTGAGGAAAAAGTAAAACATGGCTGGCAGAAATCTATAAACAGTTTACCTAGGGGCACACCTTTATGTATAGTTCTTTTTATCAAAATCAGTTGCTTCTTTGCAATAAATTTTGGGTCTCTTGACAGTAGTCTGATAATAGAAAGCTACCTCTAGCGTGTTTCTGACCCCATCCTGCAGACCAGAAAGCCCTCAATGCCCCCCTGCCTCACTGGTCATTTTGTGAATAAGACGTAGAAGCAGGGTAGAGGGAAGGCAAACTAGCCCAGGACAACTCATGCATTCTTGTTGCATCCCCAACTTCCCAACTAGGGAAAAAGCTATTAAATAGCTATTTGAGCTTGTATTTACATGGAAGTATTGTGTTCTTGCACATAATAAAAATATTTCCAGTAGGTGGTTCATAGTTCAGCTCTCATTTGTTTCCTGAAGCCATCCCATTCCAGAAATAGTTTTCCTTCTACTTTCTAAATTTCCACAGTATTTCATAACTTTATTATAAAATGTATCAAGCCCTACTGTCATGATTGATTCCTCTGCCCTCCTCAGTTCATTCTCAGACATTACATTAATGTTCTCCTTGGCAGGGGGCTCCCCCGTATCTTACTCATTGACATGGTTTAAGTAGGGCCATGGCTTCAGGCTCTGTAGGAGGCACTACTCTTAGGAACATTCATTTAATATCTGAATCCAGTTACAAACAATTGTATCATTTTCATAACGTCTTGGGAAGTAGCTAATTGCTATTACCCCTGAGTCTACTCTACTCCAATGTTGTTGAAAAATGTCTATCTTTGGTTATATGTAAGAAATTATATGGAAAGAGATGGAGAGGAGGACAATACCATCTTTGGCTTCCTTCCAAAGAACGCATGAATATATCAGTGAATTAAACATTTTAGAAACAGGAAATGGCTTTATCTGATTCAAGTTAAGTGACTGGACTCAAAACTGTAAATTCCTCCAGTTTTTGTCTAGGATCTTCCTATATCCTGGATTATTTTAGGCCAAAAACAACACAATATGGACTGCTGGAAAATTGTATGGTAACGATAGCTGACAATCCAAACGGCTTGGGGAAAAGATCTGGGCTGTGCCTGTTGGGTCACACAAAAAGAGCGTTACCAAGGAGACTCCATGGCTACCACAGAGATAAGTGGCTCAGGTAAAGGGTAGGGAAAAAGCTGATTAGCCACCAGCAAACAGAGGACAATACTGTTAGCTGGTTCTTGGTTTGTTGGTTTTGATCTTGTTCTGCCTGCCTTCTACTGCCGTTAACTATACATGTGAAACAATGGTTGTGCAGTCAGTTACTGCCTTTTAATCAGTTACACCATCTCTACTGAAGGTCTTCACAAATATGGTGAAACTCTGAGCTTTTTAAAACGTTCAGGCTGTGCTATAAGTTACTGGTTTGAGGCATTTCACAAGAATATTTGAGACTGAATCAGATGCAGATTTAATAGAAAAGCTACAGAAAGTTATCTAAGAAAAGTGTCTTAGCAAAGGGTACATCCACTTTATTATGGTAAATTACTTAATTTTACTGCTGCTCACATCACAGTTGTTATGTAACTAAATGAACTCATTGAAGATATTTAAAATCTGGGTCAATTAACTTATTTCTCCAATTCAGTAGGACTAAGATAATATCTGTTTTTTTAAAGCAGAGTGACCACATTCCACCTTGTCCCATTATTGTTCACTTATGGAAGCAGACAATAAGGCAGAGAACATAGGAGCAGATGCTGGGATGTGGTGATGGGAATGTGTGGGAGTTCTTTTTTGATTGTTTCAGTTCTCTCTGTAGGATACAAAATAATTATCTTAGATTGAGGCTGGGGGGGGAAGAATTGGGGATTAAGAAATTATGGAATATTTGTTTTTGGAAATATAGTATAATTGCATGGAAGCATGAAGGGCCAGTGTATTTGAGGTTAATGGTCTTATATTAAAAGTGGAATCAGGGCTTCCCTGGTGGCGCAGTGGTTGAGAGTCCGCCTGCCGATGCAGGGGACACGGGTTCGTGCCCCGGTCCGGGAAGATCCCACATGCCGCGGAGCGGCTGGGCCCGTGAGCCATGGCCGCTGAGGCTGTGCGTCCGAAGCCTGTGCTCCGCAACGGGAGAGGCCACAGCAGTGAGAGGCCCGCGTACAGCAAAAAAAAAAAAAAAAAAAAAAGTGGAATCAGTCAAGAGGTCATGTGTCTCCCTCCAGCCACATTCAGCTGCAAGTGTTCAGGGGTTAATAAATTGGATGTGATAAGCCAGGCAAATTTGACAAAGTCAGAGAGGTGCAAGGAAGTGTTTATAATGACTGACCTTAGAATTTAAGCTGGATAAGGAAGGGAGAGAGAGATCAAGAAAGTGAATGGTAGTAAAATGATGGTAAATTTTAACATTGTAGAAATTAGAAATATCAAATTAGAGGAAATTATTTTGTCTATATGAGTCAGAATACCCATTCTTGATGTAATCATTAAAATTACCTCACTTGACAAAATTATAATCTGTAAGGCAAGGTGAGCACATCTCAATGCCAGGCATTATTTATTATAAATCAATTTAAAATATATATGTATTATTTACGTATTGGCAGGTAGCACTATTCCTAATTTATCTTAAGTTTAGTAACCATCACAAACCCATTTACCGATTATGTTCTTATATTTTAATCATTTGCATTATGTTTTCCATTTTTTATTTCATTTGTCAACGTTTCTAAGGTTTCAAATATGGCAACATTTATACTATTATACATGTATATAGCATATTAATTAAAACTTTCCAGTTCCCAAATTATGTACATATATTACCCATTATTTGTGTGTAATCAAAACATCTATATTGTTAGAGGTATCGATACAAGTCAGGAGTACAAAGCCTCATTCAAGGGGATATATTCCATTTGTAAGGTATAGTATACCTAAATGTAAATCTATGTTTGTATGTATGTATCTATCTATCTATCTCCATATCTGTATTTCACCCTTGTATCTTGTATGCCCAAGGTTCTTTCACTGCTTATTCATTTATCTTAGAGCAGGTGGAAGGAATCACTCTAGTGACATTCACATCAGTCAACTTTCTACTCATATGCAATTCCTATAAAGGTTAAAGGAAGACAATCAATAGCTTAACTCAGTGTTTTCCAATGTTGGATATGTGACAGAATCACTTGGTAAGCTTTTAAAAATTACACCTGGGCTCTGTCTCAGACCAAATCAAAATATTTGGAAGAGGTATAGGCTAGAGTTTTCCCCTTATAGAAATCAAATAAGATTTTAATAGGCTGCCCATCAGTTTCAGTTGTAGGGATACCATGATCCCATAGGCAATACAAAGATCTCTGTGGATGAGACTATTCTGATGAATGTTTTGACTCAGTGTCTAACCAAATAAATCTGTTCACCTTGTGCTTGACAATTATGTGCTACCACCTGGCTTCTGAAACCCCCTCAGGATCTTAATGGTATTTAGAGATTCCTGTTTGATTGTAGCAACTTTCCTCTATAAAAAATGGCTTACAAAGAAGGGGCTCAGTAGAGCACTTTAAAGATGCAGGTGAGGGACTCCCTTCATTATTTTTCTCACAGCCTTGGTTAAGAGAATGTCTCTTAGACTCTAGGGAGTGTAGTTAAGGGATGAGGTTGGTAAGAAGGTCTTGTATGGTAAATTCACTTTACCATTCCAGTCACACTAAGCCTTTGGTTAACTGCCTTTACATTATAGTAAGAAAGATATGGCAGTTCAGTTTTATTTGATAGAGATTGGCTTTGGTCCATATTTTAGTCAACCAGCCAAACACATACCATTCTCAACTCTTCAAACTACTACATTGGATCTAGAATATCAGCATGTCAATGAGTTTAACCTAACCAAACATTACATTTCTTCTACCCTAGTCCCACACATATTCCTAGGTTTCCATTGATATAAATGGTAAAATCATGCAATCTTTTTTGTGTGTGTGGCACTATCTCATCAATCAAACTTTGTATCTCATATTCTATAGCCTACTGAGACTGGAGTTTGATTATAAAGTCTGGAAGCAAGAAGAGAGCGTTAGTGGTAGCTCTAAAGAAGATCAGCACCCTTGGCAAGGCAACTACTTCCGGGATAGCCATTACAAGTTCTTTAGGTCAGGGAAAACTGATCTCTTCTGCAGGGTTCGAAGGGCTGCTTCTACTGGCCAAGCGGCCATGGTAGAATTTGTGGCTTCAAGTTCCTTAGCTTCAGTGGAATTTGTCCATAAGTCTCTGTCCCAGTTTTCAAGGTCTTATTACTTCCCAAACCATGATGGTAACTTTAACAAAAGAAACTTTGAGAGGCTGAGAATTGAATTTGTGTTGTAATTCAGTGATCTATAAAATGAGACTTAGAGTTTGGTTTTCAGAAATCTTGATGACTGAAGGAAATAAAAGGAGTCACAAAATTTAAGGTCTCTTATATGGTCCTTGTGCTAAAAACTTAAATCTCTGAGCTCACTATTTTCCTTACCCACATTTTCCAGCACAAGTAGAAGGAGGCAAACAACCCTGTTGTTCTCCTCATTTTTACTAACATGTTCTACAGCAACAAATACTTGGTCACCAAGAGTTGTGTCTTTAGACATTTAATTAAAAGTTCTATAGGTGAAATTTGTATAACTGTTTTGTAACTGCAGCCATGGATTTCTACTATCCACTTTTTCAGCAGGGTTATTACTGACTTTAAATTTAATCACATCAGAGAACCAAAGGCATAACCCAGGACCAATTCAGAGAAACTATCTTTAAGATTCTGTGCCTTTGGAATCATGCTTGGTACATTCATTCAGAAAGGTAGAATGAATGTAAATATAGTCATAGATATATATAAGCTTTTGGAGATATATAATTTTTTAAAATAAGGAATTTGTTATAGATATTTGGCCTTATACTAGGGCACACTGTTAGGAAGTAACATATAAATATGTATGGTTGTAAATATAAATGATGAATTTATAAAATTTCTATCAGAAAGCACTGGAGATGCTTGGGTAATAGCAATAAAAGGAGAACAAAATTTCATCCCCGAACTTTCATCCTCTAGTTAATCAACAAAACACTAATCTAGTGAAGGGCAGCAGAATTTGCCAGAATACCCCAAAATATGCTTCTTTGGCATAAGAATTATCTTGAGCTGATTATTTTTAAAAAGCAGGAGACATGAGAGAAGTTCTGAAAACCAGTAACAGTTACTTTTTCATAAGAGACATTTATAAGGGAAATCTCCATTTGTAAAGGTGTCTCCTTCTATGTACCAGGAAGAGAAGGATGACAAACTCTTCAGAAACTTATCGTTGGAGAAGACATAGACTTAAATCTGCATGGCAGCATACCCCTGTTTACTGTGCTTTGCTTGAAAATCTCCCATAACTGCCCTCCCACAACATCTTCTCTTGTCTTTAGTTGAAGATGGTATTTAAGGTGGTGGCTTGAGCCATTTCAGAGAGTTACTCAGTTCTCCTAGGTCTCTCCCATGTGTCCAGGAGCTATACATGTTATTAAACTTCTGCTTATTTTTCTCCTGTTCATGTGTCTTTAGTTATAGGGGGTGTCTCAGGCAAGAATTTAGAAGGGTAGAAGGAAAATGATTTTTCCTCCCCTACACTAGCTGCTGCTGTGGGGAAAACTCGCAGATGTAACTGAAATTCTATAAACTTTGCAAGGTTATGGAGGACCAGTTAAGTAGTGAGTAAATGAAGCTCTTTATAGTCTGTAGAAGTCTGTTGAAATATTATTAGGTGTCCTGGGTTACTGGTGGCAGAGTGGGGCTGGGGAATAGAATAAGAATTTTAAGATATGCATCAAGATATTTTACTTTATCACAATTTCTAAACATAATAATACAATTATCAGGATTCCAGAATATTTAATTAGCAAGTAGTCAAAACCTGAAGTAAATTTTTGTACATCAGGTAGGGTGAGCAATAGAGAAATTCTAAGCAACTTTAAGATTATAAAATGATGACCTAAAATATTATGTTTCCCAGGTATATTTTCAAAACATTGTAAAATTTGGTTGAATCGACTTTGAAGTTATAGCTAAATGTATCTTGAATTTTATAGCTAGAATTTTTAAAAACTCAAATATTATGTTGCAAAATATTAAACTTTCCTTTAATAAAACTGAATTCCTAAATCCATAATTTTTACATTACTCTAATGTAGCAAAAGTTACAAGATCCAGTACTCCCCAAACCAACTGCCCTCTTTACACTGAAAAATAAACTATGAAAATTGGATCCATAAACAATTTTTGGATGGAACAGCTAAGTGATGGAAAGCCTACTGAAGACATTGAAAGTAGAAAATATAGGAACAAAAATAGGGTATAAAGAAATTATATAGAGAACATAAAAACACATGGGAAAAATACGATTTTGTATAAAAGGAATAAAAAGTGAGGAAATCTAATTAAAAGTTGATTCCTAAATTGCTGCACATTTATCACCATAGCAATTTTCGTGGATATGAAACAGACTGTTTCACTTCTGGCTTAAATAGAAGTTCAAGAATGTGGATGACAGTTCCTAATCACTTGGTATTTTTGTTAATTGTATTTGCCTTTGATTTGATGAATGTGTTTGAATGTCAATACACATTTGTACATCATCCTTAGCCTTAAGGAGACAAAGCTCTTTTACAGTGGCCTTCTCAGGAAAGTTAATTAGTTTAATTTAGAGAATGCAGCTGTAAGGAAATTTCTGAGGTGTCTGTATAAATAAGTTATTAAGCCAAGAACAGGTCTAGATCAAATTGTGAAGCGTAAGAAATGTTCTCGGTTCCTCACTTCCCTCCTCTGGTGATAATTCCTCACTGGGGCAGAGACCACGTATTCACCAAACAGCTTCTATCAAAATTTGCCCTGAGGGAATTTCTGGGACATGTTTGTCTTAGATGGAGATAGAATCATGTATAAAATGTGACTAATAATATACATATAAATAAAGAGTAGCAGAAACCAGCATGACTTCATAATTTAGAGTATCTCTTATGAAATATGTTTTTACACAAGACCTTAACCTTCATCAAGCAAAATGAAAGAGTCTTCATTATTGAGATTTCAAACATTATCCAACAGAATTGGGTGGTTCTGTTTGTTTAGTTTGTGGTTTTGGATTTTAGAAAAACTATACCACTATTCCCTGAAATTTTGTCATACACAAAGAACTATTCCACTTATGGGGTTTTTTTAAATAGATCTTTATTGGCATATAATTGCTTCACAATACTGTGTTAGTTTCTGTTGTACAACAAAGTGAATCAGCCGTATGCAAACATACATCCCCATATCCTCTCCCTCTTGAGCCTCCTTCCCACCCTCCATATCCCACCCCTCTAGGTCATGGCGAAGCACAGAGCTGATCTCCCTGTGCCATGCTGCTGCTTCCCACTGTTTTACATTTGGTAGTGTATATATGTCGATGCTACTCTCACTTCGCCTCAGCTTCCCCCTCCCCTCTCCGTGTCCTCAAGTCCGTTCTCTGTCTGCGTCTTTATTCCTGCCCTGCCACTAGTGCATCAGTACCTTTTTTTTTTTTTTTAGATTCCACATATGTGCGTTAGCGTACAGTATTTGTTTTTCTCTTTCTAACTTACTTCACTCTGTATGACATACTCTAGGTCCATCCACCTCACTACAAATAACTCAATTTCATTTATTTTTATGGCTGAGTAATATTCCATTGTATATATGTGCCACATCTTCTTTATCCATTCATCTGTCAGTGGACATTTAGGTTGCTTCCAAGTCCTGGCTATTGAAAATAGTGCTGCAGTGAACATTGTGGTACATGTCCCTTTTTGAATTATGGTTTTCTCAGGGTATGTGCCCATTGCTGGGATTGCTGGGTCATATGGTAGTTCTATTTTTAGTTTCTTTAAGGAACCTCCATACTCCATACTATAGTGGCTATATCAATTTACATTCCCACCAACAGTGCAAGAGGGTTCCCTTTTCACCACACCCTCTCCAGAATTTATGGTTTGTAGATTTTTTGATGATGGCCATTCTGACCGGTGTGAGGTGATACCTCATTGTAGTTTTGATTTGCATTTCTCTAATAATTAGTGATGTTGAACATTTTTTCATGTGCCTCTTGGCTATCTGTATGTCTTCTTTGGTGAAATGTCTATTTAATCTAGTGCACATTTTTTAATTGGATTGTTTGTTTTCTTGACATTGAGCTCCAGGAGCTGTTTGTATATTTTGGAGATTAATCCTTTGTCTGTTGTTTCATTTGCAAATATTTTCTCCCATTCTAAGTGTTGTCTTCTCATCTTGTTTATGGTTTCCTCTGCTGTGCAAAAGCTTTTTTTTCTTTTTTTTTTAATTATTTTTGGCTGTGTTGGGTCTTCGTTTCTGTGTGAGGACTTTTGCTAGTTGTGGCAAGCGGGGGCCACTCTTCATCGCGGTGCGCGGGCCTCTCACTATCATGGCCTCTCTTGTTGCGGAGCACAGGCTCCAGATGCGCAGGCTCAGTACTTGTGACTCACGGGCCTAGTTGCTCCGCTGCATGTGGGATCTTCCCAGACCAGGATTCGAACCTGTGTCCCCTGCATTGGCAGGCAGACTCTCAACCACTGCGCCACCAGGGAAGCCCCTGTGACATATGTTTTTGCCATCTCATTTTTTTTTTTCTTTTTGATGAGTGGGATTGTGTTCCTGTCTTACTGGTTGTTTGGCCTGAGGATTCCAACACTGGAGTTTGTAGGCTGTTAGGTAGAGCTGGGTGTTGTTGCTGAGATGAGGACCTCCAGGAGACCTCACTCTGATGAATATTTCCTGGGGTTGAGGTTCTCTGTTAGTCCAGTGGTTCAGACTCAGAGCTCCCACCGTAGGAGCTTCGGCCCAACCCCCAGCTCATAAACCAAGATCCTACAAGCCACGCGGGGCGGCAAAAAAAAAAAAAAAAAAAAGAACAATAACAAAGTAAAAATTAAAATTAGACTAGGAAACTAACAGATTGTTAGAAAGAATATAAAAATAAAAATGAAGCAACAACTGGAAGGTAAAACAGAACTGCAATAGTAAAAGACAGGAGGAAGGAAAAAAACAAAGTTGGAAAAGGCCTTGGCTGTGGAAGGCAGGGCCTAAGCACGGGTGGGGTTTGGGCAGTGGGTGGGGCCTCTGATTAGGACCCACAGGGATGGGAAAGGCCCTGGGGGGTGTGGGGGATAGGGGATGGGTCTTAGGTTCAAGAACAGTTGGGGCCCAGGGGTGCCTCCTGCCTCTGGTCTCGGAGGGTGGGGGACTCCACCTGGGAGCCCAGCAGACTTCCTGGGCTTAGCTCCTTTCCTGCTTCTCTGATCCTGTTGGGCCCCTCCCACCTGCCTCTCCTGTTCTCCCCTGGGCCTCCCTCCTGTGATCCCAGGACCCACGTAGTCTGGAGGGGGCTTTGGAGGGCAGGGGACCTGGCCTGGGTGCTCAGCAGGCTTCCCTGGGCTCGAGTGGGTGGGGCAAAAGACCTCGGCTCCTCCTCCTCCCATCCTGGAGGACCCCTCCCACGTACCTCTCCTGTTTTTCCCAGGCCTCCCTCCTACCCCTCCCAGGACCAACACGGCCTGGAGGGGGCCTCTGAAAGTGGAAGGCCCAGCCTGGGCCAAGAGTTGGGCAGACTTCCCCGGCTGATTGGGCAGGGGAAACACTGGGCACACTCCCCCCATCTGAGCCCCCAGGGTCCCTCCAGGCGTGGGAACCCATCCACTATCTCAGCCACCCCTCAGGGGCACTGGTCCTGTCCGGCCTCCACTTCTCCTCCCCCCTCAGCCCCCGCACATCCTACTAGTTCGCTTGGGGGTTCCTCTCGTTCCCTTAGGCCTCAAGGTCTCCCACCAGCGTCTGGCAGCCACCCTAGTTGTGGGGAGACATGAACTCCATGTCTTCCCACACTGCCATCTTTTTTTTTTTTTTTAAAGAAGATGTTGGGGGTAGGAGTTTATTAAATAAGTTATTTTTGCTGTGTTGGGTTTTTGTTTCTGTGCGAGGGCTTTCTCTAGTTGTGGTAGGCGGGGGCCACTCTTCATTGCGGTGCACCGGCCCCTCACTCTCGCGGCCTCTCGTTGTGGAGCACAGGCCCCAGATGCGCAAGCTCAGTAGTTGTGGCTCACGGGCCTAGTTGCTCCATGGCATGTGGGGATCCTCCCAGACCAGGGCTCGAACCCGTGTCCCCTTCATTAGCAGGCAGATTCTCAAACCCTGCACCACCAGGGACGCCCCCACACTGCCATCTTGACTCTGCATTCCCTCATATGGTTTTGAGTGAGATTAGAGGTTGGTGTTTCCTAAGTTTCTGTTGGAAAATTCACTTTAGGAAAGAACCACATGAAAGAGTCCCTTTAGATAAAAGGTGCAATAGAAGAGTGTACCCTTTAACCAGTGTCTTACTTTATAGCCTCAGCCATTTATTGAGATAGAATTTAATATATGCCTGGCATGTGGAAGGCATATAGTACACATTAATTGAAAAAATGAATGCATCTATCCTACAGTGGGTGTGAAAAAATTACATTTACCACAAAGGAGAGATTAAAATGAGTTTTATTAAAAACATACGTACAAACCATTAGCAACACTTATCAAGAAAAAAGGGAGAAGACTCAAATCAATAGAATTAGAAATGAAAAAGGGGGAGTAACAATTGACACTGCAGAAATACAAAGGATCATGAGAGATTACTACAAGCAACTATATGGCAATAAAATGGACAACCTGGAAGAAATGGACAATTTCTTAGAAATGCACAATCTTCTGAGACTGAACCAGGAAGAAATAGAAAATATGAATAGACCAATCACAAGCACTGAAATTGAAACTGTGATTAAAAATCTTCCAACACAAAAGCCCAGGACAAGATGGCTTCACAGGCAAATTCTATCAAACATTTAGAGAAGAGCTAACATCTTTCCTTCTCAAACTCTTCCAAAACATACCAGAGGGAGGAACACTCCCAAACTCATTCTATGAGGCCACCATCACACGGATACCAAAACCAGACAAACATGTCACAAAGAAAAAAACTACAGGCCGATATTACTGATGAACATAGATGCAAAAATCCTCAACAAAATACTAGCAAACAGGATCCAACAGCACATTAAAAGGATCATACACTATGATCAAGTGGGGTTTATTCCAGGAATGCAAGGATTCTTCAATATATGCAAATCAATCAATGTGATGCACCATATTAACAAATTGAAGGATAAAAACCATATGACAATCTCAGTAGATGCAAAGAAAGCTTTCGACAAAATTCAACACCCATTTATTATAAAAAATCCTCCCCAAAGTAGGCATAGAGGGAACTTTCCTCAATATAATAAAGGCCATATATGACAAACCCACAGCCAACATCATCCTCAATGGTGAAAAACTGAAACCATTTCCACTAAGATCAGGAACAAGACAAGGTTGCCCACTTTCACCACTGTTATTCAACATAGTTTTGGAAGTTTTAGCCACAACAATCAGAGAAGAAAAAGAAATAAAAGGAATCCAAACCAGAAAAGAAGAAGTAAAGCTGTCACTGTTTGCAGATGACATGATACTATACATAGAGAATCCTAAAGATGCTAACAGAAAACTACTAGAGCTAATCAATGAATTTGATAAAGTAGCAGGATACAAAATTAATGCACAGAAATCTCTAGCATTCCTATACACTAATGATGAAAAATCTGAAAGTGGATTAAGAAAACACTCCCATTTACCATTGCAACAAAAAGAATAAAATATCTAGGAATAAACCTACCTAAGGAGACAAAAGACCTGTATGCAGAAAATTTTAAGACACTGATGAAAGAAATTAAAGGTGATAAAAACAGATGGAGAGATATACCATTGTCTTGGATTGGAAGAATCAACACTGTGAAAATGACTCTACTACCCAAAGCAATCTACAGATTCAATGCAATCCCTATGAAACTACCACTTGCATTTTTCACAGAATTAGAACAAAAAAATTTCACAATTTGTATGGAAACACAAAACACCCCGAATAGCCAAAGCAATCTTGAGAAAGAAAAACGGAGCTGGAGGAATTAGGCTCCCTGACTTCAGACTATACTACAAAGCTACAGTCATCAAGACAGTCTGGTACTGGCACAAAAACAGAAATATAGATCAATGGAACAGGATAGAAAGCCCATAGATAAACCCACACACATATGGTCACCTTATCTTTGATAAAGGAGGGAAGAATATGCAGTGGAGAAAAGACAGCCTCTTCAGTAATTGGTGCTGGGAAAACTGGACAGCTACATGTAAAAGAATGAAATCAGACACTCCCTAACACAATACACAAAAATAACCTCAAAATGGATTAAAGACCTAAATGGAAGGCCAGACACCATCAAACTCTTAGAGGAAAATATAGGCAGAACACTCTATGACATCAATCACAGCAAGATCCTTTTTGACCCACCTCCTAGAGAAATGGAAATAAAAACAAAAATAAACAAATGGGACCTAATGAAACTTAAAAGCCTTTGCACAGCAAAGGAAAACATAAACGACGAAAAGACAACCCTCAGAATGGGAGAAAATATTTGCAAATGAAGCAACTGACAAAGGATTAATCTCCAAAATTTATAAGCAGCTCATGCAGCTCAATAACAAAAAAACAAACAACCCAATCCAAAAATGGGCAGAAGACCTAAATAGACATTTCTCCAAAGAAGATATACAGACTGCCAACAAACACATGAAAGAATGCTCAATATCACTAATCATTAGAGAAATGCAAATCAAAACTACAATGAGATATCATCTCACACCAGTCAGAATGGCCATCATCAAAAAATCTACAAACAGTAAATGCTGGAGAGGGTGTGGAGAAAAGGGAACACTCTTGCACTGCTGGTGGGAATGTGAATTGGTTCAGCCACTATGGAGAACAGTATGGAGGTTCCTTAAAAAACTACAAATAGAACTACCATATGGCCCAGCAATCCCACTACTGGGCATATACCCTGAGAAGACCATAATTCAAAAAGAGTCATGTACCAAAATGTTCATTGCAGCTCTATTTACAATAGCCCGGAGATGGAAACAACCTAAGTGCCCATCACCGGATGAATGGATAAAGAAGATGTGGCACATATATACAATGGAATATTACTCAGCCATAAAAAGAAACGAAATTGAGCTATTTGTAATGAGGTGGATAGACCTAGAGTCTGTCAGACAGAGTGAAGTAAGTCAGAAAGAGAAAGACAAATACCGTATGCTAACACATATATATGGAATTTAAGAAAAAAAAATGTCATGAAGAACCTAGGGGTAAGACAGGAATAAAGACACAGACCTACTAGAGAACGGACTTGAGGATATGGGGAGGGGGAAGGGTGAGCTGTGACAAAGCGAGAGAGAGGCATGGACATATATACACTAGCAAACGTAAGGTAGATAGCTAGTGGGAAGCAGCCGCATAGCACAGGGATATCAGCTCGGTGCTTTGTGACCATCTGGAGGGGTGGGATAGGGAGGGTGGGAGGGAAGGAGACGCAAGAGGGAAGAGTTATGGGAACATATGCATATGTATAACTGATTCACTTTGTTATAAAGCAGAAACTAACACACCATTTTAAAGCAGTTATACCCCAATAAAGATGTTAAAAAAAATACTAAAAATAGGGCTTCCCTGGTGGCGCAGTGCTTGGGAGTCTGCCTGCCAATGGAGGGGACATGGGTTCAAGCCCTGGACTGGGAGGATCTCACATGCCGCGGAGCACCTAGGCCCGTGAGCCGCAACTACTGAGCCTGCGCGTCTGGAGCCTGTGCTCCGCAACAAGAGAGGCTGCGACAGTGAGAGGCCCGCACACCACGATGAAGAGTGGCCCCCGCTTGCCACAACTAGAGAAAGCCCTCTCACAGAAACGAAGACCCAACACAGCAAAAATTAATTAATTAATAAACTTCTACCCCCAACATCTTAAAAAAAAAAAAAAACAAACTAAAAATAGGGGCTTCCCTGGTGCCGCAGTGGTTGAGAGTCCGCCTGCCGATTCAGGGGACACGGGTTCGTGCCCCGGTCCGGGAAGATCCCACATGCCGCGGAGCGCCTGGGCCCGTGAGCCGTGGCCGCTGAGCTTGCGCATCCGGAGCCTGTGCTCCGCAACGGGAGAGGCCACAACAGTGAGAAGCCCGCGTAATGCAAAACAAAAAAACAAACTGAAAATAGAACTGCCATACGACCCAGCAATCCGACTACTTGGCATATACCCTGAGTAAACCATAATTCATAAAGAGTCATGTACCAAAATGTTCATTGCAGCTCTATTTACAATAGCTAGGACGTGGAAGCAGCGTTAAGTGTCCATCGACAGATGAATGGATAAAGAAGATGTGGCACATATATACAATGTCATATTACTCAGCCATAAAAAGGAACGAAACTGAGTTATTTGTAGTGAGGTGGATGGACCTAGAGACTGTCATACAGAGTGAAGTTAAGTCAGAAAGAGAAAGACAAATACCGTATGCTGACACATATACATGGAATGTAAAAAAAAAAAAAAGTGGTCAGAAGAACCTAAGGCCAAGAGAGGAGTAAAGATGCAGACCTACTAGAGAATGGACTTGAGGATACGAGGAGGGTGAAGGGTCAGCTGGGACAAAGTGAGACAGTGGCATGGACATATATACACTACCAAACGTAAAATAGATAGCTAGTGGGAAACAGCTGCATAGCCCAGATCAGCTTGGTGCTTTGTGACCACCTAGAGGGGTAGGATAGGGAGGGTGGGCAGGAGGGAGATGCAAGAGGGAAGAGATATGGGGACATATGTATATGTATAAGTGATTCACTTTGTTATAAAGCAGAAACTAACACACCATTGTAAAGCAATTATACTCCAATGAAGCTGTTAAAAAAATAATAATAAAATTAAAAAAAAAATAACATACCTAAAGCAGAGGTATGTTTGCAGGTATGGCTTCAATGTGATCAAGTAACCTCAAAATCCTTTTTGGAAAGAAATAGTTTATAATTTTTAAGAAACAGAATAATCATGTTTAGCAAGATTACGTCTCCAAAAATGTAGTTTTTAGGCCTAGAAAATATTGATGCCCAGCCCTTGTTTTAAGATAAAATTTTATGCTCCCCCCTGCTCCAAATTGTTAAAGCCAGTTATTTAAATTCACGTGAATATTCAAGAGATATCTCTGGCATATAGGACTTAAAAGAATGGAGGTACTTTTTTTTTGTTTTTTGGCTGCATTGGGTCTTTGATACTGTGCGCGGGCTTTCTCTAGTTGTGACGAGCGGGGGCTGCTCTTCGTTGTGGTGCACGGGCTTCTCATTGAAGTGGCTTCTCTTGTTGTGGAGCATGGGCTCTCGGTGCGTGGGCTTCACTAGTTGTGCTGCATGGACTTCATTGTTGTGGCTCACAGGCTCTAGAGCGCAGGCTCAGTAGTTGTGGCACATGGGCTTAGTTGCTCCGCGGCATGTGGGATCTTCCCCGACCAGGGATCGAACCCGTGTCGCCTGCATTGGCAGGGGGATTCTTAACCATTGCACCACCAGGGAAGCCCTGGGTGTACTTTTTTTTAAAAGAAAAAGTAATTTTATAGCTATCAAAAGATTAGAAATCCTAGATAAAGTGAAGTTAATACCAAAAGTAAGCTTTTCTGCTTGTATGTCCAATGTGTTTAAATTGATTCAGGTAGTATGTAAGACTCCTCTTTACAGCAATCTAAATCAAGAAACTTTCCACCTTGATGAGCCCATCTTTACAAATGGCCTCAGGTTTTCAACCTCCCACTCCAGACCTTTCTAATAATACATGTTAATAATGTGCAATACTATTATATCATATCCTAGATGCATGACTTCATGTTGTGTTCATTCACATGAAGCATGAACCCTTGTTTTGATTAGATATTCATCAACTACTTTAATGTGTACTTTTGTGTGTGTGTGTGTGTGTGTGTGTGTGTGTGTGGTACGTGGGCCTCTCACTGTTGTGGCCTCTCCCGTTGCGGAGCACAGGCTCCGGACGCACAGGCTCAGCGGCCATGGCTCATGGGCCCAGCCGCTCCGCGGCATGTGGGATCTTCCTGGACCAGGGCACGAGCCCGTGTCCCCTGCATCGGCAGGCGGACTCTCAACCACTGCGCCACCAGGGAAGCCCTAATGTGTACTTTTAAATGAAATCAGTAATCTACTTGAAAGAGAGAGATAAATTTATGTCATGATTTATGAGTAGTAAAATGATACCTTGACTACAGAACAATTGCATCCTGATACTGACATGATGAAAATTGCCACTAACAGCAGAAAAAGATTATAGTATTATTAGAAAAAAAAAGTCGCTGTTACCCAAAATGCCAAGAGAAAAGGCAAGAAAGTATTCCACTACTCTGAGTCAAACAGTGATAATACCTGAAGTATTTACATCAGCTTTCCAGTAATAAGCAAAGTTGCTTATCCATGGCTTTCAATAAAATACACAATTAAAAACCCTGCAAGGTTTAATTTATTTGGCCTAAAGTACAATAACATTTTTGGCCTTCTTTTTATGGTGGAGCTAGTTTAAGTAGATAGCTCATTTAGGCTGAAAAGTTAATGTCAAAAGTAGAACGTACTAGGTGTCTTAAGAGAATAACAAATTTCTCTGAGGATCCTAAGGAAAATTACATAATTGCAATTACATAATTGCAATAGGAATTGAAAAGTTTTTGTTCTTGTTTTCAGCATGAGTTTAAGAGTTGTGTGTCTTACTGGTAATGTTTCGACCAGTAAAGTTGGTGGAATGAGAGCATTGCAACCTGAAGAAACAGTGAAGAATGCCATAGATTTAAGAGGGGGGTCAGATCAGAAAAGAGGAGGAAGTTAGACTCGAAGATTGTGTGTGTGTGTGTGTTCCTGTGTGCATGCAATGGAAATTCAAATAGTAATGTATATTAAAGCAAATAGGAGGAAAGCAGGAGAAAAACACTGATAGGTAAGTCTTAGTTTGAGAGAGTAAATGAATTTCCCCCTCTGTCTTTGGAAGATCAACTCCAAAATAATGTAGAGGTGCACTAGACAAAGGAGAAAATAGAGAACAAATAAATTGGGAGCTGATGCATATTAGTGGCTTCAGAAGAGGTTGGGGTTGGATGTGTAAGTCACTGAGAATGTCACATCTGTAGGTTTTTGTAATAATTTGATGTAGTTTGTTGGAGACAATAAGATCAAGGATAACAAGAAGTCTTTACAAAAAGAATGCTGAAAAAAATAGCATTCATTTCCCATCCATGTATGTTTCAGCTATGCCTAAGGCACTGTGCAAGGACTAGAGATATGAGATATACATAATGTATAGTCTCTCCACTATGAAGCATAATGTTTACTTAGGAAGATGGACAGTTTACTACAAGACAGTGACGTGAATGAGAGAGGTATGAACGGGGTGCTTTGGAAACACAGAAGCACACATGTATACTGGGGGAACATGGAGAGCCCCCCAGAGGGTAAGATAGCAGGTTTTCTTCAGGTGAAGATGAGATTGTGGCTGGATGGAATTTCATGTTAAGCAGTGCTTGCACTGCTGAAACACCCGGAATATAGTTTCTTTAATAGATGGAGTATGTGAGATGAGTCAGGTGAGACACATAATGATCGACCATCAAAACTTGTATATTCAAGAGGTGGGTTTTGCTATTGATATATTTTAAGTAGGGGAGAGACATGATCAGTTTTCATTAAAAAAATCACTTTCAAAGAGTGATAAGTTTGAAAATAGGAAGGCTAATAGGAGTGTGTCCTATCAACCAAAGGTCAGCAGCTAGCGATTGGATTAAGACAGAGGAAGTGTGCATAGAGAGAGGAATAGATTCAAAATGATGATTATGATAAGGACGATGGTGCTGATGATAGTGTTGCTGATGAGGATGGTGATGCTGTTTCTGCTGCTCTTGCTGATGATGTTTACAGATAACACTTTAAGTACTTATTATTTGATCTGTTTGGTGGCAAATTTATTACGTAAATCATATCACATAATCCTATGACAGCCATATAAGGTTAGACCTATTTTTATCTTCACTTGAAAAAAAGAGGAAATTAATCTTTACAAAGTTTGAGTAACTTGTTCAAGATTTTAGAAACACTAAAAATTAGAGCTGGCTTTTTAATCAGGCAACCTAAAGCCGCTGCTTTAGGGTCACTTTATTATTTCATGTCTCACCAAATACTTAGGAGTTAAAATGGTCAACTGGATGGTAGGGGATAAGTTGAATTAGGGAAGAATCTAGGATTTCTCCCAATATTGTAACTTAGGTAAATAGGATAATGGTAGTCCCATTTATTGAGGCAGATTGTTGGTAAAAATACCAGATTTGCTCAACTAGTATTAGTTTGGGGAAGAAGTGGCTAGTAAGATCTAAGCTGAAAATAAATTTGGATTTTTCTGTCTAGAGAGATAACCAAATCACACATTTTCTAAAGAGAGACTGTAGGGTGAAGAAAAATATTTTGCAGGTGTGCATAATAGGACCAGGAACTGACCATTACTGTATTGACAATATATTTTTTGGGTTTTCCTAGTCTTCCTTTTTTTCAGTGGCATGTGATTTTTTCTTATTCTATTGGTAATTTAATTTATTTTAAAAATAATCTGAAGGAATTTAACTCAACATTGCTTTATGAGTAGCTTTACTAGTAGCTGCAGCGTTAAGGACAAAATTGTTATCCAAATCCCTGAGACCTATATGTTTTCAAAGAACACATATTTGAAGAATAACTTCCCCAGGATAATGACGATAATGCCTTCTCATCCTGCAGTTCCACCTGAAATAAAAGATCCCTGCCCCTTCTCATCTAATTTTGATGCTCATCCCTGCTTTTGTACTGAAATGCTGTAATAAGGGTGCCATCTCTAATTTTTACATCTTTACTAGCTTTCATGTGTGAGGAGGTGGACTGATAATTATACCTGTCACTTCTTTCATGAGCATCAATTTTCATGTGAAAAAAGAAAAACAACTGAGAACATCCCTTGAAAAATACCTCAAGTACATGTAATTTTTTCCTTGTAACAAATTTATACATTATGATGATTTTTATTATTAAAATTTTTGGTGATCAGTCTATAAAAGAAGAAAACCAGTGCTTTATCAGGTAATCTTTCCATCATGCTAAAAACCTAAAGAGACTGATAACTAAGATTCAAAACTTGCACAGGAAAACCAATAATTCTGAAGTTTTACTTGAATGGCTTCTGGCATTATCAGGAACACCTTTTTGGCAGTGTAGCTAAAGGATTGTGCATCCCTGCAAGCTTGATAATGACATTCTGTCACCATGGAGCACAGAGGGTGAACCACCTGGGGGGAAAGATAATGTCTTATCCTAAATGGACAGCGAATGAGATACTTAAAAGTACAGCCAGTGAAATGTGTTACTGGAACAAGGTCTATACAAATTTGCTTGAGTCCTCCGGTTCATTGATTTGTTTATGGAGGTGTCTTAGATTAATATATCCTTTACTGCTGTTGCTGAGTATAGATTGAAGACATATTGAACACATCTTATTTGGTGAGAGTTCCCAGAGGGAGTATCAGAATTAGCAGCCTCCATCAATAATATCTGAGGGTATCCTGCTTGAGTTTCAAAAAAAAGTTAATTGTATAGTAATTGCTTCACTGATGTTTTTATGTTGCAGCCAGTTCTGAATGTCAGTAATTTACCCTGAAGAAACAAACAAAACCACATGTCCTTAACATGGCCATGACTGTCTGTCTCATTTATGTGTAATTTAGCTGTGTCTAAACAAAGTAAATGAAGAATTAAGCAATTAAGGAGGGAATTTGTTTTCCACCAGCCAGACTGGATTACCACATTGATTCTCCACCTCCATTTCCTATGAGTATAAGTGAAAACACAAATTAAAAGTGAAGCACATATTATACAATTTGTAATCTTGCATTTGAGAAGAAAGCTGTTTAAGATAGAGTAGGCAATGATATTAACAGTCCTAGAGGAGAATAAGTACAGCTCAACATATGTACTTGTCCTTTAAATGAGGAACTGTGAGAGAACGGGTATTTTCAATAAAATTTTTCACATAAGTATTCGGATGTAGATTTACCAGAATCTAACAAAAACATTGAAAAATCGAGTTAACTACAGAGCCTATGAAATGAGTCTAAAATGAAAAAATACAAAAATCAGTAGGAACGCAACAAACACATTTAAATATACTACAATGCTCATATCCCTAACTAGTTAGTAAAAGAGAACATTTACTGTATTCACCACATCATATATATTTCAACGTAGTAGGAAATTATTAATGACACAACAGATGAAAATTTCAGTGACTCAGGTTTTCTTCAACATATCACCTTATAATTTAACTATCACAGTGATACACCTATGGCCAGGTGGCTAAAAATTGTAATGATTTGCAGTTTATAGCTGGAAATTACAGAATATAATAATATAAACATTTAGAATTATTTAAAAATTATAATCTCTACTACGGATTTAATTAATGTACATTGATGACGATAATTGGACACTTAGTTACACTTACTAAAAGTACGGCTGTGTACACACCTATCAAACCGTATCTCATTTCACCATTGGGATCTCTGTGTTCTTCTTACTGTTCAGTTTACTTTACAGAATGTTTGCACCAATTCACACTCTCATTTTTATCATGCAGGACACAGTGGATTATGCTGACTTAAAAAAAAAGCCAAAATCTCAGATTAAAACTAGATTTATTTCTCATTCATAATGCATTTCCTTGGTGGGTTACTGAGGCTTTTCCTCTAGCTCTCCTCACTAGCAGCCCAGGCTAGTAGGGAAGTGGCCAGCATCTAACCCATGCTTTGACAAATCACAGCCCACAGGCCACATACAACATGCTGTTTCTGTAAATACATTTTTATTGAGATTCAGCCATACCCATCTACTTACGTATTCTTTCTGGCTAATTTTAACTAAAATAGCACAGTAAAATACTTGCATCGGAGACCCTAAAGCCTGCCAAGCCTAAAATATTTGCTATGTGACCCTTTTCGGAAAGTTTATTGACCCCAATCTAGTACATTTCTTTGGCTGACTGTGGTAAATGGAAAGAAATTGGGTCTGGTGAGCCGTTCTCTGGCTCTTAAAGTTTAATTCCTAAATTGATTGAATTTCATCACATTTTATCTTTTAAGCACGGGATCATATGTTCTATTTACTTTGACTTATTCTCAGTTTAGCAATATCTGCCTATTAATTTTATACTGTAAGGACAGCTAAACTGAGGATAAAAAAGTTGGATCATGTTATTTTTCCCCTGGAATATTTCAGTCTTTAGTTTTTTGTCTCATGATATTGGATACTGATGAGAAGTCTAGTCTGATCAGACTAGTCTGATTTTCAGACTAGTCTGATTTTCTCTCTCCCACTCCCCACAGCCTCTCTCCCTCTTACTTTTGCGTGCAGTGACCTGAAAAATTATTTTCTTATCTTGAAAATAACAGCATTTTAACCAGGGTGTGTCTCAGTGTATAATGTTTCCTCAATAATCCAATCAGTTTTTTTTAGTAACACCACATGCCTTTTCAATATACTTATTTAATTCTTCCTTCATTGGAAGAAAATGTTATTTTGTCATAGCCTTTAATAATTTTTTTCTCTTCCATGTGTTGGGTGGTCTACCAAAGAGAGACAGATTATCCTGATAGTGGATAATCTGTGTCCTCCTTACCCACTATATTCTTTCTAGTTGTCTTAATTAGTTCTTTTTCCACTGTTTGGCATTCACTGTAATTTTTAAGTCCTTTCTCTGTGCCATTTTATTTCAGCCATTTTTATTCACTTTCTTGTCTCAGGCTCATTGCTTTTGTATTGTAGTATTGTTGGCTTGGTTCATGATTTTGTTCCTGTAAGTCTAAAATCCTCCTACTCATTTAATTTGGCACTTTAATCATCTCATGTTTAATATCTCATTTCATTAAAAATATGCTGTCTTTAAATTCTTCTGTGGAAACAACCATAACATTAGTAGGGTTATTTTTGTGTGTCTGGGTTTTGTTTAATCTCAAAATTGACTATTTCATCACTCTGTGGTCTTTAGTTTACCTTCTTAGAGTGTTGTGAGTAGATGTCATTCTGCCTCTTTTCTCCTTTCACTCATTTCTAACTCGAACAATTTTATTAATGTTTTGTTTTCCTGATACGGTATGGTTAAATTCTCCTTAATTCTCTTTACTACATTATCTAAGACTTGTTTGTATCTAACATTTTATTTGAGGGATATGAATTGTATGTCCTCTTTGGTGTTCCAAGAGCCTGAGCATGGGCCAGTGTTTGTGTAGGGGAAGGTGGGAGTGGGTTAGGGTCAACAGTGCTACGTTAGAACTATGTATTCAGTTTGGGAACTGGCAGTTTGTCAGGAGTTCTGTTACAGGGCTTACACCACCTGGTTGGAATATGTTCTGTCCTTTCTTGAGATATTTTTGAGCTTTGAATTCTTCCCCAGTGCATTTGGATCCTTTTGCTTCTGGAAAACACACAACCCAGATATCCTCGTCAATTAATTTTGTTAGTTTTTGAGTTAGGAAATTCCAGGATCAGCCAGTCTTTACTCTGTCACATTAGTTAGGATGTTAAAAACTATTACAAGTGTCTTAATTTTGTCAATTTTAGAAATGCCTCAGATTACTTTTGGAGGAAAGCAATATATAAATAATAAATGATAGAAATGTTAGCCCTGTATAGCTGGTTGTCTCGTATAAAACCTCTATCAGTAGTTGGAGTGTGGCTTCACGTTATGCCAACAAAACATTTTGAATGAAATTTAAACAAAGCCTCTTAAACAGATTTCTAACATAACTCTTTTTTTCTTTTATAATCCATTACATTGCTTGATATGAAAGTGGCAGGAGTATTAGCTGGCAAGGTGATACATAATTATTATTGAGAGTACAGAATGGAATCAGATAGACTTGGGTTCAAACTTGGTTGTTTCTGACCAATGGAATGACTTTGGGTGAATCACTTTACCTCTCTGATCTCTAGTTTCCTCTTACATTATCCATATCATTGGTTTGTTGTGACTTCAACTGTAGGTGAAGTACCTGGTATAGTCTGTCATAGAATATCCTCAATGAATAGTAGTTATTACCGTTAGTTAATAATTTACAGTTTTATTCAATTTAATAAAAGCATAAAGTGACAACTATACTGTGGCTTTGCCATAAATGTAAAAATACATAGATTTATATCAATGTTGTAGCTACATCTTGCCACAGTAAGATATGAAGAATAATTTTTGAGAAATTTGGAGACCTGGAAAAAAGTGTGTTTAAAGATTTTTCCATATGTTTTCTTAGTATAGTAGAACTGAAATAGTTCAAATAAATCTCATCTATATTAGAAGGTAAACGATTCTTCAATTATTTAATTTTCAGTTATTTTAAAATAACTTGATTCTCATTTATTGTGATTCTTTCCCATTTGGAATAGTAATTACAGTTAAAAATCTCATAATAATTTTATATATATTTTAGTTATTTAGAAAACGGAAATGTTAACAAAATGTCTTTTGGAGTCACATGCTTTCCAGCTTTTCTTCTTTGGTAGTCAGTTCTCTCATATCTTCTTTGGTGAGAGAAACCTCCACTTGCGACTTATGAATGAACAAGTGAAGTACATGAATTGATAAATGTAAATTAAATTAACTGAGTTTATTGACTGTTGATCTTTTCAAAACCCTCAACATCTACCAAAGAAAATAATTTATAAAAAGCCCCACATGTTTGGATAGAGCAGTCTTCTGCCAAAACAAAACAGTAATGGTTAATAATGTTACATTTTTCTTAGAGCATTTTTTAGTTTCCTACAAGATAATCAGAGAAAAGACAGTTTTTCATATACTGGTTATGGGTGATTCATGTTTTCTTCCTTAGATTTATTTGTTACTTCTACATTTTAAAAAATCAATAGAAAACATTTTAAAAATCAAAAGCAAAGTTAATTTAAAACTTTTTATGGGAAAAGTACACTTAAAAATCAGAACATTTGATTTACAGAAACCTTTGATTTTACAGAGAAAAAGCGTTTTATAAACAAACCCCACCTAATTACGTTATTTCAGTGTTCATAAGAATTATGTTTGTCTATTTATTCACTTATTATTTTATTTTGAATTTTTACCTTGTTTTTAGATATTGACTTTCCACTTGTATATACATCAACAAATCCACTTGAATTCTTACAGTATACACCCAGTGATCTACTAAATCAAATTCAGAAGGACAACTGCTATGAAATTTTGGTAGATTTTGTTGAACTTTAATTGCCTTTTTAGTATGGCTGTGGATCTCTAGGCCTGTGACCTTTAATCTGTTGTGTAAAACAGGAATACTACTTTACCTTCATATTTACAATTTCCTGTAAATTTTTTCCTGAAAATAACTTATTTCTGCCTAATATTGCAATCATAAGGTTTTGTTCATTATAAAGTGTTATTCATAATTTTATTGAGGAACTTATTTTCAGGATTCTAATAAATCATTGTTTCCATACAGAAAAGTTTTATAGGCAGTTCTTAATCCATAAGTGCAGATTTTTCAAGGTGAATAACTTAACTCCATAAGTGCAGATTTCACAAAGTGAGATAACCTGTCTTTAACCCTCTGAGAAATGCTTCCAAGTGATAATAGTCCACCCTTTGGTATTATTCTGCCAATATGTGTCACTTGTCTTGAAGCACTAGGTTCTACTAAGGATGTGCTACCCGTGGCAGGTTGACCTTTCACAGGGCAGTTGAGCTTCTTTAAAAATGCAATCACTATATATTAAGCGGTATAAATAGAGATAATGCATACCTGGTGATCTAGAGGGTCTTCAGATTTTTTCATTACTTCTGTCTTTGTCTTTTCCCCCACTTTCAGAAACTGTAACATATTAAATGCATTCCATGATGGAGAAGTTAGAAGCAGCGTTCTCATAGCAATTACCCATTGACTTTAGACTTTGACACTAAGGATAGAACTGAGCCCAACTTATGGGACTAAATACAACCTTTCATATTGCATATCTTCAACAAAACATAACCCAAAATACAGAATAAACAAAATAAACCCAAAATACATCATCAGAAAATTAACATACAGTAATCCATTTTATAGATCCAAGAGCCATTGCCCTTTGAAGGATCAAGTAATCACTGTTTTTCCCATTCTTTGTCTCCCTCATAGGACAATTATGGTGTCGTACTTGGAAAAACCAGAACCCTGTCTAAAATGGCTTATGGCATTTAATAATATAAATCTCCATTTTCAGTGCTTGCATAAATCTAATGATTTTTTTCTCTTGAGCAAAGAGACTTTAATGCCTTCCTGGTGTGTTTTGCAGAGCACTGGATCAACATCACACATGGAATATATTTGTAAAGAGACAGACAGAATTATGTCATACCCAGAAGGGATAATAATCAGGTAACAAGCCTGCATTTGCTGTATTAATCATATTTTTGTGACTAAGAGAATTAAGAATAGAGTTGGTTATTATACTCAGGTTGACCTTGTTCTCAGTCTCCGGTTTTAGTGTGGCAAATCTGTTGCCCTGTGTCACTGATAAAGTAAGGCTAGTAATGCTTAATACCTCCTCATTGGCTTAGGACTTTGCTTTGGAAAGTAAAATTTCACATTTCGCATGTTACTTGAAAATTTTTATGTTATTCAGGTGCTAATGACTCTGCTGGCAAAGAAAACTAAGGCATACTCTCTTATGATTTGAAAAAGATTTTAAGTGAATAATTGCGTTAATATTTTAAGTCAATTGCACTTCATATTTAAATCATAGGATTTAGGGTTATTAGCATTAAGAAAACTTAAAATGTAGATCTTAGGGGTATTAGGATTGAGGGAAATGATAAAATGGAATTATAAGGAGAAATCTCATTTTGGGTAAGATAATGTTACACCTGGTAAAAGATAATTTAGTAAATATTTTTGGGTACAATTTAGCATTCAATAGCAAATGAGAGTGACTGGAAATGTCATGGTTTATTAATAAGCTTTTGGGATAAATTTGGTGGAATAAACATATAAAACAGGGTGGTTGCAATACTCGTCAACAAACTATCAGTTGAACTAGAGTTATAAGCACTGCACTAATAAAATATTAATCATATTTGTTAATCTAAAGTCATATAATAGTGATGCTCATAGTTGATAAAACTCAAAAGCGTTTGAAAAGCCATGGATGAAGAGTCTTCCTATTAAGAGATGGTCAGTTTCCTAAACGATGCCTCATTGCAAAGCAGTTGCACATGTCTGTCAATGTCAGCTTGCATAGAGAGAAGAATACAGAATGGGGTAGAACCTGTGTAGACTTTATAGCCATTTCTCATTTTTCTTGTTAACAGAACTCCAACTCTGCACAGGCACTGAATAGCCATATACTAAAGAGAAGGTCATATATTTCAGAATGTACATACCAGGGGCTAATTTTGTTCAGCTAAGCCTATGATTATAATTCAGTTTTCATGCTGATGGCTCAAACATGTGGTTCACTTCTGGCTCAGTAGAGATGAGGAAAAATCTGCAAGGAGGATTCTGGAAAAGACTGTTATTCTCACTGATATCAAGGAAAAGTAGAGGCAAAATAAAAGTCTTCTCTCTGATGGATTCTTTTGTGACACCTGAAATTTTGGCACTCATTTTGGGAACATAAGTTGAGCCAGCATAAAAGAATTGGTCAACATACCTGTAGGCAGAGAAAAAGCATAGAAAGACTGACTCATTATGATGTTATGTATCCACTAAATAAGGCAGTCATTCTGCCTCTGATCTTTTTATATGCAATATGAAATTTCTATACTGCCAAGTTAGCTTGGTTTGGTTCTTCTCTAACTTCCATATAGTTGATGCTCAGTATTCAATATATTGAAGCAGTTATTTGTGTTAGACATTCTTTCTGAGTGGATTTGAAAGCATTGGAAGTTTATATCAGTGGCATGGGTATGTAAATTAGGGTTGCATTCATCCAAGTGTATAGGACAACTTTTAGGTAATATTATTCAAGTTTAGAGCAGAGAGGACCTAAGATAACATTTCCTGAATTTTCTTTCCATCTCACCATTTTACAATGAATACAGTGAACTCCAGAAATGTTAATTGGCTTACCAAAGATAGCCTAGCTTTCTGTATTTAGAACTTTATTTAGATCTATGTTTAAATACTTGTCTTTATTCCTGGATCAATTTTCTTTACATTATACTATGCTTTATCTTGAAGCTTAGGAACTAAATCAAATGTCTGATTTTAATTATTGCCTCAAAACCTTATAATGTAGTTGAGTCTTCTTTAAAAACCTTGGTGGTATTTATGAATTTTCCATATTAACCAACAGCCTGGGCTTAACTATTGGTGTTGGCTAGTCACTGTCCATGGTGCTATCGTAGTGGAAAGAAGAAAAGAACTTCCTAATAATGACTTGATTCTTACTTTTTGATATTAGACAGTCATATTCCTATGGTATCATTTATATTAAATTTATATGCTAATTATTGCCCATTTTAAAAATAACTTATTCACTGTATTTGTCTTGAAATTAAGATTTTTAAATTGTCTTTATTGTATTGGTAAGAGTTTAGATGAATTTCTTCTCAGATTCTATATGGTCGGTCTGTAGTAGAATAGTTTAAAATTATAACAGGATAATATAGAAATTACGTGATTGAGTTTTACTTAGATGTTTACGGCAGTGGTTTAGAAGTGGTGATTTAATATGTTTTCTTTAATTTTTTTCACATGTATATTGACATCTCATGCTGCCATAAATGAATTATTCATATTAAGTTTAAGGAAAGTTACATACTTTCCTCAAAGTATTGTAATTTCCTTACCGAGGCCAATGAGACATATATGATCTAGCCTCCCTAGCCTCTTTCATGTCCTCCTAAGCTCCTCCTTTATTACTTGTTCCAGCAACAATTGCCTTCTTGCTGTTCCTGAAATACACCAGCATGCTCTCGTTTACAGTCTTAACTCTAAATTTTTCCCCCTCATAGACGGCTCTTTTCTTCAAGTATGCGAGGACTCACTCACCTCCTTCCTTCTGGTATTAGTTAAAATGTCACTTTCTCTGAATAGATGGCAAAAAACAGAGAATTAAAATTGATTAAAAATATTGACAACATTGTTATAAGTCATATGATAAAAGGCCCAATAAACTGTTTTCATAAACCCCCTAAATTGTTTTCATGTTGCTGATAATAGATGCACCATAAGTGCTTCTTTGAGCCTAATAGCACAGAACAGCTCTCTTTGTAGTTATTTATTCAGCTCAAGTATGAGGAATTTCATGTATAGTTTTTCATTTATACAATTCGATATGAGAACCCACTTTAGAGATAAAGAAGAGGACAAGGTAACTTTCCCAAAGCTGCTTGGCTTGTAAGTAATATAACTGGGAGTATACATGTTTTTAAATAACAGAGATATTTTAATTTCTAAAAAGCATAATATTTATTTTAAAAATTTATAAAAGTTATGATTGAACTTTCCTTCTCTTCAGCAAATTTTATGCTTTTTTTCTTTTTTTGGTAAGAGCATTTTAGTGCTTTTCAAAAATAGGTTACATTATTTTGCTTCAAAATGTTTTCTCTTTTTTTCTTAAACTATTTTCAAGATAGAAGAATCTTTATCCAGTCATATGCAAAATTCAATAAAGCATAACTTTACATAAAAATGTAGAATTTTGGGATTTCCCTGGTGGTCCAGTGGTACAGAATCCGGCTTACAGTGCAGTGGTTGTGGGTTCGATCACTGGTCAGGGAACTAAGCCCACGTGCCACAACTGCTGAGCTCGCGCGCCTCAACTGGAGAGCCCACATGCTGCAAACTACAGAGCCAATGTGCTCTAGAATCTGCACACCACAACTAGAGAAGAGAAAACCCGCACACCACAAGTAGAGAGAAGCCGGTGCACCGCAACGAAGAGCCCATGCCGCAACAAAAGAGATCCCTCATGCCTTAACGAAGATCCCCCATGCCGCAACTAAAACCCTACACAACCAAAAAATAAATAAAAATAAGTATGTTTTTAAAATGTAGAATTTTATGTCATCCAGATCTTTAAAAATCTACAGAATTTAAGCCAGTATTGTTGAGTCCCATAAACATTGAAGTTCTCACCTTGACCCTGGACTCCAGCTCAGTTTCAGATATGGCTCTATTTTTTGTAAAGGATATGAGCAAGACAATGATTTAAAAGAGAATACACTGCAAGAATCTCTAATAATCCTAAAAGAGGCATTAAGTAAACCATGAAGATCATGTCTGAGTATGACCCCAGTGGATCCAAGAAAAGATTCATGGTAACATGGGAAATTTTGAGTATCTCAGTTTCACATGAGCAAAGTGGTAACAGCCCAGATAATTTAGAAACATCAAATGAATTGAATCAACTGACTTCATTAAAGCATGACAAGTTTATACTCTGATAATTCAAGTTTTTCATTAAAATGACTTACATTAGTCCATGACCATGTATTCTGTTTGCCCACAAATGTAAATACAGTTATTTGAAACTCTGTTATTTATGAAGCCGGAAGTAAACTTTTTTTTTTTTGCGGTACGCGGGCCTCTCACTGTTGTGGCCTCTCCTGTTGCGGAGCACAGGCTCTGGACACGCAGGCTCAGCGACCATGGCTCAAGGGCCCAGCTGCTCCAGGGCATGTGGGATCTTCCCGGATCGGGGCACGAACACGTGTCCCCTGCATCGGCAGGCGGACTCTCAACCACTGCACCACCAGGGAAGCCCTGAAATAAACATTTTTAAAAATCAAAATGAAGAAGAGTGCTTGAAAGGGAATTAAAAAAAAAAAAAACTTAGAGAATTATGATACTGGGGCAAGTAGGGAAATAAAAGGAGGAGTGGTGGAGATTTTTTTATAGGAAAGAATTACTGAGGAGCATATGCATAGGTGAAAACAAGTGTTGTTTTCCTAAATTCCATCATTATTTGCTCTGAGAGCCAGTTAACAGTAGTTCTTCCACATATCTACCTGTTTTGACACATTGCCTGTTGAATAAGCCAGATATGAGCCAGATAAATGGTTTTCTGACCACGATTCTGCTGGCTTGGGTGTAATTGCCCTGCCACAAAGTGTTTATATACTTCATTCTACACTTTCCTTTTTCTGCAGCCTCTTAACCTTCCTGCTTCAGTTTGCAATAGTGGTTGATGCTAAAATATGTAGCCCTGAGGAGACAATCCCAAAATGAATAAGACAGTCGGAGCCTGATACCATCAAGTAAAACAGACTCCTAATACTTGAGTTGCCTCAGTCTAAATGTAATGAAGCTTGCAGCTTGTCCTAAAATAAAAATTTAAAAAACTGTTTTTTAAAACCTGTATTAAACTGACTAAAAAGGAAAATGGCTTGATTATTCTGATAGGATATTGGACAGAAAATGTTGCCCAGGACATGGTCTCTCTGTCTATTAGCACTGATGGCAAAATGACCTTCTCTTTGACTTAAGAGATCATGTGTCTCAACTTGATGCTTCAATAATTTCTCATCTACCAGTACTTAATGGTGTTCCCAGAGTCTCCCAACATTACTAGAACAGTGTAGGTGAGACCAGGTAGATATTGAATGGGAACTGACATTTTAGTAAAATCTTTAATACCACTCAGACCTAGCTAGCTATAAAAATACCTTTTCCTTTCTTTTCATCTCTTTTGCCTTTTCTTTTTCTTTTGCATTGTCATGAGAAAAGCTGAGATCACTTAAGTCCATGAATAGAAAAGCGTTCTGACTTCTCTAATTTACAGAACATCATACTTTTCTGATTTTCTTCTTCTCTGACTTTTTCTTCTCAGCTTTTTTTTTCTGATTCCTGTTCCTTATTTTACTCTCTAGATGGAATATATTTGGCTATGTTTTGAATCTTTCTCTTTTCTATATACATAATAATGTATACATGATATTTTCTCTCCATATGCAATGTGTCATCTCTGTATAATGCATCTCTATATTCATAGTATATCTTTTCTACGTACACACAAATGTATCACTCATTAATATGCTATTGAAAAATAAAGGAATATTTAATTATAGCCAAACAGATTCATGACATATTAGTTTCTAAAAACTTGGAAAACAATTGTGATCAATCAAATAGCATGTTATATAATAGAGAATATGCTTTCTGATATTAAGATTGTTTATATTTTAAGAGGTTGGACAGTAATTTTTTATCATTATTATTATCTTATGCTATTTATTTCATTTTCTATATATGTATACATATATAGCATATGTATATCATAATTCACATATATTTGTATACAGTAGAATAGCAAAAATATTATTCTTAAAACATAATAGATCAATGAATAAAATGATTCTTAAAATTTTTACACATTACCCCATTGTTTATTTAGCTGATTTTTAGATACAGATTTTAGCCGTTTTTTAGATACAGATTTTATTAGACTCAATGGATATTCTGTGGCAGTTATGATGGAATGATAAGGGATTAAAATTTTTACCAATGTATCATGTGTTAATCATATTTTGTGGTTCAAATGATCAAAATCACTAAGTTAAAATATTTCTCATTAAATATACTCATCACCTGACTATATTTTCTGTAACTCTCCTACACTACTTTGGCCTTTTCCAAAGAGTTGTAATTGGAGCTATAAATTGGAATCAAGCTAAAATAATTTATTGCTTAAAATGGTGTATCAACTTTCTTTGGACAATCTAATGCTGAATTATCAAATACATGAAAACTCAATGGCTTAAAACAATAAGCATTTATTAGACCATGAGTCTGCAGTTCAGTGATTTAGCTGGGGTTAGCTGGGGAGTTCTGTTCATTTTGGCTGGACTTACTCTCAAGTCTGGGAATCAACCAGCTATAAACTGATGTAGGCTGGCTATGGGAAAACTGGTGCAACTGACTCTGCTCCATGTGCCCTTAAATGTCTGGGTTGAGCATATTCTCTTAGTGAGGACAGACATGCAAGGGCACAATTGAAAGCTTGGAAGTACTTCTCAAGTCTCTGTTTTTAAAACACTTGCTAATATTCCACTGGCCAAAGCAAGTTTTATGCCCAAATCCATAGTAAGGGTGGGAGAGTACTGTTTGGTTTTAGGTCAAAAGACATGGACACTGGGTGGGGAGGAGAATAAGGTCAATAATGAAAACAGTCTACCACCTATGGTATGAACACATTGGATACTACTGTAAGGGATTATAATCATCTGTGGAACATATTAACCTAAACATACATAATATCTCTCCCTCAAAAATTCTCATTCAGAGTGTTCAAAAATCCATACAGATGATTGAAATGTATAATCTGATTGGGAATCTCTAGCCTAATAAAATTAATACCAAGAGATGTGGTGTGGCAATTTGATTGGCCTTAAACAGAATATACTTAGATTTTTGGAATTGTCAAGCAGTTTACCAGATTCAGGGCATCCACAAAAATTTTAGGAGAAGTAAGCCATGGATACAAGGGAAACTTTCTTCCTTATGGCTTGTGATTTATCCCCTGTGCTTTTCAAAATATAAAAATCAAGAACAGTAATATATCTAACATCAATAAAATGTTCCTCCTAGATGCCTTGTTTCATGTTTTCACTTGGTTTTACTACCTACTTCATTTTATTATCCAGACTTCCCAAAGGATCTGTCTTCATTCTATGACTTGCTCTGATTCAATAGAGTATTCTAATAATAACTTTGTAATAAACTCTAACTCAAGCCTGTGCCACAAAATAAATTTACCTTTAGTATTTTAGTGTCATTCGAATTAATAATATGAGAATGTTATTTTCCAATTCCATCATAAAATGTTATTTTAGTACAAATATCTTGGTATGCCAGAAGTCAGGTTGAAAATACAGAAATAAGAAAAATATATGTGAAAATTGATTTATGAATACACATAAATATATGCCAGGATTCTACTAAGTTTTAACATAGGAAAAAAAACATAGACTCTTTTCTCTTTTAATTTTTCCATTTTTTAATGTACTTCATTTACTGGCTTTAAAATAATCTATCATCAAGAAACTTCAATTCTTATGAAAAAATAAGGTTATTTTTCGTGGTCAAGAATATTATTGGTGTAGTTCCAGTTTTTGCCTATTTTTGCTTTTGTTGCCTGTACCTTGGTGTTTTATGTGTGAAATCATTGCCAAGATGCCGTGAAGCTTTTCTGCCTGCGTTTTCATCTAGAAGCTTTATAGTTTGGGGAGTTATGTTTAAGTCTTTAATCAATTTTAAGTTGATTTTTGTTTATGGTGGAAGATCAGGGTCCAATTCCACTTTTATGCATGGGAATATACATTTTTCTAAACACCCTTTATTGAAGAGACCAGCCTTTCCTCATTGTGCACTCTTGGCACCCTCATCGAAGATCAGTTGACCATATGATGTGTGGATTTATTTCTGGGTTTTCTGTATTCTGTTCCTTTGGTCTGAATGTCTTTCCTTATGCTAATACCATACTGGTTTAATTACTGTAGCTTTGTAATATATTTTGAAACAAGGACGTGTGATGCCTTCAACTTTTTCCTCCCTTCTCCCGGTTTTTGGGTTATTTGGGTCTTTTGTGCTTCCAAATACAGATTAGATTGTTTTTTTCTGTGTCTATAAAAAATGCCATTGGGGTTTTGATAAGGATTGCATTGAATCTATAGATTGCTTTTGGTAGTATGGACATTTTAACAATATTAAATATTCCAATCAAACTAAAAATCTTCACCACAGAAAAAGAAACAATCAATAGATTGAAACAAGTAACAGTAGCATTAAAAAATGAACTAAGAATTTGAATAGACATGTTTCCAAAGAAGAAATACAAATGGCCAACAGGTTTATGAAAAGATGGTCAACATCGTTAATCATTAGGTAAATACAAATCAAAACTACAGTGAGGTATCACTTCCTACCTGTTAGGATGGATATTAAAGGAAAAAGACAGTAAGTGTTGAGGATGTGAAGAAATTGGAACCCTTGTACCAGTTTGCATCTTTTGGAATGCAAAATGGTGAAGCCACTATGGAAAACAGTATGGAGGTCCTTCAAAAGATTAAAAATAAAACTACCTCATGATCCAGCAATCTCACTTCTGGGTATTTATCTAAAATAATTGAAATTAGGGTCTCAAAGAGATAGTAGCACTCCCATATTGTAGCACTATTCACAATAGCCAGATATGGAAACCAATCTATCCATCAGTGAATGATTGGATTAAGAAAATGTGGTATAAACACACAATGGAATATTATTCAGCCTTAAAAAAGAAGGAAATTGTGCAATATGTGAAAACATGGATGAATTTTAATGATGTGCTAAGTGAAATAAGCCATCCACAGGAGGATAAATACAGCATGATTACATTTTTATGAGATATCTAAAGCAGTCAAACTCACAGAAGTAGGGAGCAGAATGGTGGTTGCCAGGGACAGGAGGGAAGAGAAAATGGGAAGCTTCTAACCAATGGGTATGGAGTTTCAGTAATGCAAGCTGAATACATTCTTGAGACCTGCTGTACGCTTTCATGCCTAGAGTTAATAATATTGTATTATACACTTAAAAATATATTAGGATAAATCTCATGTTAATTTATACAGTAATTACCACAGTATAATAAAATAAAAAATAATATTATTGGGTAAATTAGAATTAAATGCCATATTTGAAGAAGCTATTTAAATGCATGATCTACAAGTCCTGGTTTCAGAAAGATGGACCAGAGAAACTCTAAAGTGCTTGAGACATGTTTCCTGGCACCATCTTCCGTCACCTTTTTGGAGGCTGAAGCCAAGACTCATAGCTTAAAGGGTGGGATGTTGATTGTCAATGTGTTACTAATCAAAAGCTGAGCCCCCAGATTTCCAAACCAGACATATTTGCAAAACCATTGCAATTTCTTGTTTTTCTTCCTGTACCAGCTATTCATCTCACACTCCTGAAAAGCAATGCATGACTTCATTCATTATGATCTATGCTTCGGTTTGAACAGTTCAGGAATATTCATCAAGATTTGCCATTAATCAGTTAAAGATGTTCATAAACAAAGCCAATGAATAATTCATATAAAATCAAGTACATGTGCTCTCATGATGAATAATCATGAACTGATCTGGAATTTGTTAATGACTTATGAATATTTATCTCTCGATGGTACTCCTGTGCAATTAACAATTCCATGAAAACTGCCTCCTTTTAGATTTCACCTTGTACTTTTGCTGAAGATGCCTTTGGGACCATTAAGTATCTTTTCTAAAGGATTATAATACAATAAAAATTGTGAATGTGCTGTCATCTGCAGGATGTACTAAACACACAAAAAATCTAATTTATTTCCATAGTCTCAATCTGGCAGATTTTTCTTAGATAATATTGTGTTTCACCATATGATCTTCTTATATGACAGGAAGATTGCTATGTGAGGCTCCCTTAACCAGTCAGATGTGAAAAAATAAATCAAACTGAAAACCAAATGCCGGAAATAACATTTTCCTTAAGCAGCTGCTAATCTTATGCCAGGTGCAGAATGTGCTGCTCTTCAGTGAATGTCTTCTTCGTGTGCCCTCTGGCCACTTGCAAATTGGAAATTTCACAACAACTTTGGATTAGGTATTTATGTGACATGAGATACTTCAGCCTAGAATTGTCATCAGCTGGCCCTTCTCAGGACGAGGAAAATTAACAAGCAACATTTTTGGAACACTTGAAGTGTTCCAAGTGCTTGGCAATCATTTACCAGTTAATCCTCCTTTGAGGGAGGTCAACCCTCTGCCCGAATTTTCGCATGAAGTATTTCACGCAGATGTGAAATAATCTGTAAAAAGGCCCCAGTGCAGCAAATCTGGGGAAAAAGAAATAATCGGAGACAGAACTGGGCCAAATTGAGGAGCAAGAAAATTACACCTTTGGTTGCCCATGTGGATGTTCTTTCTGCAAGCTTCTCTTATTCTAAGCACAACCAGGAGTCAATTTATTCTTCACTGCAATCCTAAGAAGTTGGTACTAGCATTGTCTCTATTACACAGATGAGTAAACTCAGGCACACGATGGGTAAATCAACTGTTCAGTGCACTGCTAGTAAGTGACAGAGGTGGAATTCAAATCCATGCAGCAGGGCTCCAGACTGGGCTTGTAACCATTCTGATATGCTATCTCTACTTCCCTGTGATGCCTCTGCTCTCCCATTTTGTGTCCTACCAATCAGGATCATCCCACCATATCTAGTCCACCCTAGCAATCAACTGTATACACATTTCTGCAAAGTTTTCCCAACAAAGCTTGTTTTATGTCCAGTTACTCTCTTTTCTCTGTTAGGGAACTACTAAATTATCCCTACTATGCCCCTCTGTTTGCTCCCTGAAGTGTTTTGAAAAAGAAACCTTTGGAAATGCTTTTAAAATACCAGATAAGTAGGTATGTACTGTGTCTGTTTTAAAAGACTAGCTATTCAGAAAAAATGTGGAATTTTATATCATTGTTTTCTCCAGAAAATCCTAAAATGTATCTGGCTCCTTAGAATGGTGGGGTGCTTTTGCAGTTAAGCCAGGGAGGGGATCATAACTAACTGGGTGTGCACACAGTAGTGATGAGGGCAGGATTGAACCAGCAAAGAAGATCACGTGTTCTTCCAGACCTTATATCCAAGATGCCAGGACATTTTTATAAGTGTAAGTGTGGTATTGTTGGGTGTATTCAGGCAAACTACTTTGAGACTATAAATCCCATTGATGTCACACATTGGGTGGTTAAATTCCTCAATTTACAACGAAAGTTAATGGTTGCTATGAGCTCAGTCTCTATTCATAATTATTATTCTATTTGGAGGGAGAAGAGGGAGGTCTATGAACTATTTTGCTTTCCTTAGAGTTCAGAACAATTTCACACACTTTTAAGTGTTTATCTCTGGACCAAGCTTTTAGATATGTATGCAAATTTTTAAAACACTTCTCCCCCATTTCATCAAAAGGTTAGTAATGTTTTTTATAACCAATAATTTTTAATAAATATTAATGGTACAATGGGAAGGATATCTTATTGTTTCAAAAGGGCTGTTAATATACAATAGTCAATATAAAGATATAACAAAGAAAGTATGAAGTCTAATTAAGAGGCTGAATTGAAAAAACTAGGTTCTTAGGAACGTTTCTAAAATTACCCAAAATGCTGATCTTCATAGAGTATCTCTTTTTTTTTTTTAACAGCTTTATTGGAGTATATTTGTATTATAGTGTGTTAGTTTCTGCTTTATAACAAAGTGAATCAGTTATATGCATATGAATATCCCTATATCCCCTCCCTCTTGCATCTCCCTCCCACCCTGCTTATCCCACCCCTCTAGGTGGTAGCAAAGCACTGAGCTGATCTCCCTGTACCATGCACCTGCTTCCCACTAGCTATCGATTTTGCATTTGGTAGTGTATATATGCCAATGCTACTCTCTCACTTCGTCTCAGCTTACCCTTCCCCCTCCCTGTGTCCTCAAGTCCATTCTCTACGTCTGTGTCTTTATTCCTGTCCTGCCGCTAGGTTCTTCAGAACCATTTTTATTTTTTTGAATTCCATATATATGTGTTAGCATATGGCATTTGTTTTTCTCTTTCTGACTTACTTCACTCTACGTCCATCTACCTCACTACGAATAACTCAATTTCGTTTCTTTTTATGGCTGAGTAATATTCCATTGTATGTATGTGCCACATCTTCTTTATCCATTCATCCGATGATGGACACTTAGGTTGTTTCCATCTCCGGGCTATTGTAAATAGAGTTACAATGAACATTTTGGTACAGGGCTCTTTTTGCATTATGGTTTTCTCAGGGTATATGCCCAGTAGTGGGATTGCTGGGTCATATGGTAGTTCTATTTGTAGTTTTTTAAGGAACCTCCATACTGTTCTCCATAGTGGCTGTACCAATTCACATTCCCACCAGCAGTGCAAGAAGGTTCCCTTTTCTCCACACCCTCTCCAGCATTTATTGTTTCTAGATTTTTTGATGATGGCCATTCTGACTGGTGTGAGATGATATCTCATTGTAGTTTTGATTTGCATTTCTCTAATGATTAATGATGTTGAGCATTCTTTCATGTGTTTGTTGGCAGTCTGTATATCTTCTTTGGAGAAATGTCTATTTAGGTCTTCTGCCCATTTTTGGATTGGGTTGTTTGTTTTTTTGTTATTGAGCTGCATGAGCTGCTTATAAATTTTGGAGATTAATCCTTTGTCAGTTGCTTCATTTGCAAATATTTTCTCCCATTCTGAGGGTTGTCTTTTGGTCTTGTTTTATGGTTTCCTTTGCTGTGCAAAAGCTTTGAAGTTTCATTAGGTCCCATTTGTTTATTTTTGTTTTTATTTCCATTTCTCTAGGAGGTGTGTCAAAAAGGATCTTTTGTTTTTAAATCTCTAATAGTAATACACAGCTGGTAATAAAAATGCCCCTTTTTTTTCCTTTCCCAGTTACTATTTCCTTTATGCCTCCATCTTCCTCTTTTAAAAACTGTCTCCACGTTTCTAACTAATGTAGTTTATAGAGCTCTGTCTTTATTTTTCACTGTTAGACATTACTTATTGACTTACATAATAGAAGAGGATTTAGCTTGTAGAATTCATCTTGCCTTTGGGACTCTACTTCTGTAGACATATTCCTAAAATACTAATATCCAACTTCCTGGTTAAGTCAGATTTCAGTGTTTACATTTTTATGGTTTTGCAGATATTGCAGTTGAGCCATTGTCAACTCTCACACTTAATTGACATACTAAAGATACTAACACTTCATTTTTCTTAATTGATACATTTTATTACAGCAAAATTAATTTCTGTTCAATAAAGGATACCATCAACAAATTTGCAGTACATAACAAAACACATTATCCTCAGAGTCCCTATAGAGTGTGAAAAGTAAGAGCAGTCTGACAAGGTTTGTTACATCTAAATGTAAGCATCACAATGGTCAGTTTAACGCTTCATTTCTGTTATGAGTTTTTCTTTATCTTGGAATTACTTCATTCACTTCAGTTGCTTTATTCTATATACTTATCACTAAGTCAGCACCCAGATGCTTACAAAGAACTGTAAAATTATTTTCAGTATGGCCCAATACTTCATATACATCTATAAGTTTTATTGTTTTTCCCTTGCTGTGTCCCTCTGGGACCTCTCTGTCCCCCTGCTCCCATGTGACCTGGTTTTCCACAAAGCCTACCGCACATATGGCTTTGAAACATTACTTTTTTTCCGTCATCCTGAGAATTTTCTTCCTCTGACTTCCCTGTTGGATCTCATGTCTTCCTTTTTGGTGCTTACTTCCTAATTTTGGTGGAGTATATTCTCTAAGAGATCAGAAGTAAAGCATTTAAAGACCTTATATGTCTAATCATGACTTGACTTTACATTAAATATATAGAGTCATAGGCTGGAATTATTTCATCGGCTTTTAGTTTTCTACGTTTATCTTTAGAAATGTCCTGCAAATTCTGTGTGTAATCTTTTTCCTTCTCTGGAAAGGAGATCTGAATGTAGGTCTAAAGTGTCACTATGATCTTGCCTGACTTGCTGTGGTGTTTTTCTTCCTGTGTTATGTGGAGTAATCAGAGAGCCCTTACAGTCTGAATACCCATAGGTTTCAAGTCTGAGAAATTTCCCTCCCTGTATCTTTCTTTGTTATTTCTTTCTGGAACTATTAATTGCTGGTTAAAATTTTTGATGATCAAATATTTTCTCTTGGTCAGGGGTCAGCAAATGTTTCTGTAAAGGGCTAGATATTAATATCTTAGGCTTTGGCAGGCTGTAGAGTCTCTGGTACAACTACTCTAACTCTGCCTGCAAAAGCAGCCATAGAAAACACCTGAAGGAATGGGCGTGGCTATGTTCCAATAAAGTTAACAAATACCGTCAGTAGGCTGATTTGGTTTGTAGGTAATCATTTCCCAGCCCTGATCTTCATCCACATCCACTTTACTGAAATCATTAATTTTAATTTTTATAATTTTCCAAATTATTGCTTTGGATATACTAGGCAAAATAACTCAAACAACATTTGCATAAACAAAACAGAACAAAAATATAGATTCGTTCTTTTCATTGGTACAACACTCTTTTAAAAAAACATTTTTTTGGCCAGATGTACCAAATGAAGGACTTTAAAATAACATTGACATCAACATTCTAATTTTAATGTGAATAATTCTAGTATCATATTAGCTTGTAGTTTAAGGGGATTTCTTTTTTATTTTCTAAATAATTTTAAATACAGGGTTTTTTTTTGTTTGTTTGTTTGTGGTACGTGGGCCTCTCACTGCTGTGGCCTCTCCCATTGCAGAGCACAGGCTCCAGACGTGCAGGCTCAGCGGCCATGGCTCATGGGCCCAGCCGCTCTGCGGCATGTGGGATCTTCCTGGACTGGGGCACGAACCCATCCCCCCTGCATCGGCAGGCAGACTGTCAACCACTGTGCCACCAGGGAAGCCCTTAAGTACAGTTTAATTGAATTCGCTAGAGACAGACATCTATTAAGGTTATCATGATCATTTTTTCCTAGTCACCTGGGATATAATGTAGTGATTATATAACATTATTATTTAGTTGATAGGCTAAATCTACGTTAATCATGGTGTTTGATTTCAGTTGCTTAGAATTTAAGTAAGATTTTAACATATATATATTTATCTTACTGTTCCTATACAATCTTTTTTAAACATATATGTAATTGATTGCTTGAATCCATGCTTTGTGTATGTGGAGCTTATATGAAAAAAATGTACTCAACCTAGGTGATCAGTAATGGATGTTGACTTACCCCAAATAGTTTTACATTTTTTTATCTCTTCTCACCATGAGACATTTGAATTCAGAGCTTACAAAGAGAAAAGAAGTCATTAAGACAAAAGTAGATTAAAAATCAAAAAGTGGTTGGTATAAATAAGAAATGCTAGATTAGATAGTAATAATAAATATCTGTCAAGGATAAGGTAAGATATATTGGTCAATTTTATGCTGAGTAGTCTACCAGTTCATATTTTGTGAGGTTTGATTGTTCAGCTATTTCAGTTTTTAATTTCTTTATACATACGTATAATAAATTCCCATCACCCAAATTAGGTTTTAGATACACTGTTAACCTAAAAAACTTTAAAATGCATGTATGAATTATATAATGTGCAATTAGCTGTTCTTTTAAAGCTTGGAAGAACTCACTGGTGAGTTATATAATCCCAGAGCTTTATTTGGATGTAATTTTTTAATTCTTTCAACATTTTCTGCAGTTATTGATTTATTCATATTTTCTCTTTATTGAGTCAATTTTTTCTTTACATATGTTTAGAAAAAACATTAACTTAATGAGATTTCAAATTAATTAACCTATGTGTGGGCATGGTATTGATATTTTCTTAAAATATTCTACATCTCTTTTAAATATGTTAGAAATGTAGGGATCTAGAATGACAGTGGTTTTTATTGTCTCTGAAAGTTAAAATGTTCAGTCACCTGGAAACATTGTAAAACTCTTTTGAGGGTTACCTGCTCAGATTACCTCACACTTGAAGGTGGTTTCTCAATTGTTTCTTTACAGAAATAAATAGCACTTTTCAAACCCAGATAGGTATTATTGGCATAAGTCCAAAGGCAATAGCATAAATTCACCTTGAAGAATATTTGAGAATTCTGATATTCCTCAGTTTAGACCTCTTTATCAAAGAAATCCTTGATATTTTTTTGTTCCCGTTTATATTTGTGAGTCTGAATTTTCAGCACGTATGACCATTAAAATAAAAATAATACTGGTTAAATAGAGACAATTACATGTGCATTGCCATTTTTCAAACTCTTCCACATTTTCAAATACTTATTTAAACTTCATTTTAGCATATTTATTTTGAAAATCACTTTTGACTATAATTAAATTTTACTTTTGCTTTATTGTATAACTTGTATTAATTTCCTTTTTTCTGATGTGGTAATCAACTTTTTGATAAAAAATTGTAGGAGAAATATGTCTTTGTAATACTGTTTCTGTATTATATATAAATAATAACTGAATTTCTAAAGTGATAAAATATGTTTCATACAAAATTTTGTAACGTTGAAGATCATATGGCATTTTTTCCCCAGGAAAGAATAATAATTATCAGATTCCCAAAGGAGACTGATGCACAAAAAAGTTTTAGAATCACTGATTTACTTTGTGAGATTTTAATAGTGCTCCCATTGATTAAATATTTTAGCTCTTATTTTTTTCCTCTAATCTATATTAGCTAACACTTTTCAGTTAAATAAAAGTATTCCTAGCAGTAGTTATTACAGTACTTTTTCAGTTAATAGAAATGTCTCTTTTTTACCATTTAGCATGATTTTTATCATCTGATTATAAATTGTGTTAAGTAGTATTCTTCTACTGATATTTTAATAAGAGTTTTATTTGTTTTATAATCAGGACTGGACAGTGATTTATATTATAGAATTTGACATTTCTTTAATTCATGATTTTTTTCCTCCTTTGAACCACATTAGCAATGAAGCATATTCATGGATTTCCTGGTAGAAAATGAATTTCTAGATTAAAGAAGCACACAATGATCATAAGGCAAATACAATAAATTTTTCATTCATGATGGATATATGATATAAAACAAGCCCACCATTAGCTAAATTGATGAAGAGAAAACAGAAGAAGGCATAAATATTCAAACTAAGAAATACCAAGGATAGCCACTGAAACATAAGAAATTTAAAGAGACTACTTTGCAGACCTCTATGCAAACAAATTTGAAAACCTCAATGAAATGGATAATTTCTTAGGGAAATACAGCTTAACAGAATTAACCCCAGTAGCTTCAATAGGGCAATTTCCTAATCAAGAAAATTATTAAGGAACTATCACAGAAGTACCAGGCCCAAATGGTTTCACAAAGGAATTCTACCAAACCTTCAAAAACCAGATTGTCTCATTGCTCTATAAATCACTCCAAAGCAATAGCAATGAGCAAAAATTTTAAATTCCTTTTAAAAAGCAAGTATAACACCAATAGCTTAGGCTCCTTCTTCTCTTTGCTGTGGTTTTTCATCCTTTGCTTTCGTTCCCATAAGCCTCTTGACAGGGAGGAAGTGACATGATAGTGTGAGAGATCATATGCTGCTATGTGGTGAATTATTATTTTTCTTTACTCAAGTTATTTTAAAGCCTCTGCATTCTCTGTCATCAAACTATAGTGAGGGTGTTATTTGTGTAGAATGTGATTTTTCATTTTGGTTTGTTGATACTTGATTATTACTGGTTAGAGGTAATAGACTGAATTTGGGCTCATTTTCACTAGATGTATAATGTTATTGCTCCACTGTTGGCACGTTTTTAATCCTTATGCCTTTGTAATGTACACACTTGCTTATATTAGAGTGTGACTTCTTTCCACATTTATTGCTTTTTGCTGTGAATGGTACTTTGCTTGAAAATTATAATTCACCATTATTTATTTTTCATGATTTTCTCATGTAGCTTTTTCTCTCCTTTTATTTTAAAACTTTCTAAGTCATAGTATCTATGGCATAAGGTTTGATGTGGAGTAAATGATTTAATGTATGTAATTTTCTTGTGCTTTTTAGAACTTCTTGAGTTCTGTCCTGATTAATTGATTTCCATTGCATGATGATTTTCTGAAATAACCCATGATCACATGACTTAGTAACTCAGTAACATATAGCTTATGGATGGCAGTTTAGAACTTGCTTCAGATCCCTCTTTTCCTTTGGGATCTACTCTCAGCTAGCAACCATTCACAGCTTGTGATAAATGAGCTAGGATATTATTCTCAAGTGTATTATATGCTACTTCGGAAATCTCGAAAGGCCTATAACTGTTGTCTTAGTTTTTTGTAGCAGGAAGTACAATGTAAAGGACTTGCTTTTTATCTTAGATATCCCAAAACGTCATAGAACATTGTCATCCAGACCTCCGAAATTTCACCAGTGCAGTAAACCCCTTAATATCTGTAGAGTTTCTCCAGTAGTGTACTGGTAAATGTTTAACAATCAGCTCTCTAGGGAAAAAAAAAAAAGTAGCGGTTTTTAGATATGTAAATTCTTTCATGGAAATACTCCCACCATGACTGATTTCAAATTATCAAAGGGGCATTCCAAAATGTGTACTTGTGAAGAACTATGCACATTTGGATCTCACAAGCTGTTGCAAGCCAGCTCCAAGAAATATCTTTTAGATTCTGACAATGAATTATTAGGTTATCTAGGATACTTGTAACATTCTGCTCACCAGGATCAATATGGTGTTATTGATAGTAAATTGTGTGTGATATTCTGTAGACCACATATAAGAACATCATATGTGATTTTGTGTGGCATATCAAAGAAAATCAAAGTCTGTGTGGATATATTATGATAGAAGAAGAGAATTAATCTGAGTTCTACATTGAAGTTGTACTGCTGGCCTTAACATATAAAAGCAAACTGCTTTTGGCCTCCCCATCTTGGAGCTCAAGAAGGAAATTTTTGCCAAATCAATTGCTGCATGCTAAGTGCCAAAGACTGTGCTAATCTGAGTTATTCCATATGGGGCACGGCAGTTTTAATTAAGATTACCATTTTGATAACACTGTCATTCTTTACATCGTCATCCATCATGATTCATATGGTTTTAACCAGAGGCCATGTAAGTGAACTGAAGGGGATATAATGGGGCCAACCACAATGAATCCTTCAATTTTTTTTTTCAAATGTAGGTACACTGCTAATTGCTATATTATATATTGATATATTTTATAACTAAAACCAAATAGAGGTACAGTAAAACTCTGATTTTTATTTTAATTATGAATGATAATTATTTGAAAAGAAAACTTTGTTTCAAAGAAGTTTATCATAGAGCTATCTTTGAAATAGTAAGAGTTACAAACAGTTTTATATATTATTTTTTCATAAATATAATTCTCTCCACAATATTTTGTCTTTCTTCATTCTCATAGAAATGTTCAGAAGACAAGCTTTCATTTTTTTAACTTTCATCAAGCAAAGAACGTATCTCAAGGGTCAAACTCAATGAGTATTCACCAAATTGAACACAGTACTGGAACTAGCACCCAGGTCGAGAGACAGGGCATTATTAGGCTACCAGAAATCTTTCTTGGGTACCGCATTACACTTAATACCCCCAGCAATAAAGATAACTGCTATCCTGACTTCTAAGAGCTTAGATTAGTTCTGCCTTTTTTGTTATTAATAGAACCATACATTATGTACACTTTTGTTTCTGACTTCTTTGTCTCAACATTTTACTTGTGAAATTTATCCATGCTGTTGCATGTATTAATAGTTGCAAATCATTCCTGTTACTGTGTTGTATTTTTCTGTAAGTATGTTACATTTTAGTCAATCTAGAGATTTATAAGTAACAATAAGGAATACCTTTTCAGATATTTGTTGGCTTTTTAAATAGTACCTTTTGCGAATATCTGCTTGAGTCTTTTGTACATTCTTCTGTTGGACTTTCTTTCTTTCTCCTATAGTAAATTTGTTTTGGATGTCATTTTTTTGTTAGATATATATACTGCAAATGTTTTTTCCGCTCTGTGGGTTGTGGTATCTTTTGCCAAGTATTAAGATGGTAATACAAGTTTGATTAAAAGAGGAGCTCTTAAAAAATTGTATTTACATGTATTCCATCCTTCCCTATTTATTTTCTTAAAGAGATGATTTTATCCCTTGATATATTCAAGAACGAGCATATTCTTTTTACCAGTATCTAAAAGAAAAGCTTTTTCCCCATTGCCTCTCTGTTTTCTGAATTATCAGACTCTTTTGCCCAAGAGAGGCCATTAGTATACTAAGTAGTTTTTTACCAAATAGGTAAAATTCAGATATATTAATTTTTAGTAAACCAGCATATTGTTGATATTGTTATCAGTAATGGTACCAACTAATTCCTAAATGTCAACACTTCAGGCAAATTATTTCATATGTTAGATTCCATTTCCCCAAGCAAATTATTATAATTGTCTCCTCTCACCTTATTTTTTAGTAGATGAATTGAGAATTCTGTCATTTTATGGTTGAATGCGTATACATATGTGTCTGTATCATGCAGTGACACACACATACATATAATTTAAAATAGCGATTTACTAGAACTACCATACAACCCAGCAATCCCACTACTGGGCATATACCCTGAGAAAACCATAATTCAAAAAGAGTCATGTACCAAAATGTTCATTTCAGCTCTATTTACAATAGCCAGGTCATGGAAGCAACCTAAGTGTCCATCAACAGATGAATGGATAAAGAAGATGTGGCAATATATACAATGGAATATTACTCAGCCATAAAAAGAAACAAGATTATTTGTAGTAAGGTAGATGGACCTAGAGTCTGTCATACAGAGTGAAGTAAGTCATAAAGGGAAAAACAAATACTGTATGCTAACCTATATATATGGAATCTAAAAAAAAAAAATGGTCATGAAGAACCTAGGGGCAAGACGGGAATAAAGACACAGACCTACTAGAGAATGGACTTGAGCATACGGGGAGGGGGAAGGGTAAGCTGGGGCAAAGTGAGAGAGTGGCATGGACATATATACACTACCAAATGTAAAATAGATCGCTAGTGGGAAGCAGCCGCATAGCACAGGGAGATCAGCTCGGTGCTTTGTTACCACCTAGAGCGGTGGGATAGGGAGGATGGGAGGGAGGCACAAGAGGGAGGAGTTATGGAGATATATGTATATGTATAGCTGATTCACTTTGTTATCAAGCAGAAGCTAACACCATTGTAAAGCAATTATACTCCAATAAAGATGTTTAAAAAAATAAAAAATAATAAAATAGCGATTTACTTGAGGATAAGTGCAAGTAATATTTCAGGCCTGTAAAATATTTAATTACAGGTATGAGTTTGATAGCATTTATTACTGTGATTTGCAACAAGTATGTAGGATTGAAATATAAAGATGTTAAATTTCCTCTAAGCAAAGGTATTGGTCTTAAGGCTTTTAACTTCTTATATCCATACATGCATAACTATTTTCCGCTTGACAAAATAAATTGGAAAAGTGTGGGAAAGGCCATATGGAGCTATTTGCCATTAAATACTTTAAGGCACTACGTTTTTTCTAAAGTATGCCTTAATAATAATCATTATTAAAAGAAATCATTAAATAGAAGTATAAGTAGGAATGAGAATAAAACACAATAGGGAATTAGTAATACCAGGATCATTTAGATTTTGCAAATTTAAAATGTCTAGTCTTTGAAAGTAGCCTAACATTTCCTGCAAATTGCATTAAAATAATTGTACAAGTTCTTTTCTTCTACATTGACTTCTTTTTTTGTGTGACTAAGTGATTTAAGAACCAAAACAAATGTTCCTTTGAATTATTTTTCAGTTTCAATCCATTCCTTAGGGGCCATTTTTTTCTTTCTTTCTCTATTGCTTGAATTGGAAATTTTAAATCTAAGGCCAAAATGTTCTCTGGTGCATTAGAAACATATTTTTCCCCTATGCTTTTGAGTTTGCCTAGATGGATAAGATAAAGTCATAAAAGAATGGAGGCATAAGATGTTTTTAGAATTGTCTAACATACAGCTACTTCTCTAAATTGAAGAAGTACTCTTTCCAAGTAAAATTCTCTTCATATACACACATACACATATTCATGCATAAAAATCAGCTAAATAAGTCACATGAGACATTTTCCTTCTAAGAGTTTTATTTCAGAAAACATAAAAACCAGCTGAAAGGAAATAGATTGCAGAAAATATACAGCTAATTTATTGTCAAATTCATTCAAGTTAAAGGGCTCAGTGGAGCCAGCAGTCATCAAGAGGAAGGAGGGAAATAAAGTAACAGAAATATCTACAGCGTATTATGTAACCGACAGAGAAATGTAATGGAAGAAAAGTGTGGGAGTTCTGAGTGGGGGGCTCCCTCTGGAGTGTGTTAGGGCACTTGTTGTCCCTCTGTTTTATAGGAGAATGCAACTGGGCCTCCAGTCACTTCATTTTGTACTTGATCTTTTTGGGGGTGGAATGCTTCCTAATCTCTGTGATATAAAAATACCTGTGATAGTGTCCTGCTGAGAGCAAATGTATACAGTGTCCAAATGACTATACTAATCTTCATGTTGGCACATCTCATGTATTTTTTGGACATTTCATTCTAGTCATTTTGTTAGAATGAATACAGCTGGTTTTTATTAATTTAGCTAATGAATCAGCACATTTAAATTAATCTTCTTGTAGTTTAATAGCTTCCTTCTCTAAAGTTCCAAACAAGAATTTCTTCATCTGAGAATTTATTTCAGAAACTTTTAGCCCTTTAGAAACAGGCTAACCAATATCTTTGAAACCTCAGAACAATTTACAATTTCAAAAACAGCATCAACATATTATGATCTCACTATTCAACACAGCCTACTTTTCTTTCCTAAGTTTATCCTTTGAAGGTAGGATAGACAATTATCTTGTGTTTTTCTTCAAACTTTTAAATGCTGTATAAAGATCCTTCCATAAAAGACTGCTGGGCCTAACACTACTTTTTTGGAAATCCTTAAAATTTCTCTAATGGTTGGTACAATTTGTGCAAACTGAAAATGTCAGCAAGGAAAAAAAGAATTACTAGAAAGAATTAGAAACTCTTCAAAACCAAAAGCAACCTAAGATGCATTTACTTTGTCTGAAAATTGAATTCTCTTTAAGTGACAAATTTCATTGCCACAGAGAATTCATATTAAAAATTTTTTTCTTCAGTCTTGTACTCACAAATGCAACAGGAATGTAGCAAAAGATGAGGTTTCTTTTTCCATTTAGGAAATCCTTACTTGAAGTAAAATTCTGATAAATCCATTTTTATTCAGAGTTTTCTTTTCTGCTTCACCCAAAGTAACATAAAAATAAAGTATAAAATTTTTTCTAAGAAAATTTGTATTGCCTTTATGCAACTGGGCTTCCATTGTAATAGGGTATTTTGTAGGACAGTGGAATGTAGCCCTTTCCTTCAAGGGAATGTTCAGAGTGTGGGTAGGAAAAGGTGGAAAAGTGGTGCTGAGTTTCTGTTTTCAGAGTATTTAGGATATAGCATTGATGTGTCTGTTCTTCTCCATCATTCACTTACAGACTGCCACTACCTGACAGACCTAGTCCACAAAGCTTAGTAAGAAGACATGACCAATAGTGTCAGGGAGGGTAAAAATACTTCTGATCAATGCAAGAGAACAGTAGTGTCCTTAAGCATATCTGAGAGATCGCCTAATACCACTGTATCTTGAATCTATATTCTGTATTTCAGATATATTGCGGGTGGACTGGGTGCTCAATACCAAATCACTGTGACTATTTTTAGATATGAAAGAAGAAAAAAATGGAATTTCCTCGTCTTAAAATATTACAACAAGAGATAATGTATCCCCCCACCCTGCAAAAACTAGCTTTGCTATATCAGATACAATATAATTTAGTTCTTTGGGACTTTTTTTCTGGTAACAAAGTAATATAAAATCAATGTAAACATTAAAAAATACAGAAATTAGTATGTCAAATTCACCTTCTCAAAGCATATTTTTCGATAACTTGACTCTTGTATAGAATGAACATGTCAAAGAATTTTTAACTCATTAATGAAGGAACCAGTAGGAGTTAAACTGTAGTTACCAGTGTAACTGAGTATTTTTATACATTTTTAAAAAGAGAATATTAGAAGATTTCTAGTTTAGATATAAAACTTGTTAATGTTTTACAGGGCAATAAAATCCCACTGGGCATATCTTTTCTCCCAGACAGAAATCTCCAAGTGACCATGTCACTTAGTTTTTTGAGCTCAAATTAGATGGTACATCACAACAAAAATCACAGGTACATTCTTCTAGAGAATTTAATAACCCTCGACTGAACCTATGAAAACAGTACTCTGGTACGACATTGAAAGAACATCATGTACTTTCTTTAGCCTTTTTTCAAAATTTTGGATAGTTTTTCTTAATAGTCCCCCCATTTTGCTAAATAGTCTCTAAAGAATGTTCTTGGTCACAAAGGTTGACCACATTATGGTTGGATGACTTATTTGTATAGTTACAGTAAGAGGTGTTTATTGACAATTTAAGTCTCCATAAGCACCCAGTTTTGCACCGTTTTGAGTAACTACTGAACATCTACTGGAGAATTAAATCTGTCTAGAAATTTTCATAAAGAAGTTCCGTTTGGATTTTTACAAGATTATGTTGTTTGTTCTTTTATACCAAGGCTAGGAAACCAAGACCAATAAAGTCTCTCCTGTAAACTTTGGTGAATTTTACTTTCTTTGAGGTATATAAAATCTGTTAAGGTCTCTGGTCTGTCAGGAAGGACCTTCCTTACTGGTGAGGCTAGAAATGTGTAAGAGGTAAGCGGGCTAGTTTACCTGAGAGGCCCCTGTGAGCATTGACTGCACGTGGGAGCTTCTTCCTTAAACGTGAGCTTGACATATTCTGATTAAATGAGCAGCATTCCCAATATGACACTCTAGGTATGACCTTGGATTCACCATTGATATCTCCAATTAGACCTTAGTAAAAGGATAAGCGATTTTTATTTAACTTCTGCAAATATATTTTCATGAAAAGTGCAGACACTCAGAAGAATATGTTTCTGAAATATGAGGGATAAAAGAGACTAGTAAATTGAGGATACACATAGATTAAGAGGAAGAGAATGAGCTTACTTATATACCCATCAGAAAAATAGAACAATGAAATTAAATCAGTAATATTGCAAAGAACCACAAATTCCCCTTCTTAGTTCATTCAGCCCAATGGGATGAATTCTTTTACCTAGTCTTAAGTCAGCTGTCTATAAAGTTTTCTGCTTCTAGATTTGGGGGAAAAAAAAAGCCTAGCTATCCAGATTGAATCTCCTGGTACAGTCTGACAGTTTTCTAAATGACGGCAGGTTTCAGCTCCAGAGCCTGTAACTGTGAGTCTATTCCTTGAAGTATCAGTAGTTTTAAAACACCTTGTTTATTGCTTTCCAGGAGACCTAGCATACCTTTCTTTGCTGAAGACGAGCATTTCTCTATATTCTATATAGAACCTTCAGGCAAGCATGAGATAAAAGCAGAAAACATCTGTAGATGAGTCTGAATGACTGTACTTAATTTATTACAGAATCAATGATATCAGTGTGGAGAGGAGTGCAATGAATAATTCATTGGGGCGCAATGAATAATTCTTTCATAAGAATTTTATCAGTGTTGCCTCTGAGAACATATTAAGGACAGCGAGGGCACTGACAAAACTTTAGGGCTTTCAAGTCCATTTTGAAAATTGTAAAATCTCTAAAATAGTTATATAATTCACAATTTACTTCTATAAAATCATCCTTTGGTTTGAAATGTCTTTCCATGCATCTTTTATAATAGTGTTAAGCTAGCCAAGAAACATGGAGCTTATCAAATGAATCTAATTTTTTCTATCTCCCTTTTGATTAAGATGAAAAAACAAGCCTGTTTTGTTCCCAGAAACTCTCTGAGAACTCTAAACTTAGTTTTAGATATAAAAGACATGCATTTTTTCCGACTACGTTTAGCATCTGATTTAAAGGAAAACAAAAAAGATTAGCAAGCAAGATTTCGTCATTTGATTAAAATAGACTCCTCGGTGCCTAAGAACAATTAACCAATGTGGCAATATAATGTTTTAAGTAAACATGAGAGAAGGAACCTCAGTTCCTTCAGATATGAGCAATACATCTTCATTGTTTAAATATCAAGGACATGACAGAGTCAAAACAGAAAAACAGAAAATTATGTAGTTATTCTGATGAGGCATGAAAATGCAGACGTTTGGACATACTGTTTTAATACCCCTTGTTAAGAAATGACAACATACTTGTCATATTAATTGATATCCAAATTCAGTTTTGCATTATTATGTGGCAATTAAAAATGCATAAGCTCCTTTTAAAATGTATTATTGATAAGGTCATCAATACTAACATTGTGCCAAATTTTTCACATATTTCTTTGCTTCTTTTTAGATTTATTATTTGCAGGCAGATTATTTCCAAGGTAAATAAAATCAGCTTCTCTCAAACCTTCTAAAACTTGCTATACACGTTCAAGTGTTTCTCTTTACTTGATTTTGTATATTCTGAAATGACCTGACAAATTTACTTGTGGAGAAAACTACTCTCTTTTTTCTCTTAAAATCAAGAACTTATCGCATACATACAGAGTCATTTTTTCCATGCCATTATAATTCCTGGTCTAATCTCAAAAAGTAATATTAATTATAACTTTCAGTCAGTGTAAGTTCTATTGCAAGGAGGAAACTGGAAGGTAGGGATTGGTAACTGACTGTTAATGCCAAGCATGTTGACAGACAGCAAAGGATCCTGAGCAAAATAATGTGCTACCTACTGATAACCACACCCCTTTTATTAATTCTTAATTGACTAAATGGGCATGTTCATTAACTTGGCCACCAAGAATGGCCAGTCTCTAACATACTAGAGTAATAAAAAAGGTGTGTATATACATATGTGTGTAAATATTTATATATAATTCAGTCTTAATTTTATACAGAAATAAAATTCAGTCTTAATATTTTATGAAGTATCTAAATATTATTTATTAATTATTTGATTTAACATTTGTCCAGGTCCTTAAGTTAAGTAAGAATATTGGATGTTATGTTAAGCTTACATACCAAAATGGTACTGAATATTTATTAATTCTTAATTAATAATACTTATCAATTCCTAAAATACTAGCGTAAAGTTTTAGAAGTTCAGTTGTTTTTGTTCCCAAAGTTTCCCTAATTCTTGGGTTCCCTAATACTTGGTTTATGTGACCTTCATTAGTCTCTATGCTAATTAAACAAAGCCCCTTCAAGTTAAGAGATTTTATAATTCGGTATATTGCTATAACATGAAAGAAGGAAGAATTTCAAACTCATATCAAGAGGTACAGGTGTTTCCTAATTATAAACACACAGATATGTAGAGCTTGCAGGTTCGTTTTTACAACCTCAGTCACAAGTTAAAAATGGACACAAAACAATTACAAAAAATCACTGCTGTCTCAAAGGGCTGTTCTCCTTTCAGTGGGCAAGAAATGTTTTCTTCATTGAGTTAAGTTCACAAATAGAAAATAACACAAAATAAAAAACTATATAACCAGTTTATCTATCATCTCTCACATGACTGAAAAAGAAAAAATCCCCATCACCTCAGTAAATATTGTCAGATGTTCAGATTGTAAAACTAGAATCCTAATCACTGCTGCTACCCAGTTAGAAATAAGTTATTGGCCATACACAGACCAGAATCAGAACCAAACTTGATCAAGCACCTGAAACAAAATGAAAACAGAATTGGGGAGAACACGAACAGGAGCAAGGGTGAAAGGGGGGAATGGGGGGTAGCTTAAAGTACTGTTGGAATTTTGGCACTTGGAAATAACTGTAAGGATCCGCCCTACACCCCAATAAAATGTCAAAGGTTTAACACCCATTAATGAGGAAATCACTAAAATGAAAATAGTAAAGCTTATTCCAAGAGCATTTGAGAAGCTGAGAATTTATAGGTGTATAAGAAGGTAAAGCCCAGGGGTAAGACAGGAATAAAGACACAAACTTACTAGAGAATGGACTTGAGGATATAGGGAAGGGGAAGGGTAAGCTGTGACAAGGTGAGAGAGTGGCATGGACATATATACACTACCAAACGTAAGGTAGATAGCCAGTGGGAAGCAGCCGCATAGCACAGGGAGATCAGCTCGGTGCTTTGTGACCACCTAGAGGGGTGGGATAGGGAGGGAGACGCGAGGGGGAAGGGATATGGGAACATATGTTTGTGTGTGACACTTTGTTATGAAGCAGAAACTAACACACCATTGTAAAGCAATTATACTCCAATAAAGATATATAAAAAAAAAAAGGTAAAGGAAGAGTAGGAGGAAGAGTAGGAGAAGAATGTTGTAAGGGTTAGATTGTTAATTAGGTACAATCCTGGTTACCGTGTTACATGGCAGTAAATCCATAACCTTTGGGCTAGTCTTGTCTACCAGATGGAAATTCACAAGTTAATATGTAACGTCACAGTTTGTAGACTACAATTAAATAATATATAGAAAAGTAAAAAAACAGATACATTCTCTTGGGTCCTAGAAAATGAAAAGATCCTTATTAGAAAAGGTACACGATGACATTAAAAGGGCATACTATATTCCATTTTGTTTTGTTTTTTCTTTTCCTATTTGCACATTTGTATGTTATTCCTTAATATCTTGTACTTTCAAGTGCCAGAGATTACTGTTTGGTGTATAGATTTTTTTCTTATATATATACTTATACTTGGGAACTTTGTATGGGATCTTATAATATGCAGTTTAAGAGCCTCACACTTTTCATGGTGGGGTAGTAACTGTCTATTTCATGTTAGATCTCCTAATTCATTAATATGGCCAAATGATTTTACAGATTTTCCATTTTATCCTAATGTGTCTCCATTCATTATATTATTACATCATATATACACAGTAAAAATTTAAATTCATAATGCTTTTAATCTTAGATTAAAGAGAAATAATTTTAGAACATAAGTATTTCTAAATTTTCAATCATTAGTATAGTGGGAGGTATTTTTCTCTATATTGTGTTATTTTTAGTTGAGGCATCTGTCTCAATGGTCAGTGAGTAAATGATTTGTTAATACGTGAATCCTTGAACCGCGTTCATTGTGTTTACCATTTTGTATGAAAATGACAAATATACTTGTGTTCAACTGGTTTCTCAGTAATCGTGTATATTCACTTATTTTTTCTTTAGTTTGCTTCCTCAACCAAGCAAGAGAAGCTATGTCTAGTGAGACTGTTGTTCTCTACAAAGTTGCTATGCATATCTGAAGGCTAGCAGTAATGTTATGATTTAACTAGAAATTCTTGAGATGAATAAGGAAGTTTTGAATGTTGGAAAAGGATGTGCAATAGAGGAGTGGAAGGAGAATAGAAAGGGAAAAGAGGGAAAAGGAAAAAAATACTTCATATTATAAAACCTCAGGAACAAGTAAAACTAAATATATACTATCATCCCTACCTCAGTAAATTCATTATAGGTTTATTGCAGAGTCCTTTTGTAATCTCTACGTATAATTTTAATCTGTAGGAAAAAATTATATTGAAAATGATAAATTTTTATTCTGCCCTTTTAATCCATAAAAGGAAAATATTTCTTAAATAGTTTTAAATTGCCACCATTACTTTATATTTATAGATTTTATCTCCTAATATTCTTGAAATCTGTGGGCTACTAAATGAGATTTTATAATCTCTCCTTCTAAAATATGCACACATTTTTTCATGTTACAGAATTTATTAGGATAGTTCTTTCGATTCAAATGAATAATTTTTCCCAGACATATTTATACTCACTAAATTGCTGGGTTGGTCTGATTCTGGTTCTCAATACTACCAATCCCAATCTAAAACGTTTATCCTCAATCCTGATGCTAAACTGGTCTTTCTATGCCAGACATTTTCCATTATGGAGAAATCTGTTACCCATCTCATTGGTTTCCTACAGTTTGGTTTCTGTTTGTTCCTCCAAGTCTATCAAATATATCTGTATATATCCTAATGTCAATTATGGACTTCATTAAAAATAATTTCCCTCAAAGGGCTCCCCAAAGATTTCCATATAAATTAGTGTGCACTATTCAGTACTTGTAAGTTCACCTGTTAGGTGTATTCCCTCTCTGCTCTCACCCAAAACAGGCACATTGCTATGTGTAAAAATAATGCATAATATAATTTGAGCTTCTTTGATTTTTAGTATTACTAACTTTACGTGATATATTCTGGGATATTATGGCTTAATATTTTGTTAGTAAAAATAGAAAAATATAAATGTTTCCATATTTTTCCTTGAAATTAAGAACCAGCTCCCTCACAATGCATTGCATAGAGTGTAACAAATTTACAAGTTGACATATTTCACAAAAAAGGACCCAAATCATTGATATCTGGGAGCCTATAACTTATTACTAAATATTTGATGAACATCAGCATGGTCGTTTACTCCAGAAGCAAATTAACTGAACAATTTCTCACTGACAGATATGCTAAAATAAAATAATTTAGTTTTTACTTGAGCAGTGTATTTGGAACTCAAGCTTCATGTTACTTTTCTACACTTTATTAATATTACTTTCCATGTTCTCTGTTATAATCTAAATATCTTTATTACTTTATTATATTTTTATGTGTTTAGGTTTCGCAGATACCCTATTTGTAAAAGGCAAAACACAACTGTTGAAATATAGACACTTTGGGTTTTAGATGCTATTATGGTGTGTACAGGTTAATACAAATATATTTCAATATTTATCGTGCCTATAGTTATTTCCTTTGGGGGTCTAAAATGAGCTCTCTTATATTTTCATTTCTTTCCTCATGCTTCATAGTTTGTTTCATTTTTCTATTCAAGAGTGATTGTATAAAATAAATCTAAAACAGTGTTCAACTCTATTTGTATATGAATATATAATTAATATATGTTACACAATGTAAACGAAGTATTTCTGTGAGCCTGCTATGTGCAGGTCCCTGTGAGAGGCTTTAAGGAGATTAAGAGAGAAATAAAACCCTCTTTAGAATATATACAATATATTAAATGAAATCATTAATATAATTTTTAATTTATACATATTTTACACATTGGAAATTGAGGTAAATAGCTAGGCCTGCTTCTTGGGTCCACACTTGCCAACTCAGTCACACCCAACTTTAGGAACGCTTCATACAATTCCTTAATGCCTCACACTTCAGCGCTCTACATGTTTCAAGGAGCTTTCAAATTCAGTGTCTTATTTAACTTTTACATCCTTATGAAGGAAAGCAGGCAGAAAAAGAAACAGATCCAGGGTTGTAAAGTGACTTGTTTGGGGCCAAAAACAGAGTAACAAGTGCCTATGAACTTACTTTTGACTTTGAATCCAGGTTCAGGTCTTTCTTCACATAACTGTAGTTCCTTTTTCAAAAATACATTGTTTATGCTGAAAATGAAACTGTTGGTGGTTGCCTGGGGCCACTTCTCTTCTTCACTCTCAATGGCATCTTTGTTCCCCAGTAGAGAGGACATTGACATGCTTAAAGGACTGTGTGTGAGGTACAATATACAGACACACAAGAACCCAAATTTCAGATTTGATATTTTCTTACACTAATATTAAGAATTTGGACAAGTGTAGATTTCTCTGGTCCCATTTCCCACTCTATGATGAAATGAAGAACTGTTCAACTAAATGTTTGTTCAAGTCAATTCCAGCCAGATTATTGTTTTACAAACTGGTTATTACTCTGTTACAAAATTGAACTTGGCAGCAAATTGATGGGTCTTATTTGTCAACAAGTCATGGCTAACTCTTCATTTCTGTATGTTTCATTATGCAGGTAAATATCTAAAGTGTACTTAATAAAATGATAAACCTTCAGTGTAGAGAGAAGGTCTCAATGGGAGAAAAACTGTGTGTATAGTCAAAGCACTTATATATGCTGGAGAATATCTTGAAACACATGTAATTATTCTAAAAATCAGTGTTGACCTTCTGTACAAATACTACTTCCCAACAGTAAATAGGATAAATCATTTATTTATGAAAAGCTAGTGTAGCACAATTACTGACTTTTGTTACAAATTTGAGATTAAAAATGTCCCAAATCTTGCACAGTGTGTATTTTAAATATCTTGAATTGCTAGTCTTTTGAACAAGAATGTTTCTTTTCAAAATACCCTCAGCCTGATATATTGTTACTATGACATGTCAAATTGAGTTACATCATGTAATAAAACATACTTAGAAGGGTACATTATTTTAGAGTACAGTAGTCTCCCCTTATCCGAGGTTTCATTTTCCATGGTCCGAGTTCCAAAAATATTACATGGAAAATTCCAGAAATAAATAACTCATAAGTTTTAAATTGCACATCATTCTGAGTAACATGATGAAATCTCATATTGTCCCACCCAGGACATGAATCAACTTTTTGTCCAACATATCCTGCCCATTAGTCACTTAGTAGCATCTTCATTGTCAGATCTACTGCCTGATATCACAGTGCTTGTGTTCAAGTCACCCTTATTTTACTTAGTGGCCCCAATGCACAGGAGCAGTGATGCTGGTAATTTAGCTATGCCAAAGAGAAGCCATAAAGTGAAAAACTGAAAATTCTCGACTTAATGAGATAAGGAAAAAAATCATGTGCTGAGATTGCTAAGATGTACAGTAAGAACAAGTCTTCTGTGAAATTGTGGCAAAAGAAAAAGAAATTCGTGGTAGTTTTGCTGTTGCACCTCAAAGTGAAAAAGTAGAGCCACAGTGCATAAAAGCTCAGTTAAGATGGAAAAGGCTTTACATTTGTGCAATAAGATATTTTGAGAGAAGTAGAGACCACATTCACATAACTTTTATTGCGGTGTATTATTATAATTGTTATATTTTATTGGTAATCATTGTTTTTAATCTCATAGTGTGCATAATTTATAAACTAAACTTTACCAGGGGTATGTACCTATAGGAGAAAACATAGTATACGTAGGGTTTGGTACTAGGCTCATTTTCAGGCATCCACTGTGAGTCTTGGAATGTATCACCCCCAGGTAAAGGGGGACTACAGTAGTATTCTTCCAAAACTTAGGAAAAAAGCATCTCTTATAAAAGATACAGATGTGCATACCTTAAATTTCCCCACCTGCATCTTTTTCACTAGAAAAAAATCAATATGCCATAAGTACATAAGCAAATCATATGTAAATTGAGGTATCACATTAGCATATCTTTATCAGACTCTTTAAAACATTCCTTACTGAGAAATGGCCTGTATGAAACATTTTTTCTTAGAAAACACAAGATTTTGGTAAGGAACATTTGGAAAATTGAGTGTTTAGAAGAAAGTGTCGTCGCTTCCTTCACAACAGGTACACGTTGTCAACAAGGATTACTTTTCATTCCTTGTTTGACAGCAAGTTAATCCTGTCTGCCTCTTCAGTGCAGAGCAGTTCCATATGAAACCCATGAGGAAACATACAAGCTTGCACTCACAGAAGATTTAGACGTGATGACAGTTTATTTGCCCTAATTTCTAATTTGTCTCACTAAGAAACTTTATCTCTGATTAGATTTCCTGTCTTAAGTGAGGCCAATATGTAGAAAAGATTATATACCCCCTTATCAATTTAAAATTCCCATTGTTTTGATGTACATTTGCAGTGGATTTGCTATGGCCAGATTTTACATTTCTAGAGACTCTTATCAATACTTACATTTAAGGACACAAGTGTAGAAATTTGGAAAACTATTTCTAGAAATATAAAGAGGATAATATTGAAATAGCTTTAAACTCTTGAAGATATTGAATAAAGCAAATATGTAGTCTTCTTAACATTGTTTAAAAATTCAAAAAATTACAACATGTGAGGGGGAAGTGGAAAGGTTCTTCTTACCACTTAACTATTTCCTCAAGTCCTTACTAGTCTTGGTAACTCTCTGATGCCTTTAAAAATAAGGTTTTATTTATCTTTTATTAGCTTTGCTAATTATTCTTGACAAGAAAATTGGTCCGATATTAGCAAACCCCCCTTGCAGGATGCACATGTCTCTTTCTGAAATTTAAAGATAAAACATTAATTACAAGAGGACTTGAAGATTTCAACTATATCAATAAACATGTACAATCAAGGCTTCTGGTATAATAATAGGCAAAATTGAGTAATTCATTTCAAATGACTCAACTGTATTTCAAACTGCACATATGGGGGAAAAAAATCTCATTACTTAAAGCCACACCGTATTTTCCACTCAAGCCATTTGTGGATAATAAGAGGAACACTTCATAATGATAAAATGGAATTCATAACAATTTTATGTGTGTATTCACATAGAAAAATAGTCTCAAAGTATGTAAATATTTTCAAATGTTGAGTAAAACTTGAGTACTTAGAATCAATTCCACTTGGTCACGGTGTATAATTCTTTTTATACATTGTTGACTTTGACTTGCTTATGTTTTGTTAAGGATTTTAGTATCTGTGATTGTGAGAAATATTGGTCTGCAGTTTTCCTTTCTTATAATGTCTTTGCCTGGTTTGGGTATTAGGGTAATATTGACCTCATAGAATGAGTTAAGAAATGTTCCCTCTGTTATTTTCTGGAACAGACTGTAGAGAATTGGTATCATTTCTTTATATATTTGGTAGATTCACCAGTGAACCCATCTGGGCAAGGTACTTTATCTTTGAAAAGTTATTAATTAGTGATTCAATTTTTCTAATCCATTTAGCCCTATTGAGATTGTCTATTTTCTCCTTGTGTGACTTTTGATGGATTGCATCTTTCAGAAAAGGTCAATTTCTTCTAAGTTACCAAATTTGTGAGCATAGTGTTGTTCATAATATTCCTTTATTATCCTTTTAATGTACATGGGATTGGTAGTGATGGCTAGTCTTTCACTTTTGTATTTGTATCATCTTTTTTTTAATTCTTAGCATTTGAAACACTTATATTACCTATCTGGTCTTGCATATTGTCCACTTTTTCCATTATATCCCTTAGCATATTAATCATAGGTGTTTTAAATTCCCAGCCTTATATTTCCAGCATCTCTGCCGTAACTGAGTCTGGCTCTGATACTTGTTCTGTCTCTTTGGACTGGGTTTTTTGGCATTCAGCACATCTTTTTACTTTTTGTTAAAAGTCAGACATGCTGTATCAAGTTAAAGGAACAGAGGTAGGCTGTTAGCTTTATGTTTAACTGGCTAGGAGTTAGGCTGGGTTTACTCTTTGCTGTATCTGTGATATCAGAGGCTAAATTTCCTTTAATGTCCTTGTTTTTATCTTCCATGTTTTCTTTGGGTCTAGAGTCCTTAAATAAGGTCTAAGACTTGTGTGTATATGTTGTAATCCCTAACTACTATACAAGAGCCCTAGTAAGGTGTGGAAGAAGGGGAAGCATTTTGTATGCCTGTGATTAGGTCTCAGTCTTTTAGTGAGCCTGAGTTGGATATTTCTCCTCCCCCATATCAAAGGCTAGAAAAGGCTATATTTGCATATTTCCCTTCCTCCAGGTATGTTCAGCTTAGGTAAAACCCCAGACAGTTAGGCTCAGGTAAAATAGATTCTCTTGAGGGCAGTTCTCTTGTTAAAAAATATAGGGAGCTCTAGGCATATTTCAAAACATACTTTTTCAGTTTTTCCAGCTTCTTTTGGTGTGAGGACTGGAGTGATGACTTAGAAGCTCCTTACATATTAGATGGAAAATCAAAAGTCCTTGCCAGGTTTTTACTATAATTGCTCTATGATAGTGTGCTCAAATGATATCCTGTCACTCTAGTCATCAGGTGCAGTGCTTCAAATATAAGGCTATTTGTGGTTTTGAAAATCACAGGTCAATTTTTTGACTCTCTTTAATGTAGTGTTCTCTTTACCCTGAACACTCTATCCTCTGGTCTTAGCACTGGAATTAACTAATTTCTACTTTTCTTTCAAAACTCACTTCACTGTCATTCTCCATGGTACTGAGCCTTTGGTCCATCTCCCTAGGCTTGTACTAGCTTCTCTGATAACACTTTTCACAGTATGTTCTGGCTGTCTTTTAACTTGCTTGTCTCCTTGACCAGACTATTTTGTAACCCTAGTACTTGTCACATAGGAGTTGTTCCGTTACGGATCATCAAATGGATGCATGAATGATACATGTGATAGACACTTTACTGCTGTATTAAAAAGATGAAAAGAATGGGATTAGAGGATATTTGAGTTTCGTGGCCTATAGACATTGTTTACCAAGCTCTGTATTTTAATAGTGGAGGATGGGTGAGTAGGTTGTCTATATGTAGAAGTATTTCTTAAAAACTCTAAACTTGGAGTCAGTTGATTTTTATTAAAAATCAAACCCTGCAACTTACTAGTTGGTGTCTTTGACCAAGCCATTTAACCTGTCCAAGTGTAAGTTTATCCATTAAGAGAGATTTAACAGCCTCATAGGATGATGGACTTGTTAGGATTTTCAACCTCATGGGATTGCCAACCTCATAGGATAGTGGGGCTTAAATAGAATACTCCAAAGGAAGATAATTTATAATCTGCATTGTGTTCCTCATATTGGTTGTGGTTTTCAAGTCTGAAGTCATGAAGTTGTTGAGCAAACAGAAACAGAACTAGAAACCCAGTTTAATTCATTTTTAGTTCTATAGGTTTGATTATGGCATGGTTCCGCCTACGTCCCCATGGTTAACCTGTGGGTCACAGCCTGTGGCTGGTCTTCTCTGGCTATAATCAGACTTTTTCATTTCCCCCAGTATACTACAAATAATAACCCTTTCTACTTGTGCAGCGACCAGAACAAAATTAAAGAGTACTAGGTTATAAACTTGCCCTCCTTCCTTGCCCCATAGCCCCACTGATGGTCTGTCTTAGTTGTTAGACACTTGTTTTAAGGTACAGTACTCACAGGATTCTAGGCAGGAAGTTGTAGTCCAGAGGCCAGAGGCAGTGACTTTTGGAGCCTTGGAAGGCCTGACCTGCCAATGGCCACAAACATGTCTTTCCAGCCAGTCTTGTGGCAGCTGTGGAGTGCTCAGATGGTATTGTCACAATTATAGACACAAGCCTCAAGTGTGTTTGATTTTTCCCTTGGAAATTTTGATTGCTTTTGTTATAAAAAGACAATGTACTTTGAGGAAAAAAAGAGCTAACCATGAGACTTGCTGCTTGAGTTGAAGAGTCACGAAAAGTCAGTTAGATGGTTAGACCCATTACATACACCTTTGAAGCCCTGGAGTCACCTGTGATGGAAGCCAGTTACCTGGAGTTACAAACTCTGTGTTTGGCAGCACTTAGTAGAGATGCAAACAGGTCTACCTTTTCCCTGTGGAATACAGTAGATCTTCTCGATCAAGGACAGAAAAAAGAGTCCACCAAAAATTTCACTTCATGAGATAATGATGGCTAGTCTTAAAAGACAGACACAGTCACTCAAAAGAGGTGTCAAACTCCCCAGTCTCAAGTGACTGAGGCCTAAAATATCTTAAAGTCATTTCAGAAGACTACAGAACAAAATCAGAAAGAAATAATGTCTTTAATGAAAATGTTCAGCTGCTTGCCCAAAAAGATGCTGAAAGGAAAAGAGTACAGAAGTTGAAGGAACAGAAAAAAAATAACAGAAAATGTCAACACACAAAGGGAACAAGAAGTCAGCTCTAAAGTGAACCAGTTAAAAATCTCTGGTTGGGGGCTTCCCTGGTGGCGCAGTGGTTGAGAGTCCGCCTGCCGATGCAGGGGACACGGGTTCGTGCCCCGGACCGGGAAGATCCCACATGCCGCGGAGCGGCTGGGCCCGTGAGCCATGGCCGCTGAGCCTGTGCGTGCAACGGGAGACGCCACAACAGTGGGAGGCCCGCGTACCGCAAAAAAAAAAAAAAAAAAAATCAGGTTGAATCTGTGCTTAAGATGATAAACTTACCTGCTGTCTTTAGAGAAGATTGCACAGATGATGACAAGCTGGCATTGGACAAAAAGGATGTCAAAAATGGAAACCAAGATTATTAGAGGTCAATTTGAAGAATCTCATTGATGCTGTTAACTTAAATGTCTCCTTAAATAAAATTAAATGAAAGAAAGAACGAGTATTTTAAAAGTTCCCAAACAAAACAGCCATCTTTCTGTGCAGTGAGAAAATGCACAGTTTGGAAGAGAGATTCAAAAGCTTCCCTTGATTCTCCAGACACTGCCAGAGCTAAATCAACAACATGAAATGCAGTTTTTCAGAAAATCAGTTGAGGAGGGAATTTACTTCTTGGAAATGGAGGAGAAATTTTACATAGTTTACGAAAACATTAACCTTTTGTATCAAAACCTTAACTTCTACAGAAAGATGGTCAAAGACCCGGAGAAACAACTGGATATTCCGTTTCCTTCAACACAAGGTGGATCAATTCCCATGAGAAAATAGCTCAAGAAAGTTTGTTGGCTATAATATCGACCAAGAGAAAACTCAATGATCTAAGGAAAGAAAATGTTCACAACAGGCAAAAGTTGGCTGAATTAGAGTTTTAAATCCAACTTTTTCCAAGTGGCCCCTTTGTTTCTGCTGTTCTACATGAGGCCTAGGGCAGTGGCCCTAGGGAGTTTGGTTATTCTCTCTCTCATCAAGACCTCAAGAGAGTAGGAGGGGTGAGATGTGAATTCTCAGGGATGCAGGGTGGTGTGTAGGTTTGACTGAGGCTTAAAGCAGGCAAATCCCAAATATTTACACACTCAGAAGGAATCTGATTTGTTTTCTGTCTTTAAATTAATTCTGATGGATCCCTTTTTGGTTTAACTTGTTACTTAATTGAAGTTGCATTTACTCTTTTGAAATTTTATACAATTATAAACTCTAAGATACTGTTTCCAGAATATAGATGGCTTTACTGTAATTTTTACAATATATAATTTTATTTCCTTAAACCTTCTAGAATTAGATCATATAATTATTATTTTTTAATTTACTTAATTGATATATTATTACTTAAATTATAACTGAAGTTGGACCTGATCAGGTGGACTTTTGAAACAATAAAGATCATTTCTATATGCTATGAAATATAACCCATCTATAAAAGTAACCTAATGTTTACCTCAATAAATATTGACTGGCCTTAAAATACTATAGGTAAAAAAAAAAACAAAATAAAACCCCCAAACCAACACACCCACATCCCCAGCTAAACTTATTATTATTCTTGTTAGTTCAGGCCTAATTCCACAGATTAATTTTGGGAAGTTAACATTGGCAACCGTTTGTTTCTTAGTTATTCTTTGTGACTTTTGCTTTGTTGTTTATAATATCATTTACTGTTTAAACATTTCTAAATTTTATTCAGTCAAAATTAAGTGTGCTTGTATGACTCTTGAGTTTCATTTTTGTCCTGGAAACAATCTCCTCAATCTAATTTTAAGTTTCTTTTCCTCTCTGTTATTTTTATGGTTACAAATTTTTATATTAAAGTTTGATCCCATTCTGCTTTGCCTAAGGAAGGAGTTAACGAAACTGCACATTATTTCCCCTCACCCCAAATTCCTATTCAGTTTTCCCATAGGGTTTATGAGGGAATTTATGCTTTCTAATTATTTAAAATATCACCTTTCTCGGGTAATAAATTCCCATTTATTTTTTAAGTCTGTTACCACTGGGTTTGTTTTTTTTTTTGGATTTTAATTTTTTTTTTTTTATTGAAGTATAGTTGGTTTACAAGATTGTTTTAGTTTTTGGTGTACAGCAAAGTGATTCAGTTATACACATGTATTATTTTTCATATTCTTTTACATTATAGTTTATTACAAGATACTGAATATAGTTCCCTGTGCTATACAGTAGGGCCTTGTTGTTCATGTACTTTATATATAGCAGTGTTATGTCTATTAATCCTAAATTCTTAAGTTATCCCTCCCTCTACTCCTTACCCCTTTGGTATCCATAAGTTTATTTTCTATGTCTGTGAGTCTGTTTCTGCTTTGTAAATAGTTCTTTTGTATCATATTTTAGATTTCACATATAAGTGATATATTTGTTTTTCTCTGTTTGACTTCACTTAGTATGATAATCTCTAGGTCCATCCATGTTGCTGCAAATGGCATTATTTCATTCTTTTTATGGCTGAATAGTATTCCATGGTATATATGTACCACATCTTTTTTATCCATTCATCTGTTGATGGACATTTGGGTTGCTTCCATGTCTTAGCTATTGGAAATAGTGCTGCTGTGAACATTGGGGTGCAGGTATCTTTTTGAATTAGAGTTTTTATCTTTTCCAGATATATACCCAGGAGTGGGATTGCTGGATCATATGGTAACTCTGTTTTTAGTTTTTTAAGGAACCTCTGTACTGTTCTCCATGGTGGCTGTGCCAATTTACATTCCCACCAACAGTGTAGGAGGGTCTCCTTTTCTCTACACCCTTTCCAGCATATTTTATTATTTGTAGACTTCTTGATGATGAGCATTCTGACTGGTGTGAGATCATACCTCATTGTAGTTTTAATTTGCATTTCTCTAGTAATTAGCGATGTTGAACATCTTTTCATGTGCCTGTTATCACCACTGTGTCAGTGCTCGTGACAACAGCAAGAGGAGTAGCAGCGTGGAAGATGGGCAAGGATACTACTCTTGCCTAAACAACTGTGCTCCTTGATAAACAACCTGGTTCCATGCATAATTCTCCCTGGGCTAGTGGGCTCCATTTCTGCATACTTCGCAGAGAACCATACTTGGTCCATCTCCCTATCTCAGAGGTGCACAATGACAAAAAATTATCCGAATGGCTGCACCGGGCATCCAGTGACAGTCACCGGGCTAGATGCAGTGACTGGAGAGCTCTAGCCTGACCCTTGGTAAGCAGGACTCAAGCTTAGATTGATTAAGGCACTGTGTCATTGCTGCCTTAACAGTGGGAGCCTCAGAGATGACCTGCGAAATACAGTCTGAACCTGAGAGTCATATGGGGTAGAGTCACTTAACAGCAGTTCTCACCTTAGAGATGAGAATATCTTAGGATTGGTAGAGTTGGCAACACCCAAAGAAGACAACAAAGTGTACACGAGCATTTGTATAATTGTAGCACTTATATATACTAGAGAAACGTGACAGCAGTTGTCCCAGGCAGGCTTCAGTGTATCACAGAGCAAGTTCGTGAGCCAAGAGCAGTTCGTTAAAGCTAACCAAGTATCCTAGGTTGTGGCTGGGTTGTGCTGTTCATTATGCCAGCTGTTTTAAATGCCTCCTATTCATCCTACTGGTGAGGAAGGGGTTCCATCCTAGGTTAAGGGGATGGCCATACACATGACACGTGACACTAAGATGAGATTAAAGCAGTTTATTAGTCACATAAAGTCACAGCATGCAGTAGGAAGACACTGCACACCATGCCAGACCAGCCAGGTTTACACTTGGGAAGGGTGAACAAGCAAGGGCTTTGTAGTATCAAGAAGGTAGGATGACCCCTTGTTCCAGTGGTTGATGTGTTTGGCTTGTTTGAATAGTTCTATGGCCTACCTAACTGAAGGCAGGTGTTTGGAGATAAGCAAGAACTGTGCCTGGTTCCCTTGGACTGTAGACTTATACATGGTATCAGAGTCCAGGGGGAGAATTGGCAGTTAGAGCATTCAAAAACCTTTTGATTTCACCAGATGTCTTTAGCATGTAATTTTGGGTTCTGTTTTTAGGCCTTACACCATATATGGAGTCTCTCAGTTTTTGCTGAAAGTATTTTGAAATTCTGTTGTTAGGTATACTAACATTTAGTCCTATTGCCTCTTCTTGGAGCATAATCCCTTTATCATAACATTTACAAATCATATAGTTAATAGGGGGCTCATATGCAGAATACATAAAGAACTCTTACAACTCAACAAGAAAGACAAATAACCAAATTGAAAAATGAACACAGGGCTTGAATAAACATTACTCCAAAAAGTGGCCATTGAGCACATGAAAAGATGCTCAACGTCATTATTCATTAGGCAAACACAAATCAAAACCACAATTAGATATCAATTAACACTATAGGATGACTATAATAAAAAAACATATAATAACAAGTTGTAGAGAACGGGCAGAAGTTGGAAACTTCACACACTGTTGGTGAGGATTTAAAATAGCGCAGCTGCTTTGGAAAAGAGTTTGGCAGTTACTCAAAAGGTTAAGCGTAGATTTATCATATGACCCATCAAGTCCACTCCTAGGTATATACTCAAGAGAATTGGAAACATGTCTATACCAAAACTTGTACATGATTGTTAATAGCAGCCTTGTTCATATTATCCAAAAAATGGAGACAACTCAAAATTTGTCTATCAGGACTTCCCTGGTGGCGCAGTGGTTGGGAACCCGCCTGCCAATGCAGTGGGCACGGGTTTGAGCCCCGGTCCTGGAGGATCCCACATGCCGCGGAGCAACTAAGCCCGTGTGCCACAACTACTGAGACTGCGCTCTGAGAAGCCTACACACCGCAACAAAGAGTGGCACCCGCTGTCCACAACTAGAGAAAGCCCGCATGTAGCAGTGAAGACCCAACACAGCCAATAAATAAGTCAATAAATAATTTAAAAAAGACTTGTCTATCAGCTGGCGAACAGTTAAATAAAATGTGGTATATACATCCATACAGGAAAACATTATTTGCCAATAAGAACTAATGAAATACTGATGCATGCTACAACGTTCATGCACCTTGAAAATATTACACTAAGTGTAACACGTGAGTCACAAAAGACCACATTTTTTATGATTTCGTTTATATGAAAAGTCTATATTAGGCAAATCTGTATAGTTGGAAAGTAGATTAGTGGTTGCTTAGGTTTGTAGGGGTTGAGGATAAATGGGAAGGATAAAGGATATGGGGTTTCTTTTCAGAGTGATCAGTATGTTCCAAAATTGACTGTAGTGATTATTGTACCATTCTGTGAATATGAGAAAAAAGTTGAATTGCAAACTTTATATGGGTAGTGGAATATGAGTTATGGTTCTATAGAGCTGTTTTATTGTTTTTTAAAAGGCATGATACAAAGAAAACAGACTAGAGGACTTCATTGGTGAATTTAAGAAATAATTTCTATACAATTTATACAAGATAGAAAAGAAGGGAGTACTTCCCAATTCTTTTTTTTTTTTTTTTTTTTTTTTTTTTTTTTGTGGTACGCGGGCCTCTCACTGTTGTGGCCTCTCCCGTTGCGGAGCACAGGCTCCGGACGTGTAGGCTCAGAGGCCATGGCTCACGGGCCCAGCCGCTCTGCAGCATGTGGGATCCTCCCGGACTGGGGCACGAACCCGTGTCCCCTGCATCGGCAGGTGGACTCTCAACCACTGTGCCACCAGGAAAGCCCCTTCCCAATTCATTTTATGTGGCCAGCATAATGTTGAGATCAAAACCTGGCAAAGACCTTAAAGGAAATTTGCAGGCTGATCTTTCTAGTGAACATAGATGCTAAAATACAAATAAATCAACAACAACAATAAAAAACAAATGCAACAATATATAAAAGACATATCAAAACTAAGTTGGATTTATTTTAGATATACAAGGCAGGTTTAACCGTCAAAAATTAGTGTACTTTACATATTTGTAGGATAAAAAAAGAGATTCATATGCTTTTATTAATAGATGCAGAATAAGTGCTTGATAAAATTCAACAGTGAAACATGATTTTTTTAAAAAAATCCTCTTAAGCACCCCTGGGGAAAAACTAACTTTCTCAATCAGATACAACATACTCACAAATTCCTACAGCCTATATTATATGCACTAGTGAAATTTCAAAAACTTTCCCCTCCAGAGCTGGAAGGGTACAAAGATGCTCACTCTTACTCTTCTTGTCACCCATTTTTCTAGAAGTCCTAATTTTTACAACAAAGCCAGAAAATGAAATAAATATATAGGAATAGAAAATAAAATGGAAAAAAAGCTTTCATTGTAGTATGTGGACAACGTGTATATGTAGAAAACCGAAAACAATCTACATGAGATAAAATTAGTCTGTTAATTAACCAAGATTGCAAGACAAAGGGTCAATATATAAAATCCTATTGCATTTCCAAAATAAGATCAATTAATAGCAAATATTTTTAAATGACAGTGTTTAAATTAGCATCAGAAATAGGCAGTACTTGGGAATGAACATGAAAATATGTGCAAGAACTTTACAGTGGAAATCTATAAAACATTATAGCGATGAACCAAAGCCTAAATAGATGGCAGGATATACCATACTCATAGCTGGAAGGCTTGTAAGGTAAAGATGTGATTTGTCTCCTAATTTCTCTATATAATTAATACAATCCATATCAAAATTCTAGCAGGTTATTTTTGTGGAAATTAATGAAACTTTTCTAAAGTGGTTGTGGAAGTGTAAAGCAAGACTTTTAGGACCATGACTAGGTGAATTTTCTTTTCATAGTTTCTTTTCTTATTTTGGGATCCCCTTTTTCTTATGGCAGTACTCTACTTCCACAACCCCAATGCTCTTAGAGTTTTCCACATCAAAACGTCTACATTTCATTTGGTGAATTTTATTCCCCTGGTGAAGCCATGGCAAACACTGGAGCCAGCAGCATTTAGAGAAAGAAAATAAGAGTAGTTGTTTTGACACCCTTTGGCAGACTACATAAAGCAAACAGTCCTCAGTCCCCTTCTGATGGCGATTCCAAGATTCTGTTATGAAAACTCACCTTTGAAGCTGCTTTCTGTCGTTGGGCGGCATGGACTTACCAACTCGTCAGTTATCCTAATTTTCACAATCATACTGACCCCTTTTAGCTCTCAGTCAATTCCTTTAATCCTTCAGTTCTCTTGTTTACTAAGTCCTTGCAGTCTTCTGAGGTCACTAGCACAGGTATTATTTTATTAGTATTTATTTTGGGCCTTTCAATATGTTTTTCAAAAAGAGTAGAGAAAAACCTGAGTATTCAGTCACCCATCTTGACCTAAATATTTCATTATGCAGATATTTTCTACCAGTCTTTAATTACTATTCAAATTAATTTTAAAATAATAAGCAAATTCCTGACACCCAACTGTTGACTGAAAGTCAATAGAAGAACAAAAGAAAGAGCAAAACAACTTCCGTCCTTCAAAAACTTTAGTAATGTTTTTTGATTATTGAGAATTTTTATAAGCTTCACACTGAATTTTTTGTTTAATGGAATTAAGCATTTCATACTTTATAAAAAGATTATAAAATAAAGCCCTCAGCAAAATACCTCTAATTCATATACCTATTGACTTAAGCTCTGGAATTTATTATTAAGACAGCCAGATATAAGCAAACGTACCCTGAACATTATGAAGTGCGTTTATACATTTTTATGAATTGGTTACTTTATTAGCTGGTTGCAGGGCCTCCATAAAATTGAATGCCTGAAGGATTTTAATAGCAAATCATTGACTTTCCATTCATTTATTACTGCTACCCCTCATTTATATTTTCTTGGCACGAAATTATCTTAACCATAACAGCATATATTGAGTAATTTTGACATAAGTGGAAATTGACATTATTTACAAAGGGGAGCATTAGCCTATTATAATCAAAATATTGGACTGCCTTACAATAGGTTAAATACAAACTATTGTATGTGCTCATTCAAGCACCTTTTAATATTCTTGGTTTCCCACCTCCATGTCACTACCTCAGTTCAGTTTCAGTTATTTCCTTTCTAGATTCTTAGAAGACCTCCCCTCTGTTCGACCTATATCCATCTTGCTCTTGTCCAATTATTTCCCACTTAAGAGCCAGAAAGACTCTAATAATATGCGAAACAAAGCATGCCATTTTCTTGCTTAAAAATTTTCAACATATGCTCATTTCTCTTAGGAAAAAAGACAAAATTCCCTCACAGAAAAATTAAGAAACTGCAGAATCAGATCCCTTCCAAGCCTTCCACCCTCCTCACCCTCCATGTTTCACTCAATGTAGTTTTCATTTTTCTTTTTCTTTTTTTAAATTTTTGACTGCGTTGGGCCTTCATTGCTGTGTGTGGGCCCCCTCTAGTTGCACTGAGTGGGAGCCTCTCCCCACTGAAGTGTGCAGGCTTCTCATTGCGGTGGCTTCTCTTGTTGCAGAGCACAGGCTCTAGGTGTACAGGCTTCAGTAGTTGCAGCACACGGGCTCAGTAGTTGTGGCTTGCAGGCTCAGTAGTTGTGGCACAAGGGCCTAGTTGCTCCACAGCATGTGAGATCTTCCAGGACCAGGGCTTGAACCTGTGTCTCTTGCATTGGCAGGCAGATTCTTAACCACTGCACCACCAGGGAAGCCCCTTTTTTAAATTTTATTTTGGAGTATAGTTAATTAACAATGTGTGTTAGTTTAGTTTCCTTTTTCATAGCTCCTTCATTCAGATAAGATTCTAACTATTTCAGAGTCTTTGCATATGCTGTTACCTCTGCTTGGAAAATACTTGGGCTTTTATTTCATAACCAGATTAGTCTCATATTTATCTTTTTACTCAAGAAACTGCTATTTACTACTTACAGAATACCAGGAGCTATGATAATATTGCTGATACAGTTGTGAGCACATAAGACACAGTCATTGACCCCAAGAATATTAGAATAAAATAGGAAAACAGACCTGGAGCAAGTTCTTGCACAAATAACCTGACAGTTATGAAAGTGCTCCAAAAGAAAAGCATGGGACAGTATGAGAACATAAAATAAGAGTGTAATAAGGATATTTCACCTAATCATAGACGTCAGAGAAAGTTCCCATGAAGAAATGATGATGAACTGAGCTGTGGATGAATAACAGTTAAACAGGCAAAGTGGAGGGAACAGCCGCAGAAAGGCACTCATGTGGGAAAGATCAAGCAAAAGTGAAGAAATGCATTTCACTTTGTGATTGCTAGGGACTAACCTGTGTCTGCACAAAATGCAAATGTTGAATCTGTACCCCACCAATGTGATGATATTTGGAGATGGGACTTTTAGGAGGTAATTAAGCTTAAATGAGATCATAAGGGTGAGGAGGTTCTAATTAGATTGATTGGGGGACTTATAAGAAGAAGAGGAAGGCCAAGAGAGGACATAGCAAGAAGGTGGCCATCTACAAGCCAGGAAGAGAGCACTCCTCAGAAACCAAATCTGACAACACTTGCTGTTGGGCTTCCAAACTTCCAGAACTGTGAGAAATAAATACCTATAAATAATACTAATGGAATTTCTTTATGGCAGCCCAAGTAGACTAAGTGACTGATCAAAAGCCTCCTTGACACCCCAGATCTCAAAAATCTGCCCCTGTAAATCAGTTTCATTGCAACCTGCCCTTCTCTTGATCTCCTTTTTTATTTCTGTTTAGTTTGTGTGTTGTGTTTCTTCCTCCCATTGACAAACTTCTGCCCTGTGGCTTGAGAAAATGCTGCTCCAAGTTCCAAGTTTACTATATGTAGATTACCTTCTAGAGCAGAAGTTAATCTCCCCTTTGAACCCCCAATATTCTTATAAAAATTCCAGAGAAGGGCACTGATTGGTCCTGCTGGGTCATGTGCCTGGCATTATTGTGGAGTATGTCTAGGCACTGGGCTCACTCTATAACCAGAGTTAAGAGTCTTTTCTAGAAGAAGGAGCAGGTGAGAAAACCATACTGGGCAATCAGAAGCAATCACCATGACAGCCCAGCACTATGCTCAGGTTTTAACCCCCTCCACCACTTTTTGACTCTGTACTTTACTCATTTCTTTGAGAGTACTTCACTTTGAACGGTAGCTTAGTCTTTAAATATTTAGAAAATCATGACACTTAAACTCTCAGAATCCATTTACAATGTGACTAGTGTAAATATTTTTTTACTTGATTTCAAGTATGTTACAGTGGAATATCTGAAATCATATTGTACATTAGAATTCTGAAGCATTTTATAACTGCAAGAAAAACAGAAAATTAGAAGCTAACTTCTCCAGCTTTTATAAGCACCAAACCTTTTTCTGCACTCACTCGTATGACAAGAATTGGTTATACTCACTTTTCCATTTGTATTGAAAATGATAATTTTACCCGTGAAATATCTCAACACCTAGTAAATTCCTCTCTAGAGAAAATAGTCTATCAAATATGGAAATATTTCACCATCCTTAAGAAATTGTAATATGGCTAAAAATACAAATGAAGAAAATAAACAGTTTATAATAAAATAGATAAATTTAGATAGGTTGTAATGTTAACTGTTAATTTAACAGCTGCCAATATATGTTGCTTGTCATAAATTCTAGAATAGAGAGTGGTGTTTTGCTTTATGCTTCAGGATCCCTAGGAATCGTTCAAGTGTACAAAGAAAATAAATCCATAATTCCAAATCACTTATAAAAATCTAAATTTATCTAAAACTTATACTATAACTATACACAGGAACAATTTTATTTAATGAGAGTGAGTTGTTAACAATATGTAAAATTGCTTCCTTTATGCTTGGCATTGTTATAGGTACTTGGGATACCTCAGTGGATAAAGCAAAGTTGCTTGCACTCATAGAGCTGAAGTTCTAAAAGATTCTAATAACGATTTATAGTATAGGTGAAAATTTCAAAGATTCATCTCACAGTAAATGAGGGATCTGGGATTGTGTGCCTATCAGATTGTGAAATCAACTCATTTCACAGTGTAGCCTTCAACCACATAGGTACAGAAACCTGATGTTGCACATACCAAATGGTGCTATATCTATCTCTCACAGATGAAATCAAATTAAACTCAAAAACACCAGTGTCTGTAACAAGAACACTGATTTACTGGCTTACATTAAAGACTATAAAGGCTGCTGTATAGGGACTAAGCTCCTATATGCATTCTTTCTCTGGACAAAATCTAGAAAAGCCAAGCTATAATCAGAAGATTGCTTGTAGAGCATAAAATTACAACATGGGAATTGAAGAGATGTTTCAGATATTTGCAATATCAGATTTTTAAAAATCTGCTAATATTAGCCTTCTATGAAGTGCCTAGCTCCAATTTTTGTGCAAATTATTTTGAATTCTCTAATACACGTAGGGTGGGATAGGGAGGGTAGGAGGGAGGCGCAAGACGAGGGGATATGGGGATATATGTATACGTATAGCTGATTCACTTTGTTATACAGCAGAAACTAACACACCATTGTGAAGCAATTATACTCCAATAAAGATGTTAAAAAAAGAATAAAATATATACATAGATAAACACAAACATGCTTACTTCTGGTGACCAATTCTGTGAAGAGCTCTCCCTTTGTCTAGTTACGAACATGATTCCTCAGTCTCTCCACTGTCCTTCCTTCAGATCTACTCCCTGGGAAAAGAAAAGGACAAGGATGTAGAAAATATGCTTGTCTCTGCTTTAAATAGTTGCACGATCTTCATTACCTTGCAGTAGACCTGCCTTAGCAAATGTAACACAGGATTTCAATCTGGAACTCCCTCTTGTTTCTCTAAATCTCCAGTTAATATCTAATATCCTCTAACTTCTAACTGATTTGTTTTTTTAATGTTTTTTCCCAATCTGTGATACTTTCTGTATTTCTGGGCTTAGTCTCTGAAAGTGGATTTTGTACACTCTTAATAATAGTCCTCACTTTTTCTCCACCTACCACAGGTTTATTATTTTACCAAACTTTCACCGGTCTTTTACTGTCAACTGTACTTTCCAGTCTTTTCACTGTCAACTGTACTTTAAAATTGTCCTTCTTACGTGTTTCTGCTGCATCCTCTCTGGATGAATTTATTGTCTTTCCTAATCTCTCCAGTTATTGTGTCCTATGACTTTGTGAGGAGTTGAAGTAGGTCTGGTTTATATACAGAGCACAATAAATGCTCCCCACAGAAAACAATGGCATTTGTGCAAAGGGTGGTACCTTCAATAAAGTACAGCTGGAAAAAGCATTTGTGATACCGAATTACATATGGGTTATTCATATCCAGCAAAGTCAATGGTGCACTTGTCCTTAATGGATCACTCTGAAACTGGCTTCTAATTCACAGTACAACCCAGGCTTCTCAAATTAACATTTGGAGATCTGCTATACATCATTGCCCAAAGTCTTCATATCATGACCTGGAAGAAAAACCTGAACTGACCTTTGGTTATCGGTATGTCATGGACTTACCCAGGACATGCTGCTTTACTAGTGAAATCATTGTTGCTGCTAGAATATTTATTTTATTTTATTCATTCATTCATTCATTCAATTACTTGGTTACTTAGCTACTTACAGTAGACATAGAAGTGCATCAAGATCCCTCTTCAAGCAAGGACTCGTTGTCTAGCCGCAAGGACTTTGGAGAGCCTTCTAGCTTTAACTCCATCAGGTCCACCTCAGCTTTTGAACTGAAGACATGCTTTCTACAGGAAGGCCCCAGCCAATGACTGAGCAAGACTGTGACGTCAGGACATAGTCATTTCTGCTCAGAACTTTTCCAGTTCATTTCATGTTTTGCAGGCTCTTTGAGCTACACCATGGTTTGATGACTACCCCGTTCCAATCCTGCTCCTTCCACTTTCCTTTCTCAGGTGTGTCTTCCCAATATAACTGTTGTACATCTAACAACATTTTGTTATCTGACTCTTAGCGGACTCGATGCCAGAACTGGAGTTTTAGAACTGGATCACTTCCTGCCCAGCTGGAAATGATAACCATATGTCAGGAGGACTGTGGGGCATGGATAGTCCCAGCTCAAGCTGGTAGCTGGTTACTAAAATTTCACCACGTCACTGGTGCAAATACAGAGAAAATAATGCATACAAGGTCAGTTGAATCTGTTGATTGAAATTAAATTTCATTGATACCCTAACTGAAAGATGTTGAAAGTTTAAAAGCTTTTAACAAATAATTGAAAACTAAGTGTGAGAGCCAGAGGGCTTTATCTCCTGCAGGGGGAGAGAAGAGAAAATAAACTAAGGATTTAATAGAGTTTTTAAGTTTCAGTGACATTTTAATATTCAGCTGAGCAGGTCTGTTGTGCCAAGGTCATGACCCTGGTTGGGAGAACCTGGGACCCTGATGCATGGAATCTTGGTGAACCTCAGAGTCTGCATACGTGGCCAGTTCTCCCTTTTAAGAGCTTGCGATCTCCCTGTGAGGGAAGACACTGCAGAAACCTCTCCCAGCCAAAACAACAGGGGTTAACTTGAGGACCTAGCCTTACCTCCTCTCCTGTCTTCAAGCCACTAACAAGGGATAAGTAACAGCATATCTTAGGAATAGGCCACGTATCTTAAGGGAGAAAAAGGGCTATATGTCAAAAGAGCTATAATGGTTAGCTGCCAAGTATTGTTAGGAGCTGGGAGAGTACAAGTAGGACTCAATTTTGAGGGTGCTTGATCAAGACGGTCATATAAGACTGGATAAGAGTGCCTTTATTGCCTTGGGACCTCTTTTGAGATATAGGATTTAACACCACAGGAAGAACTCTAAAATTTACTGCTGAGATGGTACGAGAAAGTGATGGCTTTGCTGCACCAAGTTGAAATGCCAGAAATGCTTTGGCAGACAGTTGATAAATGAATTAAAAAGCTCAGGGCAGTGGGCATGAATGAGTATTCTGGGTGAAGCATGCTGATCTACCAAAAGATTCCATTTCTGGGAAGACCTGAAAGACACCACTGTGAAAGGGATCATATTTTATCCACATTCATATCATCCTTCTAAGTGCCCCCTCACAAAGGCAAGGGCACTCAAATTCTGGATAAGGGCTCCCCAGATGTGTATGGATAAGTGGACTCATGTGGCACACGGGGAGGACAGTGGCAGATTTGGAGATGTGCCACTCAGCTCTTCTTCAAGAAAGGACTCATTGACCAGTCGCAAGGACTGTGGTTGTGCCATCAGCCTCAGGTGCTAACTCCTTCAGGCCAGCCTCCACTTCTGAGCTAAGATCACACTCTTCTGGTGGTGGCCCCAGTCACTGACTGCAAAACACTGTGGTACAGAGGCCCAGTCATTTCCATCCAAAGCAGGACTTCTCTGAGGGCTATTCCCTCCTCCGTATTGAGCTGTCAGAATTCATCATTTCTGCATTAGGGCCTGATGGCTCCCCATTCCCAATCCTGCTTCTACCTCTTTCCTTTCACTAGTATAACTCGCCAACAAATCTGTTGTACTCCTAACTCTCCTAACTCAGCATCTCCTTCTCAGAGGACCCGATGCACATAGTTTTTTTGGGTTTTTTTACAAAGGAACCAAAATGTCAGAGAAGGAAAATCAAAATTTGGTGTCCTCCTGAGTTTAGGTTGGTTCCACAGCCAAAACCTAGAAAAAGTTTCTACTGAGATATCAAAAATAATTACATTTGGAATTTTTACTTAAAACTTTTAAAACTTTATGTATTCAGAGAAATTTCCACTTCTGGACTATGATGTAGTAACTAGTAGCAGACTAGCCCTTTTGCACTAAACAACTGAAACCTTGGACCAAATATACTAAAAGAAAAAACTTTTCAATATTGTACAGTAGGCAGAACAGGGATATTTAATAGAGGGGAAACAGATATATTATGCCCATAATCACCTGGGTTTCTGCTTGGGAGCACTTCTGGACCATGGAGCATTAAGTGTGTACTGGTTTGACTAGCATCTCCCCCAAAGACCTGTATGCAGAAAACTTTAAGACACTGATGAAAGAAATTAAAGACGATACAAGAAGATGGAGAGATATACTACGTTCTTGGATTGGAAGAATCAACATTGTGAAAATGACTCTACTACCCAAAGCAATCTACAGATTCAATGCAATACCTATCAGACTACCAATGGCATTATTCACAGAACTAGAACAAAAAATTCCACAATTTATACGGAAACACAAAAGACCCTGAATAGCCAAAACGATCTTGAGAAAGAAAAACGGAGCTGGAGGAATCCGGCTCCCAGACTTCAGAGTATACTACAAAGCTACAGTAATCAAGACAGTCTGGTACTGGCACAAAAACAGAAATATAGACCAATGGAACAAGATAGTAAGCCCAGAGATAAACCCACGCACATATGGTCATCTAAGCTATGACAAAGGAGGCAAGAACTTACAATGTAGAAAAGACAGCCTCTTCAGTAACTGATGCTGGGAAAACTGGGCAGCTACATGTAAAAGAATGAAATTAGAACACTGCCTAACACCATACACAAAAATAAACTAAAAATGGATTAAAAACCTAAATGTAAGGCCAGACACTATAAAACTCTTAGAGGAAAACATAGGCAGAATACTCTATGACATAAATCACAGCAAGATCCTTTTGGACCCACCTCCTAGAGAAATGGAAATAAAAACAAAAATAAACAAATGGGAGCTAATGAAACTTAAAAGCTTTTGCACAGCAAAGGAAACCATAAAAAATACAAAAAGACAACCTTCAGAATAGGAGACAATATTTGCAAATGAAGCAACTGACAAAGGATTAATCTCCAAAATATACAAGCAGCTCATGCAGCTCCATATCAAAAAAAACAGACAACCCAATCCAAAAATGGGCAGAAGACCTAAACAGACATTTCTTCGAAGAAGATATACAGATTGCCAACAAACACATGAAAAGATTCTCAACATCACTAAACTTTAGAGAAATACAAATCAAAAGTACAATGAGGTATCACCTCACTCTGGTCAGAACGGCCACCATCAAAAAAATCTATAAATGATAAATGCTGGAGAGTGTGGAGAAAAGGGAGCCCCTCTTGCACTGTTAGTGGGAATGTAAATTGATACAGCCACTATGGAGAACAGTATGGAGGTTCCTTAAAAATCTAAAAATAGAACTACCATATGACCCATCAATCCCACTACTGGGCATATACCTTGAGAAAACCATAATTCAAAAAGAGTCATGTACCACAGTGTTTATTGCAGCTCTATTTACAATAGCCAGGACATGGAAGCAACCTAAGTGTCCATCAACAGATGAATGGATACAGAAGACGTGGCACATATATACAATGGAATATTACTCAGCCATAAAAAGAAACAAAATTGAGTTATCTGTGGTGAGGTGGCTGGACCTAGAGACTGTCATACAGAGTGAAGTAAGTCAGAAAAAGGAAAACAAATACTGTATGCTAACACATATATATGGAATCCAAAAAAAAAAAAAGATTCTAAAGAGCCTAGGGGCAGGACATGAATAAAGACGCAGACGTAGAGAATGGACTTGAGGACACGGGGTTGGGGGGAAGGGTAAGCAGGGGTGAACTGCGAGAGTGGCATAGACGTATATACACTACCAAATGTAAAGTATATAGCCAGTGGGAAGCACCCACGTAGGACAGGGAGATCAGATCAGTGCTTTGTGATGACCTAGTTGGGTGGGATAGGGAGAGGGGAAGGAGACACAAGAGGAAGGAAATATGAGGATATTTGTTTATGTATAGCTGATTCACTTTATTATACAGCAGAAAGTAACACACCATAGTAAAGCAATTATGTTCCAATAAAGATATTAAAGAAAAAATCTCCAAAATATTACCCAGGAGAATAGGAATATGAGTACAGATTTTCCAAGAACACATATATTGGGAGTGAAGTTAAATTAGAGCTAAAAGTAATGCCATTTCCTTGCAGTTAGTTAACCTGATTTACCATCCATTGGATAGAAGGCACACGCTGTTTCCTTCCTGCTGGCTGTCCCTCTGCTTCTGTGCTTCTCACAATCGGATTACCTCGTGATTTCCTCAGATATATCCTTTGCTGTCTACTCCATCCTGTGGACTGTTGTTTAGTTGGTTTGTCTTTCCAATCAATTTTAGATGACATCTAGTGCTGTATTTCTAAAACTGCTTGCAGTAACACTTGACCTCAGTTCTGTCCTTTGAACAATGAGTGGTCAGTAAAGACTGATGTAGTTAAAGAAAAAAAGAAACTTTTAAAGTAATTTAAAAACAATCAGTGATTTTTTTTTAAAAGGCAGTGAGAATAATTTTACTGAGTCATTAACTATAGATAGATTGAGAATGAGTTTTTCAAATTTCCTCATTTTTCAAATGTCCTATAATATTCTAATTTTGCACTTATTTTTTATCAGTTTTTCCTTAGCAAGTTGAATTGTCTCTAATGTGCTAATATACAGTTTAGAATTTAATACTTAAATTTAATATTCCATCATACAAAGGAAGAAAAATGATAGAGCATCTTCTTTATGGGATATTTCTTTATTTTTTATACAATTTTTAAAGGTTATTTTCCATTTACAGTTATTATAAAACATTGGCTATATTCCCTGTGTTGTACAACACATCCTTGAGCCTGTCTTACACCAAGTAGTTTGTACCTCCCAGTCCCCAATTCCTCTGTTGCCCCACCACCACCACTGGTAACCACTAGTTTGTTCTCTGTATCTGTAACTCTGCTTCATTTTTGCTATATTCACTAGTTTGCTGTATTTTTTTTAGATTCCACATGTAAGTGATATCACAGAGTGTTTTTTTTTTCTCTGTCTGACTTATTTCACTTAGTGTAATGCCCTCCAAGTCCATCTATGTTGCTGCACATAGCAATGTTTCATCTTTTTATGACTGAGTAGTATTCCATTGTATGTATGTGTATACACACACACACCATCTTCTTTATCCATTCATCTGTTGTTGGACACTTAGGTTGTTTCTGTATCTTGGCAATTGTAAATAATTCTGCTATGAACATTGGGGGGCATATATCTTTTCAAATTCGTGTTTTTGTTTTTTTCAGATATATACCCAGGAGCGGAATTGATGGGTAATATGGTAGTTCTGTTTTTAGTTTTTTGAAAAACCTCCATACGTTTTCCCCAGTGGCTGCACCAATTTACATTTCCATCAACAGTGCACAAGGGTTCCCTTTTCTCCACATCCTTGCCAACATTTTTTTGTTGTTGATAGCCATTCTGACAAGTGTGAGGTAATACCTCATTATGGTTTTGATTTACATGTCTCTGATGACTGACTATGTTGAGCATCTTTTCATGTGTCTGCATATGAAATTTTTTCTTTGGAAAATGTCTGCTCAGTTCTTCTGCCCATTTTTAAATCAGGTTGTTTGTTTGTTTTGATGTTGAGTTGTATGAGTTGTTTGTATATGTTGGATATTAATCCCATATTAGTCATATCATTTGAAAATATTTTCTCCCATTTGGTAGGTTGTCTTTTCATTTTGTTGATGGTTTCCTTTGTTGTGCAAAACCTTTTTAAGTTTAAGTAAGTCCCATTTGTTGATTTTTGCTTTATTTTCTTTACCTTAGGAGGTGGATCCAAAAAATATCGCTGAGATTTATGTCAAACAGTGCTCTGCTTATGTTTTCCTCAAGGTGTTTTATAGTATCTAGTCTTTCATTTAGGACTTTAACCCATTTTGAGTTTATTTTTGTATATGGTGTCAGAGAATGCTCTAATTTCATTATTTTACATGTAGCTGTCCAGTTTCCTCAGCACCACATATTGAAGTGATTATCTTTTCTCCATGGAATATTCTTGCTTCCTTTGTCGTAGATTAATTGATCACAGTGCATGGTTTTATTTCTGGGCTGTATTCTGTTCTGTTGATCTATGTGTCTGTTTTTGTGCCAGCACCATACTGTTTTGATTACTGTAGCTTTGTAGTATAGTCTGAAGTCAGTGAATATGATTCCCCCAGCTCTATTCTTCTTTCTCAAGATTGTTTTGGCTATTTGGGGTCTTTTGTGTTTCCATAAAAAGTTTAAGATTTTTTTGTTGCAGTTCTGTGGAAAATGCCATTGGTATTTTGGTAGGGATTGCATTGAATCTGTAGATTGCCTTGGGTAGTGTGGTCATTTTAACAATATTGATTCTTCCAATCCAAGAACATGGTATTTCTTTCCATGTGTATGTGTCATCTTCAATTTCTTTCATCATTTTCATATAGTTTTCAGAGTACAGGTCTTTTTCTTCCCTATGTAGGTTTATTCCTATGTTTTTTATTCTTTTTGATACAGTGGTAAATGGGATTATTTCCTTAATTTCTCTTTCTGATAGTTCTTTTTTAGTGTATAGTTTAGAATTTAATAGTTAAAATTAACATTCAATCATACATAGGAAGAAAAATGATAGAGCAGTCTTTTGAGTGCTAGCTGGATAAATGGCAGTTTTATCATTTATTGGTTAAATTCTTTTAAAGAAAGAGAAACCTCAGTGACTTAGAAGGTAGAATTTCAGAAACTGATGAGAAAGTTTTGAAGACATCAGAAATGTATGAGATGAAGATTGAAAAAAGTTGATATAAAGGAAAGAAGGATGGGAGTAAAAAATTACATGATTTAGTCAAATTACATGATTTAGTCTTGATTCTCTTAAAAATTGGGAAGGAAAAAGGTTTATCGTAATTTTTGCATATATTTATCAATTTTACCTATCAGTTCTAGAATACTCCAATGTAATCTCATTTTATATCTTCAAACTATCCTTGTGTCACTGAGTCCTCCTTTTAATTTTCTTTTGTTCTCTATTCTTCCTAATAGTGCTCTCACATTTTGCCTTTTAACCACATATTTTACATTCTCATCTCCATTTATTCTAGTCACTATGGATTTTCCTCTAAGGCTTAATTTAGTTTCCCTCATCAGCACATGAAAAAGCAGTCCACTACATTACAAAGAATTACTGAAATATGTGGATATGTAAATCTTTCTTAACTTTCAGCTGTGGATATTCTGTTTTTCTCTTAGCTTGTATTGTTGAACATCATATAATACTCTGTAAGGTCTAAATTCTTTTGTCATTATGCATTTGTTTATTGATATGATTCCTTGGCTATATCATTCATAAGTGCAAATAATCAAGGGATAGACTCTTTCCCTGTTTTGTAGACAGTAACTCTCTGGTACTCACTAGGATTTTTAATTATGAGGATGGCACATACATATTCTAATTTAACTCTCTCAGTGATACTTACATTCCAACATCATTTAGGACCGTGTAATGACTGAAATGGGAATGGACAGTAAACAAGACATTTCCAAACTCACTGCTGAATAATTCATTTCAAAATTCATTGCTTTGGTAATATGCCATTTATTTAAAAGATGCGATAGAAACTAAAAAAAGTGGAATACATTTTTTTAAACAGGGTTTAGAGAGACCTTTGAAAATACTTTGAAATTCCATCTCTTCTTTGTTGTCCTAGAGCTGTTTGGCAGTGGGAGATTTAATATAGATTTCAAAACTGTTTATAAAAATTCTGAGGCCTACTCATGAAAAAATGCATAAAGATAAAAGTAATTATCTCCTAGTGAGCATTGAAAATGAAAGTGAGGAACTGTTTTGTAATTTAACAGTTGAACTTTCAGGAAATTGAGATTATTCACATATCATTTATGATTAATTTCTTATTTTAAGTAGATGGTTGTATGACTACTTCATTTAAAACTTTAAAGCACACAAAAACCTTGAGTTTAGCTGTCCAAAGAGACTTATCAATTTCCTGAGCATATAGTTTTTAGAATTATCACATTTAAATTTTTGCAAGCTTTTATGTATTTTAATGCACAGTATGAACATTGACTTAGTTATTATATCAGTATTTAATTCTTCCAAATATGTTGATACTGGAAGCAAATTTAATAATAATATGAGTATGATATTTTTCCTCTTCCATGTTTTTCTGTTTCATTTCACCGAATCAGCCACTTTTGCTAACAATTACCAAGTTATCTCTCTCCTCCATGTTCTCCCCCTCAGTCACTCTTTTCCTTCTCCCTTCTTTTTTACTATTTCTTCCCAGCCTCTACTGGCACTTAGATTCCCTGCTCATTTAAGAATGATACAGAATTTTTAGATCGGCAGTCACATTCTGCTGGTTAATTATCACACTGTTTTCGTTTGTTTGTCTTCACGTCTTCTATTATCAGTGAAAGGTGAAAGTTCTCCTGGAAGTTCAACCCTTGAACTCTTAACATGGGACCTCAAGCACATTGAGAGTTAGGGGGAAAAAAAAAAAAAAAAACTCTTGCAATCCTAGGCATTTAATACAGTAGTTCCACATCAAAAATACCTACAGGGCCAGTTGTTAACCTTTGCCATCACGTCACTGAGTGGGCTCACATTACCCTCCAGCTGTAGCTGTATATCTTCCAAATGTTGCCTCACATGTGCCCTAAATCCATTGATCCATCCTTGAGATCCATCATTCATCTACTCTCTCTACCCCACAGACTGTTCAAAATGGGACAGGGAAGGAATAGGGACAAAGTGGGTTTCTCCTCAATGCCAGCAGAAATTGAACTTCAGTTAAACTAGATATAGGTTTTAGTTTAGTCTATTTCCCATTGGACTACAAACTCCTGTAAGAGAGCAAACTAGGAAACCTGATATATCACAATGAATAGCAGAGCTCTGTGCCCCTGTTATTCTTTTAAAATGGTTTTGGATATTACTGACAAAAAATTAAATCAACAAGTACATATAAAGAAGTCTTTAGAAAAGTAAATCCAAGTTTTCCATCTGGAGATGAAAGTTTTGGTTGTTATACACACTTCCAAAGAATAATTCAAACATATAGTTAATTTTTAGGAAATGCTTTCACCTGTATATAAGTTATATCAATCAATAGATTGTTTTCATCCAACAAAGGAGAAAGAGCAGAATGATTCACATAAAAGATGAGAGAGAAAAGAAAACAAATACAGATGATTTGGTAAAAGTAATTTTTTTTTTAGATTGGCTAGTAGCAGCTAGCAGCAAAGAGGACGTTCAGAGTGTTCCGCCCTTGGACGGCTTGATGAGTCTTGAAAGAAAACCATTTTAATTGTTTACGGGTTCTCCTGACAATCTTTGGGACGTATCTAACAGGCTGTCTCTGTAAAATATCTGAGTCCTTTCTTAACCCCTCCTTCTCAGGACTACAAGTGCTTCTCTTATCAGAATTTCCCAAACTGGAGCTGAGAATCACATGACACGACTATACTTGTTAATGAACACTGTACCATCTTTAGAAATGACATAACTCCCATTTACTTATTTTTGAACTGTATTTTATAAAATCAGGATGAGAGTTCCATGTCCATCAGTATACAGTTATGGTGTCACTCTGAAGGAATAGGTATTCCAAACTCCTGATTTCAAAACCAAACTTCCAAATGAAACACTCCCTGCTAACAATAATCTTCTCCTTTCTCAGTCTTTTCCATGCAGTTTATTTTATTTTTTTTAATTGTCTGAGTAAAGAAAATTAAGAATTGTTAAATTTCTGAGCCTAATGGCATGCTTACTGAACAGCCAGGAGGTCAGGGTGGCTGGGCCTTACCTTAGCAGAAGAGCAGGAGACAAAGCATCAGATGAAGTCCCATGGCCTGTAGAGGCCCTGCTCTTGGAGGGTTTGTAGACCATTGCAAAAACTCTTGCTTTTACTTGGGTGGATTTGATGTGGTTTACATTTTAACAGGATCCCTCTAATGGGTATTGAGAATAGAATGCAGGCTTGAAAGGACAGAGTAGATGGAATCTATTAATGTGATTCATTGTAATAACCCAGGCAGGAGTTGATTATAGTACTAAAGCGTAGCTACAGAGGTGATGAGAAGAGTTTGGATGCTGGATAAAGGATCTGTTGATGAAAGGATGTGGGGTGTGAGAGAAAGAGGGAAATTAAGATGGACTCTAATCTTGTCATTTTATGTGCCTTGAACACGCTATTGAAGCAGCTTTAATAGGATTGTGTGTTTGAACCTGTTATAAAAATAGCCTAAATATTAGATCAGCTGCATTCATTCAGATTACTTCAGCCGTCTAGATATGGGATATCTAGTCATCTAGATGTGTTCTAAACAATGGAAAGGATGCTCAGTCCCACTCACATTTAAATAAATGCAGTTAAAACAACAAAGAGATGTTTTTATCCTATTACTTTGGCAAAAGCACATTTTGATAGTACACAGATAAGGGTGTGGGAAGGCAGGAATTTTCATACACCGTACGAATGTGGGAGAGCAGCTTGGTAGGACCATAGAGGGGTGATATGGCAATAGCCATAAAAATTAGAAATTCATATCTAACTTTTAACTAGAAAATTTAGTGTTCAAAATTTAGGCCACAGATAGATTTTCAGATATGTTTCATGCAAATATATTAGGGCTTTTTTTTTTTATAACAAAACACTGAAAGTGACTTAACTTCCCATAGGTCATTGGTTGAATAAAGCATTCATCCATTTAATAAATTACTATGCAATAACTTTTAAAAGGTATACAGTTTATCTCTAAGATATATTCTTAAGTAAAAAGTAAAAGGTAGAGAAATGTTTATACTGTACTTTTTAGTGTAAAAAGGTCTATATACGTATTAATATACAATTACTATGTATGTATGCTTTTATACGCATTGAAAATTTTTTAAAGAATACACAGATGTTTAACAGGCATAGCCATTGTGAGGAGAATTTATTACCTCAGGAGAGATCCTTATGTTTGAACTTTTTTGCAGTGGTGGATTTTTTTTCAGGTGCATGTATTATACATTTAGTGAATTTAGTTAAAAATACAAACATGTGACCATCACATAGAGGTGGTATGATGTAACATAGAGCACAATAATCTATAAATGTCCTTCTGTTAACTTTTGAATTGTTTTAATTATAATTTATTCTGAAATACCTGCAATGTCTAAGGTATGTGGTCAAAATTACCTGAGTAATTATTTTTATTAAATATATCAAGTTCTATTTTGTGCTCAAAATGAGCATTGAGTTCTTCTTGTGTAGCTAATAGAGACTGGAGCATTGGAACACCAATCACTTCTTACTTATTAAACTTGTTTGCTTTTCCAACTTGATTTGATCTCCTTCAAGCATTGCATTGCATTGGCCACCACCTACTGGTAGTTACTGTGTTCTATCTTGACTTCAAGATGACCACTCTCTCTTGATTTTTTTTTTCCCCTCCCAACTCCTTTTCTTAAGTTCTTTAACTGACAGCTGCTTCTCCTATGTGTCCCCCTTAAGGATCAGTTCTCCCCAGGGTTCTGTCAGTCCAAGTCAGGTATTCTTAACTTGAAGTTCACAGACCTAAAAGCCATTCTTATAATTCACGGGGACCTATGGATTTGGATAAGATTTAAAAGCATTACAAGGCTTCCCTGGTGGCGCAGTGTTTAAGAATCCACTTGCCAGTGCAGGGGACACGGGTTCGAGCCCTAGTCCAGGAAGATCCCACATGCTGCAGGGCAACTAAGCCCATGCACCACAACTACTGAGCCTGCGCTCTAGAGCCCGCAAGCCACAACTACTGAAGCCCATGAGCCTAGAGCCCGTGCTCCGCAACAAGAGAAGCCACCGCAATGAGAAGCCCAGGCTCAGCAACGAAGACCCAATGCAGCCAAAAATAATAAATAAATAAATTTATAAAAAAAGAAAAAGCATTACAACTGTATTCATTAACCTTTAGTTTAAAATTTGAAGGTAGGCAAAAACCACAGTAGTGGTAACAGTACCTGTATCTTTGTGACTAATAGAAATTGAATATTTTTATATCACATGACAGTTACTGTAGATACCCAATATATCATTTATACCCACCACTAGTTTGAAATTACAGTAGCTATTAGGTTTTCTACAGGAGTTTGTTACTGATTTGTTAGTAAAGAGGCAGATCTGTGATCATAACTCAAATGTGTTTTGTAAATATTTTGATAATTGTATTTGAATAAGTGGTTTTCTTTGTGACCCTATTTATTTAATTCTACACATTTCAATGATTTACTTAAGGCTTTCATAGACTTTACCAATCTGTCAAAGGAGTGAATAACACTGAAAAGGTAAAGAAAAGTTAAGTCTTTCTATGGGTGAGCACATCACTTCCAAGACTTCAGTTATCATCAAGATTCTAGTGATCCTTGAATCTGTATCTTTAATAAAGACTTCTTTCCTGAATTAGACCATCTAGAAGTCTCACGGAAATGTTAAATTCAACTTGTCCCAGTCTGAACTCACTGTCTGTCTACCACTCCTCCCTCTCCTCATCTCAGCCTTCAGATCTGAATGGTCCTGTATCCCCTTGATTTAGTCATATTGCCCACATTCATCTAGTTTCACAAACCAGATCATGTAGTCATTCCTTATTTGAATGGCTTAACAAAAATTAAAAAAAATATGATTCCATCTGGCAGTTTTTGTGCCAGGAGCTATTTGGGATTTGCATCTCAATTTCATTGTATCTTCACACAGTCCTACACAAAAAGAAGGTTATTGGCCCCTTGGTAGACTGAGAAACACTAGCTTAGAGAAACTAGGTATTATTCAATGAGAAAATCAAGATTCAAGTCCAGGTTTGTCTGATTCAAAACCCATGTTGTCTCGATCACATAGGAAGTCAGTAGATTACATTACGGCTCTTTTCATCCTAGTAGGAATGCAAGAAAGCAAGAGCCATGCTTCTCCCATTCACTCTTCAAACATTTATTGAGCCCCTGCCGTGCTTTAGAGGGTCTCACCTCTCTGTTAGGAGAAAAGATAAAGTTGAATGAGGCATGATACCCACTCTTAAGTACCTTATAGTTTAATCTTTTTGCAATTTAAACCTCTTCAGGCAGAGTGAATTACAAAAATTGGAAAAAGATTGTTTTAGCAATTGGATAGGGTAATGATAATAATACCAATTTTTTAATGCCAACTGAAATAATGAAAAAAAAGTATAGCTTCAAAGCAGCAGTTACAGGATTTCTTCTGCTGTCTTGAATTTGTTACTCAATCATGTTCTTATTTGTGAACATATTTCAAAGTTTCCAGCACTGTCTCAGGTAATAAATTTGCATACAAATATATAGACTACCATGACAGAGACCATATGTTATTGTCAGTGATAAAATCTGAGTTTCTACATTATTCTTACTGTGATTAAAACAAACAAAACTACCACACATTAGTAGGTCCTTGAGAATTCCCACTATGACAGTTATGCCTATATTTAAATATTTGAATAATGTTTTCAAAATGAATTTATTATTTTCTAAAAATAATGCATGTTTGCTATTTTTAAAAATGCATCAAATCCAAATGAAAAAAGTAAAAGATTATCTGGTATTTATATGCAAGTAAATACTGTTAAAAATTAGATTAACACAATTCCATGCATTTCTCTCATATGTGCCAAGAGAAGAACACATGGATAGATAGCTAGCAATACATAGATGGAAAATGTTTAATAAAAATTGGGTTATACATGCCATTTTAATACAAAGTATAAATAAGTAAAAAATTTATTTTTCCTCTCAAAGAAGTTTAATTTCTTAGTGTTTTTCAAACAAAAGGAGAAAACCTAGTTCAGTCCAAGAATGTGTTTAGTTTCCCAGTTGAGTGAAGAAAATCTGTTATAATTGCTTCTTTGACGGCATCAAATATTGTTTACAAGCCATCCAGTAACACTAATTAAAGAAGAAATAATTAGCTCAGTAATTGGGAGGAAGGAAAATCTTGTCCTTGGAAAAAACCCTAAGAGCTGATCCATTTCAATAGCTATCCTCATGCTCTCCACAGAATCACTTTTGCCATGAGCCTGACCTTGTTGGTGGGTCATTCTGATTCTGTCTACTACTGTGTTTACCCTTGGACAACAGGGGCATCATCATCATTCCTGCATCTATTTTCTCTTTGTGAAGCCAGACGCTACCATTTGACAAGCATTTATCGCCTCCCTTAACTTCCTCCTCCATTTACAGCCATAATTACCTTTTGGTTAAGAGTGTCTATCTTTCCAGAGACTGATAATTCACACATGAAGGAATTACTGCATCTTTGTACCCATGTAAGTTGCTTTCACAAACTGTATGTCCACACTGTACCAAAAAGAAGAAGTCGTTGCTGAGCATACTTAGTTTTACAAATATTTAAGGTGCTTTGTAAAGCCCTTTGTCTCATCAGAGTGTACTAGTCTCACAAAAGTCTTCAGAAAGAAATAAGGTATATTGCTCCCTTTTAAAAGATGGAGAAATTTAAAGGGTAGTAATTTCATAATTTACTGGAATTCATAGAATATATTATAACACAAGCAGAATCAGGAACCAAATGTCCTTGTTTCTAAAGCAGGACGTTCTCCAGTACATCCAAGACTAATCCTTGGATCGCTATTACTAGTGAGGATGCAAGTAGTAGGAAATTCATAGGAAAGTACAGGGAGAATACTGCTTATTGCATTTCAGTATATATGAACTATTCATGCTATCACAACTTTATTAAGACTCCAACAGATTAGCGTTAATTTGATTCAGGAAAGGCATTTCACTTGATTTCTTTTGTTTTTGTTTTGCGGTACGCGGGCCTCTCACTGTTGTGGCCTCTCCCACTGTGGAGCACAGGTTCCGGACGCGCAGGCTCAGCGGCCATGGCTCACGGGCCCAGCCGTTCCGTGGCATGTGGGAATCTTCCCGGACCGGGGCACGAACCCGTGTCCCCTGCATCGGCAGGCGGACTCTCAACCACTGCACCATCAGGGAAGCCCTACTTGATTTCTTTTAATGCACTGCAGTCATCTCCTTTGAGAAAGCTCCTTAACTGAACCAAAAATAGAAGAATCAGTTATTCCATGCCATATAGAACATTTGTAACTAGGTGCAAAAATTTTTTCACAGTTGATTCTTAATGGAACCAAATATTATTATGCCTGCTAGGAAAAGAATTTTGGGATAGGTAAAATTAAGTATATTAAGTTTGATTGATGACTTTTTAATACAAGGTTATATTTTTCTTCCTGAGATAAGACACTTAATTTCAGAACCTTATAATTTGGTCAAACACTGAACATTTTAAGTGTCCATAACCTGGCAAATCAGAGATCCTTAGTCCTAACGCAGAATGATGAATGATTTGTCTTTCCGAAATATAAAAGTAGGCTTAGAAAAATTGTTAATGTAGGGAAATCATTTTAATGGAACCCCGGTCTTTCTTTTCCTGGTTCCTTTGCCCAGCTCTCCACACAGTCCAGGACTTGTATATTTGTAGTCTGGCTGTCCTTCAAAATCCATTCAGGCCCAGTCATTATCCTCAACTATGATGATGACTTATCTGAAAGTAGGGTCTATTGATTGAAGGACTTCATTTTCTTCTTGAGCTGTGTTCATTGTGATTGCTCTGTTGAACCTATATATGAGGTGAGAGCTGTTCCTCAGGGCTGCCTAACCTTTGACACCTCCATACCTGCTTGAAACAGACTGCCAGCTGAAATCTAGACTTGGGTTTCATGGCTTAATAGGCTCCAAAGGATTATCTTTGCACCATGGTTTTGTTTTAAGTTTATAATCCTTACAAGACTATAGACCATTCGCTATAGCAGCTGTGGGACAAATCACCAAGTTTTATATATTGAATCCTAGAATGTCAAAGTGTGTGACCTTGGCAATAATTGTTTTCCTTTTTTAAAAAAAAAATAATGGAATGAGGATGCTTCAGTAGATCTAGCCCTGAATTATCTGGGAAGTTTTTTTTCACTATACAGAAGGTCGGATCTCACCTCCAGAGTTTCTGACTTAACTTGTCTAGGTTGGGCCTCAGTCACTGGTAAATGTTAAAGGATCCTTAGGTGACTGTCATTTCCAGCCAAGGTTAACGCCCACTGATATAGTCTCAGTGATGATAGATACTCATCAGCTGAGTAGGAGACAAGACGTCAAGAAATGGTCTAAGCTAGGACCTACTTGCTTTCTCTTTCAAACAAGATCCCAGAAAAGTACACACAAGATATCAATCTCATAACCGTACAAATATTAGAAAAATAACTGGCACAAGTTATTTGACTTGGAATTACTTCTCTTTTGTTATGTTTAAGCTCCAAATACAATAGGTGTTCACTTTATTTATATAACTGGGATTTGGCTGGTTTTTCTGTAGATAAGTAGTAGGTTGGGTTTAGTGGCTTTGGTCTCTTAGTATTCCACTATGCCAAGAATAGGAATAGGAATATAAATATAATGATTTCAACTATCCTTGTCCTCATTTGCTTTAAGGATAGTGTTGCTACCAAGTATTGTGAGCGTGAGTACTTTGGGCACGAGAAACTTAGTTTGGTTTTATATGTGTGTGTGTGTGTGTGTGTGTGTGTGTGTGTGTGTGTGTGTGTATATATTACATAAGAACAAAAAGGATGACTTCCACATAGGTTATTTTTTTAAAAGGACCTATACTTATGTTGGAATTCTAGAGAATGAGCTCACAACTGAGCAAACAAATCTGAGGTTTTGAGATTTAAAGAATATTAGAAACTGGAAGAATGGAAAAAGACACCAAAGAAAGGCTAGGAAAGCAATTGCAAAGCCAGTGTGTGGTAAAATATCTCAGTTCCCATTTGGGATGTGCATGTGTGTGGGCTGGAAAGGGGGAGGAGGCCGTGGATAAAAAAAGCTTTCCCAGAAAAGGAAAATATTTTGTTAAAAAGGTAATATATTTTTTGAAAGGATTGGGTGAAATGTAATAATTTAGAGGGCAACATATGAGTTGTATTAGCCCTATTTAATACAGTGAGGTTGTAAAATGTATGATTTTGTTTGGTTAAATACAATGATCAAGTAACTATCATTCATGTATCCTTAGAACAAAGTGTTGCAATCTTTTCAAACTGAGATTATTTTTAGAGAATCCACTAATGCTAAATCTCTCCTCCCTCCATCTCCGTTCCCTAATTGCATGATACTTCATGCCAAGGAGACACGAAGTTTCCTTTCGGTACTCGAAAGGAGTAATACCTACATAAAGATGCGTTTTAAAAAAAAAACGCTCATGATCATTTACGATATCTGTCCTATCTTGAAATATAATTTGGGGGAAATTTGACCAGTAGTTTTTATGCATGAACTAGAAAGCTTCATATATATTACATAAATATGTATATATATTTCTGCGTGATTCTTTCTCGGTGCCCTGCCCCACCCACCAGGAACAAGAGTATGTTCGCTGATGAAGGGTATGGTTTATACCAGATTTGGTACTGCTGTCAGCTAGCATCTGGGGGGGAGGGTGTGAAAACTAGAGGAAAGCTGTGAAGTGGCTGCTATTATTCAGTAATGATGACATCACACAAGTCATGACTTGTAAATCAATAGGAGATGAAAGTCAAGTAAATCCTAGGAGATGTAAGTCAAGTAAATCCTAGGAGATGCCACTGCTGAGTATGCACTTGAGTGTCTCGGGGTGAAGAGCCTTGTAGGGGACTGTCTTTGCCCACCTCCATGTTATTTAAATCTCCAATGATGGCTAAGCAAGCTTTTCAAGAGGTTTTAGAATAAGACTGAAATTAAATAAATACATAATGTGAAAAAGCATAGTTTGTTATTGAAAACCTTAAGTGAATATAGATATGTATGTGAATGTATACATGTTTACACATCCATTTTCTGTTACTATAATTTAGGCATGATTGGTCCTAATTAGAGACTTGACTTGGTTTAAATCATATTTCTTATAACACAAAGTACTTTACTGAAAAGAAGAAATTGTCCTTGATTCACCTTCTGTTTATCATGGAAATAAATGCTAGCTCGGGGCTTCATGGATTAATCATAGGGATGATACTCAGAAATCCTTTCCCTACAATGTAAAATCAGATACTGTGCAAAAGGGAAGAGAGATGATTAGCTGTTTTTCTCCTAGTGTAGACAGTCCCATAGTCTAATCAATGCCTAAAAGGGAAAATTATTTTTTTCTAGAGGACAGCTGTGGATGGGCATCTGGCTTAGAATTAGAAGACCAGGTGGTGTTTCTGTCACAGCTATGTGATATCTTAGGTCCATGATTTATCTTCTCTGACTCTCTAAACTCTCACTGATAAAGTGAAAGTGGTAATTTTACCTCATAGAGAAATTTTAAGGATTAAATTTATATCCTTTTTCAACTGTAATGAACTATGCAAATAATTGTTTTCTACTATGGTTATTAGAATTTATTAAGGGCGTATGAGGTATCAAATATGTAGCACTTCACATAATTTTGTGCATCAGGAATTTGGAAAGTCTCAGCCGGGAAGTGTGTCTCTGACCCTCTTGGTATCAGATGGAGCAGCTGGAACCAGAGGATCCATTTCCAGTGTGGCTTCTTCACTCACAGGTGTGGTGTCTAGGTGCCCCTTGGCTTCCCTCTCTCTACCTGGCATTACATCTGTTAGGGCCTCTCCATGTGGCTCTGACATCTCACAACATGGTGATCTCAGGGTAGTCACTCTTTTTATGTAGTGGCTGGCTTCCAAGAGAGAGCAGCTGGGCTTCCCTGGTGGCGCAGTGGTTGAGAGTCCGCCTGCCGATGCAGGGGACACGGGTTCGTGCCCCGGTCCGGGAAGATCCCACATGCTGCGGAGCGGCTGGGCCCGTGAGCCATGGCCGCTGAGCCTGCGCGTCCGGAGCCTGTGCTCCGCAACGGGAGAGGCCACAACAGTGAGAGGCCCGCGTACCACAAAAAAAAAAAAAAAAAAAAAAAAAAGAGAGAGCAGCTGTCAACACCAGTTCAAGGCTGCACACAGAACTGGCACAGCATCCTCTCCACTGTATGCTCCTGGTCAAAGCCATCTTCAGGACTGCACAGGTGCAGTGGGGAGAAGGAACAGATGCTGTCTTTTGATAGGGTGGTGGCCAGGCCAGCTGGGCTTTGAATCAGATATGACCCATTATCTTCTACTGCTTACATTCGTTTTTTCTGATATGCATTTAATAAAAGAACACTTATAGCTTCTTACATAATACACAAAACGTGCGTGCACACAAAACAGTATACGCAGAGGCAGCTGTTGCCTGCTATTTTATCTTCCGGCAACATCCAGTCCCTTCACATTTGCACGTGCCTTTGTTACCATGACAGTTGATAGTTGTATGTTGTTGAAAGTGTGTGGAATGTCAAGGTCGAATATCTGTACTTTATTTTGGCTAGGCTAGTCTAAGTCTAAGGAATAGTAGAAGTTTGATGCTTAAGACAGCTTGGTGATGGAAATATTTTAAGATGTGGGTACTATGGAGGCAGCTACGTCCTCTGCATGACTAGTCATCCTTTTCATAAATTTGTGGAAATACATTTGTGGTGTATATGGTATATCAACCTGGGTGATAGGGCCACTTTATTCCTTAGGGTAGGTGACTATCCAGAACACCAAATTCCTTCATTATGTCAGAAAGGAGAGGATTTATTTTTCTAAAACTGTCTTTTTAGTGTTCAAAGCCATAATAGCATGAGCTCTATAATGAGCTTAGTAACCATGACAAAATCTTATTGTGGCCCTCCTTCAGTAATCTCAAGTAGGCATTGAGGGACCATTTGCTGTGTGTGTGTGTGTGTTTGTCTGTGTGTGTTACTTCATCTTTTCCATTCATTCTGGGGAAATTTCAATACCAGTCTTCCTCTGCTATTCTTTGCCTTGCCTTCTTGATGTCCGTTTTCTTTTGCTTTCTCTTCTCATCTTCTGCTACCTCCCTTCCTGATAGGATCTGAAGGAAGATTCACATCATTGGAAAGTGGCAAGACCTTGAACCCTGTGACGGGGCCCTCTCTTGCCCTGTGTCTACATTCCCGTTCTCTTCTATGCTGTGAAATCTGATTTCACTACCTGTAAGTGTCTCACAGGAAACAGATGAATAAGAAGAATCATGCAGGCTGGATACAAATAAAACAGGGTCTTCAGGATTACCTATTTTCTCCCTGTTTGGTTCAGACATGAGTAAATGGAAATATTTTTCTACTAGAAAAAAATTCTCAGTGACAATTGACACTCAGACTAATTGTAGAAGAGACAGTGGGGAGTGGTGGAGAGTGTGGCAGATGGAAGGGCAAAAGCCCTTCAGGAGAGGCACAGGCATTACTCAGCTCCAGGTCACTAGAATCTTGTGAGAATGCAGAGCTATTATTACCAGATCCCATTTTTTGTGAATTCTCCCAATTTTTAAATGTTGATGACTATTTTAAAACAAAATAAAATTCTATATAAATCAATAAAATATATCTTTAGAGCAAATTTTGCCCATGGACCCCGGTCTATAAAGTTGACTTGACTCTTGACTGTTTTCTTCCTCTTGAGCTTTAGATTAATGTCCAGCCTCTCCTATGACATCTTCATCAAATATCTAAAATTCATCATACTTAACATGTCCAAATCAGAACTCTTACTATTTCCCCCTAAGTTTTCTTATCTCCGGAAATGGCACCATTATCAGTTTAGGAATCTACCTTCATCATCTTTCTACTCCTCCCCATAACCCAGTTTATCAACAAGTTATACCATTTCTAATCTCCAGAATTTAGCTAGAACACGTCTACTTCTCCCCATCTTCACCACCACTCTTAATATTTGCTCCATTTCACTTTCCTGGACCAATGCAATAGCCTTTAGGTTGGTCTCTCTGCTTCCATTCTTTTCCCTTTTCATCCATACTGTATCAGCACTGGAGAAATATTAGACGACCACAACAAAAACAAGAGCATTATTCTTCCACTGGAATCTTTCAATGACTTCCCATTCCCATCGTAATAAAAGCCGTAATCTTTTCCACGGCCTGCTTTTTATAATACCACTCTCTCGCTCACTATTTCTGAGCCACATTAGTCTTCCCTGTGTCATCGAAGAGGACAAGCTCTTGTCCATCTCAGGATCATAGTGGTTGCTTTTCTCCTGGATCTTTGAATAGTTGGCTTCCTCTCATATCATGTCTCAGCCCAAGTGTCTCCTCAAAGAGGAGTTTCCTGACCATCTTATCTAAAGTAGCCCCTTCTACTCAGTTTTTCTCTATCACATCATGATTTATTTTCTCCATTAATAAACTACTGTTAATTTGATTTTTATGAATTTTTTACTAGTTATAACTTCCCCCCCTTGAATGTAAACTCTGTTAAAGGAGAAATCTCATCTGTCTTGTTTGCTCAGAATTCCTGGAAATTCTCAAATCATAAACTATTCTATGTCTTCTTTCAAAAAATTGAAATATAAATTGATATATAATGTTGTATTAGTTTTAGGTGTACCATATATTAAAAAGAATTTTTTAATTTTTAAAAGTTTATTTCAAAATATAGTTGATTTACAGTGTTGTGTTAGTTCGTATGTTTTTTTTACAACACTTTTTTCTCACATTTTAAAAATAATGTGAGTACATAGTAAACAGTGATTCATTTTTCCGTGATAGGGTCTAGCCATAGGATCTAGCCTGGCATATGGTATTTGAGAATAAATATTTGAGGGAATAAATGGTTTGAGTACTTATACATATTTAGCATGAAGACATCACTACTTTACAAAAAACCTCTAATTCTTAACATGCCCTGTGTTAACCTGGACCTGCCAACATTAATCACTGCAGTCAGCACCAACTTTCCTCACTCTCTGTGGACCAGCCACATAATTCCCTCACTTGGCATCATCACAGCTATTGTTTCTTCTACTCAAAATGATCCTTCAACTCAGACTCCTTTCAGCTAGCCGACTTTTATTCTGTTCTTCCTTCAAATCTCACTGAATGTTGCTTACAGTGAAGATTCCCTTGCCTGCCTCACATCCCATCACCTGAGGCTTGCATTGGTTTTCCCCAAATATATACTTTCACGTACTTTTTATTTGTATCCCTTATCCCAATTATAATTAACCTACTTTCTTGTTATAATTTGTTTACCATCTATAAGGACCAAGTCTGTCTTGTTTACTGGAACATTACAGACTTCTAGAGCAGAGTCAAAACTGAATACATATTCATTCACAAACATTTGTCAATTTACAGTTGAAAATACAGAACTCACTTTTCTGCCATTTCTGTTCTCCCAGAGTACAGATTAATTACCATTAATAGAAATTAATTAACATGTCATCCTCAATTACTAATACAGGACCTTCATTTCCTAAAAAAGTCCTCCTCCATTACTTTTGGGAGATCTTAAGGGGTTTGCATGTGGGCTCATGAACCATTCCTGTCAGCCACCATAGTCTGCTGTTTCCTTTCCTCCTCTCTGACCCTCTCCTCTATTAATATTTGCCACTAGAGGACCCGTGTGAAGGGACTCTGCCACTGTCCCCCAAGCTCTCAGCAAGTTGAATTCCATTTGTTCCTTTAGGGCACCATTGGAATACCATCGAGGATCCTCATACCACCACCACCCCCTCCACATTTTGTGTCAGTAAGAAAACAACCATGGCAGCCAGGCAGATTCAGACCTGTGTTGAAATCTAATGGAAAATGCTTTGCAATTGAAGGGTAGGAAAAATAATTTTCCCTCTACCCTTCTCAGTTCTTGGCTGGAACCACCACCCACCCCTCCCTGCACCCCCTCCCGCCCCACAGTAATAAAAGACAGATTTGACAGGAGAAAAACAAACAGAAGTTTAATAACATATATACCTCCTGTATACATGGGAGATAACCAGGAAAGCTGAGTAACTCTTCAGAATGACGGAAGTCGGCACCTTAAATGCTTCCTCCAGCTAAAGACAAAGGAAAGATGTTGGGGGCAGGGAGGCAGGTTATGGGAAGTGACCAGGAGACACCCAGCCAGCAAGGCTATGAAGGGAATGGTGGTTAAGCAGGTTTTAAGTTCTTGCCTTCTCCACTGGTAAGAGCTGCTAGAGATTTAGAAAATGTCCCTTATAGATGTAAATTTCTCTTACAAAAGAGTCATTTCTACTCGTTTTTCAGAGGTTTTCTTCTGTCTGCTGTTTCTTAAAAATCATCAGCCTAAAATAGCCCTTAAGCCAAGGGAGGCATATTTTGAGGTGGCAAATTCTGCTCACCTTCCCAATTCCAGCATGATGAACCACCCCGTATTGATAAATACTGTGACAGTATACAAAGACAAAGTAATGAACGCAGTTTCAGGATCACAGAGCCTGTAATGGGCCTAGGTTTCAGATATATTTATAGCAAATCCATCAAAATGATCAGGGATCCCAGCCAAAGCCGCCTCCTTTCTCCCTTTCCCCATACCATCACTGATGATTGCAAGGAATTTCATAGGCTTATAAAAGTGAAAAACACTGATGTGAGACCAAAGACTAGGAATGGTGTGGAATCTGCTCTTTGGCAGGCAATGTTTTTCCAATATGTACAGTGACTAAACTTTTCCATAGAAAAAATTTTCCACTCAGATAAATCTGCCATGCTTTATGACCAAATGCAAAACAGGATGATAGACACTGAGCAGCCTAGAGACGGCCTGACCTGCCTTTTACAGCCTTGCGGGAGCCAATTTGATTTCTGAGCAGTGAAATGCGTCAGTGCCTGAGAAATACAGAAACACCAGGTGAGAATTCAGAAGAGGTCTGTTGTTAAAATGCAGGAGTTGGAACAAAATAGAAATCTTATTCTTAGAAAATTAGTAGAGATGGAACAACCTGGGAGAGCAAATGTTTAAATCAAAGGAGATAAAAATAATTAAGGGAAACAAAAATAGACTGAAGAGGTGGCCAGTTCTTAGGCTCTGCTTGTAAATAAAGATCAGAGGGAAAAGTGAATATGTCTAGAAATGAAAAGCATTACTGTGAGCAACTTACTTCAGCATGGATCTCACACGTATTACTTTTGAGATATTTAAATATATTGTGTGACTTTTGAATGTGTCCACACAGCAGTTGCAGCTGCATGCTTTGTAATGTCTTTGTTGACTTTTACCACCTGCGAAGTGATGGAAGCTAATACTTCAGTTCAGTGATGAGGGAGTATAAGAAAGCATTATTAACAGTAGGTACTGTTGTATTCAGATGTGCTTAGCCTCTCAGATTCTTGCTGTCATTAGATGAAAGCCCCACCAGGGGGAGTGAGGGAACAAATCTCCAAGCCCTGTCCAGGCACCTTTCCAACTGAAGGTACACTGGATTCCAGAGTGAACTGCTCAATATTCCCTCCACCCTCCACCACTTCCCCACCACCCCCACCACCCCGGCGAATTATTTGCAGCCTGCATTTCCCTGTGGGCAGTTTCTTTCAGATTTACTTTCTCTAGTTTTTCAGCTGCTTTTTTTAGTTGTAAATCCATGCTGTGGTTGAGCACCAAGCAATATTCCAGCAAACTCCAGCAGGGAGATATTTTCCTACAGGAGCTCTAAAACCTTGCATAGTCACCAGAGCCTTCCCCAGTGCCTTGGCAAAGGTAGCATTCTGGTAACTGAGCCTGGGGACTGGGAGAGGCGACAAAAGTAGATGGGAAGGCGATAACACTGCTTAGGGAAGTTCTGGGAACGGCTTAATGACTCAGAATGAAGAACTGGGGAAGCAGGCAGGTCAGCACAATAGATGCAATTAGCAAATGCAATTATCATCACCATATAAATCCCTCCCTCTTGACTTTCTTCTTTGTATTGCCAAGGCAACCCAGGCAGCCTCCTCCTTTCCCACCCCCTCCATTGCAACAACCCCAGTCCCCTGCCCCTCTCACTTGCTGCCTCTGCCCTTGGAGTTGATTTTAAACAGGTTGCACCTGGATTAGCACGTGTCTGGGGTGGAGGAAGGGCAAAATGGGCGGGGAGAGCGAGGACCTAGGCTTTGCAGCTGAGATTTTTTGCTGTTGGTTCACACTCTTTCAGGAGTGCCAGTTTAGGAATATTTTATTCCTTTTTGGGATCCTCGCCGGGCATGAAAAACACCTTTCTTTTCATCCTAACATGGGAGTTTGCAGATGGAGAGAAGTGCACCCAGGTGCTTCACTATATGCTCCAGGTGCACCTTTTGCACATTTAAATCTGTCGTTAGAGCTAGTTTGTTGTAAGATGGGCAGTGTTTCGAGTTCATTTTCATGGTCACTGATAGCCAGAAATTGCGAAGAGCAAAGTCACAACTCAGGAAAAGAAATGGAAATGACTAAAAAAAAATGTGTATATATTTATATATGCATATAAACAATAGTAACATCTGAGTGAGAAGTGGTATTGAGGAAAAACGTAAGCACTTTAATTTTCTGACTTAAACAGTTTTGCCTTTTATTAAACAAATATGTAATACTTTTAAAAATACAAAACTAACCCCAAAATTAAAGTAAAATTCCCTTAAAAATAAAGACATTCTCCCAGCAATCCCACTACTGGGCATATACCCTGAGAAAACCATAATTCAAAAAGAGTCATGTACCAAAATGTTCACTGCAGCTCTATTTACAATAGCCAGGACACAGAAGCAACCTAAGTGTCTATCAACAGATGAATGGATAAAGAAGATGTGGCACATATATACAATGGAATATTACTCCGCCATAAAAAGAAACGAAATTGAGTTATTTGTAGTGAGGTGGATGGACCTAGAGTCTGTCATACAGAGTGAAGTAAGTCAGAAAGAGAAAAAGAAATACTGTATGCTAACACATATATATGGAATTTAAGGGGAAAAAAAAGGTCATGAAGAACCTAGGGGTAAGACAGGAATAAAGACACAGACCTACTAGAGAATGGACTTGAGGATATGGGGAGGGGGAAGGGTAAGCTGTGACAAAGTGAGAGAGTGGCATGGACATATATACACTACCAAACGTAAAATACCTAGTGGGAAGCAGACGCATAGCACAGGGAGATCAGCTCGGTGCTCTGTGACCACCTTGAGGGGTGGGATAGGGAGGGTGGGAGGGAGGGAGACGCAAGAGGGAAGAGATATGGGAACGTATGTATATGTATAACTGATTCACTTTGTTATAAAGCAGAAACTAACACACCGTTGTAAAGCAATTATACTCCAATAAAGATGTTAAAAATAAATAAATAAGTAAAAATAAAAATAATAAAGACATTCTGATCAGTTGGGGAAAAAGTAAGATGTAGAATCGAAGTGAAGCCAATAACTCCAATAATAGCAAAGCCTTCCCTGGATGGTTTCTGTGTGCCAGGCAGTATTCTAAGCCCTCATTTGATTCACAACCACCCTGGGATGTAAGTATTTTTATCTCATTTTTGTCAGATGAAAAATGAGGAACAGAGACAACTAGCCCAAGATTACTTAATGCTCTGAACTACCAAGTGATACTGCCTTTCATTTTCAAAATTATCTGCTGTGATTTGTTTATAACATTGTATTTGTCCATTATTCCTTTAGGAGAGAAAGAGCAAAGGAAAGGTAGGCAGCTTGATAACATTAAACATAATTAACCCTCAGGTCAACTTGACTTTGGTCTAGCAAATAATTGTATGGATTTTTGGAGTCAGCTATAGGTAGGTGCATACCTAGCCTTCACCACTTAGTAGCCTGGCAGGCTAGCTTCTCAGCCTTAGTATCCAGATGTGTACAATGGATTGAATAATAGTTACCCGCCTTCTAGACTACGCACTTTCCTTTAGGTTCTCATCCCACCCACCCTGTACCTGCCTACACCTGCCCCCATATTTTGGTTACTTTCTTCCCTCTTGATGGAGAAGAAAGGGCTGGATAAACTCATTCAGATAACATTTTAGTTGCACGGTGCCTTTCTGAGGGGTATTGACACTCTAAAATAGAACCCAACTAGAAACAAAAATGCTTACACCAAAGGCACCGTTGATTATGAAATATTGTGGGGACGAGATCCTTACAGCAACCACACCCTGATTTGCACCTCTCTTTGTCATTTGCATTTTCTACCTAAGGCTTAACTGTAGTTTTTCCACATTAGTCACAGATATAACACATTACAGAGACGTAGAAATGAGGGGAGAAAAGTGAGAGACTTTGTAGAACATTCCTCATACCTGCATGGCCTCCCCATAAGCGTGCTGAGTCTTGGCTCAAAAGGGTGATACGGCCCAAATAAGGTCTCTTTTTTCAACTGATTTTTCCCTTCAGAGGCTGTTTTATGGGAAAAAATAAAAGGCTGCCCATTTATGTTTTCCCAACTTTATTGAGATATACTTGACATAGTACTATTACACTGATATATCGCAAAATGATCACCACCATAGTGTTAGCTAACACCTGCATCACATCACCTAATTACTATTTCTTTTTTATGGTGAGAATATTTAAGGTCTACTCTCTTAGCAACTTTCAAGTATATAGTACAGTATTATTAACTATAACCACCGAGTTGTACCTTTTAGATCCCTAGAACCGATTCATCTTGTAACTGGATGTTTGCACTCTTTAACCAACATCTCCCCTTTCCCTCCACCCCCAGCCTCTGGTACCATTCTAGTCTCTATGAGTTCATCTGTTTCAGATTCCATATATAAGTGATATCGTACAGTATTTGTCTTTCTGTGTGTGACTTATTTCACTTAATGCCCTCAAGTTCCACCCATATTGTCACAAATGTCAGCATATCTTTTCTCATGGCTGAATAATATTGCACTATATATATAAAATCTCACATATTCTTTATTCATTCATCCATTGACAGACACTTAGCACTTAGGTGGTTTTCATATCTTGGCTATTGTAAATAATGCTGCAATGAACATAGGAGTACAGATATCTCTTCAAGATTCTGTTTTCATTTCCTTAGGATATATACCCAGAAGTGGGATTGCTGGATCATATGGTAGTCCTATTTTTAATTTTTGAGATACCTCTGTAGTTTTTTCCATAGTGACTGCACTAACTTACATTTCCACCTACAGTGCACAAGGGTTCCTTTTTTCCACATCCTTGCTAACAATTATTTCTTGTCTTTTAGATGATAGTGATTCTAACAGGTGTAAAGCAATATCTCACTGTGGATTTAATTTGCATTTTTCTGATGATTAGTGATATTGAGTACCTTTTCATATACCTGTTGGCCATTTGTATCTCTTCTTTAGAAAATGTCTGTTCAGTTCCTCTGCCCAGTTTTTAATCATTTTTTGTTTCTCTTTTTTGCTATTGAGTTGTGTGAGTTCTTTTTATATTTTGACTATTAACGCCTTATCTGGTATTTGATTTGCAAATACTTTCTCCCATTTCGTAGGTTGCTTTTGCCCTTAATTTTAGAGACCATCCTTGAATGGGATGTTAAATGGTTTAATCTCATAGAAAAACCTGCTGCCCTCGTGGCAGACTTTGGGTTGAGAGGTAAACAACTATTAGTTCAGAACAGACCCACATCAGTTCACTGGCTCAAATACCTGCTTCTAGCCACCAAGGATCTGAAACTTCCCTTGAGCTATATTCAGGCTACAACTTGATAAACACTGGGAAAAAAATACTACATAGTGTTTCTTGTGTAGATAGTGAATTTGGTTGTATGTCCCAGCAGTTCTGTTGAGGCCATAGGGTTTGGCAACTCCCTGAGAACGGTGGGATTTTGGAAGTGGAAAATATGAATTTGGAGGAGAGCCGTCCACTCCCAATAAACACACACACACACACACACACACACACACACACACACACGTCTCTATCTCTTTGACTTGAATTTTCAGGGAATATTAACATGGAACCTGGAGGTTACAGTAGGGACTTTGGTTTAGATTCGGAGACAGATGAGGAATCATAGAAAGATTTTCAGCCTTATACAAACCTCTTGACTTACCTTGTTTTAGAGAACAGACACAGGAAGGTAGGATAAGAAGCAGGGAGACCAGACAGAGGAGGACTGCTGCAATAAACAGATGAATGACGGCTGCAGTTTGGATCAAGGTCGGTGAATCTTGAAAGAGAATGGATTCTGGATAGACATATATAAGTAGCCTCAAAGGAGGCAGTGACAGGATGAATATAGTACTTGAAAGAAAGAGGAGCCAGAGATAACTGCAGAGTATGGGGTACTCTTTTCTTTGAGAAAACGGGGTTTCATTGCTTTCTTATCATTAGACAGCACTTAGTGGCACAGTGCTACCTGTAAATTGTCAAAATGGGTTAAATCGAGAGAAAAACTATTCCATAGTTTTTTAAGGACCATGCTTCTGTACCGATTGAGTCCCCTGCTGCTAAATGGGCTGGGGTTCTGCATTTCAATCCTGGCTCTGATAGTATCTCACTCTGTTACCTTGGGCAAGTCACGTCAGCTTTCTGGATCTCATTCCGTTTCATTTGCAAAAGTAAAATGGCTTTACCAGGTTATCTGAGGTCCATTTCAGTTCAACAACATTCTATTAATCTTTGTGCCTATTACCTGATGAGGCAAACAGCTCACTCTTCATATGTAATTGAGACTAATTGTAAAAATGTCACACAGAAGATTGTCAAATGACTTTCTGTCAAAATGAGTTTGGGAAGTATTTTATTTCAGAAATAAAAACAGAATTATTTTAAAGCATTACCAGTCCGTAAATTGTAGACATTTCTAAAGGTCAGAATATTGAGCCTCAGAAATAAGTGTTTACCAATAAGATAATTGTTTGAATAAATTGCAGTTTTTGCTTCCCCCCAAGAAAGACTTTCCTGTTGGTCTTTTTAGCTTAATTGTAAACCATCAAGAAGAAATGTTAATTAAAACCAGAGGCATTAGTTTTTTCCTCAGTGTTTAAGAGTTAAAAAAAAAATCACTCCAAATTCATTGATAGATTCCCCAGTTTGCATTCTTCATTAACTTAGCTCTATGATATTTATTTATTAGACATCAATCAAGGATTTACACTTTCTGAGCACAAAGGTTGTATTTTATGATCAAAGTCCGCCTTCAATGAGTAATTTCAAAATAGTAGAATTTTTATTTTTTCCTCCTGCCCAAGGATCTAATCTCATATTTGCCAAGGTACTATTTTTTTTAATAAATTATTCCATAGGTTGGCTGTTTAAAAGCTATTAATTCTTTCATTCACTCAATATATTATACTATGTGCCAGGTACTGTTTTATGGAGTAGGGATAGAACTGCAAACAAAGTCCCTAGGCCTCTGGAACTTTGCTATAGTCTAGTTCATGTTCACCTTCTACGTGTCAAATGAACAAACTTAGGAGAACCTAGGGTATGTTATTGTCTCTAGGTGTTTAGAATTATAACTCTTAAACAGATGTTGCTGCCTCATGTGTTTAAATCCATGTATTGACTACTATTTGTCATTCTTCCTTCTTTAACTTTCAGTACGCTTAACTCTGAGTACTCTTACCTACCACTGCTAGGTAAGCTGAAATTTTTAGTTAGTTTTTCATAGACAATGGATCTTTCAACTAGGCCAATGGACCTTGTGCATTTCAATAAATAAAGGTACCATGGTTAAGAGTAAAGAAATTGGACTGAGAATCAAAAGTTTAAGCTCTGGACCTGTCATGTACTGTGGACTCAAGCAGTTTACTTATTAACTTGTCTGAGCTGAGGCCTCATTTATAAAATGGGTACCTCTTGAAGTTTTCTTAAGGTTCTAGTGAAATGATATATCCTATTATTCTAAACTCTAAAAGGGCATTCTGTCATGCTAATGTCTAAAACACTGATTCTTAGTTTTAAAAGTAGCAACCAAATTTGTTGTAGACCTATAACATAATACATACACATTAAAGAGAATAAAAATGAATAGGTTTTAATAAACTTGAAAATTTTAATCATCACAGTATTTTGTTCATCAGGTATATCAGGTCAGAGAACTTTCCAAGACATATCAATTTATTTCCATTTTCTTTAACTTGGAATGGGCAAATCAGAACAGCACACTCAAAACAGAGCGTGACAGAAAAGACACATCCTCTGTTTATCTAAAAGAGGATGAACAAGGATAATTTGTTTTAAAATGAGAGTTTTATGCATTTCAAATAGTACACATGGCTTGTGGACACATTTTTCTCATTTCTAGGGTGATATTACCCTTCAGAGGTTTACTGGAAGTGACATAGATGTTCCACAGGCACGAGTGATTACTCATCAGGATGTATTAGGCTCAATGCGATCATAAAATAAGGTACTCATTGAGAGATTTTAGAGTCTCAATAGAGAATGGAAAATGAACGGCACTATCCCTGCAGATAAGTTAAAATGGTCTTTGAGCTTTCCACGGTAAATGTGAAGACTCCAATGGGCAGAACAAAAGAATGGCAATGCCCGGGGTGGAATGAAGCACAGGTTACATGCTAAGACCATATCAGTCATCTCAAGCAGGACAAGCCATCATTTTCAGCTGAACGTTAGCCTCATATTTTACTCTCTTTGTCTCCAAGAATGTCGTAGTTCTACTGTCTTACTAGGGAAAGTGTTTTATTTCAGAATATATACTTTAAATATTTGCAGGGAAGCATTTTATCTTTACCTATGTAACATTCCTCATAAATGGTACAAGACTTCAAGGAGATATCACAGACACTGGTGCCTGAAAGAAGAAAAAAAAATCTAAATGGATGGAGCACATTATTAAATAGTGTTTCTTATTATAAAAGAAGTTGGTACCTAGTCATGTGATTCACACGTGAAAATAATTTATTAAATGTTCATGTTTGCTTGATGAAGTAATAGACATAGCCTTTATGGATCAGGAAATAGGAATATGCAGCAGGAAACAGACTAGCATAGATCACCACTGAGGTGACGTTCAGTAACTGAATGAAGGAAAAACAAAACCAATACAAATATCCTACATGGTTGTTTTACATTATATCACCAGGTAAATAAATTAATCAAATGGTAACAGTCTCATGTAGAAACCAAATAAATGTATTTGGGGAAAGTTTCAGCTCATAAATTGGTATGTGATGTATGTCTCACACAAGCACCTCTGAAGCTGTTCCTTTCTTCCATGCACTAGCAGTTGAATGCTCAGTGGCTGCACTTGGCAAATTGCTTGTCTCAGGCAGCCTTCTACCAATTTTGAATAAGAAGAAGAGCAAAATTAGAACTCAACTGTTATGCTATTGACAAAATAATTAATAGGAACCCACCAAAAATGTGATTAAAGAACAAAGGCATGAGCAACCCAGTTCTGAAGATGTTCATCCTCACCACGCGTAAATCTAGTTTAATATTTCAAAGAATAAATACAGGAGAGCGAGGTGAAAATAGGTGTCAAACCGCAGCACAACAATCTACATGCAGAAAGGAGAAGGGGTAGTTATTTTAAGAATGTCTTATTATTGCATTTGATAATATAGACTCATTCAAACTTCTTTCCTCAATAAGTCTTAAATTAATATTTACTTTATTTCCTCAAAGGGCAAATAGAAGACATTTGAAGACAGATAATATGTCCTAAAACACAGGAGTAGATAAATTTGTAAATTTACTGTACTGGATGTTAAGGTCCACTCAATAGACCCCCCTTTAGAAACAATGCACTAGTTCCCTCCACAGCTGAGGGTGTTCCTGGCTCACAACCCTCCCCAAGAATTGCCTTCTGCCAAAGGGAGCTTTGTCTCCACAACAGGTGGAGGAGTAAAAGGGAACAAAAGCTGAGCACGCTTGCCTCAATTTGGGAAATCTCTTAAGGGGAACGCCAACTCCAGAGCCCCCCAGGGAACCAGGTCAGTCCTCTGTGGTCACCCTTTCACAGTCTGTCTGTTTCCTCTGACCAGTCCTGCTTGCTTACCTCTCTTTTGGTTGTTGTTCTGAAGAGCGCTGCTCAATACACCACATGCAAGCAAGTGTCAGTCTCAGAGTCTGCCTCCTAGGGCATTGACCTTGGCACTGGCCTCCTCCCTAATTAATTATAATTTGAAACTGCATACACTCTTAACAGGAAATTGGAAAATCTCTGCATTTTCTCATTACCTTACCATCATTTTATTAAATTACTTTGCTCGTTTGTCTCAAAACACACTGCTTCCCTTTTATTCATCTTTCACAATCTTGATCAATTTCTGATCACATCAAGAATGCAGGATGCTGACTTTTTCTTTTCTAGATGCATGATTTAATAAGGACAGAAAATTTTGAAAGGTCATTGAGTCCAGTTTTAGTTCTAGTTTTCAAAAGCCAATAGACTATGAACATTCTATTCAGTCCTCCAAATTAGCATTAGTTGTCCCTATTCAAGATGTCCCTGTCTGACAGTTCATTCAGATTTATATTCCCAGACATGGGCTACTACGAAAATTGAATTTAAAAGAAATAAACCAGGAGTTATATCAGGAGCACTGCCAATTCTATTAGGTACAATTTGTATTTTTAAAAACAACTTAAATATACCAATAAAATGATTACCCACTATCTACTAATGTTTACTATCTAGTATATATCACACTAGGTACTTTTTCCATATTGTCTCTAAACCTCACTACATACTATGGGATAAATATTATCAGTATTATACAAGGAAAGAGAAATAAGGTTCATGACTATTAAGTAAATAGGCCAAGATTGCATGTTTCATTAGTGGTAGTTTTGAAGCCCATTGGCCAAAGGCTACCAAGGATACATCTGTAGTAATACAATGCCAAGTTTATTTAGCTTGATGTAGCAAGGGAGGACACTCCACAGGCAAACCTTGGGAGTTTCTCAATCTGAGGAAATAATGACAAGCTTTTACGGGGTATTGGGGCTTGGTTTGAGTGGTTTTAAAATGAGCTGTATACACAATGTTCATTGCTTGCAGCACTATTTACAATATCCAGGACATGGAAGCAACCTAAGTGTCCATCAACAGATAAATGGATAATGAAGATGTGGCACTTATATACAATGGAATATTACTCAGCCATAAAAAGAAACGAAATTGAGTTATTTGTAGTGAGGTGGATGGACCTAGAGTCTGTCATACAGAGTGAAGTAAGTCAGAAAAACAAATAGCGTATGCTAGCACATCTATGGAATCTAAAAAAAAAAAAAAAAAGGTTCTGAAGAACCTAGGGGCAGGACAGGAATAAAGATGCAGACGTAGAGAATGGACTGGAGGACACGGGGAGGGGGAAGGGTAAGCTGGGACGAAGTGAGAGAGTGGCATGGACATATATACACTACCAAATGTAAAATAAATAGCTAGTGGGAAGCAGCCGCATAACACAGGGAGATCAGCTCCGTGCTTTGTGTCCACCTAGAGGGGTGGGATAGGGAGGGTGGGAGGGAGACGCAAGAGGGAGGAGATATGGGGATGTATGTATATGTATAGCTGATTCACTTTGTTATACAGCAGAAACTAACACACCATTGTAAAGCAATTATACTCCAATAAAGATGTTAAAAAAAAAAAGTAGCCTGAAGCCAACCTAAGAAAACATCTTTTCCTGGGTTCCATGCCAGACTTACTTAATCAGAATCTTTGGGAATGGGCTCTAGAACCAGCATTTTAAATATGTATATCAGATCATCCCAATGCACTCCAAAGTTTAAAAACCACTACTCTACAATATGACAGCAAGGAAACAGCCAAGAGGAAAACATTTTAAAGCTATAGACATATAATTGATATAAAAATATTGAAAATAGGTTTTTGATTTTTTCCTACATATTTTTTATTTCCTAGGAGTGTACAAAGGATTTTAGACTGTTTGTTTCCCCTTTCATTTGAGTCTTAAACATTTTGAAATTAAAAATTAAATGTTAAAGATGTTAAGCATATGAATGTCTATCAATTGAAAAGTTTTCCAAAGTTACCAAATAATAAATGATCTCTATAATAGTAAAGCGAAAAAAAAAAAAAAAAGTTGAGCTGTACAAAACAGAGTATCAGTTGAGACTGGTAGGTTGAGAGAAGCAGGAGGTATTTACTGATTGGTTGAAGGCTCTTAGTAGAGATATTTTAACCACGGGGAAATGTTTCCTGTAGTTTTCCTTGGTCCATAAGTCTGTCATTGTGATATATGAGCTAATACCCATTAGAGGGCCCATCAAGCAGTTTCTCAATTGACTTAAAACCCATGGCAGTGATCTGAAAGCAGCCAATGGACCTGAGCCCGTTTTACCTCTTCAACTCTATCATTCTACCTTCAACCTGGGCAGATACAAGAATGTAACTTTTACCTCTTCAGGATTGGATCTTATTTACCACAGTTAAATATTACTGACCAGCAGTTTATTTATTTATTTTTATTATTTATTTGTGTATTTGGCTGCTTTGGGTCTTAGTTGTGGCCCGCGGGATCTTTGTTAGAGCATGCGGGATCTTTTGTTGCGGCATGCAGGCTCTTCGTTGCAGTGCGTGGGCTCCAGAGCTCACGGGCTCAGGAGTTGCAGCACATGGGCTCTCTAGTTGTGGCGCATGGGCTCCAGAGCACGCAGGCTCAGTAGCTGCAGTGTGCAGGCTTAAGTTGCCCTGCGGCATGTGGGATCTTAGTTCCCTGACCAGGGACTGAACCCACGTCCCCTATATTGGAAGGCAGATTCTTAACCCCTGGACCACCAGGGAAGTCTCTGACCAGCAGTTTAAAAAAAAGTAAATTTTGGAGTAGACAGGAGAAAATACTATAGAACTGTGGAAGGACATGAAAACAAGGATAAGAAGTTGATTTTTAATATCATATATAATTAGGAATTATTGAAAGGTTTTAAGGTAGAAAACGATATCATGAAAGTATTAGTGGAATGAATTTGGGGAACTATGAAAAAGGTAGTGAAGATATCAAACCCATAAATGGGGATTAGGCAAAGATTTTACAATAGATTTTTTAAATGGTAGATATTACAGAGTTCTGATATTAATTTTACTTGAGCAATACAGTAGTTGAAAATGGTTCTAAGGTCTTGAATCTAACTGACTGAACAGTCAGTGTTAGCTCTTTTCTAAAGAGGAAAGTCCAGTTGATCTGCTTTAGAGCCCCTGATTTTGAAGGACATATACACTGACACATCTGCCCTTCTCAGTTTCTCCTAGACCTTGTAAAGCAGAACATGAGTGATTTTGCATGCTCATTGTAACATTACATAGTTTAGATTTACTGTGCAAGTGGTGAGACATTCATTTCCACAGTTCATCACTGTGGCCACTGCAAACAGACAGTGTGTCCCATTCTGGAGTTAAATCTGGTGACGTGGCTTGACAAAGATGATTTTCAAACATATAAGGTAATTATGCTAAAGTCAGCATGACTTACTAAGGAGATGTTATGGTTACCGATTGTCCTAATAAACTGCCCTACAGGTTAGTGGGTGAGAAAAACAACTACTTTAATATGTCTTCTGCTTTGGGGGTCAGGAATTCAGGTAGGGCTCATCTGGACAGTTCTTCTGCTCCCTGTGGAAATGATTTGGATCACTGGGTGGTATTCAGCTGTTGGCTAAGCTGAACTGGGGAGTCTGAGACTGTTTCACTTATATGCCTTACGTCTTGGTGGGGATTGCTGGGGGGCTGGGCTCAGCTGGGCTTCTCTTCCTTTCTTTTGTCATGCAATGTTAGGGCCTCACCATATACTATCTCTAGCAAGGTAGTTGGACTACTTATGTGGACGTTTGGGGCTCCCAGAGACCACGGTGGAAGCTGCCCACATTCTTAAAAGCTAAGCCCAGAACTGGAATAGTTTCACTGTGCCAAACTCTATTGGTCAGTTGTCGTCGGCCAGCCCATATTAAGGGGCAGGGTTGCGAGACCCCAATTCTTAATGGGAAGAGGGCCAAAGCATTTGTGGTCATATTTAGTTGGCCATGGCAGAGTGAGAAGTTGGGTGAGGCCTCCACCCACTGCTGCTTCCAACCTGGCAGGTCCTCTCCCTGCACAAGCAGAGTCCACCTGCTCATCACCTTCTGACGCATCAACCCTAAAGGAACCAGTGATGCTAGAAAGGCCATCCTTAATGAGTGGTACCCATCCTGAAGCCTTTAGTATTTTCGGTGAAAATATATCATTTGACCTTATCATGGAAAAATGTAGCTTGTAAACAATGTAGGGTGCTCATATTTACCAACTCTCAAAACAACTAAATTGACTTACAGTGTAGACAGTTGGAACTAGTGGAAATGTCTGGGACAGCAGTATGTATTTAAATAGTATGTGAACTCTGCTCTTAATTTTTGTAGATCAGATAACCAATACAGATTTCAATTTTATTTAGATAACTTTTACCAACCTCAATTTTAAAAAGAAATTGGATTCTTGAATGAGGTTTTTTTAAAACAGGCAACAACAATTTTGAATATTTTTACTTAAAGATATCTCTAAATCTAGAATCCTATATTGGGCAGTGTGCTCATTTAAACAAAATTGTATATATATATATTATATATATATATAATATATATAATATATATACGTGGTGACTAATTGAAATAACAGGTAAATACCACGTGTTCTTATTTTCAATCAATAATTCATTAACAAGGACATTAGTTTAAATGACAAACATCTTAAAAACAATAAATTTAGAGTTGCTGGTTTGTAAACATGTCACCAAGTTAAATTGTTCATTCTAACCTGTATAATTGAAAGTGAATCATAGTTAGAATACTGTTGTTATTTAAAGGCTGTCATTGCTTTCATTTTAAGAAACATGTGTTTTTATGAATTTATCTATATTCATTGAACATAAAAATACCACAGATTAAAATATGAAGTCCAACTGGAAAAAAATATTTTCCTATTTTCGTAATTATTAGAGATCTGCATGCATGTTTGTAGTACTGTATACTTCTTCCCTGTGTATGAGAAAATAATCTCTCTCCTGCATACATCCTCTAGTTACTCAATTTTCAGAAAATGATTATGAGAGAAACATTTTCAACAACTTTTTTCAAGTTAAGTGGTAAAAAGATAAGTTATATATATGTGGTCTTTAAAATAAATGTTATATACAGATTATCATTTATCCTTTGGCATAGATGTTATAAAGAAAAAAATAGAAGTTTCTGATAAACAGTCACAGAAATTCACCATTTTTACTACAATCTTTGGGTAGATGACACACATATTCAAAAATGTATTTGTTTATCTTACCAGTTAGATATGAAACAACTGTGTCTCTACCACTGTTTCTCAAACTAATTAAGTAGAATTAGTGTTAGTATTTAATGAGATTTATACATCCCCTTAATTCACTTGATGAACATTAATTGAGCTCCTACATTGAGCTGAGTGTTAATATGTGCCAGACAACACGGTGGGTACTTTATGTATATTATCTAATTTAATCCTTAAAGCAACTGTCGTAGGCGGAGTGTTGGCCTCCTAAATATCCACATCCTAATCCTCAGAACTTGTAAATGATACCTGGTAACAAAAAGAGACCTTATACATGTGATTTAACTAAGGATCTTGAGATGAGGAGACTAAGTTGGATCATCCAGGTGGGCTGTAGTCCGTCTTTTAAGGGGTCTTAAAAGACGGAAGCAGGAGATCAGAGAGGAGGCAGACACTACTTCGGAAACAAGAGGTTGCAGTGATGTGAGGCCAATGAATGCAGCTGACCTCTAGAAGCTAGAAAAGGCAAACAAATGAATACTCCCCTAGAGCCTCTAGAAGGAACAAGCCCTGTCAACACCATGACGTTAGCCCAGGGAAACTGATTTGAGACTTCCGGCATCCAAAGCTGTAAGAGAATAACTTTGCATGGTTTTAAGCCACTGAATTTGTGGTAGTTTCTTATAGCACTCCTAGGACATTAATACAGCAGCCCAGCTGGGGAACTCAGGTAAAGGTTAGGTAACTTGTCCAATATCACAACACCTCGGTAACAGGAAGTTAAGTGTTCTATTTCTGTGCTCTCAGATGGTGCTCCAGAGTTTATCATTGTAGGCAGAAATTGCTCCCTTGTTTTAGAGTGTCAAGTAGTTAGAAGTAATTCTTACAGTACTTAAAAAAAGATGGCACAGTAAGTGTGTGGTTTTGTTTTGCTGGGGTTTTTTGATGGGAAAATATTTATTCGTTGTAGGTTTTCACAAACTCAGCATCAAATACACTTCTTCCGTAGCAGAGACCACCTGCTCCAGCGGACCAGCAACCCTTCACGAATTAGACCTCCGATAGCACTCGTCAACCCAGAAGTGCTCTGCTTCCTTCTCTGCACAACGGACCTAACACTGTCAACAAGGTAATTCTAACAAGATTGTGCAGCAATGACAGTGCTTACTGGGGTATGAGATCATTCCAAAGTCTAGTGCTGTAGGCTTAGAATGATTGAGTATCAGTATTAGTGGGGTGAAATAGCTGAAAATTCTGTGACAATAATTATTTTTTTTAACATCTTTATTGGAGTGTAATTTCTTTACAATGGTGTGTTAGTTTCTGCTTTATAACAAAGTGAATCAGCTATACATATACATATATCCCCATATCTCCTCCCTCTTGCGTCTCCCTCCCACCCTCCCTATCCCACCCCTCTAGGTGGTCACAAAGCACCGAGCTGATCTCCCTTGCTATGTGGCTGCTTCCCACTAGCTATCGGTTTTACGTTTAGTAGTATATATAACGTGACAATAATTCTTTAGAGGAGGCCATCAAGCAGATGCACAGCACCCAGTCCTCTTTTCTGGAGGTAAGTGAGGGCAGTGATCGTAGTCCATGTGGCTTATTTTTGGTGTGTCATCCTCAAATCAGATCCCTTGTCTTAAATGGACTTGCCTCCCCTCTGACCCTTCCTTGTTGCTTTGATAAGATAGAAGGTGCCGTGCCATAGGCTTCTTCATATTCGCTTAACATGGTTCTGTTGACCTTCACGCTCACATCCCATTCAGCCTAAATAAGGTCTAGAAGAGTTTATGGAGACAGGGAATTCATCTGGGTTGTTGAGCCGGGAGCTCAGAAGAGAATACTGGGACATGGAGACTCTTTCCCTCCCAAGGTAAGGTGACCTAAGAAAAGCGTACAGAGACTGGCAGTGTCTCTAAGAAAAGCAGACTGCAGCACACCATGGTTGAATGCTTTAAGAGGCATAAAACCTCAGCCTCATCTTGCAACTTCCCTTGTAGTTGAACGTGAGACATTGCTTAATTGAATCTGGGCAGAGGGGAAGCATTCATGTACATGAAGACTTAGGCCTGTTTATTGCCTGGAGTCTTCTGTGGGTAGGAGAAAGGGTAGAACAGTCCACCATTGCAGAGAGATCTGAGGGGGTGAAGTGGCTTGCATTCCTGCTGTTGGAAATGACAAGGGTTCATAGGCCAATGGATGCAGAATAGAGTAGCCCAGCTCAAGTCGTCTTAAATGTGCCCCGTGAAAGAGGGAAGCTACCGACAAGAGTCCCCAGAGCCTAGCTTCCACACTACAATCCTATGCATTGTGGAGATCCCCCCTGGCCCTCTGAAAAATCCACACGTATGCCCTAAGAGAGCAAACATATAGGAATGCTGTCATGAAAGACAACAAAGGCCTGACTACAAAAATATAAGGAAAGACTGTTGCCCCTCTTCCTCCAATTCCCCCTTTCTCACCTCAGTACAAGAGGAAGCAGAAAAGGAAGGAGGAGGAGGATAAAGGAAAGCGAAAGATAAGTAAAAATGCCTTTTCTCACAGGAAGACTTTGAGCCATGGGCCAGTCTTGAGTTGTGGAGGAGAAACAAGCTGTGAATGGAATTAGAGATTGAAGCTCTGATTTAGACTGGATTGATCTTTTGAATAAAGTTGACTGAGAGTGAGTCATAATGATTGAAGAGGAAATAGAAGTGACTTGGAAGTTATGAGATTTGTATAATGTTCCATCAGGGAGCAGGGAAGGATCAAAAAGGAATGACAAGTGGAATAGTTGCTTAAAAATAAAGAGACTTCCAGAACACATTTCCATCAAATTTAGTTCACTCCGTAAACCAGTCAATCTCGTAAGATGTGGGATAGAACAGTTAGGGCTTGAGATCAGACCTCCCATATTACTTTCAGGTTTTCTGGGCTCTGATGTCCTTAGAAATCACCCTAACATGAGAGTTTAGTCTCTCGTGTCTTTTATTTCCATTGAATGTGCTTCTGTAATACATTGTACAGTGCAGTGACTTTAGTGGTCATCTGTCAGTTCTCTTCCTGCTTTACAAAATCAGATTAACTTTAGATTTCCTTGGTAGGTGTTTTCTCATTTTATTGTTTCAATTTCTGGTTTGCCTAACTTGCCACACTTTGTTCTTGCTTGGAAATTTTTCCATTTTCTCATGTAATAGTCAAACGGGAGAGAAACATGGGATGATGAGAAGTTATAAGATATACTTTTAGGAGCAAAATTTAGAGTATCTTTGATAACACAAAGACAATATTTGGGACTTCCCTAGTGGCACAGTGGTTAAGAATCTGCCTGCCAGTGCAGGGGACATGGGTTTGTTCCCTGGTCCGGGAAGATCCCACATGCCACAGAGCAACTAAACCCATGAGCCACAACTACTGAGCCTGCGCTCTAGAGCCTGCAAGCCACAACTACTGAGTCCACATGCCCCAACTACTGCAACTCACTGTAGTTGCAGTGAGCCCACGCACTGCGACTACTGAAGTCCGCATGCTCTAGGGCCCACGTGCCGCAACTACTCAACCCAAGTGCAGCAACTCCCGAAGCCCACGCACCTAGAGCCCGTGCTCCGCAACAAGAGAAGCCACCGCAATGAGAAGCCCGCGCACCGCAAGGAAGAGTAGCCCCCACTAGCCACAACCAGAGAAAGCCCACACACAGCAACAAAGACTCAGTGCAGCCCAAACAATAAATACTAAATAAAATTTTAAAAAAAGAAATAGTAAAAAAAAAAACCCAATATTTTTGTTTCTTTAGGGTTTATGCTTTTAACCTAAGGAGAGAAGGAGTAAAGGAGTCCTTACTTTGTCTGAATGGTTTCTTGAAAAATTTAAGGTGTCTTGAATGTCATCCAATAAAGAGACTGTCGATTTAAATAACTCAATCATGGTTATATGAAATAGATGGAGAATCACAATGGGAAAGGGAAAACCTATGTTCAGGCATTAAGTGGCCTTAGGACATTTAGAAGATAATTAAATAAAAGCATCTCCTAAACCCGAGGCAAATTTAAACACTAAATATTAGTAAAGCTGTCATACAAACTGTCTTTAAAGAAGGAAGCTCTCTTCCCTTTCCTGTACTACTTGGAAATTATAAGAATCAGCATGTCTCAACTTTCTGTTTCAAGCTTCAAATTTTATTCCCCCACCAAAAAAGAAAAAAAATCCAAGGCGTTTAAACTGAAATATGTCAGGTTTAAGGATGGAATTCTCTCGCTATTCTAGTTAAATGTCATGAAAAACATATCTGTCCATCAAAAATGCTTTCAGCCTACTATATATGTGTCATTGCAGGATGGTAAAGATCTATTCTTTTCCCTGTTATAAAATAAGCAGTTCAGCAACAGAGTCAGATTGTCAAATCTGGTTGGGATCTTAGGGCTTGTCTAGATCACTCCCCGTGTGGTTGAACTCAGTAGTTCCAGGTTTCTCATCTGCTCAGTTACAGGATTTGAATCACTGACCATTTCTGCTGACTCCTCTCCAGTATACCCATTCTCTCTGGAGAGCATTTGTAATTTGTATCCTGGTTCCAAATAGCATACACATTCTTCCCCCCACCCCAGATACTCCCACCCAAAAATACCAAATAAATTTTGGAATGAATTTTATTTTTCTAAATATTTTTTAGTTTCAAAATTCACAATCATGTTGCTTTGTGAAGTACCTTTTCCCCTCCATTTTTTGTCTCCCTATTTCTTCTGCTCTAGGCCTTAATTCCTTAATTATTTACACATATGAGCATCTTTGGACGGTATTGTGGCCTAGAAGCTGGAGGTCAGTTTTAGGGGAAATAGGACAATCTGTAGGAAGATGACAAAACAGAGAACTTAGACAATTTGACCCATTTCCCGGTCACTCAATGTGCTTCCAAGGTTGTTGTATTTTGTGTCAAATTGGCTACTCGTACCAGCATGAAAATAAGATAATTTTGATAATGTTTCCATAATCATTTCTGAATTAGATAGGGGAAGCTTAAGTCCTTTAGCAATAGACTCCGAATTTAATGGCTGAAAAAAGACATAAAAGACTTTTGTTTCTTTTTGCGTAGCAGTCTAGGACAGCACTTCTCAAAGTATAAGAAAGAAAATTGTCGGGAAAGTAGATTCTCGAGCCCCACTCTAGATCTGCTGAATCAGAAACTCTGGTGTGGAGGGCCAGCAATGTGTGTTAAACTTTCCAGGTGTTTCTGATGTACATTAAAGTCTGTGGGAACATTTTCCAGCCCAAGGAGATGTATGTTTATGACAGTGAAAGGGGGTTATCTCTGCTTCACTTAGTCATTCAGAGATCCGAGCTGACTATATCTTTGCCATGTTCGACTTGCCCCCATGAAACAGGTAAGAGCACAGAGCAGGATATGTGGGAAGTTTCATAGGACCATTGTAGTGCTTCTTACCTAACTTTGGAGGGAATTTCAGCAGATGGCCACAGCGAACTGCAAGAGAAGCTGAAAAATGTAATATAACTGGGCATATTATGTCCAGTTACTACTAAAGAAAGGAGGAGGGACTTTGATGGATAGTCTATGCAACAATCACATGATTATCTTTGGACAATCAGGTTTGCTGGTGATGTGTTTCATCTCTTTTCTTCTTAAATTCCTACTGATGTTGCTTTCGCTCAGGTACTTTAATTCTGGCATTGTACAAGAGTATTGCATCATGGGAGCTAAAGTAAGAGGGTAATAGAAGAAAGAGTAAACAGCAGTGCCAGATGCTGCCGAGAAATCAATGAAATGAGCACTAAAAAGTCCCCTAGATTTGGCATGGGGCCAAAAAATGGAGGTCATTGATGACCTTAGGAAGGATTGTTCCATAAATAAATGGTACAAAAGCTGTGTTGGCATAAACTATGTTAGTAAATGCATAGGAGATGAATAAACAAAGACAGCAAAACATAATTTTTTTAAAAGAGATTAACAGTGGAATGGCAGAGAGATAGGGCTGTAAGTAAGGATGATATGGGATAGAGGCGTAGGAATAATTCCATATAGATGGAAAAGATCTAGTTGAGAAGGTTTGGTTGAATATTCAGGAAAGGGAAGTTGGATAATACTCCTGAAAAATTATAATGGGGTCCAAACACACAGATGGGAGGAGTTACCCTAGATAGGAAAAGAAAAACTGCCTCTAATGTAACAGGAAAGAAAGAGGAAGGAGGGAAAGAGAAAAAAAATTAAAGTAATAATTGGGGAAATTGAGAGATGAAGTTTCTAGATTAACACAGATGGATTGCTGAGCAGTATGAAATATGTAATTGAAGTTACTTTACACAACTCTACATAAAATCATTGTAGTAGCCTCTTAATGTTATATTGGGTTGCTATATTAATTTGGCTGCTATAAACCCTAAAAATTACATTTATTGGAGTGTGTCTGTTAATTTTTTTAAAAACATTTAAAAACTGACCAAGAGTAGGAAAACTATGATATTTTATTTTTGCCTAACCCTGCTGAATTAATCTGTGGTAAGATTTCCTTAGTCAGCAGGTTTATTACAAATATAGCACTTTGTGAAATTCAGTAACTCTCTTAAGGCTTCAAAATGAACACTCATATGGGAGGTTTTTAAGAGCTGACATCATTTCTCCGTATTTTATTGGAATTTTAGAAAATTCTGGAAAGAATCTCATCAAATGAACCAGTATTTCATGTTTATAAAAAAAGTAATTAAGAAAATTGTGCCTAATGTAAACATGCAGTTTATGTGCCAAGAAATGGAAAAAATATATAGGCCTTTGTCAATCATTAAACAAATTTTTTAAATTAGATCTCTAGGTGCCTATAAATTGTGAAGGGACCTGGATATTTATCCAGTGCCAGGCTTTCAGCCTTTCAGTGCGGCTGCTGTCGGCCTCTGAGTGTAGGATGCGCTTTGCTAGAGCCCACCATGTGCTATGAAAAGTTAACTTCGCTGACCAGGCGCTCATACTCTGGGCCACGTGGCATCACCCCAATCACTGCAAGTACCAGACTAGGGATAAGCCCTACACTAAATGATTCAAATCAGCCAGTCCTCAGGGAGCCTGCAAAACCTAACTAACCCCACACTGCTTGCCAAAGCTGCCTACCTAGCTGCACCGCACAACTCTAGTTTGCTGTGACCCCCTCCCTGGGTGTCATTCCCTGTGTGGCCCTGCCCAGCGACCATCTCTCTCAGTAGCGTTAAGTAACAAAACATTCAGCCTTTCATCTGCATGAATCAGTGTGTTGTATCCCGCCATCAAAAGAATTCTTAAAGTCTTATAATACAGTTGGCACTATGGCCACAACCACTGACTCTTGGATAACTTCTTTCGAGCTGCTCTTGGCTCACTAATTGGCTCCAGACCACAGGGAGAGTAGTTGGGATGGAATTTGAGCTTGGGCTTTAGTCTTGCAGCCTGAGGCTACTTGAGCTGTGCTTTCCAGGCTGGAAGATTTGCTGGTTCTGCTTCTAGTCACAGTCTGTGTTTGGCAGAGACCTATTCCAGGGGACCCTCCTTGATGGTGGTGGTGTTTCTTCATCATTATTTGGGGCAGAACTCTGGTTGGTCTGTGTGTTTCAGGGGACTCCTGTGCAGGAAGATGTTGGCTGGGCTCCCCCCATGGGAGAGAAACGGCAGCTGGGTGTCATTTTGATGTTGCTCAGGTGTGGGTAGCAGCTACCTCTCTTTGTTGGTGCGTATCTCCTTGCTGTCCACAGAGAGCTTTATGCTCCCTAGACTGTCAGGAATATCACAGGCTACACCTTCTAAGACCAGCCACCCAACATGTAATCCGGAGGGGCCCTCTGGCTCAAGGAAACAAAGATTTCATCCCAGCAACCCCCTTCAGAACACCTGCCAGGTATCCAATTACTTAAATAATACAAGACCACTATCCATTGTGCTTGGGCCTTAGTAAGCGCCCCAACATAACATGCGAAGGGACTGATACTTCTGACAGTGGGTCTTACTGCACTGTCCCAAGGAGAGGCTGCAAACCCTAGTCCTCTAGTGGTGGACTGGGAAGGCCTGGAGTAAGAGCCGGCTGCCTAAAGGCAGGCCATGAGCCCCTACCCCTCGTTTCCTATAACCACCTACATGCTTCACACTGAGTTATCAAACTGAAAACACAGGCATAGGTGCCTAGAAGCCCAAAACAGAGGGAAAATAATGGAATGAAAGGAAAAAACCTAGATACAGAGGGAGAAAATAAAAAATGAATTATATATGTGTGTGTGTATAATATTTTTTAAACAAAGGTCCATAACTTAAAACAATTGAAAATCCAAAATTTACTAAAATAATTTCTATGACAAAAAGATAAAAAGGGTGCTGATTGCCTTTTCTGCCTCTACAGCATAGGTGCTAAATTAACTTTAACAACTGCTAAAATGCACCAGTTGACAAAGCTTCATGGATTTAATCATACTGGATCCCATATTACAGTTTTATCAGAAGATCCTACTAAATTTAAACATGGAACTCCCTATAACCCTAGGAGAGTAACTAAACATAAAATACAGGAAAAAAGGGTAGTCCTTATTTTATGTTATAGTCCTGCCTAAGTTTCCCATAGTCATAATATCTATTGCCCTAAAATATTCTATATTGGAAATAGACACTCTGAAATAATGAGTAATAAATTGAAGTTAAGTAAAGTCTTTGGCACTTAGAAACTGGCTTGACAAAAAAAGACCCAGTTAAAATATTAAAGTGGTCCAATTTAAGTTAAAACAGGGCCTTCAAGAACTCAAACTTCATATAAGACCTAATTAATAAAGGGGTGATTATGTCCACCGCCTCTCCATTTTATAGGCAAATTCGCCTGTTCTTAAACCTTCAAAAATTGAAGAAAAAAAAAAAGAATAATGCCTCATAGTGGATTACTGCAACTTTAATACTACGGTCCCATCCATTAAGGTCCCCATTCCCAATACCCGATATTATTAAAATTACTGATGTCATCCAATTAACAACCAGTAAATATTTTGATAGTAAAAGGTTTGGCTAATATGTTCTCTTCAGTGCCTATTTTAACAGCCTCTCAGCGTCAGTTTGCCTTCACCCCAAGGGAAGCAATGCACCTTTTCCAGCCACCTTCTAGAGTAAGGACCTCTTTGCAATTGCACACAATCTCTGCAGACAACATCTAACTGCATCCACTGTTCTCCATCAGCACGGATATGATATTCCAGCGATGACATCCTCCTTTAAGGACGTTTGTTAACACACTCATTAAGGACATAAAACTCCAGCATCGTTTAGTCAGTGTTGCATTCTGGAGGCAATATAGTCCTCGTGTAGAGATTCTACTTACTCTCTCTGATACTGTTACTTACTAATCAGCCCGCCTTGAATGGGGCCCCTTCCAACAAAAGGCTATAAAACTGGTCCAAATTAACATCGATAGGCCCCACGGGGAAACATTCCAGAATGTACACCTGGGTAGTATGTGGGGTCGGTCCAGAGTGGTTCACTCTGGCCAGAGTCTTGGCTGCCTGAACATGGTGAACACAAGGGGCCACACGTGTGATTGTCTTCTTGGCCCTGCACGGTGCTCCCTGGGGTGCCTGGCTTTGATTTCGGGGGCAGTGTCCTTCCTGCCTGTCACTGACGTGTTCTATGCAGATGCTGTTCACTGAGATAGGCAGTAGCCCAGCCCCACCCCACCCCTTCCCTTGCTCCCTCCCCCACTCCCCATGGTCCCCAGGAGGTTCTTTTGCTCCTTACCAGACTCCAGAGCAATCGCAGTAGGCCTGAAAGCTAGATATGCACCTGTGCAAGCACATGGGGAGAGGGCATGGGTTTGTGATAATGAAGAGTGTAGCCAAGCCATCACCAGGGACTACCCTGGGAGATGCCACATCCTGATCCACATGGGAGAACAGCTATTTATTCTTCAGAGAGTGGTTGTGATTAAAAATTCAACACAAGGGAATTCCCTGGTGCTCCAGTGGTTAGGTCTCTGTGCTCTCACTGCCGAGGGCCTAGGTTCAGTCCATGGTTAGGGAACTAGGATCCCACAAGCTGCGCCGTGAGGCCAAAAACATTTTTAAAAATAAAAATTCAGGGCTTCCCTGGTGGCGCAATGGTTGAGAGTCCACCTGCCGATTCAGGGCACGCGGGTTCGTGCCCTGGTCCGGGAAGATGCCGTGGAGCGGCTGGGCCCATGAGCCATGGCTGCTGGGCCTGCGCGTCCGGACCCTGTGCTCCGCAACGGGAGAGGCCACAACAGTGGGAGGCCCGCGTACTGCAAAAAAAATAATAATAAAAAAATTAAAATTCAACAAAATCAAGCTTGAAGAAACATTTTGCGTGCAAACATGAAAATCAGCAAAAACAATACGTATGCCAGTTTGAAGGTTGTAAGAAGACCTTTAAGAACATCAGCAGCTAGAAATCCATCAGTGCCAGCAGAAAAATGAATCACTGTTCAAGTGAAACCCGGAAAGAAATGGCAAGCACTTTGTTTCACCCGGCAGTCTGAAAGGATGAGAAGAAAAGTCTACGAGAGCCACGTTATGTCAAAAGGGATGTTCATTGTGCCAAAAACATTTGAGAGAAACCCGCTAAAAAGAAAATAACATGTGAAGTATGCCAGAAAACATTCAAGCAGAGAGGTGAGGGTAAGCAACACGTGAAAACTCGTGTCCCAGAAAGGAATGTGTGTCAGTGTCCAAGAGAAGACCATGGTGGAAGCTATGCAACATGCTTGGTCTCAAGAGCCATATTTTCTCTCTGCCTGAGGAAAAGCACCCATTTATGTGTGAATATGCTGGCTGGTGCAAAAGGTTTGCAATAAAACACAGTCTCACAAGGCATGCCGACATGAAGAGAATGAAAATCAAAGTACAAGCATCTCATGAAAAATCGAGTTGGGCCTTTCATCTCAGTGGATGTATCTCTTCTAAAAGGAAACACCAGTGAGGCTTCTCTTTGCTTAAATACAGAAAGTCACTGAATGGTATTGATCTCAGTAATTACTCTCAGCTAAATAATCAGGTTGTATTGTTGAAAGGACTACAAACCAACAAGCTCAGTTACTTTCTCTCAGAAGCACATTTCCCTTTATTAAAAACACTGATTTAGAAAAAAAAAATGACAGGCACTCGTGTTACTCTCCTCAGAGGCTCCTTCACCACAGAAGGTTTAGCGACCTCTTCTCACACCTCCAGGAGTCTCAGGACTCTTATGAAGGCCATAGGTTGCCTTTGGGCTTCTGATGATAGAAACCAACCTTGGCTCTGTGCTCTACACCATTAGAGCAAAAATCACTGGCCACATACTGGTCTTTCCTAGAAATTGTGGTTCTGATGGATCCTTGAGCCTGTGACTTTCTATACCCAGTTGCCCATTATGCCTTGGGTCATAAATGCAGCCCCCCTCAATCTGAGCACCTCTACTTAGACCTCCTTGATAAAGAATGGAACCAGACCTGGGCCTTCTGGAATATTCCACCTGGAGGAGGGGTTTGTCTCTCCTCTCCTCAGTTTCTTGCCAGATGCCAGGCTGCTGGATGAGGTTGCCCTTCTCCCAGTTACCTTAGCTACCTGGGGAGTCCCTTGGGATCAACTGATGGAACAGCAGTGAAACTTCATAGACTATATGGGTGGCATTGCCACCATCATAACTGATGCTCAGTGATGCTTTCCATCTGCTAACTGGTATGTCCATGATAAAGGACAGGGCCCAAGAGTCAGAAAATTTGCCATTCCACCCCCATAGCGCTGGAGGCCAGATGTAGGGTACATACCTTTCTGGGACCCATTAACCATAGACTGTCCCATGGGCCAGGAACCTGCCCATCTGACATGTGACTCATTTGAGCCTAAACTTCTACCACTCAAAGAATCTTCATCAGTATTCAGGTTATGAGGGGTAGATAATTAATCCTGGCTCTCCATCTGATTCCCTCCAGAAAATTAAAATTATTTTTCCAGGACTATTCCCTCAGACAGTGTGGGCTGCTAGGGAGCTAGGAAACTGGACTTGGTAAATAAAAATGGAGATAACATTAGGAGATAATAATAAAATCAACACCATATCCCATAATGATGAAGCCAGACAAGCCTTCATTGGTAATAATACAAGCCAGAGAAGGATTGACATCAAACAGCAAAGGTCTATCAAGTGCAGCCACACACTATTTTGTTGGTCTCATTGCTATTGGTCTGGATGCGTTCATTGGTTTGAAGTCCAGAGGCTCCAACACTCCAAGTAAACCATCGTTTTAACCAAACTTAGCAGATGCTGGAGCCCACACCCCTACAACCTGAAGTCTTCACTGGCTTGCCCATTACCAACCAAGCCAACAACTGAGGCAGAGGGCCCATGGTAATTGCCTCAATTGGAGGGCCTGCCTGTAGGCTATGCTGGAGCTCAAAGCTCAGCCACAGATATTTTAATTGACAAACGTGCCATCCTATTAACAAGATGCACCCCAAACAGGCCATGTGATTTAAAAACTATCTGCAGTAGAATCCCTCTCATCACCCATCTGGACAGAATCTTGGACAGTTGGGAGCTTTTAGAGTTGGCCACCCTTAATCAGGGATTTAATTATGTCAGTTGGGTTCTGGTGCTTCGGTTCAATGATAGCAACTTCGTTGAGGCAAGCGTCATCTTTGCTACTTGTGCACCCATGAAGCCTTTGTTTTAAAGATATTTATAAGTCGAGCTCCCAGGACCAAAATCACCTTGATACTTTACAAGAAGCTCAGTCTTGTTATAATACCACAGAGCCACAAAAACAAAACCCATGTTAACTTGAGTGGGTATCCACTTATAAAGGATACCCCCAGTGCCATATCCCAAACCGCATTGCCCTGGACCAGGAGCTTGTTCTTGAGAAGGTATCGCCCTTGATGACACTACTTGGGCCAAAGACGACTCCACTGGAAATGACTTTGCACCCTGTGACAGAGACAACTACTCCCTGGACACTGAGACCACCATACCAGCCACACCCACCAGTTGCCTCTCCTAAGATGCTGACATGAAACAGTTATTGTTGTTTTTTTTTGTTGGACGTTAGGGATTCTGTGTTTCCTGCGTTTGCTGTTTACTTAGCTTGTGGTATGCTCCTTGTTCTATAGCTATACTTGCATACCTAAAGGGAAATCTTATAAAGGTTACTGCTCTCTGTGCTATTAAAAAATTAATGGAAATTAGTTCTTCCCCAGGTAGGTAACTTCCTCACATTGGTCCACCCTTCAGTTGGACCTCCCACTCCCCAGGGCCTACTCCTACTTCCCTTCTCGCTCTACCTTGCCCCCCACAAGTGCCCACCCTGTGTCTACGGCCACCAAAACCACCCCTTCCCCATGGCTACAAACAAGTACGACTCACCTATACCTTGCTGAACTAGCAGTTCACACTCTCCATCAACAAAACTGCTGTACCTACCACCTTGACTCAAGGGATACACCAAGATATTATTATGAAAAACTACATAATTCATACTGTCACACACCTTACAAGTCCACCATGATCTTGTTAGAGACCCCCAAACTTCAAATCTGTTTTTGCCATATAGACAGTAAACTTGGATACGGTTGACCTATTTATACTTCTACTTGTCTCCCTCCTTCTGACTGCCATAATAAAATGTTTTCCTAGGCAGTTTAGGGGCATTTATATGCCACTCTGTAAAAGTCTCCTCTGCTACTTGGGCTACTGGAATTCTTCAGATAATTGAACTCGAAACGGATGCCAAGGCAACAAGAGGTCAACTGTAAGAGAGGTTTGTTTTTGCGCTGTCTTGACCCAGTTTTCAGGACCTGACTAAAAGCTGGTCAGTTCTGCTTCTTGAGTGGCTGATTAAGTCCACAATCCAACCACCTCCCTTATCAGGCTCTCACATTCAGGATCATGGTGCATGCATGCTAACTGCTTCAGGGTCAAGAACCAGACAAAACTGAGGACCACCCCTATGCCCTGAGCCTGAAAAATCATCCAAATTAGCCAACCCACAGGGATCCCTCCGAGCCTCGCTGACTCTCTCCCCTTTATCCCCTACAGCTATAGCTTGCTGATACCTGCTGGGGTGGTAGAGAGGGCAGTTCTTCTGTGTCCCTGTCTGGCAGCCATCTCTCCTCTGGAGTGCTAAATAGCAGACTTCTCCCTTTCATCTATCCAAACGTCCATGTGTTCTGTTCCTCTATCAAGAAGATCTTTAAATCTCATAAAACATGTAGTTCGTTTTCTTTTACTATAAATCAATGACAGGAATGTTTCACCCAAATCTGAAGTTTCTAAATTCTTAGAATTGCCCCAAAGCAAAAATAAGTCACATCAAGTTGCTGAAAAATTAGATAAGACATTTCTACCTCCAATAAAGCCGTGTAACATAAATGTCAAAGAAACCTAAATGTCAAAAGAAGATTAAACTCTTATAGGCATTGATTCATCATAATCATTTTCCTTTTTTGTCTTAGTATTTCTTCTGTCCTTCTGTTCAAACCGGTTTTATCTGTTCCCTGTAACCTCAATTTCTTTGAGTCATCGGTATTCTAGAATTGCACTCTTCGATACACTAGCTCCTAGTCAAAGTTAAATAAAATAAAATTGAACAATTTTTTCCTTAGGTACACTGACCACATTTCTAGGTCTCAGTAGGCACGTGCTACTGGTTGTGACTGTGTTGGTGGGTGCAGAAGAGAATTTCCTGCAGAGCAGAGAGTCCTATTGCACAGTTCTCTTCTGCAATACCAGTGCCTAGTAATTCCCTCAACTACTTCCAGTATTATTTGTAGGAATAGTTTTATGGAGTATATCAGGTATTTTAGGTGAATGCTTGCTAATTGAAGGATAAGATAGGACAATCTGGGAGAAAAAGTGATGAGAAGTAAGAAAATATGCAGTTAGGGAAAATAATCATTTTTAAGCTAAAGAAGACAGATATACCAATTATGATAAAACATTCTGTGCAGTCTTGATATCTCAAATCTTTTTGAATTAATCTTTCTTTTTCTTTTCCTTTTTCTTTTTTTTTTTTCCCTACCAGAGAGAGTGTGTTATCTTGGATTTGATCTCTTCTGGGTGGTAAATGTTTTCCTGGGCACATGTTTAGTAATACAAAACAAAAACAAAGCGAGCCTATGCTCTTATGCAGCATCCAGAAGACTTTACTGAATAGGTCTGAAAATATGCTCTGGACAATATGGTTAGCCATCCAGACAGAGCATGTGTACAATGTAAACAGGCTATCATGCATCGTTTAGGGTTGTACTGTCTAGCAAGTCTTGCTGAGTGGAAGTATGGTGACTTTCCCAAATAGGTATGTATTGCAGCAAGATACATTCATCTCAGTTCAGCAAACCACATGTTTAATGACAACATATAAGAAACAGTGTCCAGTACTGGTACTGGTTTTGAGGTAGCCTGAGCATGTGTCTGAAAATTGGGATGTTTCACCACATACCATGCTTAAGATTAAACCTTGATACATTAACATTTTATAAGATGCAACTTATTTGATCTGCTTTTCTGAGCAACAGTATGTGGCCATGATGATCAGCTTGTTTTATGTATCGTGTGTGCGTGTGTGTGTGTGTGTGTGTGTGTGTGTGTGAGAGAATAGCAGTGTTTCTACCCCATGACACTATTGACATTTGAGGCATTTGAGACCATGTCAGTCTCTGTTGTGAGGGCCTGTTCTATGCATTGCAGAATGTTTAGCACCATCCATGTCCTCTACCTAATAGATGCCAGTAGCACCCTCTCTTACCCAGTTGTGACAAACAAAAATATCTCCAGATATTGGCACATGCCTCCTGGGTGGCAAAATAGCCTCCATTTGGGAAGCTCTGATCTATGATGATTTCTCAAGAGTATGAATATATTCATATGTATGTTTCTATAGATGTAAATATAGTGAGCAAACAGGCTACTGACAGCAAACATTCAGTATTGCTTTTGGCCTCCAGTCCCTCCACACTAAACCGGTCTGAGATGGTATGCCATAAAGTAAATGCTCAAAACTGCAAATATCAATTCTGTGACTTGTGAAATTGCCTACATGGAAATAAAACCCTTGATTAATAATACTGAATCAAAATCAGCTCTATGAAATCTATCTTTATTAACAGAGCCCTGAGTAAACACATCCTTTTTTTTTTTTTTGCGGTACACGGGCCTCTCACCATTGTGGCATCTCCCGTTGTGGAGCACAGGTTCCGGACGCGCAGGCTCAGCGGCCATGGCTCACGGGCCCAGCCGCTCCGCGGCATGTGGGATCTTCCCTGACCGGGGCAGGAACCCACGTCCCCTGCATCGGCAGGCAGACCCTCAACCACTGTGCCACCAGGGAAGCCCAACACATCGTTTTTTTAAATCAACTAAAAGATATTCCTGTCAGTGCAGAGAGATTATCGTGTTTGGCCATGTGTAAGTCACCGTTTTTGAAGTGAAATTACAAGGCTGGCAAAGAAGCAATGCTACTTTTTAGAGTCCAACCAATGAGAATGATTAATGAAGCAAATAGCTAACTGAAAGTAATCCAGTTGCGGTTTTCATAGTTTATCCTCCAAAAATTGATAGATTTTATTTTAACATCTTTATTGCAGTATAATTGCTTTACAATGGTGTGTTAGTTTCTGCTTTATAACAAAGTGAATCAGCTATTCATATACATATGTCCCCATATCTCCTCCCTCTTGTGTCTCCCTCCCACCCTCCCTATCCCACCACTCTAGGTGGTCACAAAGCACTGAGCTGATCTCCCTGTGCTATGCGGCTGCTTCCCACTAGCTATCTATTTTACATTTGGTAGTGTATATATGTCCATGCCACTCTCTCACTTTGTCCCAGCTTACCCTTCCCCCTCCCCGTGTTTAGATTTTACACAGACCAGAAAGTATAAATTTAAAAAACAACAAATAAAACTTCTGAGTCTGGAATTTTGGTATGGTAAGGTCTACTTTGCCCTGAGTGCCTCTGATATCCCTTTATTTAAATTAGGATTAATTACTCATAGATAAAGCATTATGACTGGCCATATTCACACATGCATGAAGGCATTAAGGTCTAAGAATGAGGCTGCACAATCAGTTACAGAGACTCGCTGCCTGGATTGGAAAAGAGAGTAATGTTCTTCCAAATTTCAGCATGGGATCCCTTACTGGTTAATATCCACAGTTCATTATGAAATTATTATTTTTAAAATAAATCCTATAATTTTGTGTGAAAAGCTTAATTATTGTATCACAGTTTGATGTTAAAATCGTTTATAAAAAGAAACCATTTTAAATAACACAAAATTATAACCCTTTTTGTTTATATATGTTGTTTTCATTTTTAATGTGCTGGTGACCTAAAAACGGGGGATTCCTCTCATCTCAGAGGGGTTCTGCCAGTGTTCTTCTTGTTGCTTATTGTGACATTAGTCTGCAAGGCATTGGAGTAAGAGGTAATTGAACTACCAAGTACAACATCTGAAGTTTCAGTAACAACCCTTTGGCATGAAAGGTGAGGACTGAAAGTGTTTTGCCAAGATTGTGAGGGATGGAATCCAGAATTCAGGACTGTCACCACCATATCACTTTTGGAGTCCAAAGAAATTAAAAAGGATTTAACAAAATAATTACACCGAGCCCATGACTTGAGGAGCTTTTGTGTTTGGCAAAGGCACTTGAGAGCAGGATCTTCCTTAGCAACCGGTTAATCATGATCTCCTGGCTTGTTCATTAATATCCCCTTTACCCATTCAGATGCTTTTTTTTTAATGTACATTTTGCAGATACATGGATCAATCAATCTGTCTAGAGTTTTGGTCTGCTTTACTTAAGTAAAGCCCATTTACCTGTAATATATTAAATAGTATATTTTTCAGCATTCTAAAATGTAAAACACATCAGGAATCAGCACTAATATTTTCTCAGATAAATCACTGCACTGATTACCATGAAGTACATTGATGTCACTATCACTATGACAACATTATGGCAAGAACTAGTCACTCTAAGCTACCTAGTAAGAGGAATTGTCATCTATATTTCCGAATAAAATGTAACACATGGGCTTCCCTGGTGGCACAGTGGTTGGGAGTCTGCCTGCCAATGCAGGGGACATGGGTTCGAACCCTGGTCTGGGAAGATCCCACATGGCGTGGACGAACTGGGCCCGTTCGCCACCACTACTGAACCTGCACTCTAGAGCCCGTGAGCCACAGCTACTGAGCCCACATGCTGCAACTGCTGAAGCCTGTATGCCTAGAGCCCGTGCTCCGCAGCAAGAGAAGCCACCGCAATGAGAAGCCTGTGCATTGCAACGAAGAGTAGCCCCCGCTCACCACAAGTAAAGAAAGCCTGCGCACAGCAACAAAGACCCAACACAGCCAAAAATAAATAAATTAAATTAAATTTAAAAAAAAAATGTAACACATATTAGGACCCCTACTTTCTTGCATAAATTAGTACCTTAATGATTAGGGAATGTTGAATCACAATTGGATGAGGAAACCATTCACATTTATGTTTCTCTAAAGGTGAGATTTGAATATTTGAGGACTGTATCCTGTAACTTTTCAGTCGGTTAGAAAGGAAGCAATTCTTTTACCATTATAAGGAGCTATTTGAGGCAATAAATACCCTTCTCTTTACCTGCTTTTTTGTTTTGTTTGTTTTGCATTTAAGAAAGGACAGTGTTGTGATATCAATGAGTAGTCTAAATAAATAAGTGAGCTTTGAGATCTATATGAAGGTTTTTATGTGAGGTAGTATTTGAATCAGTCTTTTAGGATATTGCACATATACTTTTAGGATATTGCTTAATTTTTAATTTTCAGCTCCTTATGATAGAAATGAGTCACCCTCTTGTACTGTTCCATTTTTAATTAAGCAAGGATTCAAAATCATTTTTTCATTGTTAACTTTAAAAGTAATTTGACTCTCAAGTGTTCTCTGTTCCGCTCCCACTAAGGATGTCCTATAGAAAATATATAAAGGTGTACCAGAGCCTTCAGAAGAAAATATTAGTCATCACTAACTCCATTCATCTAGAAATGTACTGCTGCCAATATTTTTAGATTATTTATGCTCAATTGTGTACTTTAGTTTGTACAGTAGAGTGTCAGCATTCTGACATTTGTTGTGTAGAGAACTGTATCACCACATGATATGACATGCAACAGTTGACAAATGGCAATTTTCCCAGTGATGTTTGCCTTTTTTATTTGATCTGAGCCAAATAGAAACTCTGTAGAGGAATTCCTTCCTTGTAAGATATGGTTGATTATACAAAGAAAAACAAAGGTATAACCTATCTTGATTTTAAAAGTCTACTTTTCATATTCAGCCGTTAGGGAATATGACAGGCAGGTAAGTGATAGGAGCTGTAATCATGGAGATGGACACTGTGTTACCTTAATTACAAAATTCTTAATGAACCTTATCGAAACACTGTTTCTTTTATTGTAAATTTATGTTGTATCGTTAGGTGCTAGAAATGCTGAAAGAAAAACAAACATTCTTGGCAAAGGGTGTGTTATTCTGAGTATATTATTTGATGCAAAAACTCAAGTATGTTTTTTGTATTACTCAAGTATCTATCTGGAACAATTGGGAAAAATAATTGCAAAAATTTGAACATGGATAATATTTATCTATAAACAGCCTGAAGTTTCTCTGAGAAGTGATATGATTAATTCAACATTCTATATATATATATATATATATATATATATGTGTGTGTGTGTGTAAATCTCTGTATTAGATCACAAATGTACATAATCTGATTATAACATTTCCCCCCAGTTATACTATTTTTAGTAGAAAACTAAACAACTTTTGTTTTCTAAATTCTACTTATGTAGCTGTATTATACACCATCTAGACAAAGAAGAAAATAAATATCATTTCAATAGAAGACATTTTAAATAGCTTCAATTAGCATTTGAAAAAATTAAACATAGATAAGCATAGATACAGAGAAGAAAAAGAATCAGAGTCTATTGGATATGCAAAAGCTTCAAGAGGAGAGAATTTCAGAGTTGTATTTTTAGTGAAAAAAAAGTCAAATTGATTGCTTTAAGAGATTTGTTTCCATGAGTCATAATTTCCTTGCAAATTATAGTTTCTATTTTAAAGTAAGCCTTTAGCAGAGCATATTGTATATCACTAAAAAATCTGTTCAATACATTCATCTAACCTATTTTTATCATATAATAACACAAGCATTAGATTTCCTATATCCTATATAAAGTTAACCTAATTTCTACAGTCTTCCCCGCACACACATACAGAAACATACACTTACATGCTTTTGTGTTTATTCTTCTCTGTAATCCAAGTGATATATTTTACAATAATTTTATTTTTATGTCTCTCCTTAGAAATTCTTATAGACGTAAACAAACTTAAAACTCAGTACCCTGAGAACAGTTTTTTTATCTGAAGATTTAAGCAACAGTAGATTTTTTGGTAATCTCTGAGAAAGCTAGGGCATCAAAATCATAAAGCAGTTCAAATCTTAAGAAATATATAGTTCAGATCTCATAGGATATTAGTCCTATATTTTATTAATCATTTTAATGTGATGATTACTCCCTCACCTAGTGTTTTAAATTTATTTAAGTTCTGTGATTTTGTAGCAAGTCAGAACTAGAAGGCAGCAAAGTACTGTCTTCTTTTTCTTTCTTTAGGCTTTAAAAAGCAAGTGTTTTAGTTAATTTTTCTGGAAGTAAATAAAATCTGCTTATACATTTAGGGCAAAAGGACAGCAAAATCTTTGTTATACACGGACTCTGATTTATTACATTTTGCCTGCTTAAGCTACATCAAATAGCTTTTATAGTACACAAGGAATCCTAACGTTTAAAAAAATATTAAATTTAAAATGGAAACTTTTTTCTAGTATGTATGTTAGAGTATATATCAAGCCTTAGTTTATTTGCAGTGCATGGTAAAAGTGGCATTTGTGACTAGAATGACAAGCATTCCAGACACTGATTTTTGTCACATCCAGTTCCTAAGGCAAAGTAGTCTGTCATTATTTTACTAAGACAATATCATCTTGATTTACCTTAAAGTTACATTCAGTGTTCTTTTACAAGCAGGTTTAGGCATGACTGTGACTTAAAGAAAAAATAAAAGGCCTTCATGAATCCAGGAATTTTTCCACATACAGTATTGCATTTCATAAGCTTAATGTTAATATGCTTAATTATTTTTCCTTTCTTTTTTCTTGAATAAACCTAATTGGTTTCACAAATGTTTGTTTTAAATTCAGTTCTTTTTTATAGTTTTTTTTTTTAAAAATAAATTTATTTATTTATTTATTTTTGGCTGCATGGGGTCTTCGTTGCTGTGTGCAGGCTTTCTCTACTTGCGGCGAGCCGGGGCTACTCTTTGTTGCAGTGTGTGGGCTTCTCATTGTGGTGGCTTCTTTTGTTGCGGAGCACGGGCTCTAGGCACATGGGCTTCAGTAGTTGTAGCATGTGGGCTCAGTAGTTGTGGCTCGCGGGCTCTAGAGCGCAGGCTCAGTAGCTGTGGCACACAGGCTTAGTTGCTCTGCAGCATGTGGTATCTTTCCGGACCAGGGCTTGAACCCGTGACCCCTGCATCGGCAGGCGGATTCTTAACCACTGCGCCACCAGGGAAGCCCTAAATTCAGTTGATTCTGTCTTGTAGTTAGGAAATGGAAAATTGACTAGATATTTTTGCTCACCTACAAATTTTAAACCAAATAACCATTTAAAAAGTACTATATTTAGTGTCCACAAAGCAGATATCTTGTGGCCAGAATTTTCTGCCAGGAATACACCATAAGTCTTTTGTTAGTATTGTGAGGAAGTAAGAAAGGACGTAGGAAATTTTATTTTCTGCAATATAAATGAGATTTTTTTCCTCTACGATCTCAGAGCTCACTAAACATAGGGACACCTTAAAATATATTTATTTATGATATTTATTTCATGAGCCCAGGCACTTTCCGGCCTCTGAAGTACACAGGCCTTATTTATTGCTATATCACCATCTGTCAGAAAATATTTTGAGTTGAACAGAAACAGCAAAAGAACAATCCAACTTGCAGATGTTGTTCAACTGAGAAATTAATTCCAATGACTGAAATTGTCATTTAGGGAGCATGGGTTTATTTGTTTTTTTCATTTTGATACAAATAGTTTACATGATCTGACTCCTTGGGATAAGGAAAGAAAATGCTAATTATTTTTCATTTAGATTTGCATTTGAAATTGCACTTTAGGGCTTTACACAAAAATGTTTCAAGAGCCCTGTGACACCTCCTGTTGCCCTGTGTTCTCTGTTAGCCTACTATAAACAGCTGATCTGCACTCCAGAGAGAGATCTATAAATACTCTCCGTGGCAGGAGGAGTTCAGGGCCATCTTTTGGAAGAGAGTCTAGGAATAATACACAGTGTGTTCTCAACAAGATTTGTTTCCCTGTTGAAACAAGAAAAGCCCTTCCAGGGGAAAAGTCACAAAAAGGCAACTTTGGGGAATGGACAGGAAATTCTGAGGGGCAGTTTTATCTGCATTCTCTTTGAGATTGATGGGTGGGCATTTTGAGAATGATTTCTGTCCTATTTGTCTTTTTCTCCTCCAAATCATTCATTCATTCATTTCCTTTTTCCCTTGTGGCGTTCATTTTTTAATTTATTCATTCAACTAACATTTATTAAGCAATTTAGCATTACAAGCCACTTTTTAATTTTATTTAACAAATTTGTTCCAACTACAAGACTTTACATTTTCCTATTGCTATATTTTATTTCTTCAAAGCATTCGTCACGGCTTGATACCATCCAAACAAATGTTGCTACATTGTCTGTTTCCCTCTCACAAATTGTACTTTGTCAGAAAAAGAAATTCTCTGTGTTGTTCAGTGCTGAAGTTCCCAGATCTGGGGGGCATCTAGTGATAGTAGTGTTGATCGTAAATAATAGTAATAATAATAATTATTATTAATAGCAGCTACCTTTTGCTAAAATTTTTAAATGTTCAGAAATGAATGAATGAAGTCATACTAGAGGAATCACTGGCATTAATTAGGTCCAAATCATGTTAATGCACTTAATGACCAATTGATCCATAAATTTTCACTTTGAAATAACCCAGAGTTTCCTATAGTCAGAGGGTTTCTGCAATCACTCCTTTTTACCATTCCTCCAGCATATTTGTATTCAACAGGAATTAGAATTACTTTTTTTGTGTGAGATCTTAACAGTGTATTAAATGAATGATCACTTGAGGCTGGGGCCCTAATTGTCTTTACATTGTATATGATTCAAGAATCCTTAAAGAGGACTGATGGTAACACCAGGAGTCTACCCTTGCTTTGATTCCGGCATCATCTGTTCTTTGCACAGTTGTTGTTATCAGAGTTTTTGTTAATTCTTTTACAAATGGCAGAATGCAGGACAGGACAGTCAAAGTTCAGGTGAGGAATGAACAATCAAAGTAATTTTGACACATGGAAAACAAGTCAAAATAAAGAGCTAGTGTTTTACAAAAATTAATGGAAATTCTTGTATTTAAGTTAAAAAAAAATAGTTGACAGTACATAATAAGAAAATGCCCAGAATAATAGTATTATTGTGAGAACAAAATACATCACATTCTTTGAATGATGAAAATGTATGGTGAATATGCTAAAAGCATGAAATTTTATGTTCTTTGATAAAAATGTATGCTCAAATAAAGGATACCATACATTGCATTTATAAGATGGATACTAAAAATTTACTTCCATTTCAGCAGGGTCAATTTAATTTAGTCCATGCTTTCCCAAAGAAAGGGGCCTGACTCTCACCACAAAGAAATCTTTGGGTAAAGAATAAATAAGTGTCTCTCAGTCAGGTTATAGGTAGAATTCAGGCAATGGATAGTAGAAAGGAGTGGATGATACTCAAGTCACTTCCACGTCTGAGATTTGATTATTGGCTAAATAATTCAAGACTAAAAACCAAAAAAAACCCAAATAGTAACAACAACAAAAACCCCTGAAGGTAAATGGGAAAAGACAGAATCTTTTATTTCCAGCCATCAAAGGTAGAGGATATATTAATTTTTTTAATCAAAAGAGCTCTCTTGAGAACCTATGATTTTAGTTTCATCTTCTATATTAAAAAGAGCTACGAATGGGTAATTATCACAGATATTTTACTTCTCACTGTGAAAAGAGCACTATTACATGTAGCTTGAATCAGTTAGCCACACATACAAACACAATAAGTCAAAGATCTTTCAAATAAAATTTTCTAAAGCCTCAAGTTTAGGAGCTCATTTTTTTTTTTTTACTTGTTCACATTCTAATTGTTGCTTATCATCTAAGAGCAGGCTTGTTATATTGTGTTTCTTGACCATGATAAGAGTAAGTCAACGGAAAGCTTGTTTTTATTATCTTTTTGTTTTTTGTTGTTTTTTGTTTTTATTATCTTAATATGTATTTCAGTATCTGGTGGGGGAAAATGGAAGGGAGAAAAGAGATCAAACTTGTCTGAGATAAAAAGATATGAAAATAATAGAAACATTTGTGAATTCTCTGCTGTCAGTACCATTAAGCAGAGGGTGGGCACAGATATTTCAGTTCTGAATTTCTCTAATATGTGGAATATGGCTGAGTGGGCTGCCACACTTTCCTCTCCATGCCTTTGTCAGAAAGAAGAATATTCCATTCACAGATCCCCAGCAACTAATAGAGTAGGTTCCTACCTTGGACTAACCTTACACCTGTCTGTCTGTCTGTCTTTCTCCCTCTCAGTTTCTCAAATACCTTTTGCTCTAATTATTTTTCTGGCTAATATTCTCCAGTGGAATTCATTAGTTTTATATACTTTACTGATTTTTACATTTTAAACAAGATTGTTCACCAGCAAAGATAATTCAAGTCTTTTTAAGCTCTACAGTTACATTTTGCCCCCAAATCCTCTGAAATTGTCAAATAATTTTTATAGTAGTTTTTAAAAATTATGAAAAAAAACCAAAAAACAAAAAACAAACAAACAAACAAAAAATTATGAAAAACATCCACCTTAAATGAGTCCGATCACATTTTCTAAAGTTAGAAAGCACTTCTTGTTTAGGGTGTGATGTGGGTAAAAATAGTTTGTATACATTCTGTGGGAGTTTTTCAATCCTCTTAGATTTTTTCCCTAGCACATTTAGATTAAATTTTTCATTTAAAATTGTCTCCATCTTTCATGTAAAAAAAAAAAATTCTGTAGATAACCAGCTGAAGTTTCCGTCTAAAACTTAAAGTTAGTATTCATTCAGTAGTTCAACTGAACCAATAACTACTATGAGGAATATCACTAAAATTCATTCATTTCAGATAACTGGCTCCTGCAAAAATTTGCATTATGTGTAGAATGAATGAAATGTGTCAGAATCTGTTGTAAAAAGTACAATTTATGCATATTATGTCCTTAAGATGAAATTCTAAAGGGCTTTAGCTATTAAGAATCTTTTATCATTTTATTTTTATATAATGTTCTGTAACATAGATTTTATATGGTATATTTTAACAAAATTGTGTTAGCAATCAAACGGAAGTATTTCCTTCTCTAATTCTCAGTTATTTGTCTTTACAACATCCCTGTACTTGAGGTGACCAAGAAAGAAAATTAAAAATTAATTAGACTGCCTGAGGTTATCGTGGAATGGGGTCAAGGAAAAAAATTCAGCTTGATCTCTCATCTGGTCATTCTCTTCTAATAGAAGTAGCACAAACTCAGGGAGTATGCAACATTGATTGAACATCCTCTTAAAAACTTCTACCATTGCTGTTTAATTAGGATTTTTCCTTGAACAAGCAAAATGATGCCAAGCCATTCTGATATCACCAGCATGAATCACTGAAAAGTTATTTAGCAAAATTTTGCTATGCCTTTAGTACTGTGCTATGTGAAATATAAAAAAGCCTTTTAAGACAGTCCTTCCATCAAGGCGCTGTGTCTAACAAGGGAGATAAATTTAAAAGCTAAATTGTATCTTGCTCCTTCACTCCTAGGAAATAAGAGAAGGAAATGATTAGCATGGGCTGTTACAGTAAATCACCGTGGAAGAAAAAAGCTCGAACCAGGCCTTGAGAATTTGGGAGGATATAGTTGTGTTGATAGAAGAATGAAAGGCACATCATGATGGGATAAAATACAATTAAATGTATGGAGTCAGGAAGAAAATAGAGCATTTAAGCGGGAGAAGGGCGTGGCCATTTTCGAGTGTGGCTGCGGAGCGTGAGTTGGAAATGGTTTTTAATATATGGGAGTGCTGCCAAATCGTGGAGAGCATTGAGAAGTCAAATACATGACTTTAGAACTGATCAGAAGGTTTTCTCATAATGTTTTCTATTATTTTGATGCTAGGCCTATAATAATTTAATAGACATGGATAGTGGTGTTAACATATGCTACTGTCACTCAGTTCTATTTTCTTTTTCTGTGTTTTGAATCAAATTATATATTTACTTATGACAACTAGGTGGTATGTATATGTGATGAATACAAACCATCACTAAACCACAATTAAGAGACAAGTGTTTCGGTTTTGTTTTGTTTGTTTGAGTTAAGGTCTGTTCTAAAGCGTTTTTCTTAGAACTCATGCTGTAAACGATGCTCAGGTTTCTATCATTAGTCTTCAATCTTGGGTGTCACTGATTTGGTTAAAGAAATTATACCTCTTGCCTCCGATCTCATTTAATGGCCAACAGTTAATTACTCATGAATCTTTTCTACATACTCTTGCCAGCAAGATCTCTTTAAAATTAAAATTAAAAAAAAATTTTTCACTGCCCCTAGCTCACCCAACTCCTGTTTAAATTTTTTAAATTATGTTGGAATAAATTCCAATATCCTTTTCATAACCTATAAGATCTTTCTTTTTCTGGCTTTGGCTATCCATATAACTCTATCTATTAAGCTTACTCATGTGCTTTTTTCTTCATTTATCTGAAATAGTTACAATTATTCAAAGTGCTGTGTTATTCTGTGACTCTATGCCTTAGCACTTTATGTTCTTATTTATAAAATTCAACTGTTAAACACATCAATTCTTCTAAATGTTCATCAGGCATCATCTCAATGTAGAATCTCTCCTTACTCCCAAATTTCTACCCTTTTTTCCTAAAGGTAATCAAGTTTACTAATGTAAAGTTTTACATATAAATTTCTTATAGCAAATATCATATATATTTACATTTTCATTATTTTATTTTTACATTTTTTCTTCCTTATTGTATTATATACTACCTCAGGGAAATGTCTATACTATATTTATCCACATATTTCCAGTGCTTAATGCAGTGTCTGCAGTATGGTAGATTGTTATTAATATTGGTTGAATTAGAATAAATCTTCTACCTACTGAAAGGAAGAATAAAAAATTTTTGATACATGTTAGCTGTGGAATGGGTATAGAGCACACGTTAACACCAGGAGCTCTAGAGCATGCTTATTTGCCAATCAAATCTTGCTCCATCACTCCCTAGCATATCAAACAGTTGTCAAACAATTGCCTTTGGATTTTAGTAAGGTAACTGATTCTCAAGGACAAATATACCACCCACCCCCAATCCAATGTGAATTTATGAAAAAAGCAGGTAGGCCAAGAGAGGCAAAGATGAGCAATGGAGAGAGAGAGAGACAGAAAGAGGGGCAGAGAGCACAACTGGTTCACAAGTTCTTGGTTCTGGAGGCCGTAGTCCACATCTGGCCTAAGATCATTTTACCTGCATTTCTATCACTTGAAACCAATAGAATCCTAAATAATAAAATAGAGTATACATCAGCATCTGTGAGATTTTGTATATTTGTTGAAAATAAGATGGAAAATGAAAACCACCACTTGAAATAATTGTAGGAGCATTTATTAGCCTTGCTACTAGTACTGTCTTATTTTGTATGTACACACACACACACACACACACACATACACACACCCCTACATGCACACCTACACCTACATCTACTTACAAGGAATTCCATAAACATTAATGTGTTCTAAAGAGACACAGAGAGATGTTTCATTATATTTTGAGTGAGTTACATCAAAAACTGGATTTGCTAGGACCATGATGAAAAGCTTGTGCTTTTTAATGTAAACATGTACTCTCTACCCCAGAATAAATCATTTTATTCAAAACATAAAATGTTAAAGTAATTTTGATCTTTGAAAAAAGCAATGCTGTGCTTTTGCTGCTGTTGCTGCTGTTGTTTGAAGGTAAAATAGGATGTCCTCTACACTTCTGCAGCTGAAGTGCAGAATGACATTGAAAACAGCTCCTTTCGAACTGGAAAGTACCATATTCATTTCTGAAATTGTAGAAATAGGGGAACTTATAATATGGATGTATAATTTATTTCTCATGTTTGAGGGTCTGAAGTACCTCAGAAAAATTTGTAAACCATTACACACTTAATATAATAAACCAAACTGATGATTATCGATGATTATAGACTTTGTCACACACTATTCATATTGACAAGTATATTTTTACAATTCTAGACAAATGGTTGTACGGTTGGTGAGACTGTGATTATAAAGGACTCATAAATATATCATCCCACATGATATCAAGGCTAGAGCAGAAGTGTTTTTACCCAGTGGATAAATGTCATAATTCAGTAGCCTGCACTAATGTGTTTTCATGTTATGCAATTTGGATCCTCTGAGAAGTAGATGCTGAGGATCTACTCAGAAGGGCTACAGAGGTTTATTGTGGAGTAACACCTGTAAAATAAAGAGGGGGAGAAGAAGCAGGATTCTGCAGGAGAAACTTCCAGGCCAGATTTTGGATTTATTAAATTTTGCCAATCCAACAGAGAGGTCTGAATGAAAGGTTGCCTGTTAGAAGAGTCCTTTGTTAAGCAGAAATGACACAACCTTTGTACCACAGTTTACTCAACTATCCGCTGCATCCAAAGAGTGGCCTTGGCTCAAAATTTGTGGTGAATGAGAAAGACTCACAAGTGGAAGCTGTCATCTGAACCACAGTCTCCAGAGCTGGACAGGGAGTCTATCCTTGCATCATCATGGCACATCTCCGTGACTGCCACGTTGGAGATATATAGGTTAATAAGAAAGGTATATTTTCATCAAGTTAGTGAGTACAACTCTTTGAGAGACAGGACCATTGCCTAGAATTCCAAATGGTGTGTTTTTAAATTAGAAAGGTTTTGCTTACTGAACTACAGCAGGAAGTGCTTGAGTGGAAAATGGAAGGAGAGATATGGAAATAAAGTCAATATGCTGTTCAATAAAACTTTATTATGTAAAAAACAAGCAGTTGGGACTTCCCTGGTGGTCCACTGGTTAAGAATCTGCCTTCCAATGCAGGGGACCTGGGTTCGATCCCTGGTTGGGGGACCAAGATCCCACATGCCGCAACTACTGAGCCCGTGCGCTCTAGATCCCGTGTGCCACAACTAGAGAGCCTGTGTGCTGCAACTACTGAGCCCGCACACTCTGGAGCCTGTGCACCACAACTGGAGAGAAGCCCGTAAGCCGCAACGAAGATCCCACGTGCCGTAACTAAGACCCGACACAGCGAAACAAATAAATATTTAAAACAGAAAACAAATACAAACAAGCAGTTAACCTGCATGCACAGTAATCTACAAAACAAGTGAAACACAAGGCCATTTTCAAAATAGGATAAAAATTCAAGAATAAAAGGAAAGACAAAACGAATATAAGTAGAGTTATGCCAAAGAAAAATGCAATAAAGAAAGAAGCTAAAAAAATAATTTCTAAGCTGGAACACACATTAAATAAACCATACAACCCCTAAAATAACTATCACTTCTAAGAATGGGATTGTCAGGTGTGAAAGTGAGTGTGTGGAATTAAAACATATAATAAATCTTTTAAGTTGGGATGTCATGTTGTCTGGTGTTTGTCCTGAGCCCTTCTGCCTGAGATCCTGGGTAATGAAAAATTTATCAATGCCTTATATTTGATTTGATTTGACAGCAAAAGAAGTATTTGTTATTATAACTTTCAAAATCTGGGTAGAGAAGATAAGTGGATTCACAGTACTAAGCATACAGTATTCACATCAACTTTAGAATGAATAAAAAGACAATGCTATGTGACAGTGACAATAGTATCACACTAGTCAGTATCAATTGAAGTTTTGGAGGAAAATCACAATTGTCATTGTCATTTTCACTCCTTGGCTAGATTTGCTCTATTAAATAAAGTAATATATAGATTAAATTTTCTCAAATTACAATATAAACAAGTTTATATTTGCATTCTTTTCTACTTTCAGTGATAAAATCTAACTTTGGAGCTTTTCATTTCTTTTGACAGCAAGGATTGTGGAAGAATAGACCTAAAATGTTTAAATTACTGAGATTTCCAGTGACCTCTTTCAGGTGGGCATTTTGGAGCAGTTACTTAGTCAGCTAGCACCACAATGTGTAATTGAGTAACAAAAATGGTTACTAGGTTACAAATGAGTTATGTTGTCCTTAATGGATTGTAGGGCTGTGAATACCCAAATTAGTTTCCTCCCCCAAATTTAAAAATATTATTCAGGAAACTGGATCATGATGGCAGATTGAGTGAATAAAGGCATATAACTCTCATTTTCTTAAAATATCCCAAAAGGATGAAAAACGTATTTTTTTAAAAATCTCTCTACTACACTGGCAAACAAGAGAGTCATGACCCAGGTGTAAAATCATTCTGTCAGAATCAGCAGTTTTCATATAAACCAGCTATAGGCAATTAGATAATGTAACTGAAAAAAAACAAACTATAAAATACCTAGAAATAGACCTGTCAGTAAAGATGCACGGATTTTATGAAGAAATTTACAGTATTTGACTAAATTATATAAAAGATCTGAGCAAGTGGAAACGTATTCACTGTTCCTAAATGTGAAGATACATTTGTAAAGATGTCAGGTTTCATCCAGCTTCCCTTCCTGTTGATCTATATAACTCAGTGGAATCCCAAACAAAATAACCAAAAAAATACTGAATCAACATCAGTGATTTTTCCACAAAAAGAAATTAATCCCAGAAACAATGTCCACATTGAAACTTTGGCATTATGTAGTTAGGTTCTTTCTTGGCTTTTGATGTAAGAATAAAGATTATTTATTGAGATATGAACTGGGACATTTCCTTATGCCTAGAATTTTAGCCCACCTAAATGTTCCTTCTCCAGAGAAGCTCCTTGTTAAGGACGAGGAGACCATGGTACAATATGCGGCAACAACATCCAGCTGTGCGCCCAGCAGGTGGCAGGAATCATCATGAAAAGAGCTCTATTCACATATGAGGAGATGAGATGATAAAAATTGGCTAAGGATGTGCACGGTACTCATGTGGAGATGATCTACAAAGAGGCTGGAGTTGAAAACCCTGAAGTAATGAAAATGCAGGTTACTTTAAGAAAATGGAAATGGCATCTTTGGGACATTTGGTGATAAAACCAGTCATTAAAGAAGAAAATCAGGTAGTTTTGGCTTAAAATAGTGAAACAAATTTCCTGAGGGTTTGACTTTCCCTCCCTCTCTCTGTCTCTCTCTCTCCACCACCCCCCCACCTTCCCTCTCTCTCTCTTTGCTATTTTAGTAACATCTTCTGGAAGGGGTGTGCATGTGTGTAGAGGTATTGGTGGAGAGGGGCGTTAATGTAATTAAACAGGAAGGCCATTAGACTGAGGTGGCTCTAATGCCTCGGTAGCCTATGTAAGCAAACCAAAATCTAAGTCAGAGTCAATGCAGTCAGCTCTGAGGAGATGAAACCCAAGAACAACCCACCACAAATAGCCAACTAGGCTTTCCCATTTAAGGCAGCTGCCTAAGATTTAGCCATTCAATGTCCTTGCTTCCCTTCCTCATTTTCTCTCTAAAAAGGTCTCCCCTGATTCCTCTCGGTAGAGCACTCTTAACTACATTGGGTTTCATGCTGCTCAATTCAAACTGATGTATGCTCAAATAAACTCTTGAAAATTTAAATGTGCTCAGCTTATCTTTTAACAGGGGGTGCTTAACAATTTAGGAGACCACTCAATTCCTTTTTGCATGTTCACCATCTGCCATCGACTTTGTCTAAAACTAAACTACCATGTCTCATGTAAGGGTGCCTCACGAAGAGCCCATCCTCGTGAGACCACAGGTACCTCCTGGACACCTTCTTAGTTACATCGTGGAGAACTTTGCAGATGGAAGGGAAACTAATGCCTATCACAGCAGTTGGGGATGCTGATGGGTACAGTGATATAGGTGCCAGGGTTGACTGGATGTTGACTTAATTCTTACCAAAATTGTTAGAATAATATAAGAACGATTTAGAAGTTGTATAAGGGTTTCAAAACAGTGCATTTAAATTGTACGTTTACAAAATAACAGATTCTACAGTTTAACAGATTCTGTGCAACTATAAAGTGTGAACTTAATTTTGAAATTTCACTGTATGTTATATTCACCTATTCATGTATAACTCTATAAATGAGACTATTTGCCGTATTGTCAAATTATATATTTTAGGCATTTTATATATATAATATTTTGGGACAGGTATAAAATCTGTAATATATAGAAATAGGCATGGTAATAAATCATAACAGTCTCATGTACAAAAGAGGAGATTACAAAACACAATATATGTCAATATGTAATGTGAGGAAAGAGTATCAGGACCATTGTTAGGTGAATAATAGCTAGTTTCAGAAAATACATTCATAATCCCACCCCATCCTTGTAGACACTTTCCTGTAGTCTTTCTCAGTCTTCCTTGGTTGGAATTAATCTCTCCATTTCTTTCTCCTCATGTTCTTTTGCTCCCCAATTCTTACTTTTAAGGTATTCTACTTTATATTACAGTTGGTTGTATAAGAAAATGTCTCCAATACTAGGCAACATTATTTATTTTACCATCCCAAAGGTGTCACAAGATAAATAACTCTTTAAGTGGGTCAAAGCAGCATTCCACACATTTCTTCTTGGAACATTTCCAAAAAGCTTCAGAAATAATATAGTTAGAAAGAAAAAAAGGAGTGTCAGCAATTTTCAAAGTTTGTCTGGGAACTAACTTTTGGAGGCATTGAAACAGACTAAGAATTTTTTAACGTTTCTTATGCCATCTTTGTTTAAAAAAATGAAGCAAAATATTTAATAAGACAATACATTTAACAACAGGAAATTTCAACCATGAAACTAGAAAACTAAGAGACTCACAAATTCAGATTTGGGCCTTTGATAGCCCATGTTAGCATATGATTGGCATGCCTCAGGTTAGAGATTTCATTCCTTTTGCAATGGAATTGTGAAGGTTGAATTAGAGGAAGCCAGAAAGAGAGAGACAAGAAGGAAGGCTGCAAGAATGTTTAACTTTGTTCTCTGCTCATTTGCCTTTTGTATATTTTTTTTTCCATGAAAAGCCTTTTCTCCCTTTTTTTACCTAAGTGAAGTCTCCATGCTTCAGATACAACCAAAACTTCATCTTAACATCTGCTGTGCTGCACGCATGGGTATATTTATCTTTCTCTTCTCTGAGAGCCTATGTATTTTTATGCAATTACTTTGGTCTGTGATGTTACAATAATATTTCTTGTACAGGCACTGGAATGTTGTTAGAGGATAAGAACTTCTAATTAAAAGCTGAGAAGCTGTCTTATTCATGTAGCCTCTCCGGTACAGAGAAAATGCATATTAATTTTTGGATAAATGGAATTAATGGGCAGCTCACTTTCACGTCCCCTAAAAATTTGGGCCCCTATAATATGTTACTACTTGGCAGCAGAGTTTGAATTTTAACAAAGGCTTCATAAAATCTTTACCAGATATTGAGTGATACTAATTAAATCACAGCATATAGGTGTGATGGTAATCAACTTTACTGTAACAGTACTCAGTCTTTTAACAAATTTAGTCTTTTACTGTGTGGACATCAGAGTCGTGAAGAGGTAAAACTAATTTTGATTTTGGAAAGATTCTGCTACATAAATCACTGTATTTGAAATTCTTTGAAAAGTGTCAAGTATCCTGCACATGAATGGCAATGGCAATTATCTTAGTTAATCTCTCAGTCTCTATCCAATTTGCACCTCTGTCAAAGCAATCATGCTTCTTAAAGTTACTGGACAGGGGTCTTAACATACTTTGAATTATATTTTTTGATACATCTTGTTATCACTTGAGCTTTGCCAACCTTAGTTTTAATATCTCTCTTAGAGTAATCACTTTTCCCACATTACAGGTATTACTCTCCTCCAGACGACACACATCTCATACCTGCTTCTTCAATGTAACTTCTAGTAGTTCTTTCTAAGTAGTTAAACTCTAATGACCTAAAATCAAATTAAGAGATGTCCACCTTCAGATATGCCTTCTACTTATAGTATTTGTAACAGCAAATACTTACATGGTTATTACCTGTATATTCATGATCATATGCATCATCTGTGAATGTCATCTGAGCACAGTTTCAGTCAGATATTTTAACTGGCTATCTTTATCACTGCCCTTCTTTTCTCATTGGGTGTTGAAGTTTTAAAGCATCCCTTTTTGTTCCTTCAGCTCCTGCACTCTTTCTTTCCAGCTAACATATTCTTGGACAAGCAGCTTTAGATTTTCCTGAAGCTGAATGTTCACATGAATAATATTAAATGTTTCCCTCTGATGTTCTACAGTCTTCTGAGATGTTTTTAAGATGTTTTTGGACTCAATCACTTTGGAATGGAGTAGTTTTGATGGCTTTGAGTGACCTTGACTGTCTTCAAGATAAGCCATCATCACTCCATGAAGTAAAATTTTATAGGACTGGCTTTTCTGTTCTCAGTCAAGAAGGTTGACTCTATCCCCCAGTGAAAAGTTAGACCTGTTCACATCAATATTAAATTCTGCCAGACACAGAGTTTACAGCATCAGAGGACTGGCCTCCACTGCAGATGGTTCAAGGGCATCGAAGGTGTATGTAATGAGTTTTTTCCTCCTACTGACTTCAAGATACTCTATCCTTTAGGCAGCAGATCCTTTGGCTAGGTCATTTTCCCTCAAAGTGCATCAACTTTTTACTGTACAATCGATCAAAGCAGCATAAACCAAAAATTTCAAGGGATGCTCAAAGAGACTTAAGTCTTGTATCCATAATTCAGATAAAACCATCAGAGTACCGTGCAGCTGCTGCAGGAGTAGTTGGAAAGACATTTTCATGACCATAAACAGGCCCTCCTTGGTTCCAAAGGGCACTGAAGCTCTGCCTCTGGCCAGTAGCTTCAGGGTTCCAGCTGCCTGCCCAGAACCCTGTTAGAGTTCTACTTTAAAAGCAGTCAGTGCCTGGCAACCAGGACAAACCATTGGTGGGCAGTGGGGCTGGGGGAGGGGGACTGGTTTTGTAAGCTAGTGATATCTAACTTTGATGCAGTCAGTGCACAACTAGAAAGTGTTATAATTTGTATAGTACATTGGGAAAATGGAAAAGGCCAGTTACAGCCAGAGCAGATGAATTGTGACCACTCTAGGCCCACATGGCCCCACTGGAAACCTAGGAGATCCAAGCAGTGCTATGCCCAAACCAAACCTGTAGAACCTAGATTTCTGGTCCTGGTTCTGCCTCTTCAATAGCTTCATGACCTGGGTCTTCAAAATTATAGCCAATATTTGATAAAAGCAATGGAGAGCATAAATCATTTTCTTATGCAGTATCTTATCTAAAAGCCTGACTATCCTGTGAGCTTGACCATTGTGTTAATTCATTCAGGCTGCTATATCAGAATCTCAGAACCTGGGTAGCATAAACAATAAATATTTCTCACTGTTCTAGAGGCTGGGAAGTTACATGATCTGGGTGCAAACATTCAGTTCTTGGTGAGGGCTCCCTTCCTGCCTTGAAGACAGCCACCTTCTTTTATCCTCTAATGGTGGAGAGGGAGAGAGAGAGTGCTCTGGTCTCTTCCTCTTCTTTTAAGTACACTGATCCCATCATGGGGCCCCGCCCTCATGACCTCGTCTGTACCTAATTGCCTCCCAAAGGCCCACCTCTGAATATCGTCACGCTAGAGGTGGGGTTAGGTCTTCAAGATATGAATTTGAGGAGGACAGATTCAGTCTATAACATCATCCTATGAGGTTATTAAATCTCTTAACTGACAAACTTAGGTTAAATGGTTTCCCAAGGTCATTAACTGTTACATTGCAGTTGGATTTTGAATCAAGATCATCTGTCTCCAACTATCATTTTTTGTTTTAAACCATTCTATATGACTTAATAATTTCACCCCACTTTTACAACAAAGTATATGTTAAAAAGTTTTTAAGGTCTATGTAACTTTATAATTCTCTAATCCCAACAATGTTCTTTTTGACTCTTAATACAATAGCAAAGCAACCATTTTTTGTCACACGTAGTATTCACCCATTTCCTTAACAAGCATTAATAGAATTACTCCTATATGACAAGTACTAGTGCTTCAAAGAAAAGGAGCTCACAGTTTGGTCAAGGGGACAAACAAGTTAACACACAATTACAATTTTCAAAAAGTGCTATAATAGAAACAGTACAAACCTGGGGAGGATGCCTAGCCAGCAGGGGTTGGAGAAGGGAGATGGGCCAAAAGCTCAGTTAATATGGGAAATTATACCTGTACTGAGTTTTGAAAGATGAGTAGGAGTTAGTTAATTTCAGATGGTGTGGCCGAAAGAGTTCTGAGCATAAAGGAAAGAATTCATGTAAAAACAGAAAGAAATAATACAGTACTTTGGGAAACTGGCTGCTTTATGGTTTAAGAATTTTGTATGGCAGTGGAAGTGGTAGGATATAGTTTGAGTAGATTGTCAAGGGGGAGTGATGTTTTAAAAATTGTTCATTTTGCTAAGGAATTGTGGATTTCCTCCTGGTTGCACTGAGAAACCAACATATTTCAAGAAAGGGAAGTAAGATGATCAAATTTGACTCAAGTAGTGCATTTAATTTGGAGAGTAAATTGTGAGAGGAAGAGGACTGTAGACTGGAAAAACAAAATTGAGGTAGATTGAAAAAAGAAAGGTTGAAAAGAAAGATTGAAAAAAAAATCATACAGGTTGAAAAAAAAAGACTGGCATAGGAATAGAATCCTTGGTAGAGTGGTAAGAGAGACAAAAATCAACAGGACATCTGAATGTTTGTACTTAGTCATGGAAAAGACTAGAAAGTTAAAGAGAACTCCCAAGTTTCTGACTTGAGCAACTTCACTGAAGCTGTTGCCAGTCACAAAAAAAGGATGATGATCAAGAATGTGTGTGTTTATTTGGGGTGAGGACTCGGAGTTGAAGTACCACTGAGAATTTCACAATAGAAATCCATTTCCGGAAAGAAGTTAGGTGAATGTAACGAAATAGCTCTGAGGTCAAAGTTTTGCTTAAAGGAAAAGATATAGTTCAGATAACTTACGAAAGTGTGTAGAATGAAATTCAAAGAGAGGAATCCCAACATTTAAGAAATTAAAAGAGAATTGAGCTTGCAAAAGAGATTGAGAAGCACTAACTTTGACAAGAATTGTTTGCAAGGGTTCTCTCTACTTCTCTTCTTACTGCAGTTGAAAAAAATCTGATTTCTACCCTGAAGTTTGCATTGGACTTGCTCCTGCAAATTATCTTCATTGTTAAATCAAATGTGTGCTTCCAAGTCCTAAATTTATTTGACATCTCAACAGCTTATCACAGTGTTGGTCTCACATTATTCTAGACAGTTTCTTTTCTTGCCTTTATAACCTGATAGTCTTCTGGGAGTTCTTCCTAACTCTTTGGCTTCTTTTCTTAAGCCTCCTTTGTTGGCCACTCTTCCTCTAGAAAATCTTTTAATTTTAGACTTCATTCAGGCTCAATTGTATGCCAGCTTCTCTTTGTATACTCTCCCCACAGCTTCAATGTATTTTTTTTTTTTTTTTTTTTTGCGGTACGCGGGCCTCTCACTGTTGTGGCCTCTCCCGTTGCGGAGCAACAGGCTCCGGACGCACAGGCTCAGCGGCCATTGCTCACAGGCCCAGCCGCTCCGCAGCATGTGGGATCTTCCCGGACCGGGTCACGAACCTGTGTCCCCTGCATCGGCAGGCGGACTCTCAACCACTGCGCCACCAGGGAAGCCCTTCAATGTATTTTTTAAAATATCTACATACAAGTGACACCCACGTTTGATCTTGAACTCAGACTTCTCTTCAGAGCTCCAGACATGTATAGACAACTATTAACTCATTATCCCCACTTGGCTATCTAGTAGGTACCTACTTTACATATTTTGTATATTTTATACTTTCACATTTAATATATTTCATTATATATGCATTATTCATATCTCCTTTTGTCTTTACCTAATATCTAACATATCAATAATTATTGATTTTGGTTCTTCCTCCAGAATATGTCTCAAACATGTCCACATTTGCTTATCTTGTCACCATATGTATAATTCAATAAAATCACCACACTTACCTGGATGACTCTAATACCCTTCTGTTAATCTTCTAACTTTCACTTTTTCTTTCCTTGCAGTTTATTCTCAATTCAGTGGCTGGAGTGATTATTTTAAATGCAGATCTAATCACATCCCTGCGCTGCTTAAATCTATTGATGACTTACCATAACTTACGATAGAATTCACCACCTTGGTGTTTCTTACAAGGCTTTGCGTAATTTTACTTTTTATTTTTTAGCCTCATCTCATAACTCTCTACCTGACATTTAATGTATTTCTCCAAACTCTCTCATCCTCGATGCTCATCTCCCTGAAATGCTGTCCACCCACTATTAAAAGACTGTTCTCATAGTCAGTGTCATGGACATCAGTTGTCATCTTATTAGAAATGCAGCATCTCAGCACATTGTGAACAATTGAACTTGGGGGTCGAGGAGTCAGAAATGCAGACCTACGTCATTTTCCCTCTTCACTCCTACTTAAAACGTGAAGTCCCAAAATAGATAAAACTTCTTTTGGAAAACCTTCTTTGATCCCCTGATAAAGTGATTCTCAAATTAGAGCAGCGTCAAAATCATCTGGAGGGCTTAGTAAATCACAAACTGCTGTACCCCACCCCCAGAGTTTCTTATTCAGCAGGGCTGGTGTGAAAGGCTGAAATCGGTGTTTCTCGCAAGCTCCCAGGTGATGTTGGTGCTGCAGGTCCAGGGACCACACTTGAAGGATCCTTTTGCTCTACTAAGTAGTTCTCAGCCTTAGCTGCACAGTAGAGAAATACCTGGTGGAGTTTTAAAAAACCTTGATGCCTGTACCATATCAAAAGTCAATTGGATAAACATTTCTGGGACCCTGCTATGGGTCCTGAAGTTCATGCGGCAAGCTTCAGCTTCTTCAGATACCTGGGGGACCTGTAAATAGCATACTGATGTCTGATTGTTGATATTTTAAGGTAAAACACGTTATGTTTTATATTTTCCTTGTCTCTTACCTCTGCTAGAAGTTAAACTTCATATTTGTTGTTGTTGTTTTACAGTTTGGAAATTTCCTTCACGTTTTAATGAACCCAGTAGCGCATTAACCTTTTTGTATGTTGTAGTTAATACGGAGACTTAATATATTTTAGCAGGGTGAGGGGGTGCGAGAGGATCGGTTTGCCAGATCACTGTTTTAAATGCCATACTGCTAAGTTTGAAATTAAAAATAAAATTTCAGTAGAAACATAGGAGGGAAAAATTAAGAATTTTCATAACGAGTGGATTTAAAGTAAATGATCTTTTAGTCCAGATTAGAAAAAAAAATAGTGAAGATGGAAAGGGGATAAGATTAGGGTGTTTGTAATCTCAGTTTTGTTATTCTGTTTCCGATGCTCTGATACATTCTTCCTACTGAATCTCATTTTCTAGGCCCCATAAATATTATTTGCCTTCTGTTGACAAGTTTCCTTTCAGATGAAGAAAATACAATTCTCAATATGTTATACTTAGATTTGTAAGCTACCTAGGTAAAGAGAATTGCTTCAGATGCGTTGGTTGAACAAATGACTTTTTATCCTTTATTCTTTTTTGACCCTTGGGGGGAGTATTTTTCCCTTTCGCTCTTCATAATATGCTTATTTTATGTGGAAGCCAGTGAATGGGAAAGAATAAGAATTAGTATGAAAGGTTCTGCAGTGAAAGCAGTAGATTAATGATAATGGGCTGAGTGGGATTATTGAACTCATTGATATAAGAAAAAAAAGTAAGAGATGTTGGACAAAAGAAGAATAGGAGGAACTGAGAACATTCTCTTATGTCTAGTATATCTCTTTCAACGTTTGCTTTTCCCCAACTTCTCTTTGAATGTACATGATAAACTATATGTCATATAAATTAAGATACACACATACATATATTTTCAGGTTTGTTTGATTTTAAAGCTATTCACATATGTAAACATAGAAGAGTGTTTTTCTTATATAGGTATTATTCAGTACCTACTATTATATGCCATATAACTACATTAATTTGACTCCAGTGTGCTCAGAATAATCGTATTAATACAAGGATAACACTTAAATATATATATGCATATTTTCCGTATGTTTCGAAAAGTTAAGCATGCAAAAATAAATCTTATTAGGTAAAAATTTACATTTAAACAATAATTGATCCAGAAACAAGTGGAATGCCAGAAACATAAAAGGTTCATAACAGAACAGTTTTGTTTTTCCGTTTCTATGTAAAGAAGTTTGTTTTACAAGCAAAGTAACAAATGGCTTATAACAATCTTCTTGTTGCTAGGCTCTTAGATACCTAAGCAGACCTTATACTTTTTAGGTTTAAGCATAACAAACTGAAACATTATGAAGATGCTTAGTAAAATAAGAAGGTGACACACTACAAAAATTAGAATTTCTCTTTTCTACTAGAAGTTCTTGACATTGTATACAACAAATATTAATTTCTTTTTCAGATTTTCTCCCTTGTTTATTAATCCTTGTGACAACAACAACATAGCTATGTGAATTAATTTCTTTTAAAAAATATAATGCCCTTTAAATAATTTCTTAGATTATAGCTGTAAACTATCTCCATGGATAGCTATATATATTTATAAATTATGCATAAAATTTCCACAGTGAACACTCTCCACGAAATCCATTTAAGTACCCTTTAATTCTGTGAACCTCGTGATAGGAATTCTGATTTAAATTAATATTTTAGAAAATTATTTATTTTTTTAAAAAAATCATGTAAAACCACATATTGTATTCTTTTATGGATAAGGCAGTCTCTTCATATAACCTCCTCCATACAATCTCAAGCTAAGATTCTTTTTTTCATTATATAAAGCACCACTGATTCAATAATTTAATTTTTTTACATGTGCTTGAACAGATGCAATTTTCATGACAATATCAATTCCATTTGTAATCATTCCCACTGTCCATGCCGTGTTGAAGTTAGTTGACCTTTGCTTTGAGCAAGAATAAGTAATTCATCTCATAAGTTTTCATGAAAAAATGTAACTCTGTCTTCCTCACATCTAGTATTTAAATCATGGTCCTTTGTGTTCTGTTTTCTCTCTTAGATGTCATTTCTAAAAGTATATTTAAAAGTCCTTTCACGGCCTTTTGGAAATGGGCAACATAAACATATTTTTAAGCAATTTGAAATTGTATGTGTGTTGAAGAGTTACGGACAATATGCAGTATGTCCATAGATTTCTGTATCACTCACTGCATCTGTGTGAGTATAAACACATGTGCCTCCTCAGGTCCTAGTGTGTTGTATGTACGTTCACATATACTATAGCTGGGCAGAGAGAGAGGCTGTGAAAACAGTAGAGGAAAGAAAAGATAAGGAAAAAATGTCTTATTTATTGCTTGTTTGTGTCAGGTTCTGTCCAGGCATATTATATAAATATTTCATTTAATCTTTGCAACAGTGCTAGGAAGCTGGTATTAATCATTTTCCTATTTTACAAATGAGATAAATTAGATAATGTATGTTATATGTATCATATATGTTTTGGAGAACATATATATTATATATATTTTTTGGAATGTCATGAAAGAAACGGCAGTGAACTTGGAGTTAGAAAATCTACATCCATATGTACATGTGAGCATGATTGTCCAGTGATTGGAGCTGACTTGCCCAATTATGTTAACCATACAGTCTAGCTAGATTTTTATAAATATAGATGCATGCTTTCTCTTCCTTTCAAAGGGGGGGAGCATCTTTCCTTAGGAAACCGTCCCTCCATATAAACTTTATATTCAAAAAGGATTTGAATCCGTGTAAAAATTAAGCTGCATTTATTGATATAAACAGAAAGATGGCATTTACTTTTATCTTAACTCTATTAGTAATAAATCAGTAGATTAATGCATTGATAGTATTGTGTTGTAAAAGCCCTGGATATATTATGTGAAATAATAAAAAGATGAAAATGTAGGATAATTGTACATCTAATCATTATAATAATGTCATTACCATGATGCTCAGTAATCTAAGGAAAAAGTCAGGTCCAGTTGATTTGGGATGAAAAATAATGATCAGAATAAAAGTGAGTTTCATAACACTTTAGCAGAAAGTCATTATAAGGGGATATTTAACCAGCTCCAAAGTGAATTTTAAATAGATTTCCATAAAGGTAAAATCGTATTTTATCACATAATTTTCTAAAACTACTGAAAGACAAAATTGAGCATGGAGTCATTAATTTTTGCACACTAACATGGGAGGCTCATCATTCTACTTGCTCACATTAATCAACATTGTCCCCCAATTTTGATTTATTTTAGAAAAATGGAACCATGTATTTACTTTTCTTTAATAACCATATGCTTTTTACCAGCTAAAGATTTCTGAGATACAGGAATATTGATTGCGCTAAAATTTTCTTGAAAATTCTGAATATGTCAGCATTGCCACTCCTTCAGGGCTGTCTGTTCTGTTAAATTTTCTCAGAATTTGAGCATTGCATAAAGAAGATTTTAAATAGAGAAAAACATTTTAACCACCAAGGTTAAGAATAAAACACTTAAGGGAGTTTTGGACATTTCACAAACCACTAACTATATGTTATCAAATATAAGTGCAAGTGATGATTTTAGTATTGAGACTAACTCTTTATAACATACAGAAAAAAGATCTGATCTATTACTGACACTTTCATACTGGGGAAAGATGTATATTTATTGATCACCTACTTGATTGCCACAGAATTAAATGCATGGAACAGAAATATAATGAAGAGGTAGTCTAGCTTTGAAGAGTTAAAATTTGGTGGGGAAGGTGACTTTATATCATTCAATATGATATAAGGTATGCACACAGAATGCTAGAAAAGCATGCAAGAAGAACATTTAACTGCCTGGAGGTTTGAAGTCATCTTTCTAGTAAGAATGAGTAAGTCTATTTATCTATATTAAATATTTCTTATTGTTGCTTGTAAGAAACTACCAAGTAAGTCAAATTGTCACCTCCAGTACTTAGTACTGCATTAGGTAAGGTTCTGTGGTTGCAAAACCAATTTTGAGCAAGTATGTTTAAAAAGAATACAAAAAGAAAAAGAAGAAAATTAGACTCAGAGTTAAACCTTCACATCATGGGAGGAACAGAGACGAGGGCAAGGAGCTCAGTGATAGGAATTAAAGGCCAGTCTCCCATAAATCCCACAAATGGAATGATTTTACTTTAATCATCCTCTATCCTGGTGTCATACTCCTAGAATATTCCTGGAAAGGCAAGTTTTTTGTTTTGTTTTTGTTTTTTGCGTTACGCGGGCCTCTCACTGCTGTGGCCTCTCCCGCTGCGGAGCACAGGCTCCGGACGCCCAGGCTCATCAGCCATGGCTCACGGGCCCAGCCGCTCGGCAGCATGTGGGATCGTCCCGGACAGGGGCACGAACCCGTGTCCCCTGCATCGGCAGGCGGACTCTCAACCACTGCGCCACCAGAGAAGCCCCAAGGCAAGTTTTATTGACCTGGAAACTTGGGCGTCTGAGTAACAATTTGAGCAGGATCACACAAAATGGGCGAAGGATAGTCTCCCAAAGGGAAGTCTACATCTGCTCCCAAAAGAAGGTGGAAAAGATGCTGAGCCGGGAGATGGGCTTGCCCTATGTTTACATGCAACCCTAAACTGTGACCTCTTCCCTCTCAATTCCTCTTTTCCTTCCTTTCATGTTTTCTTTAGGGAGTAGAAGAATGATCTGTATAGACAAATCAAAATTATGCAGGACATTTAAGGACTGACAAAGGAACAGAAAGTGCACTCTAGAAATACCTGTCTGACACTCCCCTGGTCCCCCCTGTTGTAACATGTAGAAGCTTCCAAACACTTTTTTTTTTTTTTTCCAAACACTTTTTTTTACCTTCATCCTCCTCTCCATCCTGCTCCTGAAATAAGAGTTCCTCTTCATTCAGGTGGAGTATGTTCACTTGTGATTTTGATCCAGTTTAGTCAGTTTTTTACAGGAACTGTTCTCCATCAGTTTCCTTCATTCTCATTTGTACAGTCCCCAGCTGGTGCGCTGAAGCTTGCCCTTTGCAGAGAAAGCAAAACAAAAGAAATCTTTCCTTCAACCTTGTTACCCTCTCAGTCAGTCTCTCTTTTTCTCCTCATTGTTTTTTTTTTTTTTTTTTTTTTTAATTACTCTATACCTGCTAGGTTCATTGACTCATCTCTATTTTTTACCTACGCTTTGGTATCTGATACTGAATACTCCACAAGTTGTTTTTAAAAAGACTTCTTGGGCTTCCCAGGTGATGCAGTGGTTGAGAGTCCGCCTGCCGATGCAGGGGACGCAGGTTCGTGCTCCGGGCCGGGAAGATCCCACATGCCACGGAGCGGCTGGGCCCGTGAGCCATGGCCACTGAACCTGTGCGTCTGGAGCCTGTGCTCCGCAACAGGAGAGGCCACAGCAGTGAGAGGCCTGCGAACCGCAAAAAAAAAAAAAAAAAAAAAAAAAAAGACTTCTTAACTAGCAAATAAAATCATTTCATGTATTTCTTATCCTTTGTACTCTCAAGTTCTCTGTATTTTCTGAAAGCACCAGATTGAAACTTTCTTCTTTTCAGGCACTTCATATGTGGTTATCCTCCTACCTCTGATAGCTCCTTCTCTGTCTCTTCTGTGACATTTCTTACATTACCCACCTCCAAAATGTGTGTTTACTAAGCTCTGTTTTTCAACCATTTTTGTTTCATTCCACTATCATGTTTAGACACTAACTAAATTGGGAGGTACAAGTCTGACTTCTCTTCTCCACTAAAAACTTTATTTCTAACTATTGGTTAAGGGTCTTCACCTAGGATCATGCTGATGCCTCAACCATGCCCAAATGGAACTCGCTTTACAGGTCAAATCCACTGAGAATACTGACACCTCTTTCTGTTAATAATATCATCTTTCTTCTTGTCAACCATATTAATACCTGGAGATACTGCTTATCACTGAAGCTCATAGCTCTGAAAAACCACTCTCCTGTTTTATAGTCACACCATTCCCTGATTGGCTGCCCATTATCTTTTGCCTAGATTAACATTTCTCAGAATGAATCCTATATTCTTGCTACTCAAAGTGTGGTTGACAGACCAGCAATATAGGCCTCAGCAGGTCATGTTGTAGGAATGAAGAGTCCCCACACCCTACTGACTTAGAATCTACATTTTAAGTAAGATCCTTTTTTTTGAAGTGACTTGTTTAGAGAAGCACTTTCCTGTCAAATATGAGTTCCGTGAAATTTTTTGGAGAGAGACGGACAGAAATGGAGAAGGAGGGAGGGAAGGAGGAAGGTAAAGAGGGAGGGAGGGAGGGAGAGAGGAGGAGGGACGGTCAGGGGAAGGGAAAGAAGGGAAGGGAACAGAAGAAGGCAGAAGAGGACAGAAGAGGGGGAAGAGAAGAGAGAGGACATGTTGTTTTTCCTCTTAAATATTCACAATGTCATTAGCCTGCTTAAAGCCTTACAGCAAAGAAAGAATATTCTGCATGTAATATACTCTAGAGGTCTTATAAAGAGCATGTAGAACACTGTTCTACATTCACTGACTCCCTCATTTTCTGTTTTTATATGGAATTATTGCTCTTATTCATGATGACCAAACCCCACTATAAACAGCCAATGGAAAGATTTACGTGAATACTTTAGGTCAAGAATGCATGTAATAGTTTCATTATATTATTTTTATGTAAACATTTTTTGTCAGGAATTACATGGTAGGATATTTTTAGAAAAAAAACCTTGACAGATATTCTCATATTTGAGGCGTGTTATTGAGCCTTGGTGAGACTCATTTGCAGTCCATTCAAAACCTACAGAGTTCATCCTGCTGTTGCTGTAAAAGGAATTTAATTTTTCTCCTTGGTTTAAAAAAAAAAACACTCAGTGTGACACACCCACATGTCTTACACAGTTCACAATAAATGCTGTCTTCCTTCTTTGGAGATTTCCTATAAAAACATCGTGAATTCACAGATCGATAAGGCTGCCAAAGCCACTTTAAACTGAGATCCCATTTGCAAGCTCATTAAAGCCCACAGTGATACAGGACCCTGGTCACCACTGATTTGTCAGCTGATGTGTCCGGAATAAAGAAGGCACTGGAATGCTTTCTTGTCCAATAAAACTCAAATTGGCTTTAAGCCTTGTCTTAGCATTCGTAACATGGTTTTAGAACCACAAGACTCCAGATGTAACATTACGCTGTAGATAAAATGATAACTGCAAACAAATACTGTTATGTGGGGGTTTTTTGTTTGCTTCAGTCACTGATGAAAATCACTGAATTAAAAAACTTGGGCAGATGTCAAGTACAGATCAATATACCACATGGAGTTTTAAATCAAGTTAAGGGGACTGATTTAAACAGACATTTCTTATTGTAATTGTTTGGCTTTGTCTGTTTTTCATCTGCTTGAGTATTCATTCAGAAATATGCCCATTTTTGCATATTATTTTTACATGACAAAATTTATTATATTATGCAGATTATATTTTAGAGATATAAACAGGAACAAATTATGGTAGGATGTATATAAAAAGATTCACTCTTGATTATTCTTAAAATTAGCATTTAATGATTTCCTATTGCTTATAAATTGTCTACTTTGGGGTCCTCAATCAACACATTCAAAAAGCAGTAGCTTAATCTCACAACAATGACTGAAAAATAAATACATGAAAATGAATTTTTAATTCAATGAGATCATATTGATGACTTACAGCATGCCAAGCACTTCTGTATGCAAAGAATTGATAGGCAGGTTATCAGATAATTGCATTTATAAATAGCCTACTTTTTATTCTTATTATAAATGCTTATTTAGCATATTAAAATGTATTTTAGCATATTTTCATATAAATAAATAAGATTTGTCATTAAAAATTTTAAAGTAGTATTCATCCCCTGTGATTTATTTATTAAATTAGTAATTTTGAGTGTTAGAGATGTTAAAAAGGAAAAATAATTGAAACTATTTTTCTGTTGATCAAATGGAAGTTGAAATTATTCATGAGGTTGAAATACTGAAACCTTGTTTATTGAATCCAGAGCTGACAGGTACTTTAAATGCTCACTTCTTCCTGAGCACATTGATCATGTGCAGTTATAAAACAATGAAAGGGGATTCAGAAAGGTGGTCATTTTTTGTGATGCCATGAAGAAAAATTACTACTAACAGAACATCCTTTTTCTACAGAGTCAGGGGTAGATTCCGGAGAGGATGTACTGAGGTGTTGTATTGTTAGGGAGACAGCCTTTCCCAGTTCTTCACTTATATGCCATAATTGATAAAAGAAAAAGTAACAAAGCCAGTGCCTAGCAATTTTCAAACGTCAACTGAATAGAGAAACTTCTGGGGCCACTGAAAGTGAGGTATGTTTGCTCTCTTAAATATAAATTATAATTAATGAGCAGAAAAGCGGAAAGTAGAAAAACTGAAAAAAAAATTGAGTTCTGAAGCTAGTTGAAATTTTGTCTTCCTAAAATTAACGTTTGTGAATATATGAACTTTTTCTTTTCTTCTCTTTGTATACATCAGTTTTGGAAATTCCATCAATTGATGAGCACTTAACATCGGGGACTGCAAATATGAGTAAGACATCATTTCTTCCCTTAAGGAACTTGTAAACTGATAAAACTAGCACAATAATTATTTAAAGAAAAAGGAGGAATGTAGTAACCTTGAGAGAGGTACAAATGTAGCTTGAAAATGCACTTTATTCATGCAACACACAGTTCCCATAGACTATATGCGAAGCACTATGCTAAGAATAAAAATTTAACTCTGGGGATAAAGAAAATCTTTATAGACAAATCAAATTTAAGAGAGAACCTAAAGGATTGATAGATACAATTTCCAGTGATAAAGAGAGAACAGGAAGAGTACTCCAGGGATACGAAGTTGTCATTATATGATGTGCATAATGGCAAGTTTAAGTGTGTTCAGGTGATAGAGAATAATCTAATCGAGAATAATAAGTGGTGATGGCTTTAGTAGATGATTAATCTGGAAGCAAAGGTTTATCATAAGTGAAGTATACTCTGGTGGTTATTGTTTCTCATTGCCATGTTCACCAATTTTATAATATTCTCTGTGATATTAGAATGGGAATCTGCAAACTCCATTTCTGAAATTCCCTTACTGTCTGGGAAGCAATGGTGTGTGATTGGAAAGTTAGAGAAGAGAAGGGACTGTCTTTCTGCCTGTAGTTTCTGTCAGCATCCTTTCAGCATCAGCAGACTGTAGCAGCTCTAGTGCTGATTGGTACTTCTAGAGCCAGCCACATAGCACTTTCCAAAGTGGCCCAAGAATTACCCATAAAGTTTCCACTTCATTCACTCACCTCTTGTTCTTTTACGCCAAACCCCAGCCAGGTTCCAACATGCCACCTGGAAGCCCCTTGGTCATCATCGCAGTAGCTTTGTTGAACTCCTAGTTTCTGGTGATACTTTTGGGACTTTGTTTCTCAAGTCGTAGGGGCCTCAACTACTTCTTTTATATCCCATTTTTGCTTTAGCCTTTTGATATCTGAGTAACCAATTATTTATAGTAAATAATCTATGTTTGAAAAGCCTAGCTTGGTTTCTAATTCTTGAATGTCCCTTAACTGATATGAAAAGCATTGGGAAATACAACAAATTAGTGAATGTAGCAGAGAAGAAACAGACTCCGAGATATGGAGAACAAACTAGTGGTTACAGGTGGGGAGAGGGAAGGGGGGAGGGGCAATATAGGGGTACGGTATTAAGAGGTACAAATTATTATGGATAAAATAATCTGTAAGGGCATATTGTATAACAAAGGGAATATAGCCAATCTTTTATAATAACTGTAAATCGAGTATAACCTTTAAAAATTGTAAGTCACTATATTGTACACCTGTAACTTACATAATATTGTACAGCAACTATACTTCAGTTAAAACAGCATTGGGAGGGGCTTCCCTGGTGGTGCAGTGGTTAAGAATCCGCCTGCCAGTGCAGGGGACATGGGTTCGAGCCCTGGTCCGGGAAAATCCTACGTTCTGCGGAGCAACTAAGCCCGTGCACCACAACTACTGAGCCTGTACTCTAGAGCCCACGAGCCACAACTACTGAGCCTGCATGCCACAACTACTGAAGCCCATGCACCTAGAGCCCATGCTCTGCAACAAGAGAAGCCACCACAATGAGAAGCCCATGCACTGGAGCGAAGAGTAGCCCCCGCTCACCACAACTAGAGAAAGCCTGCACGCAGCAATGAAGACCCAACACAGCCAAAAATAAATAAATAAATAAACGAAATTTATTTAAAAAAAAAAGTCAGGGGGAAAACTTAATTAAAATAAAAAGCATTGGGAGATTTTGCCCGTGGAGGTGGCATAACCAGTAATGTGTGTTACAAAGTGTAACAGTTTGCAGGATTAATAGAATGTATGAAAATCTGGAAGTGTGGTATGCATTGGGGAAACTATTAGTAATTCAGGTAAAGAGAAAAAAATGTGAGTTGATTTGACAAAAGAGAGGTCCTTGCTGACATTGTTAAGAGTGGTTTAAATGACACATAGAGCACAGAATACAGAGAAGAGTGTGTTGAAGCGCTGAGGATATTAATCCAGCCGTGTATATCTCTATTAAAAAAGGTTTGCTTTGAAAGAACAGAGAAATTCAATAACATACAAAGAAATTTGTGTGGTCAAGGAAATTTTAATAATCTAACAGAGAAAAGAACATATTTATTTATTATTGTGAGAGGCTAATGGTTTCATTAAAATACTGGGAAATTTTTGATATAGTTAGAGTATTGCTAGGATAACTAGGTATTTATAAGGTTAATATTTCTTGTGTATATGATGAGTCCTTACATTACCATAACTGCTACTAAATAAATTTCTATAAACTCACCTACTGGGATGCACGTTCCATGAGGCCATGACCTTATGTTCATTTCTGAATTACTAGTGCCTGGCAAATAATAGTTGCTCACTAAATATTTGTTGAAAGACTTACTCTATATTTTAGTATATCTATTTTCATTAACTTTTATATATAAATGTAATTTTAAATAGGTTTTTGTTGCCAAGTTGAAAGGACTTCCGCAATAAAATTTTATTTAATTAGATTTCTCAGAATCCCCAGTGACTCCATTAGTTACTCTTATCATAGAATCTAGACATAGTACTTTGAGAGATATGTTCGTAATAGGAATACAGGGGACAGAGGGCAAAAGTCTAGGGCCCACTCATTGTGGAGGAGACCACCATCCTCCCCATCTTGCGTAAAATCAGGATGCACAAAATCTAAATCATAATTGAAGCAGGTAAGTAGACATATCCATCTCCCAGCAGCTCCAGCAACAGGAAACTCTAAAATTGCCTGTATTGACACTTGATGCTTGATGTAGAAGGAGAAAAGAATCACACAGACACACACACACAGACACACACACACAGACGCACACACACATTTAATGATAATATATTCTGAAGTCTTAGAGAGAGTCACCACATGCCACAGGGGGCCAGATGAGAGGAACCCTAAGGGAATGAGTTCAACCAAGCAGTGGCAAGCTGAGAGAAAGCAAGGACCTGTGGACAAACGCCTTTTTTGGGGGGTCAGGTGGTGTACACAGACAGAAACTGTGAGGAGATTTCTTTGGTGCATTTGAATGTCGCTAGGTCTCGCTCATAGGAAAGTGAAAAGGGGAATTTGTGGCAGGAGCATGCCTTATCACACTGGTTCTTATCATCTGGGTGGGGTGCTTATAGCCTGTTTGTGGGGATGTTGAAGCAGCCAGAAAATATAAAGTTTTAAAAATTTACAATGCAAGTTAACGTTCCCATCATCTAATCTCAGAAGCAGAGAAGACAGAAGTGGGACTAGACAAATATGCAAAGAAATGACAGTTGAAAACTTAACAAATTTGGTTAGAGTCATAAACCTAAAAACTAAGGCTAAGTTACATTTTAAAAAGGATAAACTCAAAGGAATCAAAGACACATTATAATTAAGCTTATGAAAACTAAAGACAAAGAAAAAATTCTCAAAAGACCACAGAGAAGCAACCCATTAATTATAGTGGAACCACTAATTTGAATGACAGTAGACCTCTTATCTGAAATTTATGGGGACCAGAAGGAAGTACGTGGCATTTTTCAAGTTTTGGAAGACAAATGTCAACCACAAATTCTTTATGAAAATAAATATCAGGGATGAAGAGGAAATAAAGACATTCTCAGACAAAAGAAAACTAAAACAAAATTATCGTCAGTCAGCATACACTTAAGATTCTACTTCAAAAGTGAGAAAGGTAAAGCATTCTAAAGAAAAGATCTTTAAACTTTCTTGAAGGAGGATATATTGTAATACCTGCAACAGTCACTAAGAAGCATATACAAAACAATATACACAAAAACACCATGAATAAATCAAGATGAAGTCCTAAAAAAATTTTTAAGTCACCTATAGGAATGTAAGAAAAGGGAAAAAGAGGAAACCAACAACAAGAAAAATAAAATGTCATACTTAAGATCTAACATGTGAATAATTACTAATAGGTAAATAGTCAAAACACAACAATTAAAAGACAGATTAAAATAAACATAATCCAACAGTATTCATCTACAGCAATTTTACTTTAAATATACAGAGGTTGAAAGTAAAAGAAATAATACTTTGTAGATATTAGTAGAAAAATGCAGGAATGATTATATTAATATCAAATAAAGTAGACTACAGAACAAAGGAAATTACTAGAGACTGAGAGCCATTACATAATGAAAAAAGTTTCCATCTACCAAGAATGCATAGTGATCCTAACTATATATGAGGCTGTATTCTCAAGAAAGCCTCAAAATATATGGCTTCTGCTGCTGGTAAGCTGATCACAGCTGTGATTCTTTGTATTTGCTTGTGTCTCCAGGTTTGGATGGTATTTTTGCCTTGTGACCTCAAATCTCTGATAGTTACAAGAAAAGCCATTGATTTCCATTTGTTCAGGTTTGTCTTGATGTGAGGAGAGGAGTGACAACTTCCACGCTCTTTATATATCAAGGATAACATTCTAAGTCAAGAGACTATCTTTTTATTTCATTTAGCAATTCATCCTTGAAAATTCTCCTCAAATGTCAAGTACCTAATGAAAAGTTCCATGTCATTTTCTTCCCATTTTTATTTGATTTGATTTACATCATACCCTTCTTTACTCTCCTGGCCCTACTTTTGCTATTGCTATCACCTTCATCTGTAGTCTTTGAATTGCTTGGTGAGCTCTTGATGTTAGGAAAATATGTATCTTTCATCTCTGTATTTATAATGCCTAGCACCATATCTAGCAGGCAGGGCATAATTTCCATGTGTAAGAATAATGAATATTATGATCAGTATGATGCCTAACCTCAAGAAGTTACATATTTTAGTTGGAGTAACAGGGAAACTAATAGGCATTTTATATATAAGGTGAAATGTACAAGAATTGCTGAGTGCACAGGTGCTATGAGAGTTAACAGGAGGATAAATTGTATGTTTTCTAGAGGAGAGGAGACCTGAACTCGATATGAAAGCAAGAGTTGCTTGACCCAAACAAAGCAAAAAGGGGTCACGGGGGACCAATTTTGAAAGGACAGAGGAAACATCTTGAGTTAAGAGTGTGAATGTGAGTGACAGCATGGTGGGGTGAAGACTCACTGACCTATATCTTGTAACATTATGTGTAAGTCTGGCTGAAGCTGAGCAGAATGCTTGATAGCATCACCTTTCTTGATGAAGTGGAAGACATGGTCATTTGCTATGAGTAAGGAGGTCGTGCAAAGTGGGAGTCTCAAAGAGAACCGTAAAGTCTGAAATAGTCTATTAAGGAAATGAGAGTAGTGACCTTTTGACAAGTTAAATAAGGGACAGTGATTTGAAACAAGAAGGGGCAAGTTAAAGAGAACAGAGAAGAATTTCTTGTACAAGGAGATGTAAGAGATGGTTTGTAGGTAGGGAAGAGGTAGGTAAGTGAGGGGCCATCATATATGCGGGACACTTAGCACTCTACAAAAGAAATAGAGCCTGGAGCCACCATTGAAATCATGAGAATGATAATGGTGAGGAAGCAGACAACTCAACTGGTTTCCACTAAAATACTTAGCTTTGACATTGGCATCTACTTAGTCCTACTCAGTTGTAGCTAGGGAAAAAACAAAAATGATGAATTTTGTGGCTGACTCTATGTAACACTAAATACCTTGCATTTTAACTTCATTAAGACAGTTCTGTCTTGTCATGTAAACTTTTCAATAGCATCCTGTATTATTCTCTTGGTGCTTGTCTCTTTTTATTCTAATACATTCTACTCATGATCACCAGGTGAATCACCCTAACCATTCTCCCAATGAGGTCATTCTTCTGATGCACATTCTGAGTGTTTCATCATTGCTTGATCTAGCTGCTAATGTGCTTGTTGCAGAAAAGTTAAACAGATTGTGGCTGCTTGATGCAAGATAGTATCATTCAGCAAATATAAAGTGGTTCATAAACTAAAATAAACCACAGTAGGACCAGGCTTAGAAAGGTTAGGAAACAGGCTGACTTGAAGATCTAGATAGAAAGATTTGAAGATGTTTCTAATGGAATTATCAACTGCATTTGGGAAACTCAAATTTCTAGGGAGAGAATGCGAGTGGCTTAACTTAGGTCCCTTTACCTTAGGAACAGGGTATCTTTACATTGCAACAAAATTGTTTCCAAAGGAAAACCAGAGTTTTTTACCAAAAGACAGGGAAGTAGAGCTAAGTAGGAGTAAGCAGAAACTAAAACCAGTCCAAAAATCAAAACTCAGATGTGTTTTGATCATAGGCCAAAGAACTTAGCCTGATAGCCAACCCCCCTTTTTTTTTTTTTTTTTGGTATGCGGGCCTCTCACTGTTGTGGCCTCTCCCGTTGCGGAGCACAGGCTCTGGATGTGCAGGCTCAGTGGCCATGGCTCACGGGCCCAGCCGCTCCGCGGCATGTGGGATCTTCCCGGACCGGGGCACGAACTCGTGTCCCCTGCATTGGCAGGCGGACTCTCAACCACTGCGCCACCAGGGAAGCCCAACCCCTTCGTTTTTATGGCTTCTATACACTGTTTTAGTGTCATACAACATTCCAATGTATTGTATAAATAAAGTCAGAAAATGAGTAATAGAGAATGGTCCATTAATTCAGTTACTTACTCTCACTTTTATTTTGAATCTTTGGTCTCCTATCTTAGGTTAAATGAAATATAGTGTTGCTACAACTTGGCTTCTCTGGGTCATGGTACCCAGATATTTATCCTGTAGCTTAAGGCACTCATGAAAGCCTCAGGTGATCATACACATCTTTCTAAGATGATTTAGACTTGGAAAAGACAGTGTGTTTTTTGAAGGGAAACAAAGAAAAAAGACTTACCAACTCTTCCTGAATTTATTAATTTTATTTAGATGTGGGTAATTAATAGATAAAATTAATAAATCATTAAACTTGAGTGACCATCTGCCAGGCATTGAGCTAAGTGTTGGAGCTATAGCGGTTAAAAAAAAAAAATTATAATCCTCCCTCTCATAGAGTTTACAAGTTAGTGAAATTGACAAATATTAAGCAAACAAACAACAAATACACTGTATAATTATCCTAAGCCCTCAAAAGGAAAATATACTTACTTTTCAACACCAGATTATAACATTTACATAATGTAAAATCAACTGCTTAAAGTATTTTCAGCATTTGGACAGATCCTTACACAAATACATTTATTGATGCTGTGATAATTTCGGCAATGTTTCTAATCCCAACTTTTTTTCAAAGAACTAAAGCTACAAAGGCAAATGAGATATAGTCCTTCCCTCACTGAATTTACAGTGTAATGAGGGAGAGCCACAGAGAAACTACCTGTACTACTGTACCGTGTTCCATTACATGTATGCATTGTAAATTTAACATAGTTATTAAAATGCATAAATTAATGGCTCTATTAATTATTCTTTACCTTGGTATGACATATATCTGCTACAGACTATCAGTTACAATCAATATGCATATGCTTGAAATAAATTTTAACATGAGAAATGTAAGGAATCTTGAATTTGTAGTTTAATTAAAATAGTAAATTGTCAAGAAATCTACTTCCAAGTAATTTAAAGTTAATATAAATTACTGACATTTCCAGTGTTAATAACATCCTGAACTGATTAAACAGAGATTAATCAATTATCTGTTATATTGCTGTAAGCATTCTGATTTCATATCTTAAGTGATATTTACCTGTTAGAAGTAGAGAAGCGATATTGCAGAGCTTAAGAATATGACATCTGCAGCCAACTTATAAAGTTCCAGTGCCTTTGCCATCACTCATCACTGAATCTGGTCCTTGGATAAACTACTTAAGGTCTCAGTACTTTGTTTCTTCATCTGAAGATTGGAAGTAACAATAGTATCTGCCTCATAAGATAGTTCTGATTGTTAAATGAGGTGCCGTGGTGTAATATATAGCTCTTTGATTAGTGCCTAGAATACTGGAAAAGGATTTGTTCTTATTGAAAATGAATAATTTTGGTGGACAAAAGGTTAACATAAAGGTTTATGCTCTATCAAACCTTTTAAAAAGTATTTTTGAATAAATCTTTCCAAGAAAAATTTTGCTTACTATAGGTGTTAGTTTCCCTGCTTTTAAAACAATATCATGTATTTTGTTTGTATGAAGTATCATGACATCACAGCTTCCCAGGATTATCATAATATGTGAAAAATTTTCCATAAGAGTTTGACGTCAATTCCCGTTGATGTAAAGATGCTTATGTACCAGTGTTTCACGGAACTATTCAACCTCAAAAGCCATTTTTAGATCAATCATCCAGGGCAGATATGGTGCCTGAATTCAGGTCATGCCAACTGAGGAAAAGTGACTGATTTTTAAAAATATATTTAGTCATTGTCTTTTAATTATGCAGTTTATTTTTAGTTTGCAAGCTGGCATGTGATGAAGCCCATTTGCAAATTTAATTTTTCATACTGGCCAAGAAATCTTAGTTCTAAACATTGAGCTGGGTGTAACTAGTAAATCTACGATGAAAAATATTGTTCTTTCTGTTTCTCCCCATAATACTCTAAGAAGATCGACAAAGCTGAATCCCAGTAATGTAATATATACCTGATATTGATATATATAAGAAGAATGCCAAGGCTATAAAAAGCATGTAAGAATGATTAGAAAAAGACAACAGTGCACCAAAACACCCCCTCTTTCAGGAGATCTTTTCTTTATGCTGAGTTTTTTGAGAATCTGACATTTAAAAGTATGGTTACAATCTGAAGATAAGAAATGATTCACTGTAGGGTGAAATGAATTGAGTTTAATAGACATAGCTGTTTGGGGTGTGCAGGTCACATACATGATCATCCTTTCCCTCCTTCAAACTCTTCAAGCTGGATGCAGGGAAATCATAGACTAGAAATCTATCACAAAGAAATAAGAGTTCAGTTTAAAAGAAACAAACAAAAAAACATGTTTGAGGCTTAGAATGAGCTTCTCTATTTTGTGTACATACTTAATATTTTAATATTTATATTTATCTCTCAGTCAGTATGGACTGAGAAGGTTAATTGAAAAAATACATCCTCAGTTTCTCAAACTAACTTCAAGGACAGATACAACCACAGATGGCTGATTTCACAGTAGTGAATATAAAGATAATGAATCTTGTTAAAATTTTCATGATCGTATAGCATTTGTCTTATCAATGAAGTGCTTTGTTAAATTCACCCAAAACAATTTATACGTGTGTGCATTTTTAATGCATAATGCAGGTGGATATAATTACTGTTGCAAATTTTAATACAGGCTCTTCAGGTTACCTGCCATTCTAGAAGTTACAGAAATCTAAGTTTCAGTTTAGTAAAAATTTAAGGTTTAATCACATAAAGGATACAATAGAAAGCTATTCAAGCTCTGCCCCCAACTTAAGGCAGTCTTTCCTAAACTGTAAATGATATAAACCATATTTAACCAGTTAAATAGCTAAAGCTAAAGTATCTATTATCTTGAAATTTATGGCATTCAGTTATAAATATTTAGCTGTTAAATGAAGGCTTATATTCTCTTTCAAAAATGGCATTTAAAAGGATTATTTGTTACAACTCTGTATCAGTGCAATTGAAAAATCTTTGAGTGCTTTCTGTTTGTAGGCTGTGTGCAAATAAATATAATTTGGCCTATAAGTCCAGCGAAAGACAAACAAATAAATGGCCTCTAGAGTATTAGGGAGAATGATGGGATGCTCTTCTAGGGTTAGAGAAGACAAAGGAGAATTAGTTAAATCTACTATCTGGTTTCTTAGGAACAAAAACACAGTCATGAAAGAATATGTATGCTTTGTCTTCTTTTAAACCATTGGTCTAAATAATAAAATGAGATCATACAATATAAAATATGGCCATTTTCAGGAATTTCTCCTGAAATTGACTATGTGAATGGCCATTGCTAAATGAATTATGGTGTAATCTACATCTATCATGGAGACAGCCAAATGAATGGCTAGGCTGTATTGGAGTCTGCTAATTTCCCACATAAAACTTCAGTTTCAATACTACAGTTTCTCTGTCATAGGCTTTCTATTTTGTGCTTTAAATCGTGTTTTGCTGCATTTTCTATGGTTCCTTAAGTATGTATGTAGCTTAGGACTTCACGTACTGTGGATGCTTTATAAAGTTTGATTGAATGGTTTCTTCAGTAATTCATGTTATCACTGTTCCATCAGACCTCTTTAACACCGTTTACCTTCTCTGAAGTAGACGAGGAACTCTCCCTGATTTTAAAAAGGAGAATTCCTTAGGTCAGCAATGTGCTTGCGGCCCCTAAGTGAATCATGCAGAGTCCACCATCGTTACTCGTTTAAAAAAATTAAATAACTGGAAAGTCTTTTACTTAAACATTAACCTCATAAATTATGACTCCAATGAAGAGAAGTAATAATCACAAAACTGATAGTCCGTGTGTGTGTGAATGTGTGTGCCTGTGAATGTGTGTGTGTGTGTGCATGCACAGGAATGCATGTGCGTGGGCACATTCGAACTCTACCAGGCAGTGTGCTGTGTACTTTACATGTGCCAAATTCTTTGATTCTCTAAACCACTTTATGGGGTAGGTGCTGTTATTCTCTCATTCTGGGAGGGATCAACATGGCAACATAGGAGGCTCCTGAACTTCTTTCCTCTCATGGCTGTACCAATTGTACAGCAGCTACATATACAGAGCTGAGAGAAATCCAGAAACTAGCTGAGTGACTCCTCCACATCAGGTGAATGAGAAAGTACCCACATCAAAATGGGTAGAAAAGGTTGAGACATACTTTCCCCATAAACCCCACTCATAGCACAGGGCTGTGAAATTGGGAAGGAATCCTAACTCTCAGCTTCTCCCTGAGGAGTGAATGGTTTGAAACACACATCTTGTGCCCCAACTTTTAAGGCTTCCACTCAAGGGATCTGAAAGCCAAAGGGGTTTGCATCCACAAGACCAGCAGGGCTATAGGAAACAAAGAAGCAGTTCTTAACAGGCACTCAGGCACTGGCCACACTCTCACCCCAGGGCTCAGCACAGAGGGAGCAGGCAAAAATACCCATTTATCAGTCTTTTCTTGGAAGGTGCTTTATTACGTACATTACTTGATACTGCCTGAGCATCCTGCTTCTAATTTGCATGCTTCTCGGGGCTGGCTGTGATCCTTCACGTTGCCAGAGGGAGCCAGTGGGCACTTCTGCTGCTTTTTCCCTCTAGTGCACTCCAACTATATAAAACCACATCACTCACATCTTTCTTGAAGTAGCTTGTACACATACCCTGGGTGCCAACTTTTATGATAGGCACCTGAGGGACATGGCCATCAGATCACCTGGCCCTGAGAGCCAATGGGGCTTGCATTCACAACTCCAACAGGACTATAGCAAACAGAGTAGTTTTTGTTGTTCTGTTTGTTTTTTGCTTTTTTTTTAAATTGAAGTATAGTTGATTTACAATGCTGTGTTAGTTTCAGGTGTACAGCAAAGTGATTATATATATATATATATATATATACACACACACACACACACACACACACACTTTTTAATATGCTTTTCCCTTATAAGTTATTACAAAATATTGAGTATAGTATAGTTCTCTTTGCTGTACAATAGACCCTTGATGGTTATTTGTTTTATATATAATTGTGTGTGTATGTTAACCTCAAACTCGCAATTTATCCCTTCCCCTCTCTTTCCCCTTTGGTAACCATAAGGTTGTTGTTTATGTCTGTGGGTCTACTTCTGTTTTGTATATAAGTTCGTAGTTTTTATTTAAATTTTGTTTTAAATTTCAGCCTTATTGATATATAATTGACAGTAAAATTATAGCATTTAAAGTGTATATTGTAGTGATTTGATATGTGTATCTAAATGAAAGGATTCCCATCTAGTTAATTAACACATTCATCACCTCAATTTTTATTCATTCATTCATTCAGTCACTCATTCATTCAACTTACTGAAAACATTTGAGTTCTGTTCTCTTAGCAAATTTCAATTCCACAATACAGTGTTATCAACTGTAGTCACCATGTTTTACATTAGCTCCTCAGACCTTGTTCATCTTACAGCTGAAAGTTTGTACTCTTTTACCAACTTTTCTCTATTTCCCTCACCCTACTCTGCTGTCTCTGACAACCACTTTTCTATTCTCTGTTTCTATAAGTTTGACTTTTTAGAAAAGATTCCACGTATAAGTGATATCATGCGGTATTTGTCTTCTTTTGTCTTACTTATTTCACTCAGCGTAATGCCATCAAGGTGCATCCATGGTGTTGGAAATGGCAGTATTGTCTTCTTTCTCACCACTGAATGAGATTCCTCTGTGTGTGTGTGTATGTATGCGTGATAGATACATATACATTGCATCCTTATCCATTCATTCTTTGATGGACTCTTAGGTTGTTTCCATATCTTGGCTATTGTGAATGATGATGCCATGAACGGGGGGTGCAGATGTCTCTTTGAGATGGTCTTCTCATTTTTTGGATCTGTATGTAGTAGTGGGAATTCTGGGTCATATGGTAATTCTCTATGTAATTTTTTGAGGAACTTCCATACTGTTCTCCATACTGGCTTCACCAATTTATATTCCCATCCACAGTGCTCAAGGGTACCCTTTTGTCCGTATCCTCATGAACACTTGTTATCTCTTGTCTTTTTGATGATAGACGTCCTAACAGGTGTGAGATAATACATCACTGTAGTCTTAATTTGCACATCCCTAATGACTGGTGATGTTGAGCACTTTTTCACATATCTATTACCATTTGTATTTCTTCTTCGGAAAAATGTCTATTCACATTCTTTTCTCATTTTGTAATTGAGTTATTATTTTTTGGTTATTGAGTTATGTAAGTATCTTTTATATTTTGAATATTAACCCCTTTTGGATATGTGGTCTGTACATGTACTCTCCCATTCCATAGGTTGCCTTTGCATTTTGTTGACGGTTTTCTTCGCTGTGCAGAAGCTTTTAGTTTGATGTAGTCCACTTTTTTTATTTTTGCTTTTATTGCCCATGCTTTTGGTATTATATACAAAAAATCTTTGCCAGAAACCATGTCAAGGAGCGTACCCCCTATGTTTTCTTCTAGAAGTTTTATGGTTTCAGTTCTTACATTCAAGTCTCCATTTTGAGTTGATCTTTGTGTATGGTATAAGAAAGGAGTCCAGTTTCATTCTTTTGCATGTAGTTGTTCAGTTTTCCAAACCCCATTTATTGAAGAGATTATCCTTCCCACATTGTATATTCTTGGCTCTTTTGTTGCAAATTAACTGACTATATATATATGCATGAGCTTATTTCTAGGCTCTCTAGTCTGTTCCATTTATCTATGTGTTTGTTTTTATGACAATACCTTACTATTTTGATTAATATAGTTTCATAATAAAGTTTGAAATTAGGAAGTGCAGTGCCAGCTTTGTTCTTCTTTCTCAGGATTGCTTAGGCTATTTGAAGTGTTTTGTGATTTCATATTAATTTTAGGATTATTTGTTCTATTTCTGTGAAAAATGCCATTGGGATTTTGGTAGGGATTATATTTAATCAGTAGATTGCTTTGGATAATATGGTCATTTTAACAACATTAATTCTTTGAATCCATGAGCACAGGATATCTTTCCATTTATTTGTGTCTTCTAAAGAAGCAGTTTTTTTTTGTTTCGTTTTGCGGTACGCGGGCCTCTCACTGTTGTGGCCTTTCCCGTTGGGGAGCACAGGCTCTGGACGCACAGGCTCAGTGGCCATGGCTCACGGGGCCCAGCCGCTCGGCGGCATGTGGGATCTTCCCGGACCGGGGCACGAACCTGTGTCCCCTGCATCGGCAGGCAGACTCTCAACCACTGTGCCACCAGGGAAACCCCTAAAGAAGCAGTTTTAAATGGGAGCAGGAGCACCCCACCTGCACACCATGGTTTACACCCATACTTGGCACAGAAGAAGCAGGCAAAAATGCCCATCTGCCAGTTTTCCCCTGGGGGAGGCTTAAATGCATACTTTCCCAGCTGCTAGCTGAGGATCTGGCTTCTAATTACCCTGCATCTAGGTGCTGACTGCCATCATCCCTCTTGGGGCACTGACAGGTCTTGGAACACTCTCAAATACTGGGAACCACTAAGAACAAAGACTGCAGCTTGGACAATCACAAAGGATTGAGAGACAACCCGTAGCTTGGATCGGACTGATTGATAAGCTTTATCTCCTACAAGAGAGCAGTCTGTCAAGACTATGAGAGGTGGCTGTCTTATCTAATGTTCAGAAACCAACTTGGAGAGACAAGGAAAACGAATAAATATGGGAATATGTTCCAAACAAAAGAACAAGATAAATCTTTAGGAAACCGATCTTAGTGAAACAGAGATAAGTGATTTACCCAATAGAGAGTTCATGCAGATAAGCCAAAGAAAGCAGAGGTAGTTATATTTATATCAAACAAAATAGACTTTAAGCCAAGATGGCAACGAGAGACAAAGAAGGCCATTATATAATGATCAAGAGGCAAATTCATCAAGATTATGTGACAATTATAAATATTTATGCACCCAAATGTCAGAGTTCCTAAATGTATAAAGCAAATATTAACAGATATGGAGAGAGATATAGACAGCAATACAATAATAATGGGGGACTTCAGTACCCCACTTTCAATAATGGTTTGCTTATCCAGAGAGAAAATCAGTAAGGAAACGGTAGACTTAAATTACACTATAGGTCTAACAAGCATACATGGAACATTCATTCCAGCACTAGCATTCCTTCACAATGCCCATGGAACATTTTCCAAGATAGATCATATGTTAGGCCACAAAACAAGTCTTAATAAATTTAAGAGGATCGAAATTGCATCAGGCATTTTTTTCAACCACCATGGTATAAAACTAGAAATCAATTACAAGAAGAAAAAGTGAAAGTTCACAGATATGTAGAGATTAGACAACATACTCCTTAACAACCAATGGATCAAAAAGAAATCAGAGGAAAAATCAAAAACAACTTGAGACAAATGAAAATGGAAACATAGCATACCAAAGTTATGAGATGCAGCAGAATCAGATGTAAGAGGGAATTTGGTAGTGATAAGTGCCTACATTAAGAAAAAAGAAAGATCTGAAATAAACAACCTAACTTTACACCTCAAGGAACTAGAAAAAGAAGAACAAACTAATCCCATTAGTAGAAGGAAGGAAATAACAAAGATCAGAGCAGAAATAAATGAAATAGGGACTAAAAGATAATAGAGAAAAGATAAACAGAATTGACAAACCTGAAAAGATGCTCAACAATCAGTAATCATTAGGGAAATGCAAATCAAAACCACAATGATATGTCACCTTACACCTGTTAGGATGTCTGTTATCAAAAAGAAAAATGGTAAATGCTGGAAAGGATGTGAAAAAAGAGGACTCTTGTGAATTGTGGGTGGGAATGTAAATTGGTGTAGCCGCTATAGAAAACAGTATAGAAGTTCCTCAAAAAATTAAAAATAGAGCTACTATATGATCTGACATTCTTACTTCTCTGTATATATATCCAAAGGAAAGGAAATCATGGTCTTGAGGACGTATCTCTACTCCCCTGTTCATGACAGCATTATTCACAATAGCCAAGGTATGGAAACGACCTAAGCGCCTGTGGACCAATGAATACGTAAAGAAAATTATATATATATATGCCCACACATAACAGGATGTGCCTCCACCTCAGCATGTGGACCTTTTCTGGCTGCTGCAGAGCATCTGCTTCTCCTTGGCCTTCATTCTGAGTTGCACTTCTCATCCTAGACTTCCTATCCTGTGTCCTTTGATGGGTACCCTGCCGGAACCAGGGAGTGGCTCTCACTCCAGTAAGCAGCACTAACTGGGACCACTGCAAGAGTCAGCAGTGAGGTCACTGTGAGTCCCACCCATGACCTGCCAGCAGTGTTAATCCAACAGGAGCTTTCTCCTTTTTGTGGCCTCCTCCACTCAGCACTTACCCAGGGGATGGATGTATGATATATACATATATATAAAAATGTATATATCATATGACATATATATGATTGATATATATATGTATATATATATAATTCAGCCTTAAAAGGAAGGAAATTCTATGATTTGCAACAACATGAGTGATCCTAGAGGGCATTGTGCTAAGTGAAATAAGCCAGACAGAGAAAAATAAATGCTGCATGATTTTACTTATATACGGAATAAAAAAAAAAAAAATAGTTGCAGGCTTCCCTGGTGGCACAGTGGTTGAGAGTCCGCCTGCTGATGCAGGGGACACGGGTTCGTGCCCCTGTCCGGGAAGATCCGACATGCCGCGGAGCGGCTGGGCCCGTGAGCCATGGCCACTGAGCCTGCGCGTCCAGAGCCTGTGCTCTGCAATGGGAGAGGCCACAGCAGTGAGAGGCCTGCGTACCACAGGAAAAAAAAAAAAAAAAAAAGTTGCACTATTAACAGCAGAATGATTGTTACCATGGGCTGGGGGTGGGGGAAATAGGGAGAGGCTGGTAAAAGTTTACAAACTTTCAGTTTTAAAATGAATACGTTGTGAGGATCTAATATATAAGATGGTGACATAGTCAATAGGACTGTATTGTATGATTGAAATTTGCTAAGAGTATAGAAGTGTTAAGTGTTTTCACACACACACACAAAATCAAATATGTGAAGTGATGGATGTGTTAATTAAGTTGATAGTCAGAATCCTTCCATAATGTATGTGTATCTCAAATCATCACACTGTACACTTTAAATATATTCCAGTTTTGTTAATTGTACCTCAGTGAAGCTGAAAAAAATTATCCTCATTTTACATATGAGAAAACTGAAGCGTAGAAAAGTAATTTTCCCAAGACCATGCAACTAGTCATTGACATACCTGAGAATCAAAGCATGATTTTTTTGTGCCAGAGCTTTGCATGTCTAATACTGTGCTATTCCTCGCCAGTGGAGAAACTGGTAACTGGCCGTCCCAGCAATAAGCCATGATGAACTAAGATGTTAGTTTCCTATCCTATAAAATATGAGAATTGGACTAGATGAGGTCAAAGGACCTATCCATATCCAACATGTTACGATTATTATTTTTTAAAGGTAGTTCCATAAGAGTTTATCTTTTCTGGATCTTCCCCAACCTCCCAGCCTACATCTACTGAGTCATGGATTGGAAACCAGTGGAAAATTTCCCATGTGACAGTCTGCTCAATTTAGGAAGTAGCTCTCCTTTCATCATTTAAGTCAACTTTGGCTAGGGTTTAAATCATGTTTGATATAAATTTGAGCTATTTTATTTTTCTGAAACATAATATACTTAAATCAAAAAATTTTAATTACAAAGTAGGAATACATTTCTTTATAGGGCCATATGTCCTTTAAAAGCAGTTGCTGTGACTGGACTGTGTTTCTCTTTTCAATGCTTTGCACTAAATTGATGTTCAGTAAATGTTTGTTGAATAAAATTAACATAAGGTGTTTTTAAACACCAGTTTACATGAAAGTCTGTGATTGAATATGGATTTATATTTACTGTAAGTAATCTATGAAATTTTGTTATTTAAGCTCTGTTTCTCATAATTTTTTGTTTGTTTGTTAGCTTATTTCCATTTGTAAAAGGTCAACAAAGGCCTTGCTTGTAATCGCTGATTCAGGACTATTATTTTAGAAACACACACACACACACACACTTAAATGTGTAACATTCTATTTTCTTTAAGTGTGTGGTCCGGTACTCAATAGACTAGTTGCAGATTTGAGAGTCAAAAGTGGGGGAAAACCATGTGTTTCTTAGAGACTATATGGGTCCTAATGTTACCATTTGTAAAATGCTCAGGAAATGAGATTCTAGAGAATTTTATTGATTGAACTTGTATAGTAGAAAAAACATTTTGGAGGAATACTGGAGGCAGACATTTATTACACAGTGTTGTGGAGTCTGTGAGTGATATGCCTGAAAGGATGCTTTGAGACCACAAGAAGTGAGTCACTTGCCTAAAGTGCCACAGTTACTTACCAGCAGAGTAGAGGCTGGGAGAATTTAAACATCTTTATTCCCAGTTCACTTATCTTCCCAATGCCCTGCATTCAGAGGTTAATTCATTTACTCATTCTCTCATTTATTAAAAATCTATTTGCTATGCACACATCATATTTTAAGCACTTTGATGGATTCCAGAGGTACATGAGTGAACTAAACAAACAGGGCTTCTGCCGTTGTAGGTTTACCGACCTTTGGCTTTTCTTCAGTGATTGAATATTATTAAATTATGGAATTTAGTTTGGGAATACATGTTTCTATGATAAAAGATATTTAGTTGAAAATTAAGAAATTATTTCTTTCTATAGTCCCATAAATTGTGGATTTTGTTGACTAATGGGAATTTACAGAGCAAGTTCATTTTTCTATCACTATTTTTTTTAGATTGATTAATTATACAATGATCCTTATGAAGTTTCTGAAAATTTAGGCACCTTAGAGCAATGAGAATGGGGTTATAAAGCAGTGATTTATAAGTTTTCCTACAAAATGGAAAATCCTGAATGGCAGGAGTCAGAGATTAAGGGTCAGCCATTAATCCCCAGCTGAAGATTTTCTTCTTCCGTTACCAAACCTCAGGGACTGTGTGATAGTTTTGTTAAGAAAGCTGTTTCTTCTTTAAATCTCAATAATGTTATAAACAGTGTTTTAAAAACTAGTCAAACTGGTGTGAAATGCTCTTGACCAATTATTTCAGTACTTCCTGGTTTTTCCTTCTCTACCTAACCTGGATGTTTAGTTTCCTGCTTGTCTGTAATAAAGGTAACTAATAAATTCTCTCTCTCAAGAATGTTTAAATTGTAACTGTTCTTCCTAAATATATTTGAATTTTAAAATAAGAGTAAAAGTAAAGCCAAAAAAAGTAAAGCCAAAATACCAAACTATGGAATTCGAAGGGCAGGATAATCCTTCACATCACATCACCTATGGATAAAGTTAGCCTCTGTGTCAAATGTGTCTCTAGTGTACACTACTTTTGCCTACTTTCTTACATCCCGTTATATATAAGTATGAAAATGTGAAGTTATTCTTCATATTTTTAATATCGATTGTATGTTGTATAATATTTAATAGACAAAAGTTGAGGCAAAAATATGAGGCTATTTGACATCATTTTTCATTAGGATTTTGACATTTAAAAAGTTCTGGAGGGCTTCCCTGGTGGCGCAGTGGTTGAGAGTCCGCCTGCCGATGCGGGGGACGCGGGTTCGTGCCCCGGTCCGGGAGGATCCCACATAACGCGGAGCGTCTAGGCCCGTGAATCATGGCCGCTGGGCCTGCGCGTCCGGGGCCTGTGCTCCGCAGCGGGAGAGGCCGCAGCAGTGAGAGGCCCGCGTACCGCAAAAAAAAAAAAAAAAAAGTTCTGGATACTCTCAATTTACTGTATTGCATGATTTTTAAAAGAAAACATTTTTCTGTTACAATTGTAAATAGGTTGGTTTTGGTCAATTGATATTTATTGGATAATTGAGAAATGCTTTGCATGTTAACTGGCCTTTGTTTAGCTAAAGGCAGTGATTTTCTAAGGTAAACAGATCAGGAAAAGATGTATTATCTAATCCTTTTGGGTTCCTTTCCTTCTTCTGGGTTCTCTGTTTCCAGGGTCTTTCTTTTTTCTGCATTAACACCTGTTCAGTTTAATCCTGACTATACAGTTCCTAACAACTGGAAGAATGTATGGCAAATACGAAAATTGCTCAGAGCAAGGCAGAAATACTTAAAGGTGTTCATTACTAATAAAATCAAAAGGAATTAAGTTTATTTTTAGCTCAGAAAATTGAATGCTGAAAGTGGATTAATAGTACTATTCAATTAAGTGGTGTGTGTGTGTGTGTGTGTGTGTGTGTGTGTGTTTATTTAGGAGGGATTGTTTGTAGTCTCCTGATCTATTACAGAAACAAGAACATGAAGACAAACTGTTGTTAAAGCAAATCACGTTAGTCATTAAGAAGTATTCTTGTCTCTGGGGGTTTGGAGAACGTCTTTAATTTGTAAGTTCTGAATACCACCTTATGTGAGAATAATCTGGAGATATAACAGGGCAGAGAATGAGCAACCAATAAGAAGAAAGGGAGTGTTCATAGGCAGTGGTAACCAGTAGATTTCACCAGAATTTGTAGCTGACGGTGATATTAACACATGGAAATCACACTAGATGTAACACAGGGGAGCTGAGAGCTACCAAGGCACGTTTGTATCAAGATCCTCTGCAGTTAAGCTGTTAAACACGCTCCTGAATAACTAGCTGGCTTTGCACACATTTTGTAAAACAGGCATCGTTATTTACGGACTTGCCTTTTTGTTACCCCAATGCATTATTTTACACACAGAGCTCAAAATTTGCATTTTTATCTGTGCCCTAATTGGTTAGACATACATACAGCTCTTTTAATATTCACTTACTCTCCCCCATACTTTTCCTTCTTCATCCTCATCCATCCCCGAATCACCTGTTCCCAGGTTACCAAGTTCTAATATAGAAATAGAGTGTGCAGCTTCTACAGTTGCTAGAAGTGGGTTAGGCAGGTGTTTGATGCAAAATGACCCATCAAGGACTATAGTTAGTAGAAGGGAGAGGGGAGACAGGTATCAGGTTTCCTGTTGGAGGGGAATTGTATCCTGAATGGTACTAATTGCCGTGAATCAAGCTCAATGTTTCAACAACAGCTAGTCACACCTGCACAGTCTCCTCCCATGTCTTATAACTGGTCCAGCAGTTAAATAGCTGTAAAGCACTGTCTCCCTGTCTCATTTCCCCTGAGTTCCAACAGCAATAGTAGCAATAGCAGCTGTAGAAGCGGCAGCCAGAGATAGGCAGGGCTGTTGCTTGCAGCCGCTGCATGGCGGATTGCCTCGTCGACACACACATACACACACACACACACACACACACACACACACACACGCACAGATTTCCAATATCAGCGCATCTTGATATCAGTCAAGGACTCAAAGACAGGAGAGAAGAGCATTAGTCATGGACAACAGGTATTTCATCTCTGACAAATTCCTCCTGATGCTTGTTGGTTTGGATAATAAAATAATCATTCTTGATACCTAGCTTGAGTGGGAGACTGGAGGTGGCCGCGATAGAGGAGGGGGGAAGTGGGAGGAGTGAGGGGTGGGGAAGGGGACTGCCAAAGCTGACTTTCAGGCTCCGGAAACCTACATCTTTCAGCCTCCGCTGTTTTTGAGTTGCAAATTGTCAGGAACCGGGGGATTGCAGGCAGCCCTTGTGGTTGACTGGAAATCGATTTCCATCTCTCAGACACTAGTTAGAATGGGCTGTGTGTTCTGGAAGGGGGTGGAAGTAAGGAGGAGGAGGTGCTGTGAGCAGAGTTCTTGAAGCTCCACTCCTCTGGGGAAGCCGAGCCGTGAGGGGGACTCCTGACTGAGCGGAGCGTGTGAATTGGAAAGGATCCTGCTAGCTGGCTAGTCCCAGTTCCTCTCCAGAAAAGCAGTTGCTCTGGCTTCAGAGATGTGCCTAGCCTTCGCCTGCATCACACTGCAGTAAGTTCAACTCGACACGGTTGGCAGTTTGAGTGGCTTCTGGGTATGTAGTGCGGGGGCAGGGAAGCTGACAAGAAATGGTGAGGAAAGTTAGAAAAGCAGAGCTTTGAATTCTCCATGAGATATTAAATCGGTTTGTCTCCTTGACTCCTGTCCTAGTTACGGTATAGTCGAGTTACTCTCAGTTATTGGCAGACAGAGACCGCTTGTTGGTTAGGTCTGCAAGAAGCACCCTGTTCTTGGTGATTTTTGGCAACAAAACTGGTACATGCATTCTAGATTTAATTACAAGAGTGGGCTTCTGAAAGTTACTAACAGATAGCAGCTTGCATTTTCAACAGAAAATTTGTAAACAGGTTGGCTTAGATCTTCAAATGCCCAGTTAATTAAGTTTCATTCCAGACTTGTTCCTAACCTGTAAAGAAGCAATCAAACAAAACAAAAGTCTTTGATTTACTTCATTAAATTAAAATAAAATGTGAAGTAGGTCTTTAGATAATTGCTAGGCAACAGTCGAGGCGAGACTGATGTTATGATAAACACTCAAGTACTCTTTAGTGGGTGCAGGATTCCCCCAGTTTCTTACTACTGCAATCATCTCCTCCACTTGCTAAATGGTGCCTTCCTTGTGATTTCTAAGTGGTGTTTTTTTACATAGATGGCTTTATACTTAGAAACAAGCTGCATGGTGTTCACTGGCAAAAAGTGAGGCTTAAAAAACTTTTTTAAAAATGACTTCTACTGGTGGCTCAAATTGCAGATAACCAACTTTTAAAAGGAGGTAAAAACAGGTCAGCAAAGGCCAGCCCATTGTAAAGCAAATGACCAAATGAATGTGAATGCAGGCAGAATACTAAAGGTCTTTTTCAGGAAGGAAACTAGAAATAATTAATCTGAAAACGTTGGGGTAATTCTAACCAGGTCCTCTTTTACACTGACTAGATTTTTATAATGGAGAAAAAAACGGGAATCACTTAAGCAGAAAGAATATGTCACAAAAATACTAGACTTAGCCACAGGATCACTGAAGAAAATACTATATTACTATAGTTTTCTCCAAGAAACATTAATGGAAAAACAGAGATTATCTAAAACAGAGTCCAGGATTTTTAGCTGAACACTTTCATGTGTACTTCCATAAATTCTATAGGTTAAAAGGGTGTCAAAACTTAGGAAACAACTATTGTGAAATGCAAAGTAATCTGAAATTCTCCATAATTAGAAAAGAGGAAACTAAAGGTCAGTCTCCTCCAATTATTTCAGTTTTCAGTTGTGTTAATCTTTTTCTAACCCACCTAATCTTGATTATTTTATTAAAAACATATTCTGAATATAATATGAATTACTTTGCCTACTCATCTTGGAGATCTCCAGATATATTTGTGTTATTATTGAAATATCCAACTTTTTAAAGGTAACCCATTCCACACATGCATAATTTCTTGGTGCAAAAAACTGTCCGTATGACTTAGTAAATCACCAAGTCAAATGTAATCCAGGGGATATATTTGTTATGATAGTGCATGCATGATGGTGGTTAAAATTTTTAGCAAAAAAACAAACAAAAAAAAAAGAAAAGGAAACATCTATACAAAGACTAAAAGAACATGTTTGGAGTGAGTTTGCAAGCAGTTCCCTGCTACTCTAGAATAAATCACTACCTGAACCTTAAGAATTTAGCTAAAGAGAAGAAAAATCAGGCTGAGAGCCTGATTGGAATTGATAAGAATTTAGGTTGGATAGGAGTTTGTCAGAATTTCTTTAAAGATAGAAACTTAGGTAGGTGGCATTGAGTTTCGGGAATACCTTGGCTTCATATTTTGGTTGTCCTGCTGGTAAACAAACCTCATGTTATATCTGAGGAGAAGATTTCCAAAACCATTTTTGAAATAAGTAATTATTTTAAAGTTTAAAACATTGGTAAGTTTTGCTGGAACAGTGTCTGAACTAGACGAGTATCCTGTGACTCATGCTTTTCCTTGCACACTTGAAAGAAGGAAGACTTGTGGCCAGACAAGCCAGACAAAGATCAGCTGGTCCCTCCGTCTAATTCTGCCTACTAATCATGACTGTGATGTTGATACATAAGCTTGAAATGACATTTTAAGAATATCATTTCCTGGATGCTTATTTTCCTGGCTACAGGAACAGAACTGGAACAGAACTGTGCTTATGTATGCTTGATACTCTTGCATTCTTCTCTTAAGAGTAATACCTTGGGCTTCCCTGGTGGCGCAGTGGTTGAAAGTCCGCCTCCTGATGCAGGGAACGTGGGTTCGTGCCCCGGTCCGGGAAGATCCCACATGCCGCGGAGCAGCTGGGCCCGTGAGCCGTGGCCGCTGAGCCTGCGCGTCCGGAGCCTGTGCTCCGCAATGGGAGAGGCCACAACAGTGAGAGGCCCGCGTACCGCAAAAAAAAAAAAAAAAGAGTAATACCTTTAGCTTAGAAGCATCTGTCTGCAGGAAGCTCTAGATAAACTATTGAAGAAACGTCTTCCTATTGCCCCTCTCCTATCTATGGCATTTTCTTTCTCTTGTAAAACACCAACCTAAAATATGACCTCAAGTAAGAATCCCATACACCTGTTCACCCTTAGGTATTTTATCTATCTATCTATCTATCTATTTATTTATTTATTTTTGGCTGTGTTGGGTCTTCGTTGCTGTGCACGGGCTTTCTCTAGTTGCAGTGAGCGGTGGCTACTCTTTGTTGCAGAGCACGGGCTCTAGGTGTGCGGGCTTCAGTAGTTGGGCTACGTGGGCTCAGTAGTTGTGGCTCGCGGGCTCTAGAGCACAGGCTCAGTAGTTGGGGCGCACAGGTTTAGTTGCTCCATGGCCTGTGGGTTCTTCCTGGACCAGGGCTCGAACCTGTGTCCCCTCTGTTGGCAGGCAGATTCTTAACCACTGCGCCACCAGGGAAGTCCCCACCCTTAGGTATTGACTGGTTACCACTGCAACTCCTTGATAACTCCTTGGATTATTTGCATGTATGATTTTCTCACCACACAATGCATGACTAGTTCCTAGTTACTGTGAGTGCACAAATGCCAGGCCCTAGGTTAAGCACTTTGTTTTTTAATTGAAATGTAGTTCATTTACAATATTAGTTTCAGGTGTACAACATAGTGGTTCAATATTCCTATGATTACATTCCATTTAAAGTTATAAAATACTGGCTATACTCCCTGGACTGTATATTACATCCTTGTATTTTATTTATTTTAAACGTAGTAGTTTGTATCTTCCCCTGTCTTGCCCCTCCCAAGGTTAAGCACTTTAAATATGTTTTCTCATTTATGGGATAAAAGCTACAGGAGGGAGATGGCATGCTCTCCCATTTATAAGAAATTCAACCCCAGAGGGAACAAGCAAATTACCTAAAACAGCATATTTAGTAAATGGTGGGCTAGGATTAGCCCCCAAGTGTGACTAGCTCTAACTCTTAGTGACTTTGCCACATTGTTTTATTAAGATGGTACTCTACCATGGATCAAGTGGAATGAGCCTATTGTTTGGCGGATGGCGTGGGTTGAGAGTGCTTGAAAAATTGTATCAGTCAGGAGAGAACTCCCAGCTGTACTGACACCCAAGATTGGATCTACCTACATAGGAGCCTAAATTGACTCTAGATCCAAACGTGGCATACTTTGCAATTACAATTTCAGTGTTCTGCTGTGGCTTCGTGAACCTTGGCAGTAAAGCTGGGGCATCTTTGCTGGGACGAAAGATGATGGAGTTATTGTGGGAGTAAAATAAAGAGATCGCATGGCGGGAGGCTGGGACGAGAACTTGTCCAGATTCTGTGTTCCAAGGGACTCTAGGAAACAGCCTCTTCGGGCTATGTGTGGGGTGGAGATTTTTAAAAACACACATGAAGCAGAGACTCAGAATATCTCCTTACATAGGTCTGATTATAAAAATTAGATTAGCTTGTTTTCAGATAATCTCCTTTGTGTGTGTGTGTGTGTGTGTGTGTGTGTGTGTATGTGTATGTGTATGTGTATGTGTGTGTTTAAGAGGAAAAATGATGATTCAAAGGAAAGTAGGGAGAAAGGCCAGATGATGACTGAAGAGGTAAAGCAGTGCTTGGAAATATTACTGGTTCTTGCATAATCACTTTCTGAAAATTTGCCAGGAAATGAAAGGCCATCTTTAAGTGGTGAGGATAAAAACAAAATAGTTCATTTAGGTAAAATTCGAGTGTTAAGGAGAATAGCGTGAATACTGTCATTTGTCGTCTTATCACAGAAGACAAATACTAACAAGGAATAAAATGAAAATGTTATGGGCATAAGCCAAACAATATTTTAAGATTGGTCTTTCTCAGCATGCTAAATTTAAACAGATGAAATTCTTTTTCAAGTATTATCTGAGTCAACAGTTGGAAATGAAGAATTTGCCTTTTAGCAGGGAGTCTGTATTGCATTGTAAATTTGAAACAGTGTCCTTGACTCAGTTATTTCATATTGGCAATAAGCCAATCACTACAGATCAAGGAGCACAAAAGCTCTCATCTTCAAAATCAAAATATATTTATACTTTTGTACATGCTCCATAAGGAAAGTTGATGCTACTGAGCTATTATTGTCATAGATCTGGATGGTGATGGGGCTTTGCAAATACATTCACATTGTCAGCCTGATTCTTTCTCTTTTCTCTTGTCATTTGTGACACTGCAGGTCGAGGTTAGAAGTAGTTAGTTTCAAGGGTTGGTTTTTGAATGTGGTGCTTTGGCTCTCTTGCCCTCATAGTTTAAAAATAATGATAGTAACTTTATTGTGTGCTTACTACATGCCAGTTGCTTGTATAAGCATCTTGGGCATATAATCTTGAAAACACTCGTATGTGATAATCCTATTATCATCATTATTTCCATTTTATAAGAGAGAAAACTGAGGCGTACGAGGGTTAAAGGACTTACCACCCACAGTTAGAAATTAGAATTGAGGTGGGACATGAACCAGGCAGTCTGGCCCTAGAGCCCATGCTTTTAACCAAAAGGCTCCAAGTCTCCTCTTAACTATCACTGGCTTGTTATGTGATTTGGAAATAAGCTACGGTGCAAGCTATTTGTTCACCTCTTTTGTCTCTGCTTACACCTATCTCTGTCTCTATAACTTCTTTCTGGACACCCAGATCCCTCTGCCCTCAGTCTGTTAGGCTTTACCTGATGATGCATCTGTATCCCTTAAGCTTCTGCTCTAGCATCATGACCTTCTTGAATTCTATTTGTATTCTACCACTGGCCCAACTGTCCTTCTCTGTGGTTCCACTGAACTGTGTGCTTGACTTTAAAATTGAATATGCCACAGAAGGTTGAAATAATCTTATCTACACTGAGGAAGGAAACAAAATATTTTTTTATCTCTGGGACTTCAGTGCTGAGCCTAGTGTCTAATACATTATTAGAGTTCAATAAACACTTCTTTTATAAACAATTCAAAGCTCTAATTCAATTCTCTGAAGAAATAAGGAGTTCTACTTTCACAGGCTTTACCCCCCAAAAAGACTAGAGAATGGTCTTTCAAATGCAAGTTAAAAGGTCTGAGCCACATAGTATATTTTAATACATTGAACTCATAATTAGTATAAAATTACTCAAAAGACATTTGTCACCCTCTCTGGTATTGCATATCTAGAGTATAGGAGATAACGTTTTAGAATATGACAGATGGCATACTTATTTCCAAATCATAATATTGAAACTTTTAGTGATATCTAATTTCTGGACCAATGTATCTTTAAGGGGGAAAAACGAATATTAGCATAAATTGTTCATTAAAGATGTTTTGCTCTGTGGGACAATAAAGTTGTGAAACAGTGCTTTTTGTAAATTGTTTCCTGAACTCTTATTTCTTTTGAGGAAAAGTCCTGAGAGTTTGATTCAGTCATAGCTGAAAAATATTGAGTCATATCAGTGAGCAGACATTAGAAACTTGACTACCACTAGAGAAAAATGAAGAAATGGTGGGAAAAATCAATCCCCATTTCCCCTCCCCCAAAAGAACCTTTTTCCGTTTATGGGATAATTTGGGTTTTACTTATTAATGACTTTGTAAATTTCTTTCAGTAAGTATTCAAGTATTATAACAATGCGACTGGATAGACGTCATGTAAGGTTTTCCAAAATACAATATCTTTATTAAAGGTGTCATCTTAGGTCAAATAATTCTATGTTAGTCTCTTTCCAGTCCACGTGAATTAGTTATGAAATATGAAATTATAACTAGGAAAAGGACAGATGGAAGGAAAAGTGTGGTAGCTATTTAAAATCTCTTTGAAATTCCATCAACAGACTAATCTCAGGATGAGGTTACCCCAGTGAGGTAGCTAGGCCTTCTTTTGTAATGTAAGTACAATTACATTTAAAGAATCTCAGCTTGTATCATGTGTTTTTTTTTTTTTAATTTTTTTAAAAAATTACTTTATTTATTTATTTATTTTTGGCTGTGTTGGGTCTTTGTTTCTGTGCGAGGGCTTTCTCTAGTTGCGGCGAGTGGGGGCCGCTCTTCATCGCGGTGCGCGGGCCTCTCACTGTCACGGCCTCTCTTGTTGCGGAGCCCAGGCTCTAGAGGCGCAGGCTCAGCAGTTGTGGCTCACGGGCCTAGTTGCTCCGCGGCATGTGGGATCTTCCCAGACCAGGGCTTGAACCCATGTCCCCTGCATTGGCAGGCAGATCCTCAACCACTGCGCCACCAGGGAAGCCCTTGTACCGTGTTTTGATGATTCATGATGAAGGTGTGGAGAAATTGACTCCGTGTATAATTTCTCAGTATGCAAAGATGCTCGTTTGAATTTCATCATTCCATTCTTAGACACTGTGATATAGAGCTTAAACTTATTTTTTGTGTTCAGATTGCCTGGCCTCAAATCTTTACTACTTGTATGACCTTGAGCAAGTTTTACTTAAATCCCATGCTTTAGATTTCTCTTTGAAAAGTAGGGAGAAAGGAAGATGATACCCATTTCGTAGAATTACATGATTTAATCATGTAAGGGGCTGAGAACAGAAGGGACATAATAAATAAGCAAAAGTATTAGCTATTTATTTATTTTAAAATTTTATTTATTTATTTATTTATGGCTGCATTGGGTCTTCGTTGCTGCGCGTGGGCCTTCTCTAGTTACGGCGAGCGGGGGCTACTCTTCCTTGCCGTGCGTGGGCTCCTCATTAAGGTGGATTTTCTTTGTTGCGGAGCACCAGCTCTAGGCACGCGGGCTTCAGTACTTGCGGCATGTGGACTCAGTAGTTGTGGCTCGCGGGCTCTAGAGCGCAGGGTCAGTAGTTGGGACACACGGGCTTAGTTGCTCCACAGCATGTGGGATCTTCCTGGACCAGGGATTGAACCTGTGTCCCCTGCATTGGCAGGTGGATTCTTAACCAGTGTGCCACCAGGGAAGTCCCATTAGCTATTTATGGTTTCCTGTTAATTTGGGATATTGCCTCAGGTAAAGAAGGAAGTATCAGTAGCAGAGAAAATGTTCTAAATGAAATCTAAATCTATAAGTAGTTTTCGTTTTAGTTTTATATTAATAAAAATATGACTCATAAAATCTATTAAATGTTACAATAAACACCCTCTATATAGTGTCTTCTTTACTTACTCTTTTGCCCAAAAGGGTTTTATTGAATTACAAAAGAATGATAACAGTTAACAGAGAATAATTAGATAACACATGAAAACACCCCTCAGGAGAGTGGCTGGCACACAATCAACCTTGAGAAATTTTAATTCCCCTCCTCTTAAATGAAAAACCTCTTATTAGGGTTTTAGTTTTCTTCCTCTTCTTAAAATTTGGTCACAGCTATCATTTATTTAAGGTACGAAATGATCTTCTGTTTTCATCTATATTGACTACTCTGCTGTTTGTACCCAAGCAGACTGGGAAAATGTGACCTCTTCTGTGAGGACATTTATTACTACCTAGGTCAGCTCCTTTTGAATTATATGAACTGGAAAGGAGGAAGAAACAGAGGTGCTGTGGAGAAGCATTGCAGGATCCTTGCCCTGAAAACAGACTTCAAGCACAAAAGATGAGTTTGTAGTTTATTCAGCAACTTGTTTTGCTGAGACAGAGGATGTAAGGAAATGTTCTTCCTGAGCTTTCGACCAAGGAATCCCTTTGCTGATTCCTTAATGAAAAGAAATAAGAGCTGGAGAATTCTCACTTGCCTGCCTCTCCTAGTGTGTGTTTTAGACATTGCAAGCAACCCTCAGCTACTTCTGGGAAATTTAAGGTTCAATAGGCATAGTTATTAAAAGCATCACCTTAAGAAACAGAACTACTAACACCATGACACTGTATTCTGTTTCATCCCTCAGTCATGGATGGGCTAGTGTTATTGTCAGGCATGGTGCCAGGCTCAGGGAAGGAAGAGTGAAATAACAGGCAAGTTCCTACAATACTGAACGCACATCAGTGAAAGAGAAAAACACAGAAGCAAACACACTAAACAAGGAAGCAAGAACATGATTTGTTGTTGTTGTTGTAGTAGTAAGTGCTATGAAAGAAACAAAAAGCTGAAATAGAGAACAAAGGTCCTGTTTACTGGAGGACAGACTGGTTTCAAGACTCATAGGAACTACTCCCCCCAGCCATGCTTTTATTCATTATAGAGCAGGTTTCTGGTGTTGACAGTGAGTAGAAGGGGATTATACCCTTGAAGTAATCCTTAAAACCAAAAAAGATGAACTCATGGTGAATCAGAATTTCAGAATTATTGAGCAAAACATTTTCATTCAGTCAAAAACATGACTCCCACATTGCTTTTCCCTTTACCTTTATGTTACAGGACTATTCAGCTTGTGGCAGCTTTAAAAGATTAGAAAAATGCAAGTACTTAATGTTGCTTAGTAACTCCTCTTGCCTGTCATTTTGGGCTGCACATAAACAACTGTAACTTCCCCACACTTGTCCCAAATTACTAGAATCGGGAAAGAGCACACAAGCTGATGAGTCACTTTGCTATCCTGTTGTTCTTAATAAGAGTTCTGATTACCAGGATGGGTTCTTTACTGTTATATAATGTTATCTGCCACACCATATGTCAGAACTTTCTGTTTGGCAAGTAGAGGTTCCTTCCTTGTCACACATTGAAGAAAGCATAGCAGAAAAGTCATTCAGAGGAGGACTGTTGTTTTGTTTCGGGTCCTTGGTTTTAAATGTACTCTATCCAAACTGTATTAGACAATATTTTGTGGGGGTAAAGTGGTAAGTTGTTTGAGCTTCAAGTGGGGATTGTGTCTTGGAGCTCTTAGTGCTTCTGTCATTCAAGCTACCTGTATAAGTGCCTGGTGGCACATTTGGTTTTTAGGTAACAATATTATTTTTATAAGAGCAGTTTCAAAAAATATATAAAATAATGGTTTCAGTGTGGCTGTAATAATTTTTCTATTTTATATGGTTAAATTCTTGAAATTAATAACTTTGGAAAAAAAAGAAAACAATAAGAAGGAAGATCCCACATGCCGCGGAGCAACTAAGCCCGTGCGCCACAACTACTGAGCCTGCGCTCTAGAGCCTGCGAGCCACAACTACTGAGCCCGCATGCTACAACTACTGAAGCCCTCATGCCTAGAGCCTGTGCTCTGCAACAAGGGAAGCCACTGCAATGAGAAGCCTGTGCACTGCAATGAAGGGTAGCCCCCGCTCACCACAACTAGAGAAAGCTCGCGAGCAGCAACGAAGACCCAACTCAGCCAAAAAAATAATAAAATAAAATTTAAAAATAAATAAATAAATAAAAGATGAGTCAGAGCTATATTGAAGGAATTAGCACCTGTGTCTTACCATTGAGGAGCATGCTGGGTAAAGAGGATGTACCATACCCTCTGGTTCTTTTTTTTTTTTTTCCCTCTGGTTCTTTAACATCTGTTTTGCTGATCCTAATAAGTTAAAATCCAAACTATCGCAAGACATAAGGAAAAAATGTTTGAGGAATACTAATATGTGTTTTAAAAGAAGAAAAGGGGAAGAAATCTTTCTTTATGTAAACATTAAAGTTAAATAGTTTTCTATATTAAGGACTTCTTATAGTTCTTCAGATGCAAGTGTGTGTTAGACTCCCTAGGAGTGGGATTTAGTACAAACTTCCCTGACCTTATTTAATTATAGAATCTCTCCTTCTGGGAGCATCTATTATCTTTGAAAACCCCAGAACACAATTTGTTGTTCGTTGTTGGCGTTCAGTTATTCATTTAAAAAATTTCAAGCATCTAGCATACCTCAGATTAGTAAGTTCTGGGAAGAAAATTATAAATAGAATGTGGCCCTAACATTAAGTAACTCCTGAAATGGGCATTGAAGGAAGACACATAGATATAGAAGTTATAACACAATGGGCTACGTGCAGCAGTAAAAGTAGGTGCAGAGGATTACATGTAAGATTGCTATAGGAGATGAGGAAATAAGAGACAAAAATTAATCACGGATAATTTAGAATTTGAGTTGGATCTTGAGGGAAATTTGGAATTTATCAAAATAAAGGACAATAAAAGCATTTACAAAGATATATTTAGAAAGCATTATTCTTTTACCCTCTTGTGGAAACCAGTACTCCTTTCATTCATCCAGCATAACTCTTGGGTGAACAGTTGGCTACATGAATAAAGAGATGAGGGCAGCAAACAGGGAAAGAGATGTATAAATTTTGTGATACAGATGATAATCCATTCCTTTGGAATAGATAAGAATCTGTGAAAAATAATGTAGAATGAGAAAGAAGATAATTTTAGGAATGAATCTTGATGAATTCTAGTATTTCAGAGTGTATTAGAGTAGATGGGATTGTGAAGGAGGAAAATGAATTGTCACAGAGGAGGAAAACAATAACAGATTTGTGGTATATCAAAGACCAGAGAAAAACCTCCCATAAGAAAGACAAATTAATCATCACTGCCAGATATTGCTGAGAGGTTAATTAAGATGAGGAATGAAAAAAAAAAAATCCTTGGATTTGAACACAGAGAGATCATTGCTGATCTTAGCTAATGATGTGATTGGGGTGAAACCCCAATGAAAATGTTTTAAGGATTGAGTAGGAGCTCAGGAAATGGAGAGAGTGACCCATTCAAAAAATCTGTCTATGAAGCTTTTGAAAAAAGATAGAGCTGGTTCTGGAGAATAATAGAATTTTGAGGGAACTTTTTGTCTCATAAAGTGGGAGCTTTTTGAGCATGTTTAAATATGTATGAGAAGTTGAGATAATTAAAAATATAGAAGCTAAAAGGGAATGTTTGATGGGTACTACAGAATGTGGAATTAAATTGGTTTAAAGACATAAGGGATATGAGTTGACTTTGACCAGGAGTAACACTCTCTGTAAAGAAAGAGGAAAGGAAGGAGAAAAAGAACAATCTGAATACGTGTGCGTGTTTTGTAGTGCTAAATTGAGGATATTTCTGGAATTTAAATTTGCTTTATAGAATTTGTACAAAGTGGAGAAAGTTTGAAGTTTTTGGACAGGGTTGGAGGATTTACTGACCAGAGACATCTACTAGAATCTGGATAATATTGGGGGGCTATTTGAGTTATGAATTTACAATGATAAAAATTTACCTCAATGTGTGACTCCCTTTAGCAGTTCAGGATATGTCATAAGAAAACAGTTTATACAAGATACATTGTTTTATTTGCTTTGCCTTTTATCAATATATCATCATCACCTACCCTCTTTAGTATCATCTGTCATCTTCTTTATTACTCTTTCAAATTTAGAAATCTGGATGACACTTTTTCTTTATATCCCCTGTCTTGATTATGATTGATTAAAGTATATAGGTTGACAAGTCAATTAATACCGTACAGAAATTCCTTAACCACCTTACCTTCTTAGACATTTCACTCTATTCCGTGTTAACCACTGGACAGTGACTCCATTCCTGATATGGAATGATATTACCTGAAACTTATCATCTTTGAAATGATGAATCATGAAACAATCATCACCTCATTCTCTCTACCTCCCACCAGTCTCCAGTACCTTGAACTACCTTGTTTTCTTCTAGTGATTCTTTTCTCATTCACCCTTGCTGTACTATCCAGGCAAGACCTAGTATACAACTTAAATAACTCTTTTGCCCAAGTCTTTATTCCTTTGTATTCTTTTCTTCCCTTACCTTTTCTCGATTGAGCATTCTGGCTTTGCTTTTTCACTTGGGGTATTGAATGCTATTGAAAATCACAAAACCATGAAAGCTAGTGTCATCATAAATTTGTGATCTCCCATCTTAGTCTGGCCTTGGTAATTCTGAGTTCCCATGTTTAATTTCCCTTGCCATTCTCCACAGCAGCCTTCGCATAAAGCCCTGCCACACATGTACTTTATATTTCCTTAAGAAAAGAAGTGCTTGAGTATCTGTAACCTTTTCCTCTTTGTGTCATTTACATTTTTTTGTATTGGCATTTAAATATTTTAATTAAATTTGGTTTTAATGTAAGAAATATTAATATCCACAATTACTTCAACCCTCTCTCCCATTGCCACCCACCTTCTCTGTACCCTTGCTTTTAGACAAAGCTCCATGACACGGCCCCTCTTTATCTCTTCAGTAATGTCTATTGCCACTCTATCCTCTTCCAATCCAGTGTTCCTTTGACATTAAGCTGCTTAAAATACCCTGTCAGTGTTCCTTTCTCACCTTGCTTGTGTTCCTTTGTGTCTTGAGTTCTTTATTTTCTCAGGGCTTAGAACAGTAGCTGGTACAAAACAGGTACCTAAAAAAAACCACTGAATAAATAAGTGAACTTTGAAAATGCCTCTTTTTTGAGTAGGGACAATGAGTTAACTTGTAAAGCATCTCTCTGGGTCAGTGTTTTTATTCTTGATTCTCTGAAAGCTACTCTTTCTTACCTCCTCTCTGCCTTTTTTCAGTATGGTTCTTACTAATTCTGAACAACTGTCTGTGCTTCAGCATATGTTTTCCCCTTGATACATAATAATAATAAATATGTTTGCTCATTCTGGAGATAATAATCACGTGATTCTGTTGTGAGAGAATGAGATTATTTTTAATTTGACCAAGTGTAGTCATTAGAGCTTTATTTCTCCAAGTTTAGCAGCTTATGTTAGATTTAGGCATTTGTTTTATTTTTGACACATTCTGTGGATTGATTATTGGCATTCAGTTGTGAAACTGCATATAAAGAAGGAAAAGGATCAGGGTTGTTTTTAGTATTTGACAAGAACAAGCACGGAGACTTTGAGGGCTTATAGGAAGTAAACAGAAAGCTAAGAGGTCACATATGTGGAGAGAATAGAAAATAACCTAGTCTGTTTTCCCCGGTGCTTAGTCACTTTCTCAGAGCCTCATTTAAATGATGATGTGCCAATGACAGAAAGAAAATATTTTTCTTAGCCACATCAAATACTTATTATAAGAAATGTGGGAAAATTCTTATAGAAAGCTTTCATTGTGATTTCTAGGCACAATTTATGAGTGAGTGGTCACTTGTTCAGATTCTTGCTTTCCCATAACCCTGTCCACCCTCCATTCTTTCCGTAGAAGCAGATATCAACTAAGAAGATACATGAAGGCATTTTTTGGGGGAAACAGTATTCATGTCAACTTTAACTTTAAGTGGATTTATTCATAGCAGTACACTAGTCTACTTTGCAAGTGTGGATTTTTCACTTACGTGTAGCTTCAGAAATCATAGACTGAGGTTGTCCCTGAAAAAACTGTTGAATTTCTAGTATTTCTCTTCTGTGTACTTTTACCTAAGCAATATAAATAAATAAAGTTAGCTGTGACCTAAAAAAAGTACAGTTAGTCATTTTGCTTAGAACATAATATAGTATGTGCCCTCATTAATTTTATTTGTGGGATTTGAAAAAGTGTAACTTTACAAGGAAGTGAAAACTGTGTGGAAAGAGAAGCCTTTCAACCTGGGAAACTATTAGATTTTAGGATTAGGTAAATTCTCGTAAGCTGATACATCGTTAACGCATATGCTAGATTTTTTTTCTCTTTTTTATTGGGTTTATACATCACTGAAAGAGGTTAATGTATTTCTGTATAATATTTATTCTAGGCCAAACAGGAAAAAAAAGTGGAAAACTAATTTTCAGTTTTGAAAAATGAATTCCTTGTTAGGCCTGAGCTGAAGGTGGTAGAGGTCGTAGAGGTCAAGGTTCCCTCTGTCTTACTTGTCCAGATTCTGCTCGTTCCACCGTTTTTGTTTTTGTCGGTTGGGGGTGGGATTTTATTTTCTTATTTTAAGAGTCTTTTTCTTTCACTTTCCACTTTATATTGCCAAGGGATTAATTACAAACTATCCATTGATGCCTCTGAAGACTTGTTCTTTCTTATACACTGAGCAAAATGGTGGTGGTCTGTTACTACCCAAGGAGTGTTCATTGCCTGTTAGCTAATATGCAATTCTGTTTCTTAAACTGAGTACCGATTTGTGAGATGAGCTTCCTTTCCTCTCCCATCTATTTTGGGGCTGGAGGCGATTTTCCAAGTGGGGTTTGTGGTAGGCTAGAGCCAGACCTGCTGAACTTTACCTTTGGTTGGCCTGATGAAGCACCAGAAAGAGAAGATAGAAGTATCTATCTGTGGTGCAGCAAGAATGCCACTAAAACGAAGAGGGCTGGCATTTTAGTGCTGACATGGGCCCCCTACCTAGATGGTGATAAAAGACCAAAATCCCAGGTCCTGCACTGTGTTAACTGGGAGGATTCCGCCCTCTGCACGGCGTTCTGGTAGTATTGAACTTTGACTGCCCTTGTGTGGAATAACACAAAGCCTCAGGGAGCATTTACTTACCTGCATTCTTAATCCTGTGTTTATTCTCTGCAAGGATTATTTGCTAGTGTAATTGTAAATAGAAGTGAAAGCCAAATGTAGCTGAGTCGTGGTGCTAATTCTTGCCAATGCTAGAATCTGAACCAGATTTTTTTTCTTTCGACCAGATAAGAGTCAGTGATACAAAAGATCTTCACTGAGCTAGACATAGATTCCTTGACACTTCCTGTATAACGTCAGCACTTCCTGGCGCTTGCTGTTCCATGGTGTTCCTCTTTATCCATATCATACCCCCTAGAGTGCAAGCTATATAGTCTTGTTAAATGTTATAGAAATCATTAAGTTTAAAAAAATTCTGACAAGCCAGTAGACAGTTACCTGCTCTTATTTACTTATACTTCCTAATTTCAGTATTTAAATAAGAGGGCTCAAACACTACCTACATGCAGCCAACTTTGAAACTTAACTTTATAGCAGCGTTCTGCATTCTAAGCAATGACCTAATTCCTAACTTTCAGATGCATGGTTCTTTATTCACGCAAAGATAAAAATGAAGATGGTCAGTTCTTTCAGATTTAAAATGCCATTGGGATAGAGGACTGGTTAAGTGTGGGGAAAAGAGGCATTAGAGTCCCAGTTGATTTAATGGTGCAGGAAATATCAACACTGGCAGGGACAGTGAAGGAGACCCAGGTGTTAAGAATAATATCTACTATAGAATTCTTACCCTGGGGTCTTCTGCCTCTGTACGTCCCACTAATACCTTAGACAATCATAATTGCTGTCAATATGCACTTATACTACAGTTGGCCTTAAAATTTATTAGTAATTTCTGAATTATCAGGTGCATTTACCTTTTATAATTTCTTGTCATCTTCAGCCTCTTCAGCATTTGCCATTTTTGATAGCTGCACTCACTGTTGCAACTCTATCCTTCTTTGTCATGGGTAAGACTGCAGTACTATGATAGTATTTCTATTTATTCAAACAGTCAAAAAGCATTTATTGACCATTATTTGCCAGGCACTCAGAAAACAATGCTATTCAAACACATAAATAATTTCTGTTGCCAGTGACTTTATAGTTTAGTGAGAGGGATTGATATTAATGATCTATTATTTAGTTTAATAAATATACTTGAGCACCTGCTTGGTGCTAGTTTCTATTCTAGGCATCAGAAATGCAGTGTAAAAATAGTCCATTCAAAAACTTACATTTTCTTGGAGGAGAGAGAAAGTAAAAATTAAATATATAATATAATTTTATATATGAGTATCATGAAGAAAGGTAAGTCAGGGCAAGTGGAAAGTGATAGAGAATGGGTGCTAATTTAAATAACGTACTATTTTATATTTATTTTTAAAATGTCTCATTCTTCTGTGTACATATTACATTTGAAATTTTTTTTTAATTGAAGTATAGTTGATTCACAATGTTGTGTTAGTTTCAGGTGTACAGCAAAGTGATTCAGTTATATATATATATGTGTATATATGTGTGTGTGTGTGTGTGTGTGTGTGTGTGTGTGTGTGTGTGTATATATTCTTTTTCATGACCTTTTCCGTTATGTATCACAGGATATTGAATATAGTTCCCTGTGCTATACAGTAGGACCTTGTTGTTTATCTATTTGTATATAATAGTTTGTTGAAATGTTTTTAATATACCCAATAGGTGCTATTAAGGAGGCAGTTGGATAAACAAGGCTGAAATTAAGGGAAGTTGTTGGAGACAAAAATGTCAGTGTCAACAAAATAAATGAACAAACCAAACTGAACAAAAACAGAGACAGAGAGAACAGAGTGTACTGGTTACCAAAGGGGGAGGATTGGAAGGGAGGGAGAAATGGGTAAAGGGGATCAACCGTGATGGGTGGAAACTAAATTGTTGGTCACGATCATGGTACAGGTACACAGAAATAGAAATCTAGTGTTGTACACATGAAACTTATATAATGTTATAAATCAGTGTTACCTCAATTTAAAAAAAAAAAAAGTGAACTTCGTTTATAGACCTGGAACCAAGAGAGGTCACTTAGAGATTGAATGTAGGTAGAGAAAGTGCAATGCTGAGGCTTGGGGTAAACCAGCATTTCATGGGGTAGAGAAGAGGTGGAGGAATCTGCAAAGGTAAGTGAGAAGCGGCAGCAGGAGAAAGCCAGGAGAATGTACTTTCCAGGATGCCACATAAGAAAGTGTTTCAATAAGAAGAGGCTATTGAAATGTGTCAGTTGCTACTGAGAAGACCAGTGAGATGGCTGCAGATTGACTACAGGATGGGAGAAGAGAGGTCTTGGTTGACTTTGCAAAGAGCAGTTTCAGGGAAGTGATGGAGCAAAAGTCAGATTGAAGCAGATCAAAATGTGAGTGGTTGGTGTTAAAGTACAGAGAAGACAAATTAAACCCCAGTACAAATAAGTCGGAAATTGCACATGAAATGAGTGGTCCAAATATAACAGTATTGTTTGAGCTAGTCAAGAGGGTTTGAAAGGTTTTATGAAGCGATAATAAAGTGAGGTCTGAAGGTATTAACTAGATAATAAGGCAAGAGTAGAAAAGCATATAAGAAGGCTGTATTGTATGGCAAACTTGAGGGCTGAAAGAAGTCCAGGTAGTTTGGAGTGGGTATGTATGGGTTTAAAGAGGAGACAGATGGTACAAGGCTGTTTTGTCTTTAACCTTAGAGTGCTGGACATAACTGATGATTTAAGGGAGGTGTAGATACGTGGACCACATTATCTGTTTTGATGAGGTTACTCTAGCTGTAGTGTGTATAGGATGAATTGCAGGTTGACCAGATGGACGTTGAGTAGCCCATTAGCAAGCCATTGTGGTAATAAAGATTAGTGATTATTTTAGCCTAGATTACAGCAGTAACAGTGTAAGTGGAGAGAAAGATAAATCTGACATTTATGAAGTGAATAGTGCTTATGACAATCAGGATATGAGTACATGAGGAAACGAGGTGGAGAAGTCCAAAATGACCTCTAAGCTTCTGTCATTTGTCATAGAGAGGCAGTGCCTTGGCACCAGTTGAGAGAAAATTGGAGCAGGGTTCCATGGGTTTGCTGTTATTTTTGTGGGCCATTTTCATCTGCCTACTAGGATTTTCTGTCTATTATCCCACTGACTCCTCAAGAATATTATTAAAACTGAGTTTATTTTCATTCTCCCAGCTTTCTCCTTCCTGTGATCCCAGACTCAGTCATACTGAAGTGTCCCCTCTTCCTAGTACCCTCTCAGCTTCCATATCAGCTGACTCAGTTCCATCTCTTGAACTTTCCCGTCTTGTATCTCACATTTCTTCCTTCTTTTCCATTTTTCCCCCTACCAGGCAATTTCAGACTCTTAAATTTCACTCACCTGTACTCTTAACCTGCTATGTGGTCTCTTCACGTTCAATCCATTCCTTGCTTTATACTTCTTTTTAAATCCTCAGTATCAATTTTTCTGTATAAGATTCTGATTTTCTCGTGTCCTTGCTCAAAATAGTTCAGTGTCTCCCCTTTTCCTTCTAAATAAGCTGTACGTTCACCTTGGGATGGCATTCAGGCTAAAAAAAAATAAAATCTGTTGGTACTCCTTAACCTGCCACACTGTATAAGACAGTCCTTAGGAACTGCCTGGTTTAAATTCTGACTTTAGCACTTACCAGTTGTGTGATTTGGGTTGAGTTGTTTAGTTACAATTTTCTATTTACAAATGGGGTTAATAAAAGCAACTCATTTACGTGGTTGTTTTAAAGTCAAAATTCATGAAATTCTGTTAGCACGGCCCCTGGCACAAAGCTGGCAATCAGTTAATACAGCTTCTGTGATGATTCTGTGAGCCTCCCGCTATGCCCCCTGTATGTACAGAGGCACGTTTAACCGCTTCAGAGCACACCTTTTGTTTCTGTTAGGTGCCACGTTAGCCTTCTCGCATGCTTCCCCTTAGAATGCATTCTCCTTCTTCTTTTTGAAGACTCCTCCCCCACCAGAGGGTTTCCTCCTGTCTCAATTCTTTCATCTCTTCAAGGACCAGTTCTAATCTCTCTCTGTAGTAAACATTCCTTTCTTACTCAGCCCTTCCCCCTCCCCAATCCCAGGTTCTGTTCCGCCACATTTTTGTGTACTTCGACATATATCTTATCAGCTCCTTGTCTGTAGTCCTGCATGTTGCTTTCTTATATTAACAACACAATGGTCCTTGAACATAGAAAATTTATTTGTAGAGTATCCATAGTGCTTCCAATATTTGTGAACAAATGACTACAACGTAAGTGGGCAATTCCTTCAGCCACCTGTACATATTCTCTCTTTTCCTTCTCACACAGACTGGTTTTGGCTCTACTCCCCATCAAGAAACATAAAGTTACCTGTCCCAGATCTTTTTCCTTAAGGATAGGAGCTTTCAAGTCACCAGTCTTCTAAACCAATCATTGCTAATGTGTTTTCCTGTGCTCTCAGGAACTGAGTACATTTAACTAAGCCCTTCTGGCAACAGTGGCCCTGCTTTTGTGTTCCAGGTCATCAGTCTGGAGATTTGGGGGTGTTTTTCCCCTCAGTTATACATAATTTGAAGGAAGCAGCCTTAGGAGAAGTAGCCAAGCATCAAGCTTAATACTGTTCCACTCAGAGATCTCCAATAATTGGCTTCTTGAAAAAAAGAAAAAAGTGTCATAAGAAAAGAATATTTAACATCTTTTCTGTTTCCTGCCTAATTTCCTGTGGTCTAAGTTCTGCTGAGCACTGGCCTTTGGAGCCTGAGCTGCCGTTTTTTAGGATGTTCCAAAAACATGAATCAGGATTGATTCCTATTTTATTCATGGCTATACTTGGTGGTAATTTGCACAGCCTGAGATGAGGGTTTATTTTTCCCCTCTGAAGGTTTCAGGGATGTTTCTGTCAGGTTTTGGAAAATGTGCTCTAGGAGAGTGATACATTGAGTGCTGCCTTAGAAAAAGTCAGGCTGTCAGGGAACGTATTTATCTCCATGTTTGGGAAGCAGACCAGGATAAGTACAGACCTTTTAAAAACCTGTGTGAGAACTTTCTAAGGTAAAGGAGAAGGTCAGCCTGACATGGCTTTATGTCCATTTTATTTATAATTTATGGGCTGCCTGGGCATAAAGAATAATCTGGAATCTATGATTATTCAAAGATGAACTTTTTTTTTTCCCTGCAGTACTGCTGTGCTGAGAGGAAGACTTGCTAGTTAAATGGTTCTGCTTCTTTCTGTTTCAAGAATAGATACCATGATATAAGAGAAATAAGTAATTATATTAAAAAATAATCTCGGGCTTCCCTGGTGGCGCAGTGGTTGAGAGTCCGCCTGCCGATGCAGGGGACACGGGTTCGTGCCCCGGTCCGGGAAGATCCCACATGCCGCGGAGCGGCTGGGCCCGTGAGCCATGGCCGCTGAGCCTGCGCGTCTAGGTTCAGGTCACCTCTTCTAATACGAGGTCTCCAAAAAGTGATTCTCCAGTTTGTTCAAAAGTACAAATGGTCACAGTGGTTAATATGAAACCCCAAATCTTTGAGTACAGACTCCTAAGAAAAACCCGGCAGATTATCTCTATCTCTGCCTGTACCTCTGTCTCTCTTTCCATCTCTGTCACTCTCATATCTGTCTCTAACATCTCTATCTGTGTGTGTGTATTCTTCCATCTTAAATATTTATTCAGAGAAACTAGAAAATTTGAATTTATTAATGTTTCTTACATCTATATATTGTATATTCTAGTTATGTATTGTTTACCAGCAGTCATTAGTAATCATCTAATCAAATATTAGCACTGTGATAGGTACTAAAGGGGAGCAAAAAGGCATACATAGCTCCCAGCTTCATCAAGCCTTCGTAATTGGAGAGGATAAATTTAATACATTGCAAACAAATTGTGTGTGTATATATATATATATACACATATACACATACACACACACACACACACACATATATATGTATAGCTTTTCTCTTTTTACCTTTTTATCTGAGAGGAGAGGCACAAATCTTAAGTGTATGGCTCCATGAAATACTCACAAGCTGCACACACCCATGTAACCAACCCAGATCAAGAAACAGAAAGTTCCCAGCAGTCCCCCAGGTGTCCCCTCCTGGTCATCCCCACTCTTCAAGGAAGAGCACTTGCCTGACTTCTAACCTCAGAGATTCAAACCTGAAGTTCCTAAAACACTGAGTTTCTGATATGTATAAACCAGGAAATCTGCGTGTCTGTCATCCTTTGGGAAAGCAGATTTGGATATCCTGGGTGTGTGTACTCCCTTCTTGAAGCAGTGACCTACTGGAGAGGAGCAGTTATCCCTTAGGGAGGGCGTGGCTTCTCCATGGCCACCTGGCTCACCTCATTTTGTCACCTCTTGGCCTGCTGGTCGCAACACTTGTCTTTCTTCACCTCTAGATAATAATTTCAATGTCTTTGTAATTTTGACCACCCTGAGCCTTTTGTCTTTTGTACGACAATGTAGTATTAGTTAAATAAATAAGGATATCAAAATATATATATATATATCTATACACTAAGTAATTCACTCTAATAATCCTATTAATTTTTTTTCTGGAAAGCTTGTTTTTATATGCTTAAAAATGACAACCTTTCCATTCTTCTTAAAATTTCAACCGTTACTTTTCATCCAACTCTCAGATCGTCATGACTCATATTTCATGTAGAAACATACAACAGAAATTCAAACATTAAAACAGGAATTTCAACACTGCCTACCAAATTATAACATGATTCCATCCCCACCCCTCCTTCTTTCTGCTAGTGTGAGAGAGGAAGATTTGGTCCTCCTGTGGAATCTCAGGTCTTAGTCTGTGCTCTGTCAAACACTCTCCCCTTCTTGTGGACTGCCTTCCATCACTTATTCACTCTCATTCTTTCTCTCTCTCTCTCTCTCTCACCCTTCATTCCTCTTTCTCCCTTATACTCAAATATATTCATATTTATTTATTTTTAACCTGCAAAATCCACTACTCTTTATTTTCATCACTCTATTTGAGACCACCAAAATTTCTTGCTTAGGAAACTTCTGTTAAAAATATGACTTTCATAAAAATACAAAATGACCACATTCCAAAGATTTTATTCATCATCAATTAATGAACAAATTTGTAAAATGCCCGGACTAATTCAAAAGAGAATTAGACGATGTGAGGTTTACAGAGTTCGTCACTTAAAGGAATGAAGAAATGAATTTAAGAAATGATACAAATGTGGTTAAAGTCATTCAAGAAAATAAATAGTAACAGTTGAGTTTTGGTCTAGAAGTCATTTGCATTTCTCTTGGACAGAAACCATTTAAAATTTTCTTAAAGAAGGGTCATCAGCGTTTCAGTCAGTTCTGCAAGTTAACTCTTATGTAGTTGTAGCATATCCTGATCAATAGTAAATAGGAAGTTGAACAAAGGTACACAACCCTAGAAAGTCAGAAAATCTCCAGTTAGGGTGTGTCTGGTATACAACACCTAGCCACTATACTGAAATGACACCTAGTAATCCTTTTACCTGTTTCCAAATGTAGACACAAGTGTATGATTTAATAGTTCCGTGTACACTCTTAACTCCTAATATTTTCTCAAGGAACATGCAAAATGTTATTTTGACAGTTTTATTATATAGAAATTTAAAACACCTTTATGAAAAAAGTATCAATTAAAATTTTAAAAATGAATGATTTGTTGGGAGAAAATACATTTTATTCATAAAATGAGGAAAGTGTTAAATTCGCTAATATTCAATGTTGTACAAAAACCAATTTTAAAAAAGTTACAGAGCCATAAAAATGATTCAACAGGATAAGAACAATCAATTTATAAATGTGATTCTGATATCTAAGCCTGTGAAAAGATACCCAATCTCAATTGTTGTCACAGAAACAAAATGATGACCATACAACTACCAACAACAGTAATATAGTCCAGAATTCACCCATTAGATTGGAGAAATTTAACAACATTTCAATACATCCAGTATTGACAAGGGTGTAGTGAAATTGCTCTCTTATGAGCAAGTTATCAGCAATTCTGTAAATACTGGGGAGAATTTGGAAATCATTTTGCCATAACTTATTAAAATTCAAATTTCTCATCATTTTTGGCCCAACAGCTCCATTATTTTTTATTCAGTAAAGATACTTGGATATAAAATATTGCAGGGATTTTTTATTGCAGCATTATCTATTATAGTATAAAACTGGAAATGAGGGCTTCCCTGGTGGCGCAGTGGTTGAGAGTCCGCCTGCCGATTCAAGGGACACGGGTTCGTGCCCCAGTCCGGGAAGATCCCACGTGCCGCAGAGCGGCTGGACCCGTGAGCCGTGGCCGCTGGGCCTGTGTGTCCGGAGCCTGCGCGTCCAGAGCCTGTGCTCCGCAACAGGAGAGGCCACAGCAGTGAGAGGCCCGCGTACCGCAAACAAAAAAAACAAAAACACTGGAAATAAGAGCAAATAAGCATCAGTAGAGATATTACTGAGTAAATTATACTTCCATACTATGTAATATTCTGTGGATGTCATAAAGAATGAGTTAGAATCACCTGTATGTCTATTCTACTTTTAAAGTAAAAATGGTAAATTGTAGAATGTGTAGCCTATGATCAAATCTTTTTTTCTTTCAGTTTTATTGACATATAATTGACATATTGCACTGTATAAGTTTGAGGTGTACAGCTTAATGATTTGACTTACATAAAGATCATATCTTTAAAAAATAAAAACAACTACTAGAAAAGCAATATTCCCTATTTATGATGAGGTTGTATCAGCAAAGAAAAGGTATACACAAAGCTTTACCAGTGGTTAGATTAAGGTTATGAGATTGATACGAGGCTCCTAAAGACCTTTTTAATTTTGATACTTTAGCATTTTATTTAAATGAATATTAATTTTATTATTATACATATAATTTTATCTTTCAAGGCGCTTCTTATGGCATTAGAATGCAATCCAAACTTCTTACCCCAGTCTGTAAGTCCTTTGTGATGCAGTTCTGCTCCAGCTTGACCTTGAGCAACTCTAGCACTCTTTAACTGCATTTAGGAACAATAGCTAGCTTTTAGTTTATTTTAAAAAAGTGTAATTCTTTCTTACCTTAAAGTCTTCCTATTTACTACCATACACTCTGGCTGGAACCACATTTTCCAGAATTTGTTTAGCTGATTTAGTTTAAATGTCACTTGCCTACAATTGTCACTTTGATCCTTCAATAGAGATTATGTCCCCCAGTCATGAACTCTCATAAGGATTCTGAAGAATGTAGTTTTTTGTTTTGTTTTGTTTTTGCGGCACGCGGGCCTCCCACTGCTGTGGCCTCTCCCGTTGCGGAGCACAGGCTCCGGACGCGCAGGCTCAGCGGCCATGGCTCACGGGCCCATTAAATGTAATTATTAAAAAGTAGGATCCTATTATGAGAGAAAACAAGGATCGGGCGTATAATTGTCATTTATTACTTACATTGACAGTTTCTGGATTGTTTCACTTCGAAAGAATTTTGACTTGTCATACAAAAGTCGCATGTGACAGGATTATTTCAACATAGGGTTAATTTACCTTGGAGAAGAATGAATACCCTTGCTTGATTTTTAGTCCCAGCTATAAGGTAGTTATTGTAAACATTTTTGTTGGATAAAAGAAAGGAGTTTTACAAGTCCGTTTACTAACATAAATATTCAAGATCATAGGCATATTCTTTGGACTTTATAGCCCTAGGTCATTTCAGATTAAAAAAAAAAAGTTTTGGCCATTTGTATTAGAACCTTCTAAAGACATAAATACATAGACAGAATGAAAGTATTATTTTAGATGTTCTGACAAGATGAAGTATAAACTATCCAGATAAGTTGGAAAAGAGTTAAGTGTTTTATACTTAGGGGGTGAACTCCCATCTGAAGTGATAGAAACAGTCTCTCTTTCAAGTGATATATCTGATCACAGTCATTTACTGAATGCAAAGAGTGGAAGCTTGTCATGTTAAATTGTCTCATTAAATAGGCCTGGCTAACTAACCATAGACAAATCAGGTATCTAAACAGGATAATATCCTTTACCTCAGGTCATGAATATTTTGAAACACATTAATATAGATCATTTTTATTTGTCATTATTTGGAAAGAGTTATATTACCTTGAGCTGTGAGCCTTGATACACAGTACTTCCTTAATAAAAACAAATATATCAGGAATCTGTATGATACATTATTCTGTCTGGTAATGTGAGACCGTGAATATATCATTTATTCTTTATCAAAGAAAGCATGGATTTTTGAGCCCTAAAATAGAATGATTTATACAGCTATAGGTTTTATTTTGGTGATGGTGATGTTTAAATAGTTGTTGGCATTTGATATGAAGTTGAACGGCTTGGGGGGAATCTTATGACCTACAGCTCCTAAGCTAAAATATATGCAAGGTACAAAATGAATTCAATAAGAGGAAAGCAAAATTAGTTTGTAAGATATTTTAATAGATCACATAATATAAATAATATCTATCTCTGAGTTTTTTACACCCAATAAAAATGTAGTTTATAAGGCCTTTCCACCAACTTATAAACTTTGCAGTAAAATGTATACTCATATAACTAACCTAGTTGCTGACATCATTTAAAGCTTCAATGCAGGAACATTAGAGCAATTGGAAAAGAGAAAGAACAATTGGTACAAGTTTTACTCTGCACTACTATTTATAAATGCAGATAAAATAAAAAGGTGGAAGTGTTAACTTCTGGGTTATTATTGACATGAATTTTTTTCTGGTTAGCTTGATTTATATATTCATATGTTTAACAGACATAAAGAATGTTTGTTGACAGACTGTATTTGTATATGTGCATATTTCACTGATAAAATGTTATTGGCGCATTTTCCCTCTTACTGGACAATTCCAAAGTCACTGTAAGTTAAACAAAATGAAAAGTCTGTTTTTGCCCTTCTGTAAAAATTGGCACAAGTATGAATTCTTTTTGAACACATACTTATATAAACTAGGCACTAGAGATAACAAAAAGTCATAAAATGATAATCAGTCCCTCAAAGCTGGGCTTTGATTTAATTCTCCTATATGTGATTTTTCCTCATAACAAACCAGCATATTTTCAAAAGCTTCAAGGTGCTGTTATTTGTAGAACTCTGCACTGTGGAGCGTTATTTAATTATCCCCTGGGAAAATTTTTAAATTTGAAGTTACCTTAGTCTATCATATGCTTGATTTTTTTCTGGAAAACATTCCAAAGCAAAAGAAGTTATATATAAGTTATAAGCCACTGACACATGCAGACCAGCACAAGCTGTGCACAAGGGTGACGGAAGTGCAATGCCAGAGTGATTGCCCCAAACAGAATTTTTCAAAAGAATATTTAAGTAGGGATGAGACCAAAAAATTTGGCCAAATTTCAGCAATAATATTGTAGAGGGCAAATCATATATGTGAATTCTCGGAGACTGCAGTGACAATATTCGGTAGTTATGAAACTTCCCCTAGCATCCCCAGCATTGTTTCATAAGAAAAATAACCCTCTTAATTAACTGTGGTCATGTAAATCCTTTGACTATATTTTTTTCACATGCAAGTCTAAAAATATTAATGTCTTCTTATTATCTTTCCAGCACTAAACACAGTTCTAAGCACAGAAAAAGCACGGAGATCTTGAAATGGCAGACATTGACTAGTTTTTATTTTCAAAAACAGAATTTGGTGGATGTTACTAATCTTCGTTAAATAATACACAGCGTATGAGAAACGTGGTTTGAGATATAGATTAAAATTTTATTTATGATTTGATTCAATTGATTACAGACATTTACATCAAATGTACTATAGTAGTGCTAGGCATAGTGGGCTTGAAGTATAGAATATGTATGTAGCCTGGCTGTTAAGGAGACATGCCCATGTCATCGAATGACCCTACAGAGCATCATATAGTTCAATTTCAATATCACTTGTACACAAAAGACAAGTCCAGAAATGCAAGTAAGTTATATTGAGTTGAATTTGTTACAACTTATAATTTAAAAAAACAACAATATAAAACTGATTTGGTAGCACTGATGTAAATAAGCATGAAAACCTAAGAAATAGGAAAGTTGGTTGAGTTCTAGCTTGTTTAGGAAAGTTTAGGAAAGTTGGTTGAGTTCTAGCTTGACTCTTAGTACTCAACGCAAAAATGTAGCCGTGATAGTTATAAAGGTCTTATTACTGACTTGAATGATACTTAATAGTGTATTAGGAAAAATCACTTCTTTCTATCCTAATACAGGTCATTTTGAGATAAGGATGTAGTATGTGTATGCAAAATGTAACATGTATGCACATATTAATTCACATAAATTTCATAATGACCTTTATTGACAATTATTGAGCAAAAAGATTGATGGTGGTCTTGATAGTTTTGCATTATTTATTTTTACAAATAAGTAATTGTGAAAACATAAGACATTATACCAACCAGTAGTTACCAAAAGCTTTTTTATTTTACAGAGGGGTGCAAACTGGTATAGTTCAAATATATACTGTTGAGTTATCTTTGGTTTAATAAAAAAAAAAAAGCATGATGACTTCTAAAAAGTGAATAAAGTATTCCTAGATTTTAAGGTACAAGCAGATACAGGAAGCAGAATTTCCCTTGCAAAATAAAAAAAATAGCATTTGGCATTCAGTGAGGATGTCTGAAAAAGAATAGAAGGTCCTAGATGATAAATAGTTTTAGAGGAACGGACTTATTTTGTCTGTGGCTTGTAGAGACAGCGTCATTTCTTTATAATCACTTCTTGTAATACGACGTTGATTGAACTGTTGTTAAATTATCTTATTCTTTGTATGCTGTCCTGGATTTCAGGGAAATTCATTTTGACCCCATCACACTGACATTCTTAATGACACATCAAACTCCTTTGTAGATAATGAGTATTATTTTCTCAAACAGAAGAAAAATCTCTTACCGTGCAAAGATGCTATGGCATTATGCAAAATATCTAATTGTTTAATTATTTTTCCTTAACCTAGCAAGATGAAAAAAGAGTTTGGGAAGGGAAGATATTGCAGAGCTATTTTTTCCTCATACTTATTTTAGAGGAACAACTTGAAAATTTACATGCAGGGGACTGTGTGATCTAAGTTTTTTAATGTATCTAATAATAAATCTATGTGGGGGGGTTGATTATGAATAATGCCTCCAAGCTCAGGGTACAGTAAATTTTGTTGCAATTGTTACTTTTTTTCAGTTTTTACTGAAAAAAGCCATATTTCAGATGACTGCTATCTTTCGTAGCAATACTCTCCTACTTTTTAAAAATCATATATGTGTACATAGTATCATATGTTAATATTTAGTATTATATATTAATAGTGTATTATTTACTGCACTTTAAATTAGTGTAGTATTTTTCCTCATTATAATCTCGTGGTGAGATTTTGTAGATAAGAAAATTGGAATTCTCATACATTAATCGCATCTGACATAGTAAGACGAATGAAAACAGTATGTTTATATTGTTTACCTTAATGGATTGAATTTGAAACGTGGAAAATATATCCTGTTTCCAATGCTAAGCTGTATCAACAAACTTTTCTCCACAAAAATTGTGTCATAGTGAATGCATGTCCACCGAAATGATCCATGAGATCAGTTGTGATAAAATAAATCCTGATTAAAGAGAAGTGGATGAGGCAACTAAAGAGATAGAGCAGAGGAACTCAGGTCCTTATTTTTTGAGCGTTTTCAAAACACGTTTCTCAAGGACAAACGTGTGTGTGCATGCGCATATGGCAGGGTAACTGGATACATCTCTATCTTTAACTAGAGAAATTCAACCTCTGATACATTGACTGTACTAGTAGAATTTTATTCAAAGAAAAAAATACTATTACTAAAACTATTTTTAAATCACCACTGTATATTTTTGATTCATTCTTAGTAACTCAGCATTGTTTTTTTTCACATTTTGACTACTTAATAAAAATCATTATTCTATATCTGTGTTCTAACCACCTATGTAATAATTTATAATCAACTTACTAATAGAATACATAAATACTGCCATTACTGAATTCTACCAATTATATTTCTTTAAAGAAACCTAATGACTTTTAAATAATTTTCACTCAGTTCAGAGATCTTCAGTAGTAATGAGTCTATAATTTTGGACTGTAAGGGTAACTTTGCCTAGAAATAGTGGAGCTCAAAATTAACTATATCGTTGTACATGTCATGGAAAAGCATGTGCATATGCATATGTATGTATATATAAATGTGTGTATGCATGTGTGTGTATATAAAGAATATATATAAAAAGTGGTTTGGGACAGTTGATACTAGATTGGTGATATTTGTATTTGTTCTTTCCATTTGAAACATTTCCCACCAAAATCTTAGGTATATTGTTAAAAAAAAACTAATGTATTTGAACTTTTACTATTTGCTGTACTTGAGTAACGTTCTAAATTTATAGCAGCTTTATTATCTTCCTGCCTTATCTATTTACTTTGTCATTGTGATCAGAGTAGAGGGTGTTAATACATTAAATATTTTAAGATGTTAATTATGGTACTACTAAACAGGATACTTTCATGATTAAGAACAAAATGTGAAAATTTTTATTTGTCCTTTGTACCAGAACAAGTAAAGATGGCTAAATTGAGGGATTGAGTATTTGAATGGAAGACTGCAGAGGGGTAATAGAAAGAGGTGCTGTCTGTGTTGACCTTATGTGCCAAAAAGTAATTTCCAAAACAAGAACTTCCTGAAGATAATATTTGATTCCTAAGAAGTTTAACAGAGATTTTAGAAAGTTCTATTGCTGAGCCAGGGTATTTGTCTTTGAGGGTGATTTGAATTTTCCATTACATGAGTCAATTCTTGTAGTTGATTCTACTCTTCGATTACTTTTTTGAACTTACATTTTGGCGTTAGAGGCAAGGGATTGCATTTTAGTGTGTTATGATTGTCACTAAATAGTTGTATTCCTACTCTGTTGATTATCAAATAAGATGTTGAATTCTTAATGCCTTTCATATTGGCTATTTCAAAGTTGAAGAAGCTTCTCAGAGAAATATGTATTATTTATAACGTGAATATTTTAATAAGCAGGTTTCTTTGCTGGGAGCTAGGAGTGAGGCTAGAATAGTCTTAGAGAAAAGGCACCTATAGAGGGCACAATTCTGAAAATAACTAATGGCAGCAAAACATGCGAAGTTCATTTTCATAATTTTTGGAGCCAGTTGGGTTCTTCAAACAGTGATGATGATGTCACTACTATAGAAATATTCACCGGTAATTATATTATTCATTCAACAAACATTTATCTAGTACCTACTCTAAATCAGTAACTGTACTGGGCATTTGGAGTATAATACAGTATATGACAGACACTTTGTCTAGCTACTTCCTGTAAATTCTGTGATTTTAGAGCAGGTAAGGAATAGGTTTCATTACATATGCCAACATTAATCAACTGGTAGTATTTGCCTCCAGTGCTTTGTACGGAGGAAATGTCTGAGCCTGCCTCTTGACTCAACAGTAAAATATTTTAATTATTTATTTATTATCTTGGCTGTTTGAGTGTCTAGTGGTAGCAGGTATATCATGTATTTGTTACCCCGGTTCTACCATTTTCTTATTTAGAATCAGCATTTCATTGGAAAAAATAGGTATACTTTATAGGTAGCATATTTGTGTAATGAACAATATGAGGAGATTAATAAATGATAGTTCTTTTATTAAACTGCAGAAATGACTTATGATGCTCAACTCTTCATCCTTTGCAAACTTATATTTATTTTTAGATCTAATGAATCACCATTTGCCCTTTGCTTCGCAAAGAACTTAGGGAGGTGAATGTTCTTGAGAATCTCAGTCCTGTCTTCATGATAGCTTATTTTTGGCAAAGTGCCATATCCATGATAGAAATTTTAGCAAAAAGCGTTAGAGAATGTTAACATTTCAAACTTCTAAAGGTCATTTAAGATAAAAGTACAGAAACTAAATGGGTAAACATTAAAATTCATTTTGATAATGATCAGCTGTTGTCCGCACCATGCCATCCACCTTTATATCTTCTCATACGTAGCAATTAAAATAAATATGTTAATATTTTCACAAAATCTAAACAGTGCTGGGCACTTAGTAAAGGCTCACTGAATGCTTATTATTTGATAGATGGGTGATCTGTGTGTTCCAAGAATTTTTTTCAGCACTATACTAAGCATGTTTTATAAAAAACAAGAAGCCTAATCCTTCTGAGTCCAAATTCTAGACAGTATTAGCATACCAAGCGTTTAGGCATATTAACATTACCAAAAGCAGAGAACAGCAAGCATTTTATAAATAAATAATAAGCTGTATGGGACTGACCTTAAAGATAGTAAATCAGAATAAGGTTAATCTTGGAACCTAGAGACAAATTTTCTCAAGGTCAGACTTAAGTTAGTCTATGTCAGGATTTCCATAATTAGAGAAAATGGGAAAAGAGTTTTTTCAAAGATGGTAGGGAAAATATTCTCAATAGAAGGCCAAAATATTTTCTAAAAAATTAACTCATTATTTCATGTGTTTATTTCATTTCACTCATTTATTCAATGTCTACAAAATTGCTTGTGTACCTACAGTGCAGGTTATAGGAAGCTACAAGATGGGATTAAACAGGGGAGTGGAGAGAGCACTTCGTATAAGTTATCTGTGGGATACCTAGATGAAAATCTCAGTTTAATATATGGCTCTGTGGGCTTGGATGTCAGGTGAGAATTAGGGGTTCAGATAAGTTTAGAAGGCTTTTTTATGTAGGTGCCAGTGGATCCGTAGGTGTGGGTGAGGTCACTCAGGGAAAATGTATGTAAAGCCAAGACCCCCAAGATACAACTCTGGGTCAAGGTGTTACATAAAGGGAGAAAAGTTGATAAAGGAAATTAGAAAATAGAGAGGTGGAAGAACAGTCAAAGAGTGTGTAATATAAGTGCCAGATTATAAAACATTTAACATTGTCTCCCAAATCATAAACTAGATCTGACATAGCATGAGCGTTAGTGGGTTATCTCTTGTTTGTTTATTGCTGTGTCATGATCCATTGATAGTGACTAGATACAAACAAATTATTATAAATGCAAAGCATAATTAATTTAAAAATATGAATATATTTTGTGTATATAATTGTTTCAAAGATAAATTAGGCATGGAACAGAGAAATGCCCATATACAGTAAATGTATGTATATATTCTTTGCTACTAATGAACTACTTCTATATAATTCAATGAGAATAAACTTTCAGAAAAGCTTTTATTGAGATGATCATATTTTTTCAGAGTGAAGTACTTAATTGATATGAATTGATTGATTCATTTGAGAATGGGCATTGATAACAACACTATGAAATAGCATTGCAGCTTAAACATTTTCCTACAAGAGGAAAGAATGTTTTCTTTTGGGAGGAATGTATGCTCAATTACAAAATTGTGATAAAATGAGTTAGTAAAAAAAAAAAAACCTTTAAATTTTAAAATGCACAGGAAATTATGGACCCAGTTAAGCCTTAAGTATTTAATTGTCAAAACATGATAAAGTCTCTAAGTCTCTAAGGTGGGCCCTAATGTGAAATAAAAACCAAGACTGAATTATTAATTGCATTTTCCAAGAATTACATGGGCTGTTTTTAGTTTTTCATTACTCGTTTTGATGAGGAACATGATTGTTTTTACTTTGTATATAATATTCACTTTGACAAGACGCCATTGCTCATCTCTGTGGGTTTGGTTATTTTAGTGATTGTCGTCGCAAGGATTTATAACATCAAGTTATGAAGAATTCTGACAATGTTTAGATTATAATATCTAGAAGGATTGTCCTTGCAGTTTGATAAAAATGTTCTATCTTTACCTCTAAGACACAGAGGATTTCCTTTTTCAGTGTCTTCATGGAATTGTTTTATGTCTTCATCTTCCTTAAGGTATCTGGAATTTGCATTTGTGCAAGGAAGCAAGGAGCTAACAATTGACTAACATTGACTGAGTGCTGAAATATGCAGCAGAGACTATGGTAGATTCTTAGGGTTTCACTTTAATTTCACAAGAATCTCTTGCTGTAGGTACTGTTTTCTCATATCACATATAAGGGAGGATTTACCCTCTTTCCCACTTCTAAAGAGGGAGACTGGAAAATGGAAAAATAGAGAAGTTGAAGGGAAGAGAAATGGTTCATAAATGTAAAGTGGAGAGTTAAAGGAAGATGGGAGGAAGGCATGAGATTGGGAGCAGAGCCAGAGCTGCTGTGCCTAGAAGGTCTCTAAAGTGAGAATCCATCTCAGAGGGGACGGGTAAGCATGGGGGAGCTACGGAAGGAGCAGTGGCCAAGGGGAGGTTAAAGGAAAATGTGTGCAGTAGTTTCTTCTGTATTTTATCACAACACCTTCCATATAGTCCACATATTGTCAGTGAAAGACTGACCTCAGGAGGGTTCTTGGTCAGATGAGAGCCAGAACAAAGTCCACAGACATGGAGATTACATGTTGATGATGAAACGGAGATGCAGAGATGTTAAAGACAGAATTCAATCCAGGCCTGTCTGATTCCAAATCTCATAATTTGTTACTACATCACGTTGCGTACAATTTGAAATCGGCTATAAATCCAAGCGGTAACACCTCAGAAACGCTGCAGTATCCTTTGTTGATGATACCTTACTTATTATTCTGTTACCGATATCTGGATAGCTGATTTGATTGTTTTGGCAGATATCTCAGAATTAGACATCAGTCAAGGACTCAGTGCTAGTGCTTCTTGCATGTATATCCTAAGAAACTGTATTTCCTCATCTCTGCTGGTATTATTAATAAGGATGATTCTCAAAGGAGTAAACAGAAGCCTAAGTTAGTTTCATATTCTATTAAAAGTAAAGGAGAAAATATGTTTCATTTCAGATATTTATCTAGGTTAATTACATTTGCTTTTAATTTATAAATATTCAGAGCTTTATTACTGTTTTTCACAAACACTGTTAAGCAAATGACTGAAAAATTAGTGTTCCAATTTCAGAAAGCACAAAGTCACTTTTTAAATTTAAAGAGTAATTTAGCAAGTACCATCTTATAAAATAAAACACATTTCAAGAATGTATTATTTTTTTTTAAATGAAAGCCAAAAAATATTGGCCTTAATATATTCTTTATGCTGCTGGAAATTAGTTCTTAAAGTGCTTGAAACCCAAGATACATGACATTTCAGAAAGACGGTTTAAGTAGAAAATGGGTATTTTCTGTAAGTATTTCATAAATTTATGTGACTGCATTAAGAAATAGGACCACTCTCTTCAAATAATTAAGTGGCCTATAAAATAGTCACCAGCATCATAAAAATAGTAATTCACCTAGGATTATGCATATCAATAGGTAAAAAGCACCAGTTTACATTGCAGTGCTTTGTAACAGGATTTCTCAACCTTGCTACTAGTAACATCCGGGGCCAAGACTGCCCTGGTGGCGCAGTGGTTGAGAATCGGCCTGCCAATGCAGGAAACATGGGTTCAAGCCCTGGTCCCGGAAGATCCCGCATGCCACAGAGCAACTAAGCCCATGTGCCACAACTACTGAGCCTGTGCTCTAGAGCCTGCAAGCCACAACTACTGAGGGCACGTGCCACAACTACTGAAGACAATGTGCCTACAGCCCGTTCTTCTCAACAAAGACAAGCCACCGCAGTGAGAAGCCCACACACTGCCTTGGAGTAGCCCCCGCTCACTGCAACTAGAGGAAACCCGTGTGTAGCAACGAAGACCCAAGATGGCCAAATATGAATAAATAAATAATTTTTTTAAAAAAAAAGGATAGGAAAAGTTCCTAACCTATATATATTAAAAAAAAAATTGGGGGCCAGATAATTCTTTGGGACTTGTCATGTGCAATGCTGGGTGTGTAGTAACATCCCTGGCCTTTACCCACTAGATGTCAAAGTGTCCCCACACCCACCCCACAGTCTTAATCAGAACTCTCTCCAGACATTGCCAATTATCTCCTAGGGGCAAAATTGTCACAGGTTGAGAACTGTTGCCCTATCAAAATAATCATTTAACTCCATTTGAGCTACTTTCATACATGATTTTAAGGCTTAATACTTACTTATATTATTCATAATTATTACAAAATAATTTAGACTTCCTATTTGTGCTTACTTTCCACAAGCTTTGTATAATGTTGTAGCTCAAAAGTTAGTACTAGCACATGACAGTCTCCATCTCTGTCAATCAAGAAGATTATTTACTACTAATGAATGAATGAATGAAAGTCGTTTTATTTGAGGATGCTCTTCAGAAGACTTAAAATAATACTTGTGGAACATTCTGCATGTGACGATTTATTTTGATGACTGTCAATTTCTTTGACAGCTACTCATTTTACTTTTTAGAAATGGACTTATTATATCTAAGGGAGAGCCCAATAAATTCAAATGTAACTAAAAACTTAGGTGCCATCTGTATTCTAAACTTAATTGAAACTAATTTTTCTGACTTTCTTGTGTGAGCTGTTTCTGAATGGGAATTATGTCATGGTTTGCTAAACTCAGGTAGCAAGGGAGCCAGGAGATGTAGTAGGAGAAACAGGGACTGGAAATAAGCAAAGACGGAAACTCACAGGTCTCAAAAATATAAGGTAATTTCATTAAAGTCATTTTATTAACCATAACATAAATCCATTGCTTTTCCAGAGTCCCATTAATGGAATGACTATTCACCTGGGTTGTTTGTGATCATCTTTTAGTTCATCAATAGGTCATTAATTCTTTACAGATTTAGCTCTAGAATATCTCTAGAATTTGCCATTTCCTCTTCATCCCCACCACAATGACTTTTGTGTCTCTCCCTACATAGCTCTACTTGTACCTCTGCAAAGCTGCCTCACCAGCAGCTCTGCCTCTAGCTCACCTTTCTATTTTCATTGCCAGCACAGTTCTGTCTGGAATACGAATAAAGCCATGAAATTCTCCTACTTATACTTTTACAAGAGTTACCGATTGCCCAAAGAATAACATCTTAAGGCCTCTACCTGGTTTCTGACTCCATGTTTTCCCCCAGTTATCATCTATCACCGCTTTGTGCATAGCCTCTCTTTAGTCCTGTTAACTGGCTTATAACACCCTTAGATAATACACGTGTTTTTCTGTCTTTATATATATCGTTCCTTCAGCCTGGCTAGTTCCTAGTGCTTCTCTAAGGATTCTGCTCAAATACCTCATTTTTTGTGAAACCTTTTCTCTAATGACCAGGCATACATAACTCTATTTGTATTTATCTCCTAGCATTTTAAGAATTTATATATACATATATATATATATATGCTTTGTCATTTAAGTGATTTAAGAACAAGTAGGAATACCTACAGAAACGTTATCTATTATATAAAATAAAGATGATTATAAAATAACTTCTGTAGCCAAATTAAACTAAGATAAAAATTCTTAAATAACTTTAATTTTGCAAAGTCAATGTCCCACTTTTAATTTAGTATCTTTTTAATTTTAACATATGCTACCTCAAACTTTAAAATTATATTTTGATTCATATTATAATATTCTTAAAGTTTTTATACAACCATAAGTATGTAGTAAATATCAATCCTCTTGGGGTTGAAGTGATTTTCCCATTTTCTCATATTAAATAGTATGTTGTGAAATTTTAGTTTTATATTCTAAAATATGTAACTTTAATGGAGATAATATTAGTTTTGTTTCTGTTTTATTTATTTATTTTTTGAGGCTTGGGCTCTGGCTTTGAAGCAGCAGGCTTAGCAGATAACCTTACACATCTTCTCTGTGGTTCATCCTTCACCTTGACTTTATATCCTTTAGCATCCCCTTCAGCCTGGAAGGTTTTCCACTCAGGGTGAGGGCTCGAGGGGGAGACTCCCTGCAGAGGTGCTGTACTACTGCAGTGGGGCAGGTAGGAGCTGTCCTTTCAGCACCCATTGCTCAGCTGTCTCCCCAAATGCCAACAAAGTCCCCCCAAAGTCTGTCAGGTGGCTCCCTTCGCTCCTTATGTTCCCAGACCATAGAACCCTGCCACGGAATGATCTAGTGCTTTTCCTTTTACTGTAATTGCAAACTATACCCAATATTTTTGAAATTTAAATGAGAGAAATACAACACATGAGACACAAATGATTAATACCTAGTATAAAATATTAAGAAAACAGCATCCTGGTGGGAAAATGGACAAAGTGAAAAAGAAGAGCCTATTCATATATGTACAAAAAATTACAAATGTCTGATAAATATTAAAAGTTTCACAACTTCACTAAAACTAAAAGAAGTGTAATTAAAAGTGTTTTAGCATTTCTGGACCATCAAATAAAAATAAAGAGTAATTTTATTAAAATAATTTAAGCATTTCCTTAGGGCTCAGTGCCATGAGCAGGTTTGCATTTCCTGACTCTGTGCTAGTGCTCTTATCATCACCTCTTGTAGTGTCTAATAGAAAATGAGTTCTACTGAAAATTATTTTAAATAATCTTCCCTGAGGGAAAGCACAGAAAAAAACAAAAGTAAATTTAATGATTTGTGTGACCTGTGTAATCCATTTAAGGCAATAGAACTAAAGTGGTTGAAATAAAACACAAATATACAAAAATTGTAAAGGTGAGTGAGGAGATACAACTGCACTATATGTTTAAAAAAAAAAGAATTTGTAAAGAGAAGTGATGCGGGCCCATTAGTTGTTCCTTTTGCTTTTTTCCCCCATTGAATCCCAGACTTTTAAATATAAAATAAAATATTTAGTCTATAAGGTAGCAATAAAATTTAGTGTTTACAGTTGGCTGAGAGGAGGTTCCTCCATTGGTCCCCATGCATCTGAATTCTGGCTCCATCACTCATTAACTGTGTGACTCGAGGCAAATAACTTAAACTCTTCATCTCAGTTTTCTTATATGAAATATGGAAATAATATTATCTCACCAGAAAGTTGTTATAACCACTAAATAAATATAAAGGGTTAAACATGTACCTAGGTTATAGAGAGCATTTCATGATTGTTAGCTATTTTTATATTTTTCTATTTATTGATCATTTACTGTTTTCATTTTTTAAACCATATCACAAATTTCTTAAATATGGATTAAGCTGAAAGTTAAACATTTAAGCATATATTCTTATATTATAAAATCTATTTAATACACTTATTTGAAAGTATAACTGAGCAGAAATTTTTTGTACATTTTATTGGCTGCCTCAGAGTCTGAGAAATATAACATATAAAAAATACAAGCAGGGCTTCCCTGGTGGCGCAGTGGTTGAGAGTCCGCCTGCCGATGCAGGGGACAAGGGTTCGTGCCCCGGTCCGGGAAGATCCCACATGCCGCGGAGCGGCTGGGCCCGTGAGCCATGGCTGCTGAGCCTGCGCGTCCAGAGCCTGTGCTCTGCAATGGGAGGGGCCACAGCAGTGAGAGGCCCGCATACCACCAAAAAAAAAAAAAAAAAAAAATACAAACAGTGAAAAACCCAGTACATTTATATGAGTCATATACTAGATTTTGTGGCCAAAGAATTTCAGTGGCCTTATAATTATATACATATGCCAGCTACCTTGAAATATAATGAAATTGTGGGAAAATCATCCTGAATTTGAATTCTGAGTTTGAATTTCCCCTGCAATGATGTCCTTCATCACTGCTAAGAATCATTTTCTTACCAGGATATAGTTAATATAGGGATGTAATGTATCCTTCACTGTTTATGAAGGAAGTATATGGCATCATTTAAAATTCCCAGGTGATGTCAATATTTAGAATCTTAGAACCTTTAAAGAATGTCACAAAATCTATGAATTTTCTCTTCTAAGTTTGTGCACATAGTCACACAATTTTGCACATATTAACAGGGTGTTCAAAGATCCCCTGACACTGTCCATGAACAATTTAATATCCTGAGGGGAAAAAGTCAAGGAAGGAGATAATTGTATGTGATCCTCTAAATGTAAATAACATTTAACTATGCCATTTGAAACTATAAAACTGATAAATAAGTAAGAGTAAAAGCATCCAATTAAACATTTCTCTAGATTAATGTTGTTTCACTGAAATACTCATCCCTCGGGATTTACCTATCATCCAATTTTACAGTGTAATAAAAAGAATAAAATATTTGTCTTTAGAAAATGATGCCAAAATACCATTTAAAAATCATTTTCTTCCTGACTTATCTCAGTTTTTGTCTGCCCTTCACAAGGTAATTTACTGAGCACCAAATTATTAGGCATTATACACACATATCAAAGAAATAAGTAATGGGAGATAAGTATAGATGTGTATGATTGTTATCAGAGTTCAGATTTTGTCCATAAAGCAATTATGTTGCAAAAGAGGCAATGAATTATCAAGAATGAGTGACATTTGTGTTTGGTGAGAAAATATTTACTCCCTTAGAGATCTAAAATGTAAAGCATTTTTAACTGAGTGCTTTAAGTTAGAAAATTTCACAATTTCTAAAATGACAGAAATGATAGATGCTATTTAAAGTATTTATTATGCTGTCCTTTATAGTCAAAGAAGGAACTACCTGGCACGTTGTTGTTAGAATGTATCATTTAAGCATGAAAATATAAAGCTGCTTTTTCCATATATCTATAGTTAATGAAATTGTTTCTTGTTGTCATTTTGTTTGTGACGGTGAAAATGAGTAAGATGTCATCAAAACAATAAGATGTCATCAAATTATTTCTTGGTACAATTTTCTGGTCATATGGCTGTTTATTGAAATCACCTAAATTTCTGCTACTAGGCCTTTGTTACAACTTTGGCTATATGTTGCATCTCTTTGGGTGCCCTTAGAGTGTATTGTAAGTGACATTATAACGTAAATGGGATCCTTGGATCTAACACAGCTATTGCAAGATGTGCATTTAATCTGTTTCAGGTGTTTGCATTTAGTCAGGAAAGGAGGTGAGAAAGGAAGATATTTATTAAACAACACAGAGATTCCACAATTAAAGGAGCAGTAATCTTTAGTGGTTTGGTAGGAGAAGATTGGAGAAGGAAATTTGTGAACTCTTAAAATGATGAAAAAAACAAACAAAACCCAAAATGTCTTTCCCAGCATCGTACCCCACTCGTTACCTCCTCCACTCTTGTATAGGCTGAAGATAAAAAGCAGTGATCCCTGTACTTCAGCTCTCTTGGTTCATCTTTTGAAGTCAAGCTTTCCTATCTTTTTTCTGGCTCACTTACAAGTCTGTTTCTGACTCTGAACAAATATATATTTAATAAAGTAATGACAGTATACACTTGTCCCTGGGTATCCACTGGGGATTGGTTCCAGGACACGCCCCCCTCCCCATCCGAGGATGTCTTTTCACATATGACTGAGGAATCAAATCTTATTACCAAGACTAACAAGGAGACCCAGCTCTGACACTGCCCCCCTTTACCTTCTTCTTTTCTTGGTATTCAGATGTCTTGTCCAGGCACCAATCTCTTTTTTGCCCAGAGTCTGGTTTCTCTTCCTGACATACCCCACAACCGTCCTCTCTGCCTGTATCATATCTTGGTTGCTGATCACAATGTTTCTGCTGCCTGGAAAGCCCTCTGTCATGTTCTCTCTCTCCTGGTGAACATGTAATTCAAGGTCAAACTTGGACTGTGCACTTCCTCTTTGTAGCTCTCCTTAATCTTCTCAGTCGGAATCACTCTCACCTTTGTGCTTCCAAAGCACGGTTATTCACCAGGGTGCCTCATATAAAGGTGAATGTGTTTATGTTTGTCTTTCCAAATAGACTGTGAGGTCACTGAGATCCAAGAACACTGCCTAATCATGTTTATTTCCCCCAGAGCCCACGACAGTGACATGCACTTGTCACTTGATGACTGCGTGATTTGAAAATCTGCACCTTATCTACTCTGGCTAGTTTTTATCAACTCCCTTGATGATCTGCCTTGTCGCTGTATCTTGGTCATTAACTGAGGTTCCTATTCATATCTCTTGGCTTACTGCTATTCTAGTGGTTCTTTCTCTTTTCTCTCACTCCTTGATCTGTTGCCATCTGACACCATGACAACTTAATATCCCTCATGGTGCTCTGCCACCTAATTATAACACACATTTTGCAGGCCAAGTAATTATACTCCCTTCAAAGCTGCCACCTCATTTAACAAATTTTGTTTGTGTTCCACAGGGCAGGATCTTAAGCTAATGTAGTTGATTGTACACCTTTACGTATGTCTTCCATTGCTTTTACCTGTATTCCTATCTCTGTATACACATACTTTCTATTTTTACTTTCCTCAGGAGATATATATTCATATCCTAAAACGAGCATGAGAAGAGTATAATCATGCTAGTTCTTTGACTATATTACTGTTGGTCTTCAAAGTCCTTTTAACTGTAGTTATTTTTGAACATTGGGATCTGTGGACGATCTCTGGAGCAGCATCTTATGGAGCAATTGGAAACAAAAGATATATTAGAAACAAAAGAACCTAAAGAATTGTTCTTGGGTATTTTTTTTTATAGTGTTGTAGGCCAATATTAGAAAACAGTTTTACTTCATAGTCCCAATTCTTACCACAATCTTGAATATTCATTTGCATTATGTTGAAAAAATGCTATTATAGATCCCTAGAGTATGAACCTTAATTATAACTGAGCGCTAGTATCTTTTAAGTATTAATTTTAAGAGGTCACAGGTCAAGTAAGAAATTACCCATACAACAGAAGATTCATTCGCTTTGGACATTTATATTTTCCAGACTTCTGTCTCTTGAGATATTTAGAATTGCATGTGGTACTAAAAATGTATAATAAATTATAAAATAAAAATATGTACACTTAAATTAAAATTTAAAATCCTGATGATAAAGTTACCATCAAAAACTGAGATATACTTAAAGCAATAAACTCATATGAACACTCCTATATATGAAAAAGAAAAATGAAAATAACCCAGTAGAAACATGGAAAAATGATGTAAATAAGTAGCTTATTGGAAAGGATATATAACTGGCCAAGGAACACATGAGAAGGTGCTAAGTGTTCTACAATCTGAAATACGTAAACTAAAACAAAAATAATGGGCCATCTTGTAACCACTGTATTACTTTTACATACCTCCTTAACAGATTACTACAAATTTTTCAACTTCAAATAACATCCATTTAGTATCTCTTAGTTGTGCCCAGATTCCTGATCCATAACTTAGCTAAATTCTCTGCTCAGGGTCTCACAAGGCTGAAATCAAGGTGTTGTCAGGGCTACGTTCTCACCTGGAGGTCTGACTAGTGAAGGATCTACTTTTGTGTTGCCTCAGGTTGTTGGCAGAATTTCTTTTTGTGAGGCTGTAGAATTCATGGAAGCTTGCTTCTTCAAAGCCAGGAACAGAGAGAGAAAGAGACTCTGCTGCTTTAAGTCTCTGACTTCTAGACCCTCTTTCAAAGGGCTTGCTCACCTGACTAGTTTGAGTCCAGTCAGGATGATCTTCCTTTTGATGAACTTGAAGTCAGCTGATTAGGGACTTTTACAATCTACAAAACCTCTTGGCATGTAATGAAACCTAATCAAGGGAGTGACCATCGTCATATTCCATTGGTTAAAAGGAAGTCACAGCTCCCACCAAGATTTAAGGGGAGGGGATTATCTAAGGGCATGACCCATTGGGGTTCACCCTCCAGTGTATCTCTCACACTCATGGGCAAAAACTTAATAAGCTCACTAAAGTAAGTTCATTGTGAAGAGGAATTTGGCACCATATAGTGAAGGGTACTCTACAATCCAGCAATTGCATGTATAGTTATATATATATATATATATATATATATATATATATATAGTTATATATATATAGTTTTTTATATATATATAGTTATATAACATGTATAGTTATGTGCCCGGAAAATACATGCAAAAATGTCCAATTGCATTATTTTTTTAATAATGAAAAATTAGTCATAAAATTAAATTCTATAAATAGACTAGATGAATAAATTTGGTACATTCATACAATGAATACTTTTTAAAAAATTTATTGAAATATTGATTTATAATGTTGTGTTAGTTTCAGGTATATAGCAAAGTGATTCCATATATATATATATACTTTTTTAGATTCTTTTCCACCGTGCTATACAGTAGGTCCTTGTTGGTTATCTATTTTATATGTAGTAGTGTGTATATTTTAATCTCTCCTAATTTATCCCTCCCTATCCAGTTTCCCCTTTGGTAACCATTAGTTTGTTTTATATGTCTGTGAGTCTATTTCTATTTTGTAAAGTTCATTTGTATCATTTTTTAGATTCCACATATAAGTGATCTCATATGATATATGTCTTTGTCTGACTTAACTTCACTTAGTATGATAATCTGTAGGTCCATCTATGTTGCTGCAAATGGCATATTTCATTCATTTTTATGGCTGAATAATATTCCATTGTGTATATATACCACATCCTCTTTATTCATCTGTCAATGGACACTCAGGTTGCTCCCATGTATTGGTATTGTAAATAGTGCTGCTATAAACATTGGGGTGCATATATCTTTTGAATTATAGTCTTCTCTGGATATATGCTCAGAATTGGGATTGCAGGATCATATGGTAACTCTATTTTTAGTTTTGTAAGGAACCTCCATACTGTTCTCCCTAGCGGCTGCACCATTTTACATTCCTACCAACAGTGTAGGAGGGTTCCTTTTTCTCCACACCCTCTCCAGCATTTATTATTTGTAGACTTTTTGATGATGGCCATTTTCACCAGAGTGAGATGATACCTCATTGTAGTTTTGATTTGCATTTCTCTAATAATTAGCTATGTTGAACATCTTTTCATGTGCCTGTTGGACATCTGTATGTCTTCTTAGGAGAAAAGTCTATTTAGGTCTTTGGCCCATTTTTTGATTGGGTTGTTTGTTTTTTGATATTGAGCTATATGAGCTGTTTGTGTATCTTGGAAATTAAGCCCTTGGTGGTCACCTAGTCTGCAATCTGTAGATTGTCTTTTTGTTTAGTTTATGGTTTCGTTTGCTATGCAAAAGCTTGTAAGTTTGATTAGGTCCCAATTGATTATTTTTGTTTTTATTTCCATTGCTTTAGGATCCAGATCCAAAAAAATATTGCTGCGATTTATATCAAAGAGTGTTCTGCCTGTATTTTCCTCTAGGAGTTTTATAGGATCCGGTTTTACATTTAGGTCTTTACTTCATTTTCAGTTTATTTTTGTATGTGGTGTTAGAGAATGTTCTAATTTCATTCTTTTACATATAGCTGTCCAATTTTCCCAGTACCACTTGTTGAAGAGACTGTCTTTTCTCCTCGTGTGTATTCTTGCTTCTTTTGTCATAGATTAATTCATCATAAGCGCATGGGTTTATTTCTGAGTTTTCTATACTGTTCTGTTGATCTGTATGTCTGTTTTTGTGCTAGTACCATACTGTTTTGCTGACTGTAGCTTTGTAGCATAGGCTAAAGTCAGGGAGCCTGATTCCTCCAGCTCTCTTCTTCTTTCTAAAGATTGCTTTGGCTATTCGGGGTCTTTTGTGTTTCCATACAAATTAAAAAGTTTTTGTTCTAGTTCTATGAAAAATGCCACTGGTAATTTGATAGAACTTTCATTGAATATATAGATTGCCTTGGATGGTATGGTCATTTTTACAATGTTGATTCTTTAATCCAAGAACATGGTATATCTTTCCATCTGTTTGTGTCTCCCTCAATTTCATTAGCGTCTTATAGTTTTCAGAGTACAGGTCTTTTGCCTCATTAGGTAGATTTATTCCTAGGTGTTTTATTCTTTTTGATGCAATGTACAATGAATGCTTTTGCTCCACAGCAGTAAAAATGAACGAATCAGAGCTACATATTCATATATATATTTATTTATGGAAGAATTTACTGAAAAAATGCAAGTTACAGAAAAAGATAATGTGATAAAAATTATATAAAGTAACAAAACATGTAAAATGGTACTTATACAGTGTTCATTATATATACGTATACACACACAGATATGTATATGTGTGTATGTTGCAAACACAGTAAAAGAATAAAGGAAGCTAGAAATAATACACAGCAGTGTTAATATCTGGACTTTATAAGACGTGAGTGCGTTTGTGTGATTGAAAATAATATATGCTTACAGTTAGAAAAAAGATCAGTTGTTACTGTGAACTTTTCTATTTGTATTTCAATGAGAAAATTTTTTCAAAGGACATCTTGGGATCTATGTGTTATATTCCAACGAGACAGTTTTTAAAATTTAATCTGGGATTTTTCAGTTCTTAGAAATTAAGCCTCAGGAGGCTAATAAGGCAGAGTTTATTAATTGAAATTTGTTCATTTATGAGTTCCCTTGTATAAATTATCTTGAATGCTATCAGATTTCATATTTGATTACAGCATTATTTCTATCATTAAAACTGATAGACATACGTGCTTCAGAGATTCAGTTGTACTATAGGTTCAGGAAAAGTTTAATTACTAGTATTCATTACATCATCTAAATTAGCACATTGACACTAAATACCATCATATTTCTATAAAATGATATTTTTATATATTGTCTTCTGCATGTTTTACATTAAAATTTATGTTTTTATTACTTATTCCCTGTTCTCAGGATAAATATCTTTTAAAGTACACTTGAGACACTCTTCAAAAGAAAAGAAAGAAAATTTTGTCGTAAGTCATATCCAATAAAAATTAAATAGGGTGTTAATATTTAGAAATGAAAATGAGAACAGTGAATTAAGTATGGAAAGAATCTGATCTTTCCAAAAACATTATATTCAAAAAAACTTTGGGTAAATATCTGAGCTATATAATGACTTATATAGCTCAGGAAAACAAAATGCTCAGTTAGTCTCTGACAGAATGTGTACGTGTGTGTTTGTGTATGTGAGTGTATGTGTGTATGTGTTTAATTCTGTTGAGAGTCAGCTATGTCTGTTGGTCAATGGAAATACAGATTTACAGAATCAACTTTCCAGGTCTTCCTCCTTTTTGAGTATGTCACAGAAACATAATTGTAACAAATATCTCAAGATCAAAACTATGTGATTAAGTGGAAGGAATATATTCTTTCTGAAAAAACTTTGAAGATGGAATCTGTTAGTTGGAAGTAGATCTCACGGCTGATTTAAGCTCTCCCTGGATTTACAAGTGCTGCTATATTTAGGCCATTCTAACCATGAGAGGCTGAGGTGTGCTATTTCTTTGCTGATCTCCAAACAGCTGCTACTGTTTCTCAATCTTTTTTGAGTTAGACCTGATTTAAAATATTACAACCTCATTTCACACCTTGAATTCTTCTCAGAAAGAGTAATTTAATTTCAGTCTCTTTTTTTAGAAACCCACATTAAAACCTTTGTAATATGGTTCAGTCTGTCACTGTTTCTGGTTTTTGAAGGATGTCCTACAGGCTCTCTTGAATGCATTATACTACATCATGCTTCTACCAAGGAATTATTCTAGTTTAGAATTAGAATCATTTTTTTACGTTTCTTTGGTTATAAAAACTTTCACATTTTTTTTCTTTAGGACAAGTAACATAGACCATAGCCTAATTTCATTAGTTGATTTGTTCTTTTGAAAGAAATCCTTCTTCTTTCAGTCATCCACTATAATAAGCATGGTGCCCTTCCACAGCATATTTAACCCTCCGGAGATTATTTGTATTATCATTTTGCCCAAGATGTGAATAGGATATAAGGAAGTTAAATATTGTTTAAATTGACAGCTTCAAAGTTACCTTATTAAAGCAAAGCAAAAAATTGATAGCTTCAAAGTTACCTTATTAAAATAGTGTTCTCTTAGCCAGTTTAGAATTTATGGTTGAATTATATATGTTGAATTATATATGTCATATGTAGGAGTCACAAATGCTGATGGATTTTTAGAAAGGGTACCTTGATTTCAGTGCTGATAATGGAATAGAGAAGGCCTAGGACAAATGAATAAAGGAAGATGGCATATAGGTGTTTCATAATGCAATGACCAGTGGGATGGAGACAGTGTATATTTTGCTTATAGAATGTCATGTGAAATTTAAACTAATCACCATTTTTTACATAAATTTTAGAGGAAAGTGGTTATATTCCAAAAGTTTCTCAAGCTCACTTCTAGAAGTTTCTGTAGTTTATGGTTAAAAAAAATCGCTAATTTTAAAAGATGTTTAATATTCTTCTATGGCTGTCATCTATCTCTGTGTCTGTAAATTGAATCCAGCGCTGTGTTTTTATACTGTGGATTTACTGCAAGCATTACTAGTTTCTCAGAGCAGACATCAAATTTCATTTAGTAAAAAGGCCCCTAGCGTACTTCAATAATGATTTTCCTTAGGCAGTTGTGTACTGTAACTTGAAGTTGAATAACATCTTTAAAGTTGATTATTTTCTAGGGAGTAAAGGTGTGCAAGATATTAGTTCCTTACCAGCAATCATCAATTTCCAGGAAATGCCTGAGACTGAATTTATTATTTTTTTAATTAATAGAAGAAGATTGTAAACACATGCATATTTAATTCAATACAAAATCTGAATGTATTATATCAGAGGCTCTTCAGGGGAACAGTTAATATTTGAAGAATTATTTTTAGTGATTTTCTGCTTTCTTAAGTTAGGCATGGAAAACAGTAAAGATAGATTTATCAACTTACAATAATCAACATTCTAGGAAGTATCTGTTCCTGTTGAAAAAGTCCCAGGTCAAATAGATTGAAAAAAGCCATTTAATGGCCTTCTTCCTTAATCAGTATCCCGTTCTGAGAGTGGAAGGAAAGGGTTATTCTTTTTCATTTTCTCCTCCTTATTTGGGGTTAAATTTGTATTTGGAAAATGTTTATAGAAGATACAAACAGGCCTTCTTCTCTGTCAAAATATAACAACAAAAAAAATGGCATACGAAATGGATCTTTTCTCTTTCTGGGTTCAGGATCTTTGCCTTTTTCCAATATATTCTGCTAGGTTTTTATTTTTTGCTCCAACATTCTCAGTCTTTCAGCGATCCATTGCTGTAAAGTCCAGAGTTAGAAGAAAACCTATGTTATTTATACTCAACTCCCAAAGGCTCTATTCCTCTCTTCAGAGGGAGATGGAAAATACATAGCAATATGAACTTGACCATATAATCTAAGAATGGTAAATTAAAAGTTAAACCCACATACACTCATATACATTTTTCATATTTGAGCATACGTGAAAATGTAATCATCATCGTCATAGTAGAATAACAGTTTTTTGTACTTTTGTATGTTTCAAATATTGCTCTAAGTTACTTCTTTTCATTATCCCATAACAAACCACAAAATACTCTGTGCTTTAAAGCAACCATTTATTGTGCTCATGGATTTAGTGGGTCAGGCTTTTAGAATGGGCTTAATGGGTTGGCTTGTTTCTGTTCCACTCTATTTGGTGCCTCATCTGGGGAGACTGCCAGCTTGGAGAAGGGGGCTACTTGATAGCCTGGGGTGGGATCATCTGAAGGCATCTTCACTCACGTACTTGAGGGATGATACTGGCTATTGACTGAGACTTCACTAGACTGTTGGCTTGTACACCTATGCATGGTGTCTCCAAATGGTCTCCTCACATGACTAGTTAGGGCTTTCTTCTAGAAAGTCAAAGAGTATCACTTCCACTGTAATCTGTTGATTAAAAGGTAGTCATAAAGGTACTCACAAGTACACGGGGAAGAAACAGACATCACCTGTTGGAAGAGTATAGCAAGTTTCTAGAAGGGTACTTTACATTCAGGGCACTTTACACTCAGTATTTCACACTGAGAGAAGTTCTACCTAGTACATAATCACCATTTTCCCTTCACCTTATGTTCTTTATTCTAAGATGTGTCCTCCTTAAAACCGTGTGTGGAAAGAAAGAGAAAATTCACTTAAAGTAATTTTCTTAAGAAGAATAAAATAAAATAATAATCCAAATTAAAAACCGGGACTACAAAATGTAGACAATACAAAGCTTGATAGATAGATTTCCCTGTTTTGCACTGTGAAAGCTTTCCCTTAGAAGTGTCAGCAGAGTTCAGAAATAACACAATTATGAATCTTATATTAAGCCACCCCATAATCTTCTGAAAGGTTTGTAGACTTCTAATCTATTTTCCCCATATGCATACTATATGTATGTTCAAATTAAATACTATAGATATATCTTAAATCCTTAGTTACACAAGCAAGGAGAAAATACCCTCTATTGAGAATCTTTTATTTATTATGCATCGTGCACATGTTATTTCATTAAATGTTAATACCTCTGGGAGGTGAGCGGCATGATCCACTTTTCATGAAAAAGGAATTAGATAGGTTAAGTGAATTGCTTTACCTAGGAAAGACAGCTCAGAACTTGAATGAGTATACAGATCTATGGGATTCAGAAGCAGTAGGTTAAGAATGTGATTAATTGTCCTTTATTTGCCTTAGTCTATAATCATTTAAAATCAGGCTGTTATAGTTTTAAATTAATGGATAGCAATATCACATTAGCTTTTAACTCTGCCTGCTCTTTTTACTATATGCCTTTAGTGAGCTCACTTTACGACATTTGTATGTAATTTTTTCATATCTTCCCACTGTTATTTTCCTCGTCCCCCATCATTGCCTAACTAATCTGTCAGCTAATAACATATATAGAGACATAAAAATTGTGAAAACCTAAGTCATCAACCAGAAATCTTCCATTTTCTAAGCACCAAATCTATAAAACCACTTGCATCTGTACACATTGGTAAGATTAATTTTGGCCTTCAGATATTTTATGGAACTTCTCTATTAAGGACTTTTAAAGTCCTTTTTATTTTTTAAGGTCTTTGAAACAGCAGTCAGTTTCTCTCTCCTGAAGCTTGAACCATTCCTACTATAAATTCTTCTCTTCAATTTACAAATTTTTCCAGTGATTCCTACAAAGAAACAAACAAACGAAATCTATTGGTTCCGTATTCTTCTCTCCATCGCTACTTTTAGCTCTCCACTCCCCCTCACGATCACACTTATCAAGGAGTTGATGATATTCACAGTCTTCCCAGACTCAATTCTACCATGCAACCTATTCCAATTTGGCTTGCTCGGCCTCAGAGAAATTGTTTTGCTAAGGTCACCAGTGACCAGCATGTTGCTTTTGGATATTTCAATTCTCTTCTTATTTAAATACTCAGCAACTTTTGAAAAGTGCCTTCTATCTTCTCTTTAAAGGATTCTTTTCTTCCTCTTCTGTAGTCTATTTGACACCATATTCTTCTTCTTCTTCTTCTTCTTTTTCCAGTGTTTTTCCACTTCTAATTGCTAATATGGGAATTCCTTGGAGCTTTGTCCTGGGCACACTTTCTCATACCACACACTTTCTGCAGATGTGCTTCATATTTCATATTTGTCCCTTCAGATTCCCTATGTATCCTCTTCCCATTTTGCTCTGTGACTCATGGGGCAATTTTATATAAACTGCACCAACGGCTGTCTTTGCCTTCTGGCTTATGATTGGGTTTGGTCAGTGAGAGGCACTGAAGGATATTGGAGAGTTGGAAGATGACAGGATGAGGGAAGTTATTTTCCCATCTCCTGCCCAGCTAAGTCATTCGAAGAGTGATACATCCTGCTACCTAAGTCCATGGCTCCTATCAAATGATCTTGTATACTCTGGGGTTTCTTAGCTGCAACATCCCTAGTCCCTTTAAGCTTAGGGTCAGTAAGTTCCCAGCTTTTTCTAGATCAGGATACTGCACCAGCTTCTATTAGCTCTTTGAACCTCTGTCCACACTTGCTAAATAATCCTTTTATTAAACTCCTACTTATTCATTTTAAGGGTACCGTCTGTTTCCTATTGGGATCCTGACACATGGGATCCTTCACCAGGAAACAAAGACTTTGGTGGAGTTACAGTTACAAAGGCTTATCCGGAAATTATTCCTGTGAAAGATAAAAAGGAAGAAAAGCAGGATCAGGCAAAAAGAGCCTTCAAACAATGAGGCAGAACTAATATCTGGGAAAAGAAAGAAGGTGGGAGATGCAGGGTTGGTTATGAAAAGCTTCAGATTATAATGCAGACATGACAGAGTCTCAGCCGGTCCACTGGGGTGTTCTGGAGCAAATAGAGATCATTAAAGGATTCCCCCATTGGACAAAAGTGGCATGACCCTCATGCATCCATCATCTTTAATCACTGACCTCTACCTGTGAAAAGTATGACCTTGGTTCAAAAGCTGAATGTATTCTAAAGGCAAAAGAGCTCGAGGCTGTCAGTTAACTGTACTCTTTGCAGCTGAATGCAAGTTCTTTCCTGAAGGCAGAGCTTAGTAGCACAGCTTCATGGCTGCCATATCAGGCAAACTTATGTATTTCTTCCACATCTTTAAACATCGCCTGTATCAGACAACTCACAATATCATACCTCTGTGTCTCTTTTATTAACCCTAGGCCTATGTCACTGTCTACTAATCCTTTAAACTTAGATGTGTCTTCATGAATTTAGCACATCCCAAAACAAATATACTGATTTTTCTATTCTTCTCACACCTGATACTGTTCTAGTATTTAGGAACTTTAAACTCCACCTTTTTTGTACCCTGTGCTCAAGCCAGAACTATAGGAGCCATTCTTGATCCCCTCATCCTGCATACAACGTATCCTATTCATTATCAGATCTGGCTACAGAAATGTATCTTGAGTTTGGCTTTTTACCTTCATCTTTACTATGACGTTCCTAGTTAAAGCCACTACCAGCTGTCATCCAGTTACTGGAATAGCCTCCTATTTGGCCTTCCCACTTCCATTCCTGTCACCTTCCAATCCACTGATTAGAAAAAAACTTCTTAAAATATATGTGGACCATGTTTATCTCCTCCTCAGAATATGTCAATGGCTTCATAATTTACTTAAGATAAATCCTCAGTATGGCCTCTAAGAATGTCCATAATGTGGCTTTCACCTGTTTCTGTGGTCTAATCATGTGCCTCTTTCCCTCGTGCTCACCAGGCTCCAGTCATACTTGCCTTCTCTGGACTCTTCTAATATTTCTATTTTTTTGTCTGTTTGTTTGTTTCCTCACTTCCGGATTCTGCTCAGAATGTTCCTCTCACTCAAGTTTATAACTATTACTCAACTTTTATGATTTAATTTAAATAAAAGTTTTCTGTGGATTGCACTCTGAATCTCTTAATCTAAATCAGGGCTGTCTTTTGTACTCTCATAGAATTCCATTACCTGTATTTCATATAACTTATCACAGTTTATAATTATTTATTTGTGCAGTTGGTTTGTTTAATGTGGATCTTTCCCCCAAACAAGATCCAGGAACTGTCTTACTTATAACTACATCACCAGCACTTGGCTCAGTCCCTAGTATGTCACTGGGTCTCAATTTAGACTCCTTTTCATGGATAAATGAACAAATAATTATAAATCAAGTGATAACAGTAATATTCCATTTAATTTCGTCCTATTTTTCTTCCAGAGGTTCTAGGATTGATATTTTGGGTCTCATCCTTTTTCACTTCTGTGATTTTTCCATGGGTTACCTTATATTTGGGGATTTATGACCCTTGAGACCCAGTAAATATTTTCAGTCATCCTAATACCTTAAATTCATATACATAGAGTCTTCAGTGTGCCTTAGTGTGTATTAACTTTATTCAATGATCGGAGTCATCACATGCTGACTTTGAATAAATATTTAGAAATGTACACTTAATGTGACTAACATACAGTGCATCCAACCAGCCAGATCCATTTATCTAGACATTGCTTGTACCTTATTCGTGAGGTAATTGATTTCCTTTACTAACTATGGCGACTGTGTTTTAGTCCAGGTACAATAGGCCAAAGAGCCTTCTCCAACTCCTCCAATATAATTATTTCCTGCCACCAACTCACTGAAGTGGCACACCCATTCACTAGATGAGAATGCACTCCAACAGCCAGCAGAGTGGATTCTTCTTGGCTTTCATTTTATATGCCTAAAGAAAACCTCTTGCAGAGGAACAGGAGGTCTGTGAAAGCATCATAGGGAATCTCAACTGAATACTCTCATTTTCTTTCTATACATTTATAAAGAGGCAGAGACTATAAGGAAATGTTGCCATCATTCCTATCTCCTTCTGAGGCATAGAAAATAGCTGTGGCTCTTGATATAATATTACACATGCAACATTTCTCTTTACAGACTTATGATATGTTAGTTCAACTAGTTTAAAAGATTTGATTAGGAGAACCTTCTCCATTTGTACCCCACCCTTAATTTTTTTCTTATCTGGCTGCATGTCATATGATGAGAACTACCAGAATTGTGAGAAACCAAAGGCTTCCAGGCACCCATTAGGAGAAGGATGAGAAGTTTTATTCAAAGCATATGGGTGTTGGGATTAACCAAATCTAAGAACCAGAGAATTTACTGTGCATGGTTCAGGGATGCCATTACTCTCTAAATACCTCTTGCTAGAATGCAAATGCATTAGATCAATCCAGAAATGCTGTTCTTGATACAAAAAGACCTACGTCGACAAGATCACGCTAAATAAAGGAAAGCTAAGTAGTGTTTTTGTTAAATATCTACAAATAAGTTAAATATTGTCCTGATGCTCATGTGTAAGTGTTATTATTAATTGCTTAACTGACATCTCAATTATGGCATTCCTTGGGAATGATTCTCATTTATACAAAGTCAGTTATATTTCACAACCCAACATAAAAATTCTGTGAAATAAAGCTTTTTTCTTTTTCAACTGTAAAAGCTTTGTATCTCTAAGCACAACTTCTTTTGTTTATGTCCATTCAGTTGAAGGGAAGGGGTGAGGCCTCTCAGGAAAGTGAAACCCATAGTGACTTCTGTTCCTGACTCCTTCCTTATGAGCCATTTTCTCTTTATCAACCTCAGGGGCTCCTTCTAACTCGCCTACCCATGTTTTTCATTATGAAAAAAGCCTTTAAGTGAATTCATTCTATAAATATTTATATATACCAAGCACTCTTCCAAGCACTGGGAAATAACACTGAACAAACAGATAAAAATCCCTCGTCTCATGGGATGTGTGTCTTAGAGCCCACGAGAGGATGGTGGCACAAAATCTAACACGTACTTTCAGATGACTATCAAGGGCAAACTCAATACGTATTTTTAGTTGTTTTGTTCTTTTTGTGGAATCCCATCAGGGCTTAAAACCACTTAACGTTACCCCTAATTCTAGTGTGAGGAGACAAATATTAAATAATATAAATAACTTAAATATTTGATAATAAGATGTTATATTCAAAACAAAAGTGTGATGGAGGGATGGTGGGTAGGAATGTTAAATTTTAAATTGAATGACCAGGTGCGACTTTACTGAGAAGATAGCATTCATCTAAAGATCTGACGGATGTCAGTTAAGCAGTCTTTTTTTTTTTTTTTTTTTGCGGCACACGGGCCTCTCACTGTTGTGGCCTCTCCCGCTGCGGAGCACAGGCTCCGGACACGCAGGCCCAGCGACCGTGGCTCACGGGCCCAGCCGCTCCGCGGCATGTGGGATCCTCCCGGACTGGGACACGAACCTGTGTCCCCTGCAGCAGTGGCAGGCGGACTCTCAACCACTGCGCCACCAGGGAAGCCCAACCAATCATTTTAAATTTGAGTTTCTTACACTAAATTAACTGGGGAATTTTAATAAATTTCAGCACAGGTAGCCAGGTGGAAAACTATAGTTAATTAAGTAATGAATTAGTATTCTAATTTATTAATTAACTTGTTGGTAATTTATCAGACAGACCTCTGGAATCATCTCAGTTCATGACTACCCATGGGTGGTAAGGGGTAGGCCATGTTAAGGAAAGGAGAGAGCTCAGGGGACCAGCTAAGAAGCTATCACAATCCAAGTGAAAGAGAAAGAATCTGAATGAAGACACTGATATTTTTCCAAAATGACATTTTCCCAAAGTAATCTGGTTTCTGGCCTTTTTTGTGTTCTTTCATTGCTCCTTACTACCTTTAGAACAGTGCCCAAACCTCTTTGTTTGACATTGAAATCCTTTCAAAAATTGGCTGCTTACTGGTTTCTCTAATAGGTGTGTCTGTATTCCAATAAAACTTTATTTACAAAAATAGATTGTGGGCCAATGTTTACTGCAGTCAGCTGTTTGCCTACCCCTGGTCTACTTTATGGGACTCTCTCAGTCTTAGCACATGGCTTCCATTCTAAAAGTTATCTCACTAGTATCAGAAACTGCTGAATTCACAGCCAGTATGTCAACATTCCAGGTAAGAAGTTGGAGGAAGAGAAAAAAGATTAAAAGAGCACTTGCTAGCTCTTTCCTCAAATAGAACCTTCCTATATATCTCACCCAACATCCACTTACATCTCACTGGCCACTTCTTCGTGCAAAGAACCTGAGGAATATAGCTGTTTAGATGGATATATTTTCATTTAATAAAATTAGGGTTCTGTTACCAAGGAAGAAAGAAAGAATGGATATTGGGTGGGTTTCTAGCAGTCTCTGTCATATCTATCAGATTTCAATCACCCGGTGTCAGTTTCTTCATTTGTCAAAATGGAACACTATTAGCACCTCACAGAGTTGTTCGGTGAAGGTTGAGTGATCCAACACAGGAATGCTGTTAGGAGAATGCCATGCACACTGTAAGCTCTCAGTAGAACTGACACATTGTTGGAATTAGCCTTATTTTCGTCTTTTGTGTGTTTTGATCTTTGTTGTATTTACAGTGCCTAGAATGCTTTCTAGCACATAGGAGATCAATAAACACTTTTTTTTTGAATGAATAAATGAACCACCATTATCATCAGTTTAGATTTTTAGATAGCAGGCAACAGAAACTGATTCTGGCCCACTTAATCCCTTATTAAAATAATGGTACTTACTTCTAAAAATGACAAGATACCTGGAGAGTCAGACTCAGACAGGGACAGGTATCCTATTATTGCTGTAATCATTTAGACCAGAGCTATTTTCACACTGTGCTTGAATAACTCCACTCAACATTTAAAGCCCCATGAGATGGAGTCTAATGACCAAAATGTGACGGAATCATCTGTCTCCCTTTGGATAGGAGAGAACGGAACACCTTTTTTTTATAGTCCCACCAAAATGGCATGTAACTGGGGAGAAGCAAAGAATTAGGATGAAATCCATGTGAAGGATGAAATCAGCAGGAAGAAACTGGATGGAAAGCACAAAGAAATATCCATCACATGTTCTTATTCCTTTCAGTTTGTGTTGCTTCCACAAAGTCATGGTTGTGATGTAAGTGCATCCCCTGGGAAGAAAAAAGACCTAGCAATTTGGCCTCTGTTAATGCATCAGTATCTGCATTTTTTTCCATTTAAAAAGCCAACTACCACCTTATAAAACTGATTGCAGGAACCCTGAAGAGATGAGACCAACAAGAGTTTCTTTGTTTTTTTTTTCTTAAGGATAAGATGACAGAATATGACAGTGAGGTTGTGGGATTGATAGAGAACAGTAAATAGATATCGAAAAAAGGTTAGGCACTAATGCCAAATACAGGTACCATGCCTTTAGGTAATGACATCTATATGCATAATCCTTCCAGTCATTTAATTTCATAAATTATCTAAATAATTGTTTCTAAATATTTTAGTTTCTATAATGATTACAGTGCCAGTCTGCTTTGTTACTGAGCAATTGATTACTGTCTCTGATAAAAAGTTGAAACCAGATGGTTTTTCATTTTGTTTGCCTTTTCAGATGTAGCAGTGAATGTAGGTCCATGACAACCTAGGGGTTTATTTTTAAGCATGATTCACAGTAGTTCCGTCTACTATCATTATGAAAGTCTGTCAGACATTTGGAATTGCTTTAATTTGGTAAATTTTATTGAGATTTTTATAGATGGGAAAATTAAAATTATCATTTTTTTTAATTGTTAGGGGAAAAACCCCAATTTATATAACCTGCCCAAATTGATTTGCATAATTGCAAATATATGTGCTACCACTGATGACCATTCCAAACCATTGCTGGAAAGCTGGTAGACTAGCAGACTGTATATTTAGGGAACTTTTGAGCTTATTTAGCTTCATTTAATAATCTGGGTCTAAACATAACATTTGTTTAGATATTAAAAAATTGATAAGTTTAGATTGATAAAAATGACACCCTTCTTTGCTCTTGGAATAAGCAAAGTTTAAAAAACTGAACCAAAAAAAAGTCTCCTTGTATGAAACTAGACCTTATAAAATTTTCTTCACACTGTATTTTTAATCATATTTCTTCTATGATTTGGTGTTAGAAAATGTGTATAAAATGCCATTAGAGTGAGCAATTAAAGATTATTATGCAAAATAGAATAACTGAAATATATTATTTAGGGATTAAAAATCTTTAACATTCTATAACTTGTCAATTTTTTTCTTTGTTTAATGATACTAATCTTTCAATCTTTCTTTTTCTTTCTGCAGTGCTTTAATACATTATTGAAACTACAAACCCATATCCACAGTGGTCTCATTGTTGACAGATTGCATATTTTGAAAGCTTGAGGTATTTTATAATGAAACATGCCATGTGGAAACTTTGAAGCATAAATTCTGCCAAACATCTGAATAAAGAATTTCTCACCTGGTATGTAAGAGATCTCCTCACCACCACCATGACAAACCAGGAAAAATGGGTCCATCTCAGCCCCTCAGAATTTTCCCAGCTTCAGAAATATGCTGAATGTAAGTATTCATATTGATAATATGATTTGACTTGGTATTTGCACTAAACAACGTAATTATTTACTTACCAAAACAGATTATAAATCCCATTCAGCATTGGGATAAATACAGGTGTGTCTTTTGTGTTTTCAAGTAAGTGAACTTGAGACTACCAGTTTGGCATGAGAAAAAGGAAAACGTAAACTTAAATTGAACATTAGATCTCAAAGAAAAAGAACTAGAACTTTAGATGCAAAAGTGAACTTGGAAACACTCCCGCTGTAATAGATGTGAAGCAAAGGATAGGATAGTTTGGGAGAATGGAGACTGGTGAGTCTGTAACCAAGAAGAAGGATAAGCAGAAGTAAGGGGAAAAGTGAGATTTTTTTTTTTTTTCCTGCATAACATTTCAAAAAGATTGGGAGTAGGAAGTCATAGATACATCATGGCACTGAAATTAGAGGTTGTAAAAGAAAGAGAAGGTGTAGGATCTTACACCACGTTGTTTAGTGTGTGTATTGATACAAAAGATAGGCCATGGTGATTCACTTTATAGTATGCAATTTTTTAATATGGTAAGCTTCTTTACACATAAACAGTAAAATTGTATTTATTTATTTTTTTTACCATGGATTTTCAAAAATACATCTGTTTCACAAATTGAGTTTCAACAATAAATTTGGGTAGCAACTGTGTCAAGGTATTGAAGAGAGAAAATGAAGCAACTAATAAATAGGAGGGAGCAAAAGCCTGGGAGCACGATGAGTAGAGAAAAAATAATATGCAGGGAATGTAATAAGAATGGTTAGTGTTAGAGAATAAAATGCAAGAAGTGGAAAGCAAAAAAAGAACCAATAGCACGCAATAGTGAAAGAGGCAAAAACTGGAACAGCTGGAGATGCTTATGCAGAGAATTGGGTCATGTAGGAGAGAAGTGTCAGGAGTGAATTGAATCATATTATGAAGAGGCAGAGAAAAGGATTGAACTCAAATGGAGGATTGGAATAATAAGAAATAGATATGTGAGTGAATAATAACACATTTACGGGGTACATAATATAAGTCAGGAACATTAATAAACAATGTATATCGTCTGAAGAGGCCAATTTCATAGGTTTTCCAGACTTTTCCTAATTGGAGAGCTGAAGTGTTCTGGGTGAGGTTATCAGAGTGCTGGTGGGTATTTGTAAGGGAGATGCAAACCCATGTAACCTGTAAGTTTTCTCCATCAATAATGATAAAAATACAGCAACTATCAAATGGAGGGGAGAATCAGAAATTGTTGACATCAAAATGTGGTCCTTATACTGAAAAACTGTTTTGAGCCACTGAAAGCACAATTCATCTACTTATCACATGAAGACAATTTATCCCAGAATGGCTGAATTCTTGTCTGCATGTTTATACTCAGTGATTTCTAAACTGGCTAAAAAATGACTTACCTATGTTTTGTAATTTCTATATGCTCTTTACTGTTGTGATATATCCAATAATTAAGTAAATATGTCTGAACATCTTCTTTAGGGAGAGTATTCTGCTTGGCACTGTAGGAGATGCAAATATGAACAGATATGGACCCTCCCTTTTTGGAATTTACAGTTTAATGAAGGCTAGAAACTAATGGATAAACAACTCTAGGATAAACGATATCTAGGTGAAATATCTAAGTGCTACAAGCAAAGTTTAGGGATCTGTAGGGCAATAGTATGCAGCTAGAGATGGAAAAAGGGAAGGCTTCATGGAAGAAGTAGAATTTGAAATGAATCTTAAAAAATAGATTCATGGTAAATGCAGAAAAAATGATATAAATTAAAAGAAAAATTTAGCATATATTTGAGGAAGTGGGATGAGCTACATTTAGCCACACTACAAATTAAGGGAGTAAGTGGAGGTAAGGCTATAAAAATGAGATAGAATTTAAATATACAATGCTCAACTTGTGTTAGGCAGTGAAGAGTAATTGTAGAATGTTAAGCATAGGGCGACATGAACAATGCTATGCTTCAAGCAGCTTAATTTACAAATACGAAAATAGTATATGTGACAAAGAGACTGAAATTAGGCCAGTGGGCTACTGGAATAGACTAAAAAAAACGTGGATGGAGAATGATGACCAGAAAAGCATAGATTCAAATATTACATCATTAAAACTAGTGGAAGAGAACTTGGGCAATAATAAATTACGAGAATTGAGAGAGAGAGAGAGAGACAGACAGAAAGAGACAGTTCTAAAATTTAGCTCTAAAAATTTGACTTGAAGGACAGGGGAATTTGGTGACATAATCTCCCAAGTAAAATAAACATAATGGTTTGGTTTAGATTATGCTAAATTTAGCTGGATTATTAAAATATATTTTCCAGTGTTCGGGTACTTACAGGAAACATGCCTGTGGAGGCACTAGTATAAAATAGATAAATTATTGCCGTAATAGCTAAATTATTATTTACAATAACTTTTGCTTGGATAGTCAAATTGCATTTGAACTGTTAAACAGAATTTAGTACTAAAGTATTAAATATATTACAGGCTGCCACTTTTATTTTTTTGGCTAAGGAATATGGAGGTACATTTAATTATATCATTAAAATGCTTGATTTAGTAATAGGTTTGCAGAAATACCTAAGACAAGTGGTAAAAAGAATTGTCATAAATGTAAAAGTTCTAACCTCTTGAGACAAAGATTAATGGGCATTCAATAAGTTGGTAGTGAGTAGTGACACAGTGAGTATAAGAACATGGTTAAAATGGATCTTATGAGAAGACATGTTAACTGTGAAGGAAATAAATAGTGCTGATTCCATGATCATTAGACTTGGTACTCTTTTTTAAATAACCAAGACAACAGTGAAGAGTGTTAGACCGAATCCTCTAAGAAGTTTCCTGTATAATTAAATAGCAAAGAATATTATGATTAGATGGATCTTTGTGTAATGAATTGCCATTGTCAAAACATAACAGAAAACAAACTTATTATCCTGAAGATTATAAAAGTGGTATATTTTCCATGCTATTCAGTACATGTGATCAGTTTATCAGCAGCATTTAAGGACCGGATTTTTCATGTTGCAATGCAGTGTTGGCAAAGTGACATCCCTCTGTAGTCTATTAGAAAAGTGATATATTAGATTGTAATTGTTTTGTAACTTTCCATAAGAAATTGTTTCTATGTATTAAATGACTAAATTTTTAAAAAGTTATTAATTTAAGTTTAAATTTGCAGCATGCTAAGATTATATCTGATATATTTCAAATAAGTGTTCTATACGCTTTTGGGGAATGGGGTGGGGTCGTCAAATTCTTGGTTGAGATGAATGAATTCATGAAACCCCTACCCACAAAACCAAATCATTCAGTGTTGGACTTAAATAATACCATAAAGATCTTTTTCTCAAGTTATCTGATCTTGAGTTCTCTCCACAAGTGCCACAATATATCGTGTCGTATTCTGTTTAGGCTGCTATAAAGAAGTACCATAGACTGGGTGACTTATAAACAACAGAAAATTATTTCTCATAGTTCTGGAGGCTGGAAGTTTGAGATTAGGGTGTGAGCATGGATTCTGGTAAAGGTCCTCTTTGGGGCAGCAAACTGCCAACTTCTTGTATTCTCACATGGTGGAAGGAGCAAGAGAAGAGCAGCAAGCTCTCCTGGGATTCTTATAAGGGCACTAATCCAGTTCATCAGGGTTCTACCCTAAGAACCTCATCTAATTCTGTTTACCTCTCAAAGATCCCTCATACTGCGAGGTACGGTTTCAACATATGCATTAGGGGAGACACAAATTTTAGTCCATTACACCCTGTAACTATACATATTGTTTCAGTTTCTAGGCTTTCCTCATAATTAATTGGGGGAAAAATAGAAGGACGAAGCATTCCTGGCTAGGCAGGTAGCACATCAGACAGCTGTGTTCAAATCCTGGTCGTACCATATTTTAGATGTCTGACTTTCAAGTTATATAACATCTCTGTGTCCCAATTTTCATACTTGTAAAATGGGAAAAATAATAAATAATGTCGAATGTTGTAAGGATTAAATTGAATGAGTTAATATATGCCAAGTAATGAGAACAGTGCCTGGTGAGTTGCAAGTTATATAACTGTTTACGATTATTATTTTAATAGAGAGGGAGTGAGTGTGTTATGTTGGCTGTTTGAACATATTGTTGATGATCAAGTTAAAAAGTGCTGCATTTTAGAGCATTAAGAGCCAATGTCTTTTTTTTCTGCTATAAGACCACATTCTTCCCACAAGGTAGAAGCTTCTGGTGCTGTTGGCAGCCTCGGATCTGTGTTGTCTCCACAAAGGCTGAAGGCAGCTAATGTGAAGCCTGCTGTGGCTGCCTACAGCATGCTGAGCCCATGCTCCTGTTTAGGGTTTCAGGCTGAGTCCGTCTATGGGGAGCATTTCCATTGATATGTGGGAGAGGAGTATCCTTTTCTTTTCCACTCTTCATAAAAAGTCATCCAAACTGTTGTGATAAGACGGACAGCTCTCACTCCTGCCGTGTAGAGAATTGAGCTTATCACACCATTAGTTTGTCGTTGCTTCCTGGAATCTTTTCATGGATAACAATATTTTCTATGTAAAATCTACACAGTATTTCCAAGTGATTCATTATCTGCCCACGTATCGTCACTTAGGATTAGCTTTTTATTTGCTGTATACAAAGCGTGTTATATAGCGTGTACATTATTTTTGAAAAATACTATGTTATTACAGTGGGAACACTTCCAAACTCTCATAAATTGCATACTTTTTATAGCAGCTGGCATTGTAGAGAGTTGCAGAATTATTTGATGACTTGTTCTTTTCAATAAGGACCAGCATGCCTAATATTTGGACCTAGTGTACAGTTTCTTCCATTGAAGTGAGGCGTGTGGTGTGGCTTAGTGGAAAGAGCACAGGCTTTGTAGGCAAACTAATATTCGACAGTGTTGAACCGCAGCCCCAACTTCAACTTACTAGCCTTGGGACCTTGGGAAGCTTACATGTACTACCTGTGCCTCAGCTTCCTCACCTGGAAAAGTAGAATTCTACCTCACAGTGTTGTAAGATTTAATGAGACAGTAATCATCATTATCGTAAATAATCGATTTGTATACCCTATTCTAAATAATATACAAATTTTAATTCATTTAATTCTCACAATAAGCCTTAGAGGTGGCAGATGATCTCCGTCAGGCACATTGCCTGGCCTATTGCTGTGGCACAATAAGCAATAACAAAGATCGAAACAGTAGTAATTCATTTATATTTCTTACAGAGATCACTTTGTTAATAAACAGATTGGTAATCGTGTTTCTAAAATAGGGGAATCTAGAATAGGGGAATCTAGAATCTAGAACCCAGGCACATTGCCTGGCCTATTGCTGTGGCACAATAAGCAATAACAAAGATCGAAACAGTAGTAATTCGTTTATATTTCTTACAGAGATCACTTTGTTAATAAACAGATTGGTAATCGTGTTTCTAAAATAGGGGAATCTAGAACCCAGGGGAATCTAGAATCTCCATCAGCTACAGCCATCTCTCAAAGGGCTTTTGTACACAGGACAAAGCAAAGAAGCAGAGCTTCTAACTATGGCTTTGGCCCCAGAACACCTTTCTGCTCCCTTATCCTGCTACATGGCGGGGATCCTGTGTCAACCTCCGTGAGCAGTTATCATCATTCTACCCACGCTGCTATTCTCTCGTCTCTGGAACCTCCTTCACTCTTCCTTATGAAAAACATAGGAGGGAAAAGAGAGGAGAATAAACTCAGGAAGCAATTATAATAAAAAATTTGGTAAAGTGCTTGGCCATTTTAAGTAGCTTTCCTCTCCCAAGAAACCCCACCCTCTAGCATGATGATCTGTGTCTTTGAGATGTGTTTTGTGCTTCATCCATACATGATGGGTTAAGGAGACTGGAGGGAGAGACTAGACCTCCTGACCTGTGCATATTCAATTTATTGTTAAGCAAATTTAGATCACATATTAGCCCTCTTTCTAATTTGTCCCACTGGGATTAGCTCTTAAGTTTGTCCTAGGCCCTTTGTTATTGTACACTGACTCTGTTTTGGGAGGCCAAGCCACTTAATTACTCTCTTTGTACAAGACAGAAGAATAAATGGCACAGAGTCAATTAACCTAGTGGCTGAGAACACATAATTTGGTGTTAGATTAGACTGGGTTTGAGTTCCAGTACCGTGATGTGCGCCTCATTTTCTTCACCTTTGTCCTAGGATTGCAATGATGATTAAGTGTGAAGAGGCCTGTGAAGTGCTCAGGACTCAATCAGTTATTGTTTTGATGAGGCTCATGATGGTGGTGACTGTGGTGGTTTAATATCAAATGAGGACTTTTTGTTCTTTGATTTATGACTCCTCAGTTATACTACTTATGTGGAACGTCTTGATTTTCCCTGACACTTCTCTGAAATCAGGATCTCTGACTCTATTTTAGATAATACATGTCTCTCATTTCCGACCCTGTTTCTTCTGATTCACATTGATTAGCTCGGCAGTTCCTGGCTCTGACCCAGATTTTATTTCTGGAATGTATGTTGGCTGCATAATCTCTTTCGCCTCATCTCTGGCTCCAGTTCCTATGTGTTGTACTGCTTCAGACTGAATTTCCTGTTGGTGGCTTCTCTGGGTCCATATACCTTAAGTTTTTCAATACCTAAATCTGCAGTAGTAAAAGAAAGTAATAACTATGAATGTCTAAGTCTCCATTATTTTAGTATCCTAAAAATATATCATTTTCAATGATTTTTAAACATCTTTTTCAACTTCTCAAACTTGCCCCAAAACCTTAAATTAAGTTTTATGGTCACACAAACTTTAATAGTGAAGTTAGGACTTCTGTGAAGTATTTTGGTCAAAGTGGACCAAATTAGACTGTGATTGAAAAATTCACAAAATCTCAGTGGCTTAACCAAACAGAAGTTTATTTCTTGCTCCTATTACATTTCCAAATCGGAATCAGCAAATGGTTTAATTTCACATTACCCTTGATCAAAAGTCCCAGTCAGATGGAGCAGTCATCAACTTTAAAATTGGCAGATGCTGTGACAGAGAAATAGACTTTGTGCATTGGGTGCTAGCTCTTAAGGCTTCTCCCTGATAATGTTTTGCTTACGTTTCTTTGGCCAAAGCAATCCACATGACCACATGTAACTTCAAGGGAGTAGAGAAATGCATTCCTTCTGTCTGTCCAGCATTGGGGGAGACTGAACTACTTGGTGAAAACTACTAATGTGGACAGTATCACACAAATAAAATATAACCTACTATTTACCTTGGAACCTTAAGCAAGTCATCACAATCACTTTAAGCTTGTTTCTTCATCTTAAAAAAGGAGGACAGTGCTCCCCACCTATAAATAATTACTCTTGTTTTTATTGCTAATATTAGTATGACAAATTGTAACAAAAGTTATCGCAAAGATTCGTACAGATTAAGTTATGTACTTCATCCTTAATTCAGCTGTAGATTAAAGGTTGTGATTTGCTAGAAGTTTCCTTAGATGCCACCACCCACATTACAGCAGGAAGTGCCGCACACACACACAAATATGAGTCTGCAGACTTAGACGGACTTAATTTTACTCGCTGGTCGTTATTCAGCCAACAGTACTGAGTACCCTTCACTCTTAGGCATTATGCTTGGTTCTAGGTAATACAGAAATGGATAGCGTAGTTCTTTCCATCAAAGAGGTTAGTCTATTCAGAGAGACAAATATCATGGCAAACGATGATAAAGCAGTGAAATACTTACTCCGGATATTATATATGCAAGATTCTTTTTAATTGAGGTACAGTTTACATAAAACGTTGTTTTAGGTGTACAACATAATGATTTGATATGTATTGCAAATGATTACCACAATAAATTTAATTAACATCCATCACCACACAGGTAAAATTCTTTTTCTTAAGAACTTTTAAGGTGCTCTGTCTTAGCAACTTTCCAATATACAGTACAGCATTGTTAACTATAGTCACGGTGCTCTGCTATACTTATAACTGGAAGTTTGTACCTTTTAAACACCTTTACCCATTTCACCCCCGGCCCCTTGCCTTGGGGAACCACCATTTTGTTCATTGTAAGTTAAATTCTGTAAGATTCCACATGTAAGTGAGACTTTACAGTATTTGTCTTTCTCTTTTCTGACTTATTTCACTTAACGTAATGCCCTCAAGGTCTACCCGTGTTGTCACAAATGGCAGGATGTCCTTCTTTCTAATGGGTAGATTATATACGTATACAAATAAGTTGTAAAGAAAATTATATATAAAATATTAAATGCCATTTGTATACCATTTATCTGTCTTTACCATTATCTTTACCATTTATTTGTCTACGGACACTTAGGTTGTTTCCATGTCTTGGCTATTGCAAATAATGCCACAGTGAAAATGAAGATGCAGATATCTCTTTAGGATATTGATTTTATTTCTTTCAGGTATATACCCAGAAGTGGAATTGCTGGAAAATATGGTAGTTCTATTTTTAAATTTTGGAAAACCCTCCATACTGTTTTCCATAGTGGCTGCACCAATTTACATTTCCATCGGCAGTGTACAAGGTTCTTGTGCATATCCTTGCTAATACTTGTTATCTCTTATCTTTTTGATGATAGCCATTCTGACAGGTGTGAAGTGTTATTGTGATTTTTAAAAATTTTTATTTATTTAATTTTTGGCTGCATTGGATCTTTGTTGCTGCGCACGGGCTTTCTCTAGTTTCAGCTAGCGGGGGCTACTCTTTGTTGCGGTGTGTGGCATCTCATTGCGGAGGCTTCTCGTTGCAGAACACGGGCTCTAGGCTCGTGGGCTTCATTCAGTAGCTGTGGCTCGCGGGCTCTAGAGTGCAGACTCAGCAGTTATGGCACACGGGCTTAGTTGCTTGGCAGCATGTGGGATCTTCCCGGACCAGGGCTCGAACCCGTGTCCCCTGCATTGGCAGGCGGATTCTTTTTTTTTTTTTTTTTTTTTTTTGCGGTACGTGGGCCTCTCACTGTTGTGGCCTCTCCCGTTGCGGAGCACGGGCTCCGGACGCGCAGGCTCAGCGGCCATGGCTCACGGGCCCAGCCGCTCCGCGGCATGTGGGATCCTCCCAGACTGGGGCACGAACCGTGTCCCCTGCATCGGCAGGCGGACTCTCAACCGCTGTGCCACCAGGGAAGCCCCAGCAGGCGGATTCTTAACCACTGCGCCACCAGGGAAGTCCCCTCATTGTGATTTTGATTGGCATTTTCTTGATGATGAGTGATGTACCTGTTGGTACATGATCTGCAAATAGGCATCTTTCTCTGAGACACTGTGTGTTTCACTCTGTAGCCTCTATGCTGTGCCCTGGGGATCAGGCAGTTAAGAATGGATTCTCTGTTACAGGCTTGTGGGACCCCAGAACATAAACCTCACTGGCCACCAGAGCCAGTTAATCAAGGGATGCATCCCCTGGGCCCAGCTGCAAAAGCTGGGGCACTAGACCTGTGTGCAAGCTCCTTTCTGGTATATTAAGCAACCTGGAGTGAGGCAGGGGGAGACAGAGCAAAGGTGGTGCCTGCCTCTGCAGAGTCTTGCAGTCAGCCCCTAGATGTGTATTAAATTAGGTACTTGCTCCTCAGGCCACAGCTTTTAAGATAAGCAAGTAGTCCTTTTTAATGGAAAGACTGGACATCTTTCCTACACAAAATGTTGCATACTTTCTCCTGGAAGAAACCATTTTACTCATTTAAAATTCTGTATCACTCCATGATCTCCTCCCTGTGGTATTGATCACATTAATGTGTACCTGTATCTATATCTCTCTGTCTATGTACAGACATCTGATAAGCAATACATAATATATTCTCATTTTGAAATTTGAGCATTACAGATTTTAACCTGCTGCCTCTGCACTGGACCTGGGGGCTTAGCCAAAGGGAGTCCGCCTGAGCCTGTGAAGAGCAGTTTCTCAGTTCCCTATAGCCTGTGGGTCTCTGAGACACAAGCCCCACTGGCTTTCAAAGCTAGATGTTTTGGGGGCCCGTCTCTCAGGTGGAAGTATTCAAAGTTGGGGCACCATATGTGGGGTTCAAACCCCTGGCTCCTCAGGGAGAAGCTGGGAGTTGTGAGCTCCCTCCCAGTTGTGTGTCACCACAGTAGGGGTGGGGTTCATGGCAAGCTTGTGCCTCAGCGTCTCCTACCTATTTTTATTTTTTTAATTAATTAATTAATTAACTATTTTTGGCTGTGTTGAGTCTTCGTTTCTGTGCATGGGCTTTTCTCTAGTTGTGGCAAGCGGGGGCCACTCTTCATTGCGGTGTGCGGGCCTCTCCCTGTCGCGGCCTCTCTTGTTGCGGAGCACAAGCTCCAGACGCGCAGGCTCAGTAGTTGTGGCGCACAGGCCTAGTTGCTCCGCGGAATGTGGGATCTTCCCACAGCAGGGCTCGAACCCGTGTCCCCTGCATTGGCAGGCAGATTCTCAACCACTGTGCCACCAGGGAAGCCCTCTCCTACCTATTCTGATGTTGGTTTTTTCTTGTTTACCCTATGCGTAGGGGTCGTTCACGTTCACCTAGTTTACAGAGTTCTTTCAGAGCAAATTATTCCATATGTAGCTGTAGATTTGGTGTGTCCACGGGAGGAGGTGAGTTCAGCAGCCTCCTATGTCACTATCTTGAATCAAAATCTATGCAAGACTCTCCAAGCGCTTTTAACTCTTCGTGTGGATAGGTATTGAAAGGGGAGTGGAATTGTAATTTTAATTGAAAGTATTGAATGGGGGTTAAAAAAGCAGAGAAACTCCAATTAGATATCAGAGCATGTGCTGAGGCATGAAAGAAAGTGACACATGAGGGAAGAATTGGAAGTATGTGTCGGTATATGTACCTATTTGTGTCTGAGCATGTATGTGTGCACATGGACATGTGTATAAACACTGAGGGCAAGATTGAAGAATTCAGCAACAGTCATAAAATATGGATCTGTGAATGGCATTAGTAAAACATTGTCTGTCGACATACAGTCATTGGGAGAAAGTAAAGATATTAACCGAGTGGAAAAGAAGAGAGGCAGAGAGAATACCTAAACTACAATTATAGAATATTAGCCGTGAAAAAAAAAAAAAAAAGAGGAAAGATCATATCTAAAGTTAATAGAATAAAAAGAGGGATTTTGTTCTTTCACATAAGAGAAAAAGACATGTTTATAGGGAACAAGGAGGGCAGCATATAAAGGGAAAAACTTGGTGCTGAAAGATTCTGAGCTTATGGCCAAATCTAGATTTTTGTTTTGGTTTTATTCAGTTTTCTTAAGTACTTCTCTACTGTTTATTTACTTAATGTATTCGTTTTGGCCGCTAGCAAGTTACATAACCTTTCTAAAGTTTAATTTTCTCTGCTGTGTAATTAAGAAAATAATAAAACCTACTCACAAGAATGTTGTAAGACTCAGATAAAATAATATGTGTGGAAATGCTTTGTAAAATGCTAACTACCATATGTAAGTTAATTATTGCTTTCATTGTTATTATCATTAGAATGTTCTGAGTTATCTCTCTACTATTTCTTTTCTTTTTCTGTAGTTCAGTATCTCTGCTTCTCCCAAGTACACGTTTCTAATTTTATTATTTATTGAATTTTACGTTTGTGTCTATGAGATTATGTGAGAAATACATTCCTACTTCTTGTGGCCCAGTTTTCCAGTTTCTCGTCAAATCCTACGGCCTCTTTCAGAGCCTTGCCTAGGCATCTTCAGGTGCAAGGATTATTTTCTCATACCCAAAAATGTATTTTATAAGGAAGAACATTGCCAAGACTGTAGCGGTCTGAGATCTTACCCTACTTACAGTGTAAGAAGTTAGCTTGCTGAGGCGTCATGATGCTAGAAGATGCAAGACTCCTGAGGCAGAGAAAGAGGACTTTGTTTATCATGTCACAGAAAACATCATGTACCTCGTGCTTTTATTGGCTCCCTACTTTATTTTATTTTATTTTTAATTAATTAATTTATTTTTGGCTGTGTTGGGTCTTTGTTGCTGCACGCGGGCTCTCCCTAGCTGCGGCAAGCAGGGTCCACTCCTTGTTGCGGTGCACGGGCCTCTCACCGCGGTGGCCTCTCCTGTTGTGGAGCGCGGGCTCTAGGTGTGCAGGCTTCAGTGGTTGTGGCACGCGGGCTCAGTAGTTGTGGCTCGTAGGCTCTAGAGTGCAGGCTCAGTAGTTGTGGTGCACGGGCTCAGCTGCTCTGCGGCATGTGGGATCCTCCCAGACCAGGGCTCAAACCCGTGTCCCCTCCATTGGCAGGTGGATTCCTAACTACTGCGCCACCAGGGAAGCCCCCTACTTTAGTTTTCACAGGGAAAGATGAAAAGGGCCAGGTAACCTTTGCACAAGCAGTGGGTTGAGTCATAGGAGAACTCCAAGTTTAGGGAAGCTGAATGTTTTTTAATAGACAGTAAACAAACCTTCCGTTTGCTCAGCAGAGGGTCACAATCAGTGTCTCTCAAGGTTTTTCACTCCAAAAACATCCTTGAAATGATAGTTTAGAGAAAAAAAAGTAGTCTGTGCCCCTGCTTGAAAAACCTGCAGAAACATGAAAGAAACGTTGAGAATTGTCTCCCAAAGAATATAAGCTTATAATAGTCTTTACCACCATAATCAGTAGCCCAGAAGTTGATGAAAACACATTATTTTCCCACCAGGTTGCCTTTCATTCTGTATAAAGGCAGCCTCAGACTTGTGCCCAGAAGTCTCCTCATCTTGGTCTCTGATGCCTCTTTTTTCCCTGTGCCCTACCACTGGGTTTTCAGATCCATCCTATTTGTGCCCTACTTTTCAAGCTAGGAGACTCACCTACTTTCCTGTATTCATCCAGGGAGGATGAAGGGGAACCCATTTACTTACAGGTATTTTAGAGTCTACTCTGAAAAATAGGCTTAATTCGTAAATTTTATTTAAAAAAATTAGTTTCTTAAAACACATTTATGCACACACACACACCTTTTTCTTACAAGTAGCAATCACCATTAATTTATTTTTCAGTGCTTTATATTATAGAATGAACACAGAAAGGAAGGATCTGGGAGAAAGCGACAAATAGCTCCACTCCAGGCAAAGTCACCCCTTTTGCTGAATGCTTTCAGAACTCCTTGCAACTGAATGAACGTTGAGGGTCCTGCCCCATGTCATAAGTGCCTTTGGAGCAGAATGTGTTTCTGTTTGAGCTTCTACAGCTGCCAAATGATAAATGACTTCTAGACCTTTTTAAGGCTTAGTTTCTTACTAGATTAGGATAATTCACTGTCCCTTGAAACCTGCCCCCAAACTGAATACAGTGGGAAATCAAAACTCTCAAATGAAAAATAAAATCAGGAAAAGAGTAAAATGTTGGTAGCCACGGCTTTGACTTGGAGAGGAGAGTCCTCCAGATGTTTACACAATTCTGCCAAATCTTTCTCGTTTATACTTTCCCTATGGATATCAGAGATTAATAGTGGTATTTTTAAATTTTTGCCAAATGAAAGTCTTTCTCTAGAAATTTACTGATAAAAGCTCTGCTTTAGTTAGAAGATATTCAAGGAGGTAGCCTGTAATGAAAGGAATCCCAAAGAAAGCATAGAACAAAGGATATATTCTGATTATTGGTGGGATATGATTTGATGTGATTACTGAAATACCCTGTTACCAATATCAAATTAACTGGTTGTGATGGGAAAAAATACTGCATACATTTTTTTAAACTTATGAGCCTGAATTATTTTAAATAAACCTTTCTGGGAGGGCACATTTTCCCTTCCACTCCCCTCGTATTCACTTCACGGGTGGCAGAATTTAAAAAAAATTAAACGTCTTAAATATTTTGGGCTCTTTGGGGTCAGAAAACTTGTACTCTAATGATCTCCAGTCTTTTTTCTCTTCTTGGGTGTCAAAGACATCAGGTGTTGCCCTCAGCGTCTCTGGGAAGTATTTCTGAAGCAGCAGTGACTGCTTCCATAGGTCATTTATGAGGCACTATTATATGGTACAGCTCCATTGAATGATAATTTCTGCTATTTCCAAAGTTGCTCTCTGGTGAAGGGAACCTTTCAGAATTCTTCCTTCTTTTTCCACTATTGGCTGCCATCACCATTATATTGAGTTTTCTGCTAATTTCCCTTGCATTACCTTATCTCCCAGTGTGATCTAAAAAGCATAGAGTTGAGAAGTAAAAAGCAATACCATTAACTTAAGAGTTCCTTAATGTAGTCCCTCAAAGAATCCATCTTGGAGAAACAGACATTTGTAAATTGATCACTGGTAAAATTCCATGTGTCCTATAATTGTATGTTGCTTCAGTGTTTCTGAGTCCAAATTCCACATTAAATGAAAGAACTCTTTCTCCTACTTTGTAGTTTCCCTTTCATCTACTCTTTTCAGTTCCTTGGGTATCTGAAAACTTTCAGTATCCAAAAAAGTTTGTACTTTGTGTTTGGCTTCTTTTCACTGTAGTCTGTAGGCTGAAATATTTGGAACTGCTCTCATGATATTTTTGACCTCTAACTGACCATACAAGTTGGCACAAAGGCATGTAAGGAGAGCATGAGAAGATGCCAGTCAGTCTCTCCTGTAAGAGGTAAAGAATAGGGCAATACCTAAAAGAGGTTGGAATTGACCTTAGTTAGCAACATTAGTCTGCTTAACAGGTGCTGCGTTCACGTGCAGGGGCTTCTCAGTGCAGTCAGCCCAGGTGCACAGAACCTTGTACATTTAGACCACTGAGAGTTATGTCCATAGTCTTTCTAGGGAAATGTGGACAGTGATGCCCAGAGATGAGCTAAATAATAATAGTCCCCTGAGACTCTGTCCAGAATTCTTCCTCTGTTAGTGCAGACACCTTGGACTCTTTACACTTTTCTCAGGGTCTTGCAAGTTAGGGGCACCAATAGGACTCTATCACAGGAAGCCCAGTCAGATCCAATAGGATGTCATTTTGTCCAGCTCTAGGAAAGAATCCGTTCGAAACATAATTTATACATATAGCCTGTGCTCTGCATTCCTCCCGATTGCACTGGTGTGGTGTGGTGTCCTTTTGCACTGGTGTGTCCTTTTGCACTGGTGTGGTGTGGTGTCCTTTTGAAGTGGATCCCATAGCTTGCCCATGGTGTCACCTCTACTCATGAGGTGAGGTTTGGAAGTTCTTATTTCAGCCACCTAACGTGTCCACTAACATCTCAGCTCTCAATTAGCCGTATCTTATGGGTTGATATATGATCCCTCCTCCTTCAACTCTTTCTGTTTTTTTCCTGGTTCTCCATAACCTCTGACTTTTCTTGATTCCCTTGAATTAATAAAAACCACAGAGATATCCAGACATCTTGGAGAGGTTGATCGCTGGCAGAGCTTAGCTCTGGGCCATGTGGTTGCTCCTACCAGGTCTTGTTTGAGTCTTAACTGGCTTTCTTTTCCTAAACCATCCTCTCTAGCATATTTTGTAAAAACTTTCTAGTGTATCACAGAATTGCATATATTTATTTTATGTTCTCTTGCCCAGGTGCTTAAGAACTTAGCATATGTATCTCAACATTTCCTAATTTAATGAAAATTTGCTTTCTAAACTACTGATAGCACAGAGCTCAATATACAGAGATGCTGCCACTTTCTCAAGATTTCTCCAGATTCTCCTCCATATATACATATCCATACACACACACACACACACACACACACACCCCCTCCACATAATATAGCTTGCTCCTAACTTTGGAGTGGACACAGCATTTTCAAAGCCTATGTTTCTTCTTCAGGTTCACTGCAGAGTCCAAGATGACTCCATGTTGTCAGTACTTTTCTCTTAAAATGCTATATCTCTCTCTAGTGTCAGTTTAAATGCCACAGTGGAAGCTTCTGGAACTTTCTATAGAATGCTTGATGTAGGTGTAGGCATTCCACAAAACGTCAAAAATCCTGGGCAATGCCTTCTCCAACTGTTCCCATGCTATTACTCCATACAATGTTTAAAGGGTGCTCGGGAACAGTCCATGTTTCGCAAAGAATGTAACACCACTAGTGTCTGATCAAAAATATACCTAGAGTACAAAGAAGGAGACAAAACATTTATTCATCTATTCTGCCCTTTCTTCTCCTGTTTTGCTTCTTCTTTTTATAGCCCTTTGTAGTGTCTTGGCTCCATCTTGCCTTAGTTCCACAGGATCAACGCTGGCAAGACCATTATTTTGGTGTCCTATGTAGTCACGATCAGCTATTATTCATGGCTTCATCCCATGAGGACAAAAGATAGCTCATTGCAGACCTTGGGTCTATTTTAGAGTATTCAGAATGGTGCACTTTTAAAGCAAGCCAGATGTTTGCATGCTGATATTTATTAATGCTCAGAACACATCTTGGATGGCAAATATAATATACTATCTAATACTTATAAAGAGATTATCATGAGTTCACTTTGGTCACATTTTTCTAAGTGCCTATGCTTTAACATATTTAATCCCCATGGCAGCTCTATGAGGCCAGCAATTATTATGATTATCTCCATTTTACAGTTGAGGAAACTGAAGCTCTGAGAAATTAAATAACTTGCCTAAGATCATAGAGGTATTAAATTATAGAGCCATGGCTCAAATCAGGTGGACTGTGTCTTGGATCCATGCATTTAATCACTCTGCTGTACTGATTCTTTATATGTTATCCTTTGGGTGATCATTAGTTTAAAAACAAAGTGTAAACAAACAAAATTGCTCTCCAACAGGAATGAGAATAGGAAGGGGAAAAATGAATAAAGGGACTAGGAAGTTCAAATTATTCATAAAGGAGGCACATGTTTGCTCTGGCTAAGAAGACAAAATATAAAGTTGATATTTCTTGGAGGCTGCTGGGCTGAGAAATGGATCATTTTCCATGTGTTTTCAGTACACCTTTTAAGGCAGCCTTGAGGTAGTTCCGATGGGCAGGGAGTTGGAGTCACTTTGAAAGCAGTAAGAGACTCATGAAAAAATCAGAGATTGTGGGCAGAAGCTTCGATGGAGAAGGTACATTTCTTCTTGGCAGAATCCACTTCCAGGCTTTAGTAGGGAGAAATATGAAGAGGTCCGCCAAAGTTGTTGGAGTATGCATTTAAAGGCTTGACTCCTTTTTACTGCAAGTTTAACACTACAGCTCTGTGCAAGCCCCTGAGCAGGGTAGGTAAAATCAGATAGGCTGCCTCAGGCAACGGTAGTAACAAGAAATGTTGAAGGTATAATCCAGTAAGTGGGCAAAGGGAAGTTTGCATTTGGAGAGTTAATGCAGTTGACAAAAATGAAATGAATTAGTCAGGAAGCCCAGGATAGCTCTGTATTTGTGTTCCTTCAGTCCTCCACCTCACAGTCTAGCCTTTGTTGCTGTAATGTACAGGTAAGAATTCAGTTATGTTTTTGTTTTCAAAAGGTAGGAATTCGATTTTACTTTTGTTTCGAATAGAGCGTTAATTTTAAGGAAAGAAGAAATTGCCTGCCTCACTTGTTTAACTTGTGAACCTTTGAAAAAGTATTTTTGGAGGGTGGTGGCAGTGCCTTATTAGGAAGCAGCCAATGAACAGCCTGGTATAGCTGAAACACCATCCTGCTCTAGAGAGGAGCTCTTCAGTTCAAGCCTGTTGGGTGCCATGTACTTCCCACCACCCAGGACAACATGCAGGACAACAGCTGAATGACTGTTCTGTAGTATCTCTGCTCACCTGTACATAGTTTTCTTAGTTTGTCTCCAGTTTATACATCCATCAAACAAGCTGTTTCTTTTGGGACTGATCCATGTGGAACAGGTCATTTATCATGAGAATTGAAAAGTCTAAAATTATGATTTTTATAATCAATAAAAATAGGGTCCTAAGTGACGTTGTTATAAGTTTAATGTGATCTTAAATGACAAAGACTAAATCAATTTAGTAATTTAAAAAATAGTAGGTGTAAATAAACTTAATATGTCTTCTAATCTCTGATGTAACTTGCCTTGGTAATTACACATCAAACCATATATACAAATTTCTCCAAGTCTAGGCTAATGAAGAAACTTTTGAGGATCTTAATAATTTTTTTAGCTATATAATGTAATATCTGAATTCTGATCAGTAATGAAGATATTTTGCTGCTTATTTTCTTCTCCAAAATAACTAAATTTGATCCATCTCTCACCCTCCCTTTTTCTCAGTCTGTATTCCCTCTTCATTCTACTTCATTCCTATCTTCTTCCCTCAATCACTGTTTTTCTTTATCATAATCCTGAGAGAGAAAATTAGTATCCTAGAGAAAAATTAGTATCTTAATTGGCAAAACTAAAATTATTACATTCTCAGACATGGAATCTTACTTCATTTATCACTTCTGTTTATTTAGAGAGAAAAAAATGAGGAGAAAAAGATTATGCAACTAAAAGAAAAGTCAGTGTGGTTACAGTTATGCTAATATAGACTGGGGAGTAAGAGCAATTAAAGGAATTAAAATTTATTTTTAAAGGCCATATATATTCTTTGCAGGTAATCTGCAAAATATGGAGAAACAGGGAAAATTTTAATACCTTTAGTTTCACTTCCTTCTCGATTGTTAATCTAGTTATTTTTGTGAGAGTTGTTTAGGGGTAATTGATTTTAAACATCACCATTTTTTCTCAGTTAAGAAAATAATCATAAATTTAAAAATTTATCTCTGACATTGTATTGTCAACTTTTTACATTTTCTCAGTTGAAGTTAACTAAAATATAAAATCTTGTGTCCTTGTGTTTTTTTTTTTTGTACCTTTAGTAAGATGCTATAATAACTTTTTCCCCCCAAAGGTTAATTTCTGTTGCAACAAAAGTATCCTCTGTGTGTGTGTGTGTGTGTGTGTGTGTGTATGTATAAAATGTGTTACATGTAATATATATTATAATATATTTTATATATATAATGACATATATATTCAGTAGACCACAGAGATAAATTTTTTTTGAGAAAACACTTCAAAAATCTACTGGTTTAGGAATAAAAATTTATAATTGAAGATACAAGAAATGAAAATCAATTAAAAATTAAATCTTGCAGCTTATCTACATATTTCAATATTCTGTCCCTTAATTTAGTTATTTCTTTGTCCTACCTAATTTAAGTTTAGTTTGTACTGAGATTGCATTGCTCTCTCAGTTATAGTTTCTGAACAGTTTTTTTTTCCACTTAGTTTTAATGTACAAAGATATTTTAGGCTCTTTATACTTGTATGAAATGACATAAGTAGATATAAATTTAATTCTTAAATTATGAGATGAATTGTTCACAGTTGTCCACAAAAAAATGAATCAGTTGATCTAAGGAAGAAATGGAAAATTTTATCTCAGCCAAATTGAGGATTATAACCCAGCAGCAGCATCTTAGAAAGCTCTGAGAACTGTGCCCATCCATTAGAAGTCAAAGCACAGTTATATAAGTTTTTTGAAAAAGAGGGCTATACATTAAATGATGTATTATTGACAGTTTACACAATCCAGATCTGCAAGTATAAAGTGGTGGATCATCATGACCCACCAAGATCAAGAAGTAATGTTATCTTCTTTTTTTTAATTTTTAAAATTTTTGGCTGCCTTGGGTCTTCTTTGCTGCACACGGACTTTCTCTAGTTATGGCGAGCAGGGGCTACTCTTTGTTGCAGTGCGTGGGCTTCTCATTGCGGTGGCTTCTCTTTTTGAGGAGCATGGGCTTCAGTAGTTGCGGTACACGGTCTCTAGAGCGCAGGCTCAGTAGTTGTGGTACACGGGCTCTAGAACAAGCTCAGTAGTTGTGGTGCACAGGCTTATTTGCTCTAAAGCATGTGGGATCTTCCCGGACCAGGGGTCGAACCCATGTCCCCTGCATTGTCAGATGGATTCTTAATCACTGCACCACAAGGGAAGTCCCAGAATGTTATCTTTTAAGGAGCTGTCTTGTTGATGCTAGGAGAATATTGTTCTTTAGGTTGAGCAGGTATTTCTACTGATGGGGAGGTTTGGTCAATGCATAATGCAGATGCACAATACACAGTCGTGGGGAGAGAGGAGGTTAAAGGGCAGAGAAAAATTTTTTATATTTCAATTTTTTGTGTTTTGCCATAAAATATGAATTTTATTTCACACAATAAAAATATATAAATTGGCTTAAATCCTTGGTGAATTCAGCTGAGAATAGATTACATCATCCAACTATACTTAAAATATTGAGTAGAAAAATATTATAGTTGAAGACATCCCTGATTTCTGAGATGAAAGAAAAATCTTCCTAGAAATAAACCTTCATAATCAGAACTTCAAGTCTTTAATTTGTGGTTTTGAGCTTGTAAGAACAATGGTAGAAGGCTCTAATACTAGTGTTTGTCATTTGGTAGTTTATACTTATCCTTTCATAAGCTCCCTTACCCCATTCTGTAGTCCCTCACCTATTTAATTATTCTTTAACTATGAGGGGGAACAGAAATGCCATACCCAAATATACCGCTTCAACATAAGTATGATTTTGAGCTGGTTATTTTTAAGAAACTGCAGATAAAGGAGAAGCTCTGAAAACCAAGTTAAAGTTATCCTTTTGTAAGAGAGATTCACATTTATAAGAGAAATCTTCATTTGTAAAGGCATCTCCCTCTTTGTACCAGGAAGAGAAGGATGACCAGATCTCTAGAAACTCTTGTCACTGGAGAAAGCACCAACTTAAATCTGAATAAGAAATATACCCTGCTTTACTGTGCTTTTCCTGGTAATGTCCCATAACTGGCCTCCCCTACTTCAACATCTTTCTTTTGTCTTTAACTTGAAATGGTATTTAAGGTGGTGGCTTGGGTCATTTTGGAGAGTTGCTCAGTTTTCCTGTGTATCTTTTTGGAAATGTTTTTTAGATGTTAGTAAAGTTCCATCATTTAAGTTAGCAAAACTCTAAAGTTTCAAGTTACCAAAAATATTTGGAAGCTGTTTTTAAGTACACCTACCCTAAAACATAATTATTGCAAAAGGCTTACCTAAAAACTCTTATCCTACTTACATCTATCTAAATCACTTGCTTCCAACAGTTGTGTTTAGATTACTCGTTAAAACTTCATGAGACATTAGACAAAGTCAGCCATCATCTCAAGCTAATTTTCTTGTTGACATGTTTTGTAAAAGATAAAAGATGAATTTATTTGACTAGTAAACTCAGGCAAAATAAAAGTTGTATGCATTGTATTTAATGCTTATAACTCTGAGACATGCCTATTTTAATTAAGCCAACAAACTTCAACTAGCTTTTATTTATCTAAGATTATCCTACATCATATGAACTTGAAAAACATTTCAGTTAGTTTCTGTATTTCTGAGAATTTTAGAATACCCCAGTCCTTATAAATGCTTGCCTTCAACCCAATTAAATAGAGCTCTTTTACAAATTAATGTTGGCAGTACCATCCAGTTGTACAAAAATAACACATATCTACAGTATACATATATAGACACAAATAATCTTATAGACAGACACAGAGACCTTGTATAGTTACTATTATTTGTGGAAAAGATTTTTCACTTGCCCAGTTTCCAAATGTCCTCCTCCTTTTATTTATTTATTTATTTTGATGAGAAACAGCTCCCTAAAATTTGCGTTTCAAGGAATGGTCCTAGAGAACAGGAGGGGGTGGAAAAATCTACATCAGAAAAGCACAGAGAAAGTATCCAGGTTTTTTTTTTTTTCCCATGATGGAGTTTTGGGGGCATATTTCCCTATTATCAGAGGTCTAGAGTACTTACCATTGAATTTTTTTTTTTTCTCTCAAGTGCAGAACAATTCTGTTTCTAATCTCCCAATACCTGCAGGCATTTTGGGATGAGTAGGGGAGGTTTGGGTCTTGGTAGTGCTTTGAATTGCCTGTGGAGCCACACCTCTGGCCTTGTGGAGATTTGACAGACTGGATGGTTACTTGCAAATTCTCAAAGAATTGGACTGCAGACTGAGTATCAAGGGCTGACCCACCCAACTAAATTATCTTCAATTTTCTTTATTATATCGTGTTGAAGATTTCCAGCTAAGGTGGAAACCAAAAGATTTATGCCTTTGTAAAGTCTGGATAAAACATTCTAACAAAGGCCTTTGGGTGTTCTTTTTCTGAGTGCATAATTCAATCAGACCAATTCACTTCAGGGGGGAAAGGCTCTGGCTTCTATCAAGCCTCGAATATTAATCAGCCTGCAGCGTCTACACCACACTATGTGGTCTCAGGCAGTTTTGTTGATTCCCTTTAACATGTCCAGTTAATAATGCTTAGATTTACATGCCTTCTGTTTTACAATATTAGGTAGAGGATACATTCTCCAGTGAGCTACAGTGTTCATCCCCATAATGCAGTCAGGTAGAAGAGACACAACCACTTCACATAAAGCTTGTTCAAATAGACCATTTTTAATACTGTCCCTGAAAAGTTAATCAGTCGGTCTAAGAAAGAAGTGGAAAGTTTTGTTTGAGCCAAATTGAGGATTGTAACCCTGCAGCAGGATCTCAGAATGCTCCCAGAACTGTTCTACCAGCTAGAAGTCAAAGCAGCTATATAAGTGTTTTGAAACAGAGGGCTACACATTAGACGACATATTATTGACAGTTTACACAATGCAGATCTGCCAGTGCAAAGTGGCGGGTCACCGTGACCCCTTACAAGATCAAGAAGGAATGTTATCTTTTAAGGAGTTGTTTTGTTGGCGCCAGGAGAATGTTGCTCTTTATGGTTGAGCAGGTATTTCTGCTGATGCGGAGGTTTGGTCGATGCGTAATGCAGATACACAATGCACAATAGACAGGAGAGAGGAGGCCAAAGGTCAGAGAATAATTTTTTGTGTTTAATTTTTTCATGTTTTGCCATAAAATATGAATTTTATTCCACACTACAAACTTTGAACTTCATTCCATCAACTCTTACATCCTATCTATAAGAATATAGTTAGGACTACATCAGCATGTTTTGGTTTCACAATACCGAGTAGGAGAAGTGCTCCTGCCCAGACATAATATCCATTCCCATAAAGCATTCAGGTAAAGTTCACACAAATTCTTTACATAAAGCCTGTTTAAACATTACAGTTTTTTAGGATCCTGTCAACCCTTGCATTTCTATAGTCTTTCAATCCATTTGTTACCCACATTCACCAATGGCTTTTGTGCCACAGCGCATGGGTCTCCTGTAGAGTCCTGGAAATTTTTTTTTCTTCACCTCGGGACCATTTTACTCACTCCTGTGTAAAAAGCTTTGGGTACTCAGAAAGGAATTGAGCCAAGGGACCTTGGCCCTTTTGTCAGTGTTAACTTGACTCACCTGCCTAACTACTGACCCAAATGGTTGCTTTCCGCCTTCTAGTTTTTAAATTTCTTCAAGCTGCGGTAAATAGAGTAAACTAGTTTGGGGCCCTTTAACGTTGGGGGAACAGCAGGAGGTCCCTATTGGCCCACTCAACCTTTGATTGTGTTGTATCAAAACCTCTGTTTTAACCCCATCAATGTCCATTTTATTTATCCAATTCTTAATAACCATCTAAAGATGTCTACACTGCTGGGATGAGTCCTCATATTCTCCCCTTTCTGTTTCCTCTTTGTTTTGCCCCAATCAATATTCAATTTATTCACTCTATTCTTTAATTATCATTTAAAAATTTCCAGTGTTGGGAAGAGTCCCTTTCCTCTCCCCTTGGCCTCTTCTCATTCTCTTGTTAATTAACTTAATGTTTTTATTAGCATCTGTAAGACCCATGAGGGGAAGCTGAGACAGCAAGTTTAATAAGGTTTCCCAAAACTGTTTTTCGGTTTCGCAACAATAAGATTATATCAGATGCTCCTGTGAAAGGGACCCCTTAATTACAGCATTTACTCTGTGACCGGAGTAGTGAGATCTCGGCTCTGTATCAACCTAAATGTGCTCTTCTGCTCTGCAGTGCTCAAAGCTAAAGAAAGGGCTCCCAAACAAGTGGTAGTGTAACAGGGAAGAGCTAAATCGGACTCCACAATGGATCTGTTTCTTTGACTTTTCGTTGCTTTTGTTATTATAATCTTACATAAAGGCCTGCCTCAGGGAACCCTGCCCACCAGCAAATGGCTGCAAGACAAAAGACACTAACACATTCCCTCACCAAGGCTGGTCATTCCAGATGTTTCGCAAGGCTGATGGCCCTTTTACTTTATTTCCTCACCTCCTCTCCCTCTCCAATTCTATAAAGAAACTGGCATCCAGACCCAGATAAGATGGTTTATCGGAGATAACCAGTCTGCAGTCTTCGAGGTCTGCCGGCTTTCCGAATAAAGTCGTGTTCCTTGCCTCAACACCTCGTCTCCAATTCATCGGCCTGCCACGCGGCAAGCAGAGCGAGCTTGGACTCGGTAACAACAGCTGACCCTTGAACAACACAGGTTTGAACTGCATGGGTCCACTTATTACAGATTTTTTTCAATAAATATGTACAGTAGTACTACAGAATCTGTAGTAGATTGAATCCATGAAAGCAGAACCACAAATAGGGATGAGAGTAAATTATACATGGATTTTCAACCGTGTGAGGTGTTGGTGCCCCTAAACCCTGCATTGTTCAAGGATCAACTGCACCCTCATAATCCATTTCAATAAAGGTTCCTCAGGAAGCTGATGATACTGATCTACAAAATGAAATGATTCCTTCACACTACACCCTCTGGTTTCAGTAGTTTTTTGAAGATCTGCAGCTGTCCAGGGAACCTGAATTATTTGCAATGGGAATTCAGGATACATCTGCAGAGGACATTGTGTAGAAATGTCTGAAGCTGGCAGAGCCTGATTACAGAGGCTTGGGAAGTAGGAGTGTTACTGAACTCAGGTTTGGCTCCTTGCAGCTCAAAAGCCAATACTCAAGAGGCAAGTGTTGCCTGGAAAGGAGGGATTGCTTTATCCAAGAGGCCGGCGACCTGGGGAGAAGGTGGACTCATGTCCAAAAACCAACTCTGAAGATTCTGACCAACCTTGAAAGTTTTTAATGGAGAATCATTTGGGGAGGGGGTCAGAGTCTTCATTATCTTCCACTGTGTGCAGACTTTCTTCTGATTGTTGGTGGTGAGGTAACAGGATGGTGCTCCAGGAATCTTGTGTTCAACCTGAAGTTACCATCCTCCACCTGGGTGGGGGCGTTAGTTCCTTAGTTCCTTAGTTTTAAGAAGAACTTAAAGATACTGGTATGTATATTCCTTGAGGAGAAACCAGAACCCTGCCCCAAGACTGCACTGTTTGTTTCTTGACTGCTCCTCCTTTGTTTCTGCATTCCCTCCCTTTCCTGATTAGCAACTGTTTGAATCTGCCCTTTGGAACCCTGGGAAGTTTAGGGAGGCTAAATGAGGCTTATTTCCTACACACAAGAGACAGGGGACATGGAAAGAATTTGTACTTGGGAGGGTCCCACAGGGTCCTGCTCCTTTCAGGAGGAGTGGTAAGAAACAGTAAAGTGAGCCCTACTGCCTGTCCCAGGTGCTTCTGCTAAATTTTTCTTCTGGCTTTCAGTATTTACATGACTAACCTGTGTACCAAGGTCCTGGAGATCAGGCTGGAGTGCTTTCTATAAATCTTGTAAGAAAAGGGAAGTTAAAACAGGCAGATGGGGTGAGATTTTGAGAAAGGAATTTACGTTGGATGTTGGCCTTACTTCTTGTTCTAAGTCCAATTTTTGTTGTTTCATTCCATTAAGGAACTCCTAAGGCCAGCTGTTAATAATTCTTTGTCCTCTTTCCAATTTGATCTTTCTGTAGGTACCAGTAAAAGAATTGTGCAGGATGAGAGCACTCTAAAAACCTTTTAAAAATAGTCCTATCCAAAAGATCCATTGTCTGCCCATTGATGAGTAAGATCTATTAGTATCAATAGTGATTCAAACTAATATGCCTTTTTGTGGCTTGACTAAGGGTGTAAGAGGCAAACCACAAGAAGAGTGCAGCCCTCACAAGATCCAGAAAGTTCACTCGCAAAGTTAGCCTCAGAAAGCGAGGACTTTCCTTGTCCCGGGCGGTTAAGAATGGTGTAGTGCAAACAGTATCTGCAGGTTCCCAGGAGAATATGAGATACCTCCAGCAACAGACCCACTAATCTGTGACATTGTACAGGTGCTACCTGAATGGTACTTTTCCAGGACTAACAAAACAACAAAGGTTGAAATGACAAAGGCCCATTATGGACTGGAACCCCCTTATGACAAACTCCCCTGAGAGCTGTCATGGCTGGACAAAGAGAATACTGCTTACTGGTTCCATGGCCTGTTCAGCTATCCACCAAATGCATGCCAGTATGTGCATCCTCCGGTTGTTGGAGACCAGAGAGAATATTCTCACTGGAAACAAAGCCAATCTATCAGGACACAGAACAAGATGAAAGGGAAACCTCATCAGACCTGTGGTTTTCCTCCTTACACCAATGACACACCAAACAATGACCATCTCTGGGCCATCAATAGAAAACAAGAGTACTCATAGGAAATTATTACCAAAGTCGATATACACAAATAATTAGTTTCACAAGTGTTTTCTCCTGCTAATCTAAATTTAGAAAAAGGAAAGGACTCCCACTTTCATCAGACCCTGTAGGCAGAGATTTGTGAAACTGACATCATAAGAATTCTTACCTTTTCTGGCTTTTGTCAGAGGTCCCAGATCGCTCAGCTGCAGTAGTCTTTTAGCAAGCAGTGTCTGGGCAGTAAAGGTCCCTTTGTGGGTTGCCAGCTTAAGGATGAAAACTTTTCCCATCTTCCCTTTTAGATTCTTTGGCTCGTGTAATGATTAACTTGATATAAGACAGATTAATGGGAGAAAAGCAAACAAAATTTTAATAACATGGTCACCTTCTATATATGTGGGAGACACCCAGGAAAGCTGAGTAGATCTCTGAAATGGCTGAAGCCATCACCTTAAATAGCATCTTCAGCTAAAGAGAAAAGATGTTGGGAGTGGGGACTCAGTTATGGGAGGTAAAACACAGTAAACGTGGGTAAGGTTGGTTTGCAGATTTAAGTTGATGCTTTCTCCGTTGGTAACAGTTTCTAGAGATTTGGTCATCCTCCTATTCCTGGTACAGTGAGGGAAAAACCCTTACAAATGGAGGTTTCTCTTATAAATGTAATTTCTTTCTGTTACCAAAAAATAACTTGTACTCAGTTTTCAGAGCTTCACTTGTGTCTATTCTTTCTTAAAAACAGCCAGTTTAAAATAATCACTAGGACAAAGAGGCATATATTTTGTTCCTATTCACTTACCTTCTAAAACTCAACTTTCATTTCCTCTAAATGAAATGTGTGTGACAATGACCTCCAGATGTATATTTCTAACCGAATCCTCTCCTCTCAACTTCAGCTCTAAATATGCAGCTGTCTAGTTGACAACTTCAATGGGATGTCTCCTTGACATTTCACATTTAACAGATATAAAATTGAATTCTTGATTCCCTTCTGTTCCATCAAAATAAAACAAAAATTAAAACACAATTCTGTTACTCCATTAGGTTGTTGCATTTTGAATTTGTGCTATTATCATTCCATAACTTTAGAATTCACAGATACATATCCAACTTGTGAACATAACATTTAACACACAGTGGGCACTCAATAAATATGAATCTAATTAATTAATTAAACTTAAGATAGAGAAAATTGTTCTAGTCTGTATATATAGAAAGGGACATGATAGGATACTCAGAAATAAACAAAAGTAAACTTTTGATACAAAAATAAACTTTTCTGATTTTAAGATTCCCCTCTTCTTAGTCATGGGTATGTTATTGACATAGATATGAAGAATGTGAATAGACCTTTTTTATTTTTCTTTTTAAAAATATCTCCCAGTAATTAAGTGTAGGTAGACCTTTCTGGAATCTGGTTGAATATGTTCACAGAGAGTACAGAGAGCTTAGCATACTTATTGCAAATACATGAGATGTTTCTAAAATGCCTAGTCTGAGGTTATCACCGTGAAATTTGGGTCAAAAAGTATTCAGTGGATTCACTGCAGTTTTCCTGGTCTAGCTTGACTTAACAACAGAGCCATACTTTGTTCTAGACTTTTCAAAGTGTTAGTTCTGAGATAAATCTCTTTAATAATTTTAGATTAACTTTGTTAGAGTTTCTTGCCTTAAACCCAATAGAAAAGTCATATCAAGGAAAGAGCACTATCCCCCATAACATTTCACGCACAATCCACTCACATTAAAAGTTCTCCATCTGTCCACCCAATGATCAACTATAAGTTCATTGAGAATGTTTGCTTTTTTCTTGTGCTTGTCTTTGAAATGAAATAATTTGAATTTTTCAACAAGCTTATTTAATATAAGATTTTAGCTAATTGGAAACCATAAATGATAAACACTATTTCCTGATTATATGTGCAGTTAAAAATTTTTTTTTGAAATGCTTTAAAATGCCCAACCCAAGGGAATTTTTCCAAGTGTTATAATATCAGGCATTGCAAAATACCACTGCCAAGTTGTTTTGGTTTTGCTTTGTTTTAGGATTTTAGCACTTACTGGACTAGATTATAGAGACAGTCAACTCTAAGTCGAAATGAAGTGTGGTATAAGCAATTTGGAAAACAATGAAACACTACTGTATCCCGATGTTATATAATACAAGATTGCCATATATACACTAATATATATAAAATGGATAACTAATAAGAACCTGCTGTATATAAAATAAATAAAATTCTAAAATTAAAAAAAAATACAAGATTGCCTGCATATTATTATACTAAAGGGGTAGGATTTTCTGGATGGTGTATAAAAAAAGGGCAAATTTAAACTGGGTTTAAAAGGTTTTTTGTTGATCCAGAATCTCTGTTGTTTATATAGAAGGTGACCAGGCATGCCCTAAAGCATAGAGAATCATTAGAGGATGGATGATTGAAGGTACTAGGTAATTTCTATAATGAACTGGCATAGGGCAGTGTGATGAAAGGGTGGAAAAAAAATTTGGTAACTTCTTTCTCTCTTCTTCCTACCTTCTATTTCTTCTCTTTCTTCTTTTTCTACCTTTCTCTCCTCCTCACAAGATCTCCAAACATTACATCAGGTGAGGGAGGAGGGTTTTCTCACTGAATATTTCAACCTGTCCTAATCTCTGTCTTTTCAGAATTTATTACATATATTGATTATACCATTCATTTAACTCTTCATGTAATGACTTAACCTAATGTTTATGTACTTTTTTTTTTTTTTAACACTCTTAAGGCATGTGATATAGTGGTTAAGAATGTGGTCTTTGAATTATACTGCTTAGGTTTGAATTTTGATTTACAAACTAAGCAGCTTTGGGCAAATTGCTTCATTTCTGTTCCTCAGTTTCCCCATCTGTAAAATGTAGATGATTATAGTATATATGTCATAGGGACATAGGGCTAGTAAGTATAATTTTTACCACTTATTGTTATTGGTCAATAAACCAATTAGTTTATCAACATAGAATACGTATAACTGGAAGTCAATGCCTCTATGTCCATTTATCCCCCTTTTGTATCATATACACTAGGTACTCTGTATGTATTACAAAAATGGAAGATATTGGTCAAAAGAAATCAAATATGGAAAGTGAATGAATCATTTGCATCTGGAAATAGTAGGGAATGGAATAAGGGAAACCAAAAGGAAGAGAAAAGTGGGCAGAGGAGTAGAATAAAGGAAAGAGCAAATATCCTAATGATTAGATGTAATCAGTTCTTTTAATGAATAATTAAATATTTGCTACATTATATTCATTTTTAAACTGCAGTAGAACTATGCCTGTTTTTGTAATAGGCACATATGTCTGACTTTTTGTTTCTGCACATCATTACAGTACCATCATCTATAGTTATTTTCTCTGTGCTTCAAATAGTACCATCCCTAATAACATAGATTTTGAGCATACAGTAGTCCAAATATTGTTTCAACAATATTTACATGCTATTGTCTTTATCATCATTCCCTTCTCCTCGCTTGCAAAGTGGAAACTTCCACTTGACAACTAAAAGTTGGATTTAGAATCCTGACTGATACAATAATTGGACTGGAGACAATTGTTTTCTTTAGTTCTTTTTCTTCACCAGACAGCCATTGCTTCTGCTTCTGTTTCCCTCATGTTGCAGCTATTTTATAATTCCTTTCTTCACATTCTCTACCCACAGCCTTACCCAGAAGTTTTCCAACACTGTGGCAAGAGGGCAGGAGGCAGAATAGAAGGGGGCACCTGCAGGGTTCTAATAGGCTAAGTTTCTCCACACTGCTGGGGAGCATAGGAGGCCACCCCGCCTGTCTCTTTATTGCTCTCCTTTGATGTACGTTGGTTGGCATTCTCATCATAACCTGCTGGTTCAAGGTTCTAGAACTGCATGAGTTAGAGGGGGCAGAATTAATAAAGAATAGAAATTAGACCACCCCTGAATTTAGCCATTTTATTTTTATTTCTGGAAAATAACTTTCAACAGTCCCTTGTAGGAGGATTGTGACAATGGCCCAATTTCCCTTGATATTTTTGAAACAAGTGTGTTTAGTTGTTAAGGGCCGCCCTTCAGTGAGCCTATAGAGGTTTCAGGCTCTTAAGAATTCATGTTCTGATCTTCTGGAACATTGGTATTATCACAGTTTCCTAGCAGAAGTCATGATTTGTATACCCAAGAGAAAATCTGGAGTATTTCCCAGTTGGTGTCTGGGTTGCTTTCTTTTATATTAGCACATAGTAGAGCAATTCAGAATTAGACTTGGCAGATACATGCGACGCCTACTGATTTTTTTTATTGTTATTGTTACCAGAATTGATTCTTGCTATCAGCATCATGCCATAATCTGTGTGCTTCTGCATGCACATGTACATTTGTATTATTATATTTTACTGGGAATTGATTAAAAATAGACTTTACTTTGTACTGTATCATTATTGTCAATATCTGTGGCAGGGATATGGGAATAGACACTAAGTAGACAATTGGTTTTGACAGTATAATCTAAACATTGTGTCATTTGTGCTTATTATAGATGAAAACATGTATTTCCCTAGTAAAAAGGGAAAAAAAAGTATGTTAATTAACATATCTACTTCTGATTCAAATTCTAAAATCAGTATATTATTGTAGAAGCATAGATATTAGACACCTCAAAAAAGAAAATTTTTTTAAAACTTTGCAAACCAAAATCTAATATTTGCTCAGTTTTTTATTACTAATTTCTCTTTGATCATTTTTGTTGTACTTAATCCCTTAGACTCCTTTATGTTTTTACTTATATTTGGTTGTTTGATTTTTTAAAAATATAGTAATAATATCTGACTAGATTTCATCTTTTTTTAACTAAAGTCAAATATTGTACCTGTGCTTTTTGTAATTAAATTGTTATTCTAATGTAGCTAGACATATATTATGACTGACAAATTGAAACTTGAAACATTTACTAGACTATGAGATGCATTCTTAGCGGGACAAATGACTTAAGGTATCTCAGTGGCATTTAGTCTTACATATGTGTGTGTGGTCGATACAGCTGTAAACCAATATCCTCAGAAGTGAAGGTCTCCATCCCTGAGAGAGATTATAATCAAATTAAAGGAACTTGGAGATGAACTTCATAATACTCTTAGCCCTTAGGTATTTCTTGAAATCTGAAAAATTGGAATTAGGTCTGAACTTTAGCAAGGATTTGAAATGAGAATAAAAAGGCAAATATTGATGCATAATATGAAATGGAGCACACTACAGACAGAAAACTGTGTCAGTAGTCCATGAGGTTTTCTGTATTAAGTGTGTCCCATCAGCAGCATAGAACATAAAGTCATACTTCTCATCAGGAGTTCATCCCTGAATGATATTCGCATAAATATGTCGGGTTACCTAGAGGGCATTTTTGGTTCAGAGGTTTCTTGTTTGTTTGTTTTTTGCAGACATTATTGTTATAAGCAATGTTTGTTCAGAGGTTTCTTTTTTGTTTGTGTGTTTGTCTTTGCTGTTACAATAAAAGCATTCACAGAGAATGTAGGTATCATCCTATAATACCATACATCCATATGTAAAACAGTGTGCTATGTCCTTGGCTTGCACTATTTTATTTAGTCTTTACATTAAACCTAGGAGATATTATTTATACTGTTTTCCAGACTAATAAGATTAAGGCTTAGAGAGGTGGCATGCTTTACCACGTAGTCAGAAATGGAACTTGGGTCTGTCTGATTACATAGCCCATCCTCTTTTTTCACTTGCTATTCTGACTAGTACTCACCATTCCTTCTGCCTTACAACAGATGGGCACCAAAAAACAATCATCAATGATAGGTTCAGTAACTTCCAACCATCAACATGGTTAAGAAATCAGAAAAACTTGGGGCAAAATGTCAAGCTGGTGGGGAATGAAAAGGAACATAAAGATAATGCCTAATAAGCATGCAGAGGGATTCTGTTGCTATTCTCTACAGATAGACAGTAAAAGTATATTATAACAGCCTGCAGTATAAGCCTTTTATATTTAAAATCTGCACCTTTCTTCTGCAGTTTAACCCAAGGTTATATTTTATCCATTTTCTGGTGTCCAATAAATCTGGTCCAGGGATTTGTCTCTCACAATATTTTCCCAACTGCTTCCTTTATTTTCATGATTGTACACAGTCTGTGATCTCATGACTCCTTTTTGTTGCTGTTGATAGAAGGAGATGAGGAGTGTTGAGCCTAGCTGGTGGGTAGTTCTGTGGTTTCAAGTCCTTTGACCCCCAAGATTAAAGCCAGGGGATTGGGTGTCCAAGAGCACCACTCCTAGAGATCAGAATGGTGGAAGAAGAGATTAAGACACGCTTCTCTCTGTTAGGATCCTGTCTTAGGCGGTAGGTTTGTTCATGTGCCAGGCACCTGCCTAACGCAAGAGGAAAAATAATCATGAAACGAGTGGCTGGAAGAAGTGAGGCAGACGAGGGGCAACCTATACCTCATCTTTTGGCATGGCAGGGACATGTGAGTTTCCCTTTGGTTAAATGGATTTAGTGAAAGCTGGCCAGGCTTGAATTATCTTGGAAGTGCTGTACCCCCACAGGGAGGCCTCCTGGTAAGGGGACCTTGGAAGAGGAACTTGACTAGCTTAGGGTGGGAGGAGAGGAGGAGCTGGAGGCAGGTTTCCAGTGTCAGAAGAATGTGCAGTGGGAGGCCCTGAATGATGATTTCATACCTGCACAGGAAACTGTGGGCCCTGCATGCCTGCCCTGCAGTGAATGACAACCAGCAGCCCTAGTCAGATACGCAGCAGCAATCAAGATGTAAACAAGAAAGCGACAAAGAAGCAAACAAACAAAAATGGATCCCCTCCTTCCTAATTCCTCCATTTTCTGATTATAGCCCTTTGTATTTATTTGTAGTTCATAATATTTCATGTGTAATTCATAATGTTTTCTTTTAAATAATGTAGAACACCAGGAAAATAGTAAATATGAAGACTAGAGAAATTATAAAATACTGTATGTAATTGAAATGCCAGAATAAAAGAGCAGAAGAAATTGATCATAAACATTAATTAATTATGTATTAGAATATGCCTTTCTGCGCTGACGAAGGACATAAGTCTACTGACCAAAGGGGTTGATAGGATTAATGAAAAGAAACATTTACCTAGAATACTCTCATAATATTTTTAAATTTGAAGGATAAAGAAAACATGTATAAGCACTTAAGCAGGTGATTTCTAAGTAAGGACATTTGATCTAGTTTCAGATTTCTCTCTTAACCAGTTTTCAGAAGAAAATAAAGTTACATTAGTTAAATGTTGAGTGGAAAATGACTCCAAAATTCTAAACCCAACCACAGTTCCATTCATACATGAATACAACAGAGACCAATACCCAAACGTTTATATAAGATTTTGTGATCTTGAAATCAGTTAGTCCTTTATTAATCAAAATAGTATTGAAGAAATTTTTACTGTCGAGAGTATCTTCAGCCACAATAATAAAAATCCTGGCTCAAAGTGGCTACAATACATGTATGCCTATATTTTTTCCATGTCATCTCTCTTTCTCTCTCACTGCTTTTCATTTATGTGGTAGCATGATGTTCCCAAGAGCAATCCTGGCTGGGAAAGTTGAGGAAATATGCCTGATAGGTGTACTAAATACGAGAGTAGTTTTCTTTTGAAGTTGAGGCAAAAATTAAATGTTGCATTATTTACATCTGCTCATCTATATTTCCCTTCCTCTCCTACTAAGGCTCGCTAAAAGAAATAGCTGGAAGTAAGGAATATTGAATGTGTTAGAAATTCAGGAAGTCAGGGTCCTTGGAATAGTTCTGGTTATTATTAAGATTATCATATGCTTCTCACAAGTCTTTGAACACTTTAAATATGGCGTCACAAAAGTAAGAGAACAGTCTGCTTTTGCTTTGAGGATCAGTTCTCAAGATTTCATGAGCTTTGTTTTCTTATTTTTAGATCATACTTGGTACATGACTGTGTTAATTTTTCTCCAGGGTTTGGATCATACGTCCTCAAAGCTGTATTTACTAGAGGGGAAGAGATTACAATCGAATCTGAGTTGTGGATTGGGGATAAAACGGAACGGGTGATAGGAGAAGCACTTACTGATGCTGCAAAATTGCTAAGGTGCAATTTCACAAGGCTAAATTTAACCTAACCAAGCACACATGGTATTTTAGTTGTTGAAATTGTATTGCTTTAAAAATGAGTTTTTAATACCAAGAATAGTTCACATGTGGGAGCTGAGAGAACTAATAGAGTGAAGAGAGTTGAAAGATTGAAGCCTAGAGTATGTGACAAGATAAATTCCAACCAAAATGTGAAACTGGGATAATTTATCTGGGAACCAGGGAGCTGTAGGTTAGAGTATTCTGCAGATATTTTTAATTTTCAGAATTCATTATGCTAATATTTCTACATGTGCAGTGACTTAATATTGAAGCATGATGACCTTAAAAGAATATAGTAGAATAAGAACTAGGGAAAAAGGGGCAGATAAAATTTAAGTTTTCGGGGAATAAATTTATCTGTTCTGTTAGGAAAAATACTGTGTATATTACCAGCACAAAGAGGAGAGATTTGATTTTATTTTGTTTTTTACTACCTTTTTTTTTTGGCCCCTCCATGTGGCTTGCAGGATATTAGTTCCCCGACCAGGGATGGAACCCGTGCCCCTGCAGTGGGAGCGTGGAGACCTAACCACTGGAGTGCCAGGGAAGTCCCTTATCTTATTTTAAAGTGAAAGAAATATCTGCCACCATCTTAATGAAAGAAAAATAGGAAAGATAAGTGGTCCACAAACTTAGGACAGGTAATAAAAGTAAAAGCCCAGGACTCAGATATTTGTACACTCAAGTTCATAGCAGCATTTTTCACACAACTAAAAGGTAGAAGCAACCCAGGTGTCCATCAAATGATGCATGTATAAACAAAACGTGTTTTGTATATAGAAAGAAATATTAGCCTTAAAAAGAAGGAAGTTCTGACACCTGCTATTACTTGGATGTACTTTGAAGACCTTATGCTGAGTGAAACACGTCAGTCTCAGAGACATCTCTTGTATGATTCCACTTACATGAGGTACCTAGAGTAGTCGAAGTCCTAGGAACAGAGAGTAGAATGATAATTTCCAGGGACTGGGATGAGAAGGGAATGGAGAGTTAATGTTTAATGGGTAGAACATGTCATGTCGTTGGGGGAGGAATGAAAAAGTTCTGGAGATGGATGCTGGTCATGCTTGCAGAATAGTGTGAGTGTACTTAATTCACAGAACTATATACTTAAAAATGGTTACAGCAGTAAATTTTATGGTATGTGTATTTTACCACAATAAAAAACAGTGGGGCTTCCCTGGTGGCGCAGTGGTTGAGAGTCCGCCTGCCGATGCAGAGGACACGGGTTCGCGCCCCGGTCCGGGAGGATCTCACATGCCATGGAGCGGCTGGGCCTGTGAGCCATGGCCGCTGAGCCTGCGCGTCCGGAGCCTGTGCTCCGCAATGGGAGCGGCCACAACAGTGAAGCCCCAGTTTTAGAAACTTGATAAGTGATGGGATGAAAATGATCAACTTAGGAAATTGTGATTTTAGGCTGTTTTAACAAATTACATAGCTAATTTGAATATTCTTTCATTCAGAGTGGATAGGATTTATTCATTCTCCATTTCCACTTTTATAAATATAGAATAAATAAAAACTATTAAAAGGACTTAGTATCTGAATAATAAAAACTTTATGAGAAGCATGGATTTTATTTTAGAAGAGCCAATATTTAAAAGTATGTACTGTTCTTACTGTATAACTCGTAGTTATAATTCTTTACCATTAAACACTGAGAACAATTTAAATATTATTAAAATTGCCCTTACTATTTTTTTTTTAATAGAAGTATAGTTGATTTAAAATGTTGTGTTAGTTTCAGGTGTACAGCAAAGTGATTCGATTATACATACATTTATATCAATATCTATCTTTTTTTCAGATTCTTTTCCCTTATAAGTTGTTATAAAATATTGTGTAGAATTTCCTGTGCTATACAGTAGGTCCTTGTTGGTTATCTATTTTATATAGAGTAGTGTGTGTATGTTAATACCAAACACCTAATTCATCCCTCACTATTTGGTTTTAAAGCAACACAACTTTACAAGGATTGTATTAATAGAGAGTGAGAAATGCAGCGTATTTCAAATAGGTCTCTTCTGGGCCTCCAGAGCTCCAGCTTTTAGTTATACCATGATAATCAAAGAGCATTTTAAAAATCTTCAAGCTCATGGCACTCTGCTTGGCACTGTTTTTAAAGCGTTTGAAACCTTAACATTCCAGAACTATATTGTCTAATACAGTAGCTGCGGGCCACGTGTGGCTATTGAACATGTGTAATATCATTACTCTAATTGCTCGTAAATGAAATGAACACTACATTTCAAAGACTTAGTAAGATAAAGGTATTCATTCATTTTTTAATATATCAATTACATGTCGAAATGTTAATATTTTGGAAATATTGAATTACATAAGTTATTAAAATTAATTTTACCCATTTCTTTTTACTTTTTTTTAGTGTGGCTACTACAAAGTTTTAACTAACTTTTGTGACACACCTTTGTGTCTTGTGTTATATTTAGATGACAGCAAGTGCTGTCCTAGAATGTTATAACCTAAACATAGCCGAGCATCACAATGAGAAAACCAGTTCAGGATGAGACATACTCACTCAGGATAGAGATTAATTGTCAGGAGTGACTAGGTTTCACTAGAGTGTCAGAAACCAGACCATAGCTTGCTTGTCTTGTTCCATAGTCATTGCCATTTTTTGAGAGTGGCAACATGGGAGCTTCTGCCACTGATCTCTGAATACAGCCTTGGAGAATCATTTTTCCTAGTTTCAGGCAAGTTTCTAAGTATAGTAAGTCATTCATGTTTTCAATATGGATACGTTCTTTCACTTCTCTAGGAAAACCTTAAATAAAGGACTAAAAAAAGTGGAATTCAGTCATCTAAAGGAGTTAACACAAGATCCTAAGTTACTTAACAGTGGTTTGCTTGTGCACCAGAGTTAGTGGAAAACAGGAAAGTAAGGACAATCCTAGAAGTTTCATATTAGAAATCTACGTAGACATGTTGTTCCTGTTAATGCAGCACCCTGACATTGCTAAAATATGATGGGATGCTGAATAAAGGATCTGTTACTCACTTTCATACATGTAATCTAAAGGAACAATATCAGAATTTTCTTGAGGAAAGAACTACATTTACTGTTTTTAATGTTCCTCATTCCCTATCCTTTTACAGCCTAAAACTCTGCTGCATTATTGGCTCTAAATTACTATATATTTTTATTTGATATCTATTTGTCAGGCATATATTCAAGCTGATTTTGTAAAACATATTTTCTAAAACCTAAGAATGAAATACTTTCTGGCAAAAAAAAAAATGCCTACTGTTATGCATTCTTTACTAATGAACACTTATGAGAGGATCCCAGATGTGTTAGAATATTTGCTGTCAAAAACCCTACATTTCTTACTTGGGTGGAAGGTAAAATAAGACCTCCATGTTCCTGGGGGTGATGACACATCCCATATAATTCACACACACTCCTTCGCCCTAGCTTCAGTTGAACTTGAAATCTTAAACTTGATATTTCACTCATTCCTTTTGATATGGCCTTGAAAATATGGCCTCTGTTAGTATTTAGCCTGAAATATCAGATATTAACCCCTCGCTTATAGCAAGAAACCTAGTGCTTATGGGTGAATAGTTAATACTGTTGCAAATTAAATCACAATTGAATTGTACATACAAAGAAGTATTTACATATAAACAATTATTTATAAATAATTTAGTAAAAATACTTAAATTTCTATATAGACTTTCTTATGAGATATTCTGATCTATATTTGCCTCTTAGTTTTATTGCACTTTTCCACAATAGCTATAAAGAGGATGCTAGGAGAAAACTTGGCCTACATTAAAGTTAACACTTTCTCAAGTTTTGTTTCTAAAGTTCTCTTTAACTCCCGTTAAAAAATAAGTGCTTTTATATCCACATCATTTGAAAACTTTAAGAAACTTTGAGTGTGTATGAAGGATGTTTGATACGGCAGAGCCACTCATTCCTGAAGTAAGAGGAACTTGGAGCTGTTACCTTAGTTGTCATCTATTTTGCCCCCTTAGATTTCAGATGAGAACTTTGAGGTCTAGGTACTTTTCCTGAGTTATACAAGGCCACACAGCTAATTAGTGACATGTCTTGTGTAAGGACCTGGAATACCTGTATCTTAGTGTAGTTATTTCCACCGTTTCTGAAGAGTCTCTTGGCCTTTCCTGGCAAAATGAAGCCTATGAATTAAAAGCAAACATTCTACCCTTGTCAGTTTTTACCTGGGTTGCTGTAACAGCCTATGTCCATGCTTTACTTCATTTTTGTAATGTCTTGTGCTATGTTCATTTTTTTCCCCAATTATTATCTTCATCAAGTCTTCATCCTGTACAAAACTCCTTCACTGGCTACTGATTCCAGCTCAGTGTCCTTATACTGTCCTTGAAATCATTTAGGGTTGCAATCTCTCTTTCCCTTTTCTTAAAATTCAGTCTTACTACATTTCTTTTGAACTCTTAAGCGTTTTAGTGGAGGGTGATGAACATTTAATAGTATTTATGCATGACTTGAATAGCTCAGAATCTTTTTTTACAGCTATCCCCAGCTTGTTAACCCGTGTGCCCTCTTCGTATTGCTAATTATTTATTACTTTTGTATAGAACTCTTCTTCTTTAAGAACTTATTTGTTTCATAGTAATATTTTCTGTGCTGTAAACATTAACATTTTTTGGAAATAGTATTTTGGGGAACGTTCAGGAAAGGATAATCTGGTCTATTCATTCATAGAAACATTACTCAACAGAAATCCCATTAGTCTACAATAAAGAGACTGAATAACCATTTGCAACGCATGGATCTAGTTTAAAAAAGGAAGCTCTAAAGGGCATTTTTGTGACAAATGGGGATATTTGAATATGGTTTAGATACTAGATATGAATTGTCAGTTATTTTAGCTGTCATAGTGGCATTGTGACATTGTCATTATCCTTACTCCTAGGAGTTGCATGATGAAGAATGTATAGGTGAGGTGTCATTATGTCTATAACACTATAAAGTAACACCAAAATACGTAAATACACAGATAAATGACAGATAAACAAATATGACAAAATACTACAATTACTGAAGCTAGTTTGAGGGCATGTTTTTCATACTGTGAAATATTTCATAAGCAAAACCAAAACCAAAAAAGGACTATTGTTCTAAGAAGATTCTCTAAAGCAGTAATACCCAAATGTTTCTTACCATATTTGTTGGATAATATAATTCTGGAATGCAGGAGCTCTGTGGCAGAGATGAGAGGATGTGAGCTATGAGGCATTTCCAGGACTTTCAACACCATCCCTTTCTATGTCACTTATCTCATTTCTGATACACATTAATACTGATCTTACCTCATCAGTGTGATTTGACACCATAGTTGATAACTATTTTTCTAATCTGATAATCCAGTTGTTCATAATAATCCCCCATGGGGCAGTGTAGAAGGAAAATAATATTTATTTGGTGCCAATTCAAGATGTTTAACTCAGGATTATAGACAAAATTATTAATTATTTTAAATTAATAATAACTGGTATTATAACTATAAAATGAATGCATTTTTATAACTATAAAAATGAATAAAAAATCATTTGTTCTTTTTTAATTATTAGAGTTGGACACTATGATAGAAACTGAACATAAAATGGTTAACAAGGCATCATCTCTGTTCTCAAGAGACATAATATAGTGGGTGATACAGAGGAGAGAACAGGCAATTATATGATCTGTGAGGTAAAACTCCTGCAGTTACAGAGAAACTAAACTCTATTTGTCTACTACAAAAGAGAGAATGAGAGAAAGAGAGAGAATTTACCTAATTAACTGAAAAATTACAGGACCGTTAGAGCTTTGGGCATAGCTTCATGCCCTCAGGAATGCGCCTCCATCAGTCAGCTCTGATTTTTCTCTCCAAAAGCATCCTTGTCTCTTCTTCTGGTAGCAGGATGATTCGAGCAGTGATTGATGAATACTTTACTGGGTTACAAATCTGGCAGAAAGAGCTGTCATTGTTTCTAATTGTTCAGGCAAATCCTAGAGCTGATGATGCTAGATGGTGTCTCAGCTCACTTTCTCATCGCCAGGAGTGCTGTGGCTTTCATTGTCTGGGCCTCGATTATAGTGTTATTCCTGTAGCTGTGCAATAGGGAGGGCTTCTGGAACAACACAGTCTGAGAGTAGGAACAATGTGGATTCTTAAAGGAAATTGGTGTGTCACCGGTAAAGAGAGGGCAGCCTATGAATACCAAGTAGGCAAATATGACAGCCATTCATTACAGAAAATAAGATGTGACAATTACAAGGTACCCTGGGAAAGCATGGGAGGAACACTATACATCAACCAAGGAAATGCCATGTGAATTAAGAACATGAGTACAATGTCATATTTAAAATTTTTCCTCTTACGAACTATAGCACTGTAGGTGCCATTCATATGGCTTTTATAAAGCAGAGAATAATTATAAGTTGTCTGTTTGTGTTTACTTTTCCTTTTATTTAGAATCACATATTTACAGAACTAGTTAATGAAGAACAAGGTATTGTGTCATGACCTTCACTGCATTTTAATTTATACATGTATAAGATCCAGATTCTTTTCAGGAACTTTAATATAGGATCTATAGCCATATGATCAGTAGATATAGTACAATGCTAGGCAATAATCCCTTATACATATGTGAAAGGATATTAGTTAGAATCATTCAGATATGAATTGGTTAAAGAACATTTTTTGATCTTTCTGAACCTCACTTTGAATTAAAAAGCTAGCTCTTTTAAAACATAATTACAAATATAGGATATATTTTAATTAAAAAGAGATAAATATACTTGAGATTCAAGTTCTATGAATTCTTAGTAAAATTACTTTGGAAGGAAGTTATAGGCTTAAAAATTGTGAGAACCAAAATGAAGCATAGGGATAATTTCCTTGGAATACTTATCAAGATGGAATTATAAGTTCACACCCTTTTGTTACAAAAGCTTACTAGTGTTGATAAATTAGGTATTTCAAAAATTGAAAACAAAATGACAGTTTATCTAAAAAAAAGCTATGCCTGACTTTATTTTTAAAATGACTAGGGGCTGACATCCTCTTCAATGAGAGATATCACAACACAATGAAAAAATAATTGAAAATGCTCAAGAAAATTAACTGTTAAAGTATAATTTTATAAATTGATATTTATTGCTTCAAGAGTATAGGCAAATAAAATACTCAGTCTCAAAGTTTTGCACAAAAAGTCCCTGAATGAAAGAACTACTAACAAAAACACCAAAAACAAAAAGTGAACTCAGTGTGGAGAAATAATACAAGAGGTAAATCTAATGCACTATTGAGTGGAATAATTAATAACAAGTAATTTTTTTTAAGTTTCAAAAGAAAGTATTAAATTTCTAGACAGTAGTTACAAGGAAAATAAGGGACATCTTCATTTGTGACTGAAATAAGCTAACGTTCTTTTGGAAAAGTAATAGAAAAATTGAACTATTTTAGACATTGTTAGAAAAATTATATTGATTATTTGTATTAAACATATAAGACTAATCAAGTTAAAAAGTGGTATCTAGTTTTCTAAAGATATAAAGCAAAGAAAAATCACGATAGATAAGACATACACACACGTACTACACACACTCCCATACACCAGGTGATAGAAATAAATTTAATTAAAAAGCAGTCATAATAAATTCAAACAGATTAATTCAGTAATGAAGAGGAGACGGTGTCTAACAAGTTTGAAGAAAAAGAAAGCCATTTGATGTTTTAAAATCAACCAAAAACAAGGAAATGAGAAACAAACAAGACAGGGTGAAGTTAAAATAATGGCAGGAGTTATTTAGGTAAGTTATAATCACTCCTTGCACATAAACGTACTGACACAATTAGCTAGTATAGCAATGTTAGATAAAAGAAAAAAGCAAAAGCATTAATAAAAATAAGGAAAGCTGTATCCTGGTATTGAGAGATCCAAACCAATGTAATAATAGAGGAGGAAAATAAACCACTCCTGCTTCTTAAAATGTTTGCTCAAATGACACCTTCTCCAGGAGACTTACATTCATTCCTCTATTTAAATTGCAAACTACCCCTAGCTCACACACTCCAAACCCTCCTTTTCTGCTTTATTTTTTCAGCACTGTCACTTCTAAGATTTTTCATTATGTTTATGCTAAAAAAATTTACAAAAATAAAAACTTTTATGTAAATATTAAATATTTACTGTCTCTCTGTATATGGATACATAAATAAATATAATAAATAAACATGCAGCAAATGTAAAAAGAATCAGGATGGTGAAGATCCACTTCAGTTTTAGGACTGGTTATTTCCAGGTAGGATTGAGAGGAATGTGTATACAGGCTTTGGTGAATCTGTAATTTTTTGTGTTGAGTTTTGTAAATGAACTGAAGAAAAATATAACATTTTAACATTTGTTAAGTCTGTGTGGTGGGTACACAGATGTTCATGGTTTTATGCTTTAAACTTCTCCACATATTTGAAATATTACTATGGAATGATAATTTCATCTATCAGAATTTGGTAAAATTTCAACCTTGTTTTTTAAACTAATTATATTAAGAATGATAATAAGGAAAGATTTTTAAAAAATATTCCAAGAGGTTCACAGAAATTAAAAATAATATTTTGCAAATTTTTCACAAAATAGGCTGAGATAAGCCAAATACCTACACTATTGACCTTGCTAATGTTAGGCTGGCTAGATTTTAATGGGTCTATCAACCTAAATGCTGTAGTCCCACATTCCTACTGACTGCAGTGGACATTTGCACAAAAATAATTGCATTTGTAAAATTAATAACAAAAGAAAAATAAGAGAGGCAAAAAAGAATTGTAGAAATGATTGCTCCTTTAAAATTAGGTTGCAGTTATAGTAGTGGCAATAATTTTATAAGCTGGAAATTAAACCAAGTATAGAAATTTTTAAAATCATCTTAATAGTCTTTAATTTGTAATAAAATAGCAAACACTTGATTTAAAAGGAACATAAATTAGGGGCAAGATCCCGCACTTTGACAGTAATTGTAACATTAGATGTAATACAAGAATTTGTCATGGAGATTGTTAATCTTATCATAATTCTGCTTTTAAAACTTGTACATACACTTTTTGTAAAACCTGAGATGTGTGTACATCTCTCTCATTCTGGCAAGCAATATTAATAATCTTCATAAAAAACTCTTAAGTACTAAGAATACAAAATATTTGAGTGACACTTTAAAAATCATACAATCTTCCCTGATTTCTAAAAGCTGAATATCCTAGCAAGGTTCAGAAACCCAGACACAGAAGGCAAAAGCAGAGTCAGTACATTCAGGAAGCTGGAGAGAAAATGTAGTATTTGAATACCACAAGTGAGGCATGGAGGGAGAAGAGGCAGGAGGGTTTGTTTGGGACAGTAGTGGTGGAATGACACTCCCTGATAAGGCAAGATGAAGTGAGGAATCCCATTCCAATGGTTTTGTCTTTTCTGAATCTGAGAAGTTCCACGTACCATTTCTTTTTTTTTTTTTGAATTTTTGAATTTTATTTTACTTTCTATACAGCAGGTTCTTCTTAGTCATCCATTTTATACACATCAGTGTATACATGTCAATCTCAATCTCCCAATTCATCACACCACCCCTACCCCCTGCCGCTTTCCCCCCTTGGTGTCCATACATTTGTTCTCTACATCTGTGTCTCTATTTCTGCCCTGCAAACCGGTTCATCTGTACCATTTTTCTACGTTCCACATATATGCGTTAATATGCAATATTTGTTTTTCTCTTTCTGACTTCACTCTGTATGACAGTCTCTAGACTCATCCACGTCTCTACAAGTGACTCAATTTCATTCCTTTTTATGGCGGAGTAATATTCCATTGTATATATGTACCACATCTTCTTTATCCATTCGTCTGTCGATGGGCATTTAGGTTGCTTCCATGACCTGGCTATTGTAAACAGTGCTGCAATGAACATTGGGGTGCATGTGTCCTTTTGAATTATGGTTTTCTCTGAGTATATACCCAGTAGTGGGATTGCTGGATCATATGGTAATTCTATTTCTAGTTTTTCTTTTTTTTCCTTAACTTTTTTTTTTGTGTGTGGTACGCGGGCCTCTCACTGTTGTGGTCTCTCCCGTTGCGGAGCACAGGCTCCGGACGCTCAGGCTCAGCCGCCATGGCTTACAGGCCCAGCCGCTTCGCGGCATGTGGGATCTTCCCGTACTGGGGCACGAACCCATGTCCCCTGCATCGGCAGGCGGACTCTCAACCACTGTGCCACCAGGGAAGCCCCTCCTTAACATTTTTATTGGAGTATAATTGCTTTACAATGGTGTGTTAGTTTCTGCTTTATAACAAAGTGAATCAGTTATACATATATATATATCCCCATATCTCTTCCCTCTTGGATCTCCCTCCCTCCCACCCTCCCTATCCCACTCTTCTAGCTGGTCGCAAAGCACCAAGCTGGTCTCCCTGTGCTGCAACTGCTTTCCGCTAGCTATCTATTTTACATTTGGCAGTGTATGTAGTGTATATATATCTATATATACACTACCACTCTCTCACTTTGTCCCAGCTTACCCTTCCCCCTCCCCATGTCCTCAAGTCCATCCTCTAGTAGGTCTGCATCTTTATTCCCGTCTTGCCTCTAGTTTCTTTTTTGTGTGTGTGGTATGCGGGCCTGTCACTGTTGTGGCCTCTCCCATTGCAGAGCACAGGCTCTGGACGTGCAGGCTCAGTGGCCATGGCTCACCGGCCTAGCCGCTCCGCGGCATGTGGGATCTTCCCGGACCAGGGCACACACCTGTGTCCCCTGCATTAGCAGGTGGACTCTCAACCACTGTGCCACCAGGGAAGCCCACCCCCTAGGTTCTTCATGACCATTTTTTTTTTTTTTTTAGATTCCATATATATGTGTTAGCATAAGGTATTTGTTTTTCTCTTTCAGACTTCACTCTGTATGACAGAGTCTGGGTCCATCCACCTCACTACAAATAACTCAATTTTGTTTCTTTTTATGGCTGAGTAATATTCCATTGTATATATGTGCCACAGCTTCTTTATCCATTCATCTGTCGATGGACACTTATGTTGCTTCCATGTCCTGGCTATTGTAAATAGAGCTGCAGTAAACATTGTGGTACATGACTCTTTTTGAATTCTGGTTTTCTCAGGGTATATGCCCAGTAGTCGGATTTCTCGGTTGTATGGTAGTTCTATTTGTAGTTTTTTAAGTAACCTCCATACTGTTCTCCATAGTGGCTGTATCAATTTACATTCCCACCAACTGTGCAAGAGGGTTCCCTTTTCTCCACACCCTCTGCAGCATTTGTTGTTTGTACATTTTCTGACGATGCCCATCCTAACTGGTGTGAGGTGATACCTCATTGTAGTTTTGATTTGCATTTCTCTAATAATTAGTGATGTTGAGCAGTTTTTCATGTGCCTCTTGGCCATCTATATGTCCTCTTTGGAGAAATGTCTATTTAGGTCTTCTGCCCAGTTTTGGATTGGGTTGTTTCTTTTTTTAATATTGAGGTGCATGAGCTGTTTATATATTTTGGAGATTAATTCTTTGTTGATTTGTTTGCAAATATTTTCTCCCATTCTGAGGGTTGTTTCTTCTTTGTAGTTTCCTTTGCTTTGCAAAAGCTTTTAAGTTTCATTAGGTCCCATTGTTTACTTTTGTTTTTATTTCCATTACTCTAAGAGGTGGATCAAAAAAGATCTTGCTGTGATTTATGTCAAAGAGTGTTCTTCCTGTGTTTTCTTTCCTCTAAGAGTTTTATAATGTCCGGTCTTACATTTAGGTCTCTAATCCATTTTGAGTTTATTTTTGTGTACAGTGTTCGGGAGGGTTCTAATTTCATTTTTTTACATGTAGCTGTCCAGTTTTCCCAGCACCACTTATTGAGAGACTGTCTTTTCTCCATTGTATATCCTTGCCTCCTTTGTCATAGATTAGTTGACCATAGGTGTGTGGGTTTATCTCTGGGCTTTCTGTCCTGTTCCATTGATCTATATTCCTGTTTCTGTGCCAGTACCATATTGTCTTGATTACTGTCACTTTGTAGCATAGTCTGAAGTCAGGGAGTCTCATTCTTCCAGCTCTGTTTTTTTCCCTCAAGACTGCTTTGGCTATTTGACTATAGATACCAATGTATCTCCATACAAATTTTAAGATTTTTTGTTCTAGGCCTGTAAAAAATGTCATTGGTAGTTTCATAGGGATTGCATTGAATCTTTAGATTGCTTTGGGTAGTATAGTCATTTTCACAATGTTGATTCTTCCAATCCAAGAACATGGTATATCTCTCCATCTGTTGGTATCGTCTTTAATTTCTTTCATCAGTGTCTTATAGTTTTCTGCATACAGGTCTTTTGTCTTCTTAGGTGGGTTTATTCCTAGGTATTTTATTCTTTTTGTTGCAGTGGTAAATGGGAGTGTTTCCTTAATTTCTCTTTCTGATCTTTCATTGTTAGTGTATAGGAATGAAAGAAATTTCTGTGCATTAATTTTGTATCCTGCTACTTTACCAAATTCATTGATTAGTTCTAGTAATTTTCTGGTGGCATCGTTAGGATTTCCTATGTGTAGTATCATGTCATCTGCAAAGAGTGACAATTTTCCAATTTGTATTCCTTTTGTTTCTTTTTCTTCTCTGATTGCCATGGCTAGGACTTCCAAAACTATGTTGGATAATAGTGGCGAGAGTGGACATCCTTGTCTTGTTCCTGATCTTAGAGTAAATGCTTTCAGTTTTTCACCATTGAGAATGATGTTTGCTGTGGGTTTGTCGTATATGGCCTTTATTATGTCGAGCTGAGTTCCCTGTATGCCCACTTTCTGGAGAGTTTTTATCATAAATTGGTGTTGAATTTTGTCAAAAGCTTTTTCTGCATCTATTGAGATGATCATACAGTTTTTATTCTTCAATTTGTTAATATGATGTATCACATTGATTGATTTGCATATATTGAAGAATCCTTGCATCTGCGATAAATCCTACTTGATCATGGTGTATGATTCTTTTAATGTGTTGTTGGATTCTGTTTGGTAGTATTTTGTTGAGGAATTTTGCATCTATATTCATCAGTGAGATTGGTCTATAATTTTCTTTTGTTGTAGTATCATTGTCTGATTTTGGTATCAGGGTGATGGTGGCCTTGTCGACTGTGTTTGGGAGTGTTCCTTGCTCTGCAGTTTTTTGGAAGAGTTTGAGAAGGATAGGTGTTAGCTCTTCTCTAAATGTTTGATAGAATTCACCTGTGAAGCCATCTGGTCCTGGACTTTTGCTTGTTGGAAGATATTTAATCAAAGTTTCCATTTCATTACTTGTGATTGGTCTGTTCATATTTTCTGTTTCTTCCTGGTTCAGTCTTGGAAGATTATACCTTTCTCAGAATTTGTCCATTTCTTCCAGGTTGTCCATTTTATTGGCATAGAGTTGCTTGTAGTAGTCTGTTAGGATGCTTTGTATTTCTGCAGTGTCTGTTGTAACTTCTCCTTTTTCATTTCTAATTTTATTGATTTGAGTTCTCTCCCTCTTTTTCTTGATGAGTCTGGCTAATGGTTTATCAATTTTGTTTATCTTCTCAAAGAACCAGCTTTTAATTTTATTGATTTTTGCTATTGTTTTCTTTGTTTCTATTTCATTTATTTCTACTCTGATATTTGTGATTTCTTTCCTTCTGCTAACTTTGGGTTTTGTTTGTTTTTCTTTTTCTAGTTCCTTTAGCTGTAAGTTCAGATTGTTTATTTGAGATTTTTCTTGTTTCTTGAGGTAGGCTTGCATAGCTATAAACTTCCCTTTAGAACTGCTTTTGCTGCATCCTATAGGTTTTGGATTGTCGTGTTTTTTTATTATCATTTGTCTCTAGGTATTTTTTGATTTCCTCTTTGATTTCTTCAGTGGCCTATTGGTTATTTAGTAATGTATTGTTTAGCCTCCATATGTTTGTGTTTTTTACTTTTTTTCCATATAATTGATTTCTAATCTCATAGCGTTGTGGTCAGAAAAGATGCTTGATATGATTTCAATTTTCTTAAATTTACTGAGGCCTGATTTGTGACCCAAGATGTGATCTATCCTGGAGAATGTTTCCTGCGCACTTGAGAAGAAAATGTAATCTGCTGTTTTTGGATGGAATGTCCTATAAATATCAATTAAATCTCTCTGGTCTATTGTGTCATTTAAAGCTTGTGTTTCCTTATTAATTTTCTGTTTGGATGATCTGTCCATTCGTGTAAGTGAGGTGTTAAAGTCCCTCACTATTATTGTGTTACTATTGATTTCCTCTTTTATAGCTGTTAGCAGTTGCTTTATGTATTGAGGTGCTCCTATGTTGGGTGCATATATATTTATAATTGTTATATCTTCTTCTTGGATTTATCTCTTGCTCATTACGTAGTGTCCTTCCTTGTCTCTTGTAACATTCTTTATTTTAAAGTCTTATTTTATCTGATATGAGTATTGCTCCTCCAGCTTTCTTTTGACTTCCATGTGCATGGAATATCTTTTTCCATCCCCTCACTTTCAGTCTGAATGCATCCCTAGGTCTGAGGTGGGTCTCTTGTAGACAGCATATATATGGGTCTTGTTTTTGTATCCATTCAGCAAGCCTGTTTCTTTTGGTTGGAGCATTTAATCCATTCACGTTTAAGGTAATTATCGATATGTATGTTCCTATTACCATTTGCTAATTGTTTGGGGTTTGTTTTTGTAGGTCCTTTTCTTCCCTTGTGTTTCCAACGTAGAGAAGTTCCTTTAGCATTTGTTGTAGAGCTGGCCTGGTGATGTTGAATTCTCTTAACTTTTGCCTGTCTGTAAAGCTTTTGATTTCTCCATTGAATCTGAATGAGATCCTTGCCTGGTAGAGTAATCTTGGTTGTAGGTTCTTCCCTTTCATCACTTTAAATATATCATGCCATTCATTTCTGGCTTGTAGTGTTTCTGGTGAAAAATCAGCTGTTAACCTTATGGAAGTTCCCTTGTATGTTATTTGTCATTTTTCCCTTGCTGCTTTCAATAATATTTCTTTGTCTTTAATTTTTGCCAATTTTATTACTATGTGTCACGGTGTGTTTCTCCTTGGGTTTATCCTGTATGGGAATTTCTGCACTTCCTGGACATCGCTGACTATTTCCTTTCCCATGTTAGGGAAGTTTTTGACTATAATCTCTTCAAATATTTTCTCAGGTCCTTTCTCTCTCTCTCTTCTCCTTCTGGGACCCCTATAATGCGAATGTTGTTGTGTTTAATGTTGTCCCAGAGGTCTCTTAGGCTGTCTTTGTTTCTCTTCATTCTTTATTCTGTTCCACAGCAGTGAATACCACCATTTTGTCTTCCAGGTCACTTATCCATTCTTCTGCCTCAGTTATTCTGCCATTGATTCCTTCTAGTGTAGTTTTTATTTCAGTTATTGTGTTGTTCATCTCTGCTTGTTTGTTCTTTAATTCTTCTAGATCTTTTTTAAGCATTTCTTGTGTCATCTCGATCTTTGCCTCCATTCTTTTTCCGAGGTCCTGGATCATCTTCACTATCATTATTCTGAACTCTTTTTCTGGAATGTTGCCTATCTCCACTTCCTTTAGTTGTTTTTCTGGGGTTTTATCTTGTTCCTTCATCTGGTACATAGCCCTCTGCCTTTTCATCTTGTCTCTCTTTCTGTGAATGTGGTTTTTGTTCCACGGGTTGCACGATTGTAGTTTTTCTTTCTTCTGCTGTCTGCCCTCTGGTGGATTAGGCTATCTAAGATGCTTGTGCAAGTTTCCTGATGGGAGGGATTGATGGTGGGTAGAACTGGCTGTTGCTCTGGTGGGCAGAGCTCAGTAAAACTTTAATCCGCTGGTCTTTTGATGGGTGGGGCTGGATTTCCTCCTTGTTGGTTGTTCGGCCTGAGGCAACCCAGTACTGGAGGCTACCTGGCTCTTTTGTGGACCTAATGGCGGACTCTGGGAGGGCTCATGACAAGGAGTACTTCCCAGAACATCTGCTGCCAGTGTCCTTGTCCTCATGGTGAGCCACAGCCACACCCCGCCTCTGCAGGAGACCCTCCAACACTAGCAGGTTGGTGTGGTTCCGTCTCCTATGGGGTCACTGCTCCTTCCCCTGGGTCCTGATGAGCACAGTACTTTGTGTGTGCCTCCAAGAGTGGAGTCTGTTTCCCCCAGTCCTGTCGAAGTCCTGCAATCAAATCCCAGTAGCCTTCAATGTCTGATTCTCTATGAATTCCTCCTCCCATTGCCGGACCCCCAGGTTTGGAAGCCTGACGTGGGGCTCAGAACCTTCACTGCAGTGGATGGACTTCTGTGGTATTAGTGTTCTCCAGTTTGTGAGTCACCCTCCCAGCAGTTATGGGATTTTATTTTATTGTGATTGCGCCCCTCCTGCTATCTCATTGTGGCTTCTTCTTTGTCTTTGGATGTAGGGAATCTTTTTTGGTGAGTTCCAGTTTCTTCATATCAATGATTGTTCATCAGTTAGTTGTGATTCTGGTGTTCTTGCAAGAGGGAGTGAGAGCACATCCTTCTATTCCGCCATCTTGAACCAATCCCAAGACACATTTTCACCATTTCTTATAGAATGCATTTTCAATAGTTTTGCCAGAATGACTGCCATTATTTGTCTTAAAATTTAGTACAGTATTTATGCAGAGTAGCAAATGCACTGTTTCCTGTTGCAATTCTAAGAAGCTTCTCTAGCTCTTGTCTCTGATGTTTTCAGTTCCTCTTCCTCTAAGATGTATATTATACACAAGTATGGTTAGTATGTGCAGTCCTTTGTCAAGCATCTCAATTGGTAATTTTGTCTCACCTGACTTTTTGTATCGTTTATATATTTTCTCATACCTGTGCTTTCCTTTTCTCCTTAATTAGAATGTCCGTGCTCTGCTGAAAGAACGTTTTCTTTAAATTCATTTAATTGCTGAATTCAAGAAATTCAGTTTAACATGGAAATAATTCCCTATAGTATTTCTTTTTTTAAAAAATATATTTATTTCATTTATTTATTTCTGGCTGCATTGGGTTTTTGTTGGTGTGCACGGGCCCTCTCTAATTGCAGTGAGTGGGGGCCAGTCTTTGCTGCGGTGCACGGGCCTCTCTCTGCGGTGGCCTCTCTCGTTGCGGAGCACAGGCTCCAGGTGGGCGCATCTCAGTACTTGTGGTGCACGGGCGTAGCCGCTCTGTGGCATGTGGGATCCTCTCAGACCAAGGCTCAAACTCGTGCCCCCTGCCTTGGCAGGCAGACTCCTGACCACTGCGCCACCAGGGAAGCCCTAGTATTTCTTTTTATGAGATCAATATTATGTTTCTATGGGGGAAATTTTTCTAGTGGATTGAATTAAATGTATTTGCAAAGAAGAAGTATGAAGGGCCTAATGATAATTCTGTAGATACGATGCCTTTTCCTTAAAGCCATTTTGCAAAAAGATGAGGTGTCAGTATATTAAGCAAACCCAAAGTATTCTGATATTACATTTATAAAGTAAGTTTTAAAGTTTGCTCAACAGATTTTTGTTTGTTTGTTTGCCTTAGCGTTCATCTTTTGACTTGAGTCTACCAGCCTATTTTAACTGGTACTGTTTCCCTAGCAGTCTAGAAAGACCTTTCTCACTGTTTCTTTATAGCTACATTGTATTCTTTTTTTTTGTGTGTGTGCTGTACGCGGGCCTCTCACTGTTGTGGCCTCTCCCGTTGCGGAGCACAGGCTCCGGATGCGTAGGCTCAGTGGCCATGGCTCACGGGCCCAGCCGCTCCGCGGCATGTGGGATCTTCCCAGACTGGGGCACGAACCCGTGTCCCCCGCATCGTCAGGCGGACTCTCAACCACTGCGCCACCAGGGAAGCCCTACATTGTATTCTTTATTACCTAATGAAGTTTTCTCTCTAACAGTCCTTTTTCAATGATTCCCAAAATTATATACATTTGTTTTAGTAATTGGGCAGGATCCTTCTTTCACTCCTGGCAGTTAACAAATTCATCTTGTACTTATACATAATTGTAGAGAGAAAGTCATTTCAAATAGATATCTCAAAGATACAGTAATATGATTAAAAGAGAATGTAGTTTTTGAGAAGTTAATTGATAAATTAAAAAGTGGAATTATATAATGATAGGTTTGAGAGACCCAAAAAACTCCCTAAAATATAGCTTAGTCATTAGGATCAGAGAGACCTGGATTTGAAGTCTTCTCTGATACTTATTGAATCCATGGACACAGATAAGTTGTTTAGCATCTCTGATCTTTATTTACCTCCTTTGTAAAATGGAGAATATAATAGGTACCTCAGAAGATCATGATGAGGATAAATGAAATAATTAATATGAATCTGAAGAGTATATGGCATATAGTAGCCATATAGTAGGCATATAGTAGAAAATTATGTTTTCTTTCTTCCCTCTATTGTATTATTCAAGTTCATATTGCAAAAATATGAGTATTGTCTGCTTTTCCATCTTCCTCGTCTAATCTTGTCATTGAATGGTTTAAGATGAGAATGTCTTTCTTGGTATATATCAATGTGGATTTCTTTGGGACTGTTATGTAGTCTCCATCTTTCTATTTGGTCTCATCCTCTTTCTCTGCTGAGCTCTTAATGATTTTATAAGAAGCATCTGAAGTGATCAAGGCCACCCACTGTTTTTAATCAGAGCCACAGACCTGCATGTAGCTGAAAAAGCATTAGAAGGGTAGCTACATGACAAGGTTGAATGCTAATTGGATTTGGGGATTAGAGTGGCATGAATAAGCTCGGCACTTGTTCATTCTCATATATGGTGACTGTTAGAACATTTTGCTCTGGGAAGGCAAAGCAAATGATAGGTTTGAAACAAGGTGAATGACTGTACAACTATCAATCAGAATTCTGTCAAGGTTTCCTGCCGCTTGTAAGCAAATCTATTCCTGGAACAGTAATAACCACCACACCTACCTACTTGGCTATTTTAAGTAATACAGTACTGAAAATGTCAGAAAATTCTTTAGACAGTTTAAAGTGGCAAGTTGCCCTCTGATCTGTGATTCATCTGATTGTCCATTTTTTATTGCTTTGGAACATTTGACAGAAGAATAACCAATAAGGAGACAGATGTGCTCATATTTAATTTCTGATGGAAAGTGTTGGATGTGTTATGTTAGAGCTGAAAACAACCTCTATGAACCTTTCAGAAAAGCAGATTAAAGACAATTTTTAAGATGCACCAAATAGTTTTTCTTTTTACTTACAACATATTTATAGATATCAGCAAAATAAAGCTGATTATTCTGCTTTTCCTGTGCTTTTATTGTCTCTCTTCAAGGACTGGTTTACATTTTCTTAGGTCCCTCAGTTTTACTCTTTAACCTTCTTGCTCTCATGGCCATACCCATGAATGTCAGCCTTTAAAACATATTGTTGGATTTTTTTTACTTACATGCAACACTTATTCTGCTTGAGGTGTGAAGTTTGAAAAATCATATACTAGCAAAGCATAGTATATTCATGTAAGGAATATAGGATATGATTAGTCAGTCCAATTGCTGCTTTACTGTCTCTACTAACTTTCCCAAGATTAGTGACCTTAGGGAAATTGTAGGTTCTCTCTGAGCTGCAGTCTCATTAGGTTTAAATAACAAAAGGATAGCACGAGCTATGTAGGAAAGTTCATATGATGATTACGTGAGATAATGTATGAAATCATTTTGCAAAGTACTTTAGACATGTAGTAATATGATTTTAACTGCTTTGAATTTTTAATTTGCAATTTCCATCATCTCATAGAGTTCCTTCCCTGCAGCCCACTTTATGTCAGTTCACACCTACCACATGCAGCCCATGGTACCACTAATTTGATTCTTGTCTTTATAGTTTTTTCTTTAAGTATGTCATAAAAATGGAGTCATATATTGTTTTGATTTTGTTGTTGTTTTCTTTCTCCTTTCACTCAGCATAATGCTTTTGAATACATCCTCATTGCTTGCATCAGTAGTTGACTCTTATTTCTGCTGCTATATTTCACTGTATTGATGTACCACAATTTGTTTATGAGTTTACTTGTGAATTTAATGTTATCAGTTTTCAGCAATTAAGGATAATCCTGCTTTGAACATTTGAGTACAAGTCTTTTTATTTCTAAATATTTTCCTTTCTCTTGGCAAAGTAAATGTATGGAGAAGAAATATTTAAAACAATTATATTATTAACAGGGGAGGGTAAAGCCATGTAGAAGAGGGTCAGTTTCCTACATTTCACTTAACTGGCAAAATGGTGACACCAGTTGATTATGATAACCTTTATGTGTGTAGTATAATTCCTAGAGAAACTACTAAAACCTCTTGAAGGGATACAGTCACAAACATAAACACTAAAGAGAAATCATAATGGAATTCTAAAAGATGTTCAAGTAACCCATGAGAAGACAAGAGAAAGAAAAGGGAGAAACAAAAACAGAGAAAACAAAACAAAACAAAAATTCAGACTTAAGCCATTAAATACAAATAGTCTAAGTGAGTCAATTAAAACATACATAGTTCCAGAGTAGATTAAAAATCATGACCAACTGTATGCTGTCCACAAGGAACTCTATTCGAATATAAGGATATAGGCAGATTGAAAGTAAAGAGATGAAAATACATATATATAATGCAAATATTAATCAAAATAAAATAAGAATGGAAAAATTAATATCAGAAAATGTAGACTCAGAGCAAAGAATAGTTCCATAAGTAGAGAGGCACATCATATAATAGCAAAAGGAATAATCTACTGAGAAGACAGAGCAGTCCTTATGTATTTACAGCAAACAATTAGCTTCACAATGTGTAAAGCAAAACTGAAAGAACTGTAAGTAGAAATATTCAAATCTGTGGTTAGAGTTGGAACGTCAAAACTTCTTTTTCAAAAATTGATAGAACAACTAGACATAAAAAAGCAAGGATATAAAAAACTTAACCACACCATCAACCAATAGGATACAATCATTTTTTTATTGAACTTTCCATGCAACAGTAGCAGAATACTTACATGGCACTTTTCAAGTGCCCATAGAACATGCAACAAGATAGACCATATCCTGGGCCATAAAACAAAATTTAACACATCTAAAAGAATTGAAATTGTATTCCCTGGGCACAATGGAATTAAACTAGAGATCCATAACAGGAAGCTAATAGGAAATCTCAAAACACTTGGAAACCAAACAACATATTTTTAAATAAACAGTGGGTCAAAGAGGAACTTCCACAGGAAATAAAAATTTAGATTGAACTTAATGAAAATGCAAATAAAAGTATTTGTGGGACACAGCTAATGAAGACTGAGAGGGAAATTTATAGCACTTAAATGCATATATTAGAAAAGAGGAAAAATTCAAATAAATATTCTAATCTCTCAGTTCAAGAACCTAGAAAAACAAGACCAAATAAAATCCAAAGGAAGGTTGGAGGATGAAATAATAAAGATAGCAGAAATCAATGGAGTTCAAAACAAAACAAAACAAAAAAAAATAAAGAAAAATAAAACAAGAGCTGGTTCTTTGAAAAGATCAATAAAAATTCACAAATCTCTGGAAAGAGTGACAAAATAAAGAGAGAGAAGACACAGACTGACAATATCAGGAATGAAGCAGAGGATACCACTGTAGATCCTGCACACATCAAAGGGATAAGTAGGGAATACCACGAACAACTCTACACACGTAAGTTTGACAACTTAGGTGAATTCTTCAAAAACCAGAAACTATCATAAATTCCATAATATGAAGTGGATAGTTTGAATAGCCCTATAACTATCAAGGAAATTGAATTCATGATTTAATAACTCCCCTAAAAGAAATCCTTGGACCCAGATGATTTCATTGGAGAATTCTATGAAATATTTAAAGAAGAAATAACACCAATTCTATACATACTCTTCCATTAAATAGGAAGGAAGGAAATAGCAGTTCATTTAAGAAGCTAGTATTACCCTTATCCCAGAATCAGATGAAGACAGTACAAAATCAGAAAACTATAGACCAACATCCCTCATAAATATGATGCAAAATATCTTAACAAAATATCAGCAAACAAAATATGTAAAATGATGCACTATAGTCAAGTTTGGCTGTATTCCAGGGATATCAGATTGGTTCAAAATTAAGAAAATCAAACAGTATACCATTTTGACAGACTAAAGAATGAAAATCTTATAATGCTATCAGTCAGTGCACAAAGTCATTTTTTAAAATTAAATGTGTATCATAAAGAAATGCTTTCAGGAAAACAGGAATAAAAAGGAATATTCTAATCTTGATAAAGAACATCTACAAAAAAGATACAGCTAACATTCTACTTAATGTTGAAAGACAAATGTTTTTTCCCCAAGATTGGGAACAAGGGAAGTATGTTTACTTTCACCATTCTAATTCAAATAGTGTTTGAATTTCTAGCCAGTGCAATAAGGGAAGGAAGGAAATAAAAAAGCGTATCGATTAGAAAAGAAGAAATGAAACTATAGCTGTTTGCCCATGACATAGTTGTCTTTGTTGAAAATCCTCAGATATCATTTTTTAAAACTCTTAAAATTATTAAGGGAGTTTATAATGTTTTCAGGATAAAAGAAACATTTAAATGTCGATTATAATTCAGTGAATTAGAAAAGAACATATGGACACTGAAATTCAAAACAATATCCTTAATAATTACTCAAAAATATACTTAGATATAATTCTAACAAAATATGCACAGGACTTATGTGCTCAGAAGTAAAAATTCAGATGAAGGAAATCTAAGAAAATCTAAGTAAATGGACAGATATGTTCATGGTTTGGTAGTCTTAACATAGCAAAGATAGAAATTATCCCTATAATAATATACAGATTGAATGCAATTACTATCAAAACCCCAGCAAGATTTCTTTAGTAGATATAGACAATATTATTCTAAATTTATATGAAAAAGATAAAGGAACTAGAATAGCCAGAACAATTTAGAAAAAGAATAAAGTGGGAGGAATTAAACTACTCACTTTCAAGATTTTATTGTATTGCCACAGTCATCAAGACTGTGTAGTATTTTCAGGTTAGAGACATGATTATTGGAGACAGAGAACACCAAAATATACCGACAAAAACTATGTCCAGCTAATTTTTGACAAAAGGTTGAAAACTCAATGGAGAAAAGAGCTTTTCAAAAAGTGCTTAAGTGATTGGGCATGTTTTATTTAAAGAAACCAACAAACAAATGAGCCTAAATTTTAAATCTTATTAAAAAATTAACTCAAATCTCAGCCTTATATTTTAGATATAAAACCTTTAGGAGAAAAGCAAATAGAAGAAAATCTTAGGACTCTAGTGTTAGGCAAAAATTTGTTAGACTTGACACTAAAAACACAGTGCATAAAAGGAAAAATAGATAAAATGGATTTCATCAAAATAAAAAACTTGTGCAATACTTTGTTATAAGGAAGAAACAACAAGCTACACATTGGGAAAAATACTTGAAAAACACCTGAGAAAAAGGACCACTATGTAAAATATATAATGAACTCTCAAAACTCAACAGTAGGGGAGGAGTCATGATGGCGGCGTAGGAAGATGTGGAGTTAGCGTCTCCCCACAGCTAGGGTGCCTGCCAGCCGCTAGTGGGGGATGCTAACCCCCAAGGAGACAGAAGAAACCCCACAGTGAACCAGTAGGATGTAGAGGGACCAAGTTGGTGGGGGAGAAGTGGAGGCCAGACAGATTGGTGCCCCTGAAGCCAGGAAGATCAGGAGAGGCAGGTGGGAGGGTTCCTCAAGGAGGAGCGGGAGAGAAGTGGAGGGCGATTGTCCCATCCACTCAGACACGGGGAGCCTGCTGGGCTCCCAGGTGAAGTCCCCTGTCCTCTGAGATCAGGGATTCGGGCCACACCTGGGCCCCTTCTGTTCCTTGAGCCTAAGCTCCACCCCTCACAGGCCCCAGGGCCTTTTCCAGCCCTGTGGGTCCTGAGCATTGGCCCTGCCCACTGCCCAAACGTCTGTCTTGCTCAGGCCCCGCTCTCCACAGCCAAGGCCTTCTCCCTCGTCCTTTTTTTTTTCTTTTTCCTCCTCTTTATTGCTATTGTGGTAGTAATGTGCCTTCCAGTTATTGATTCATCTATATTTTTAGTTTTACATTCTTTCTAACATATCTATTAGTTTTCTAGTCTGATTTTATTTTGTTATTGTTCTTTTTTTTTTTTTTGCCACCCCACGGGGCTTGCGGGATCTTGATTTGTGAGCATGGGTTTGGGTGGAAGCTCTTATGGTGGTAGCTCTGAGTCCAAACCACTGGACTGACAGAGAACCTCAGACCCAAGGGAATATTCATCGGAGTGAAGTCTCACAGAGTTCCTCATCTCAGCACCAAGACCCAGCGCTACCCAATAGCCTACAAACTCCAGTGCTGGAAGCGTCAGGCCAAATTACCAGTAAAACAGGAAAACAACTCCACACATTAAAAAAAAAAAAAAAAATTAGACAGCAAAGAAACATGTCACAGATGAAGAGGCAAGGTAAAAACTTAGAAGACCAAATAAATGAAGGGGGAATACACAATCTACCTGAAAAAGAATTCAGACTAATGATAGTAAAGATGATCCAGAATCAAGGAAATAGAATGGAAGCACGGATTGAGAAAATGCAAGAAATGTTTAACAATTAACAAAGATCTAGAAGAACTAAAGAACAAACAGAGATGAACAACACAATAACTGAAATGAAGAATACACTAGAAGGAATCAATAACAGAATAAAAGAGGCAAAAGAACGAATAAGTGATCTGGAAAACAAAATGGTGGAAATAACTGCTGAGGAGCAGAATAAAGAAAGAAGAATGTAAAGAATTGAAGACAATCTCAGAGACCTCTGGGACAGCACTAAATGCACCAACATTCGAATTATAGGGGTCCCAGAAGAAGAAGAGAAAAGAAGAGAAAATATTTGAAGAGATTACACTTGAAAACTTCCCTAACATGGTAAAGGAAATAGTCACCCAAGGCCAGGAAGCACAGAGAGTCCCATAGAGGACAAACCCTAGGAAAAACACACAAAGACACATATTAACCAAACTAACAAAAATTAAATTAAAAAAAAAAAATAAAAGCAACAAGTAAAAATCAAAAAATAACATACAAATGAATCACCGTAAAGTTATTAGCTGACTTTTCAGTGGAAACTCTGCAGGCCAGAAGGAAGTGGCAGGATATACTTAAAGTGATGAAAGACAAAAACCTGCAACCAAGATTACTCTACCCAGCAAGGATCTCATTCAGATTTGATGGAGAAATTAAAACCTTGACAGACAAGCAAAAGCTGAGAGAGTTCAGCACCACCAAACCAGCTTTACAACAAATGCGAAAGATACTTCTCTAAGCGGGGAAACACAAGAGAAGAAAAAGACCAACAAAAACAAACCCAAAACAATTAAGAAAATGGTAATAGGAACATACATATCAATAATAACCTTGAATGTAAATGGATTAAATGCCTCAACCAAAAGGTACAGACTGGCAGAATGGATACAAAAACATGACTCATATATATGCTGTCTACAAGAGACCCACTTCAGACCTAGGGACACTTCCAGACTGAAAGTGAAGGGATGGAAAATGATATTCCACGCAAATAGAAATCAAAAGAAACCTGGAGTAGCAATACTCATATCAGATAAAATAGACTTTAAAATAAAGACTCTTACAAGAGATAAGGAAGGACATTACATAATGATCAAGGTATCAATCCAAGAAGAAGATGTAACATTTATTAATGTTTATGCACCCAACATAGGAGCAACTCAATATATAAGGCAAATGCTAACAACCATGAAAGGAGAAATCGACAGTAACACAATAATAGTAGGGGACTTTAACACCCCACTTATACCAATGGACAGACTGTCCAAACAGAAAATAAATAAGGAAACACAAGCTTTAAATAATACAATAGACCAGATAGATTTAATTGATATTTATAGAACATTCCACCCGAAATTAGCAGAATACACTTTCTTCTCAAGTGCACATGGAACATTTTCCAGGATAGATCACATCTTGGGTCACAAATCCAGCCTCGGAATATTTAAGAAAGTTGAAATCATATCAAGCATCTTTTCTGACCACAACACTATGAAATTGGAAATCAATTACAGGAAAACAAAAAACTGTAAAAAACACAGATACATGGAGGCTAAACAGTGCACTACTAAATAACCAAGAGATCACTGAAAAAATCAAAGAAGAAATAAAAAAATATATAGAAACAAATGAAAATGAAAACATGACAACCCACAACCTATGGGATGCAGCAAAAACAGTTCTAAGAGGGAAGTTTATACCAATTCAATCACACCTCAAGAAAGAAGAAAAATCTCAAATAAACAATCTATCCCTACACTTTAAACAACTAGAGAAAGAGGAACAAAGAAAACCCAAAGTCAGTAGAAGGAAAGAAATCATAAAGATCAGAGCAGAAACAAATGAAATAGAAACGAAGAAAACAATAGCAAAGATCAATAAAATTAAAAGCTGGTTCTTTGAGAAGATAAACAAAATTGATAGACCCTTAGCCTGACACATCAAGAAAAAAAGGGAGAGGATGCAAATCAATAAAATTAGAAATGAAAAAGGAGAAATCACAACTGGCACTGCAGAAATACAAAGATTATAAAAGACTACTGCCAATAAAATGAACAACCAGGAAGAAATGGACAAATTCTTGGAAAGGTACAATTTTCCAAGACTGAACCAGGAAGAATTAGAAAATGTAAGCAGACCTATCACAAGTAGTTAAATTGAAACCATGATTAAAAATCTTCCAACAAACAAAAGTCCAGGAGCAGATGGCTTCACAGGCCAATTCTATCAAACATTTAGAGACGAGCTAACTCCAATCCTTCTCAAACTCTTCCAAAAAATAGCAGAGGGAGAAACACTCCCAAATTCATTCTACGAAGCCACAATCACCCCGATACCAAAACCAGGAAAAGGTATCACACACAAAAAAAATTATAGACCAATATCACTGATGAACATAGATGCAAAAATCCTAAACAAAATACTAGCAAACAGAATCTGACAGAACTTTAATACATACACCATGATCAAGTGGGATTTATCCCAGGGATGCAAGGATTCTTCAATGTATGCAAATCAATCAATATGATACGCCACATTAACAAATCAAGGAATAAAAACCATATGATCATCTCAGTAGATGCAGAAAAATCTTTTGACAAAATTCAACACCCATTTATGATAAAAACTCTCCAGCAAGTGGGCATAGAGGGAACCTACCTAAACATAATAATGGCCATATATGACAAACCCACAGCAAGTATCATACTCAATGGTGAAAAACTGAAAGCATTTCCACTAAGATCAGGAACAAGACAAGGATGTCCACTCTCGCCACTCTTATTTAACATAGTTTTGTAAGTCCTAGCCACGGCAATCAGAGATGAAAAAGAAATAAAAGGAATACAAATTGGAAAAGAAGAAGTAAAACTGTCACTGTTTGCCCATGACGTGATACCATACACAGAAAATCCAGAGATGCCACCAGAGAACTAGTAGAACTAAGCAATGAATTTGGTAAGGTTGCAGGTTACAAAATTAATCCACAGAATTTTCTGGCATTCCTATACACCAACAAGGACAAATCAGAAAGAGAAATTAAGGAAACGCTCCCATTTACCACTGCAACAAAAAGAATAAAATACCTAGGAATAAAACTGCCTAAGGAGGCTAGAGATTTGTATTCAGAAAACTATAAAACACTGATGAAATAAATCAAAGATGACATAAACAGATGGAGAAATATAACATGCTCTTGGCTTGGAAGAATCAATATCGTGAAAATGACTATACTACACAAAGCAATCTACAGATTCAGGGCAATCCCTATCAAAGTACCAATGGCATTCTTCACAGAATTAGGACAAAAAACTTACAATTCATATGGAAACACAAAAGACTCCAAATAGCCAAAGCAATCTTGAGAAAGTAAAACGGAGCTGGAGGAATCAGGTTCCCTGACTTCCGACTATACTATAAGGCTACAGTAAAAAGACAGTGTGGTACTGGCAGAAAAACAGAAATATAGATCAATGGTCAGGATAGAATGCCCAGATTTAATGCCCAGAAAAAGTAGGAAAAGAACACATGAGATCTCTCTGCCTTATTTGTTAGAACTACATATACATCTACCATTATCTCAAATTTAAATGTTGAATTAAAAAAATTTCCCCAGTAGTAAACTGCAACTTTATTTTGCTGAAGGTCAGGTCTGGAATGCTGAGGTTGTTTTCTCAGTGTCCTTGCTCCACTGCCATCTTTCAGCAGATGCTCAGTACCTGTGGCACAGATGAAACTTTCTGCTGCCTCCCACTCGTCAGATGTAGACTGCTGTCATGTGTCACTTGGTGTAAGGTGTTTCTAAAAATATATTAGACAACTGATGGGAACGTACTGTATAGCACAGGGAACTCTACCTAATGCACTGTGGTATTCTAAATGGGAGGCAAGTCCAAAAAGGGAGGGGATATCTGTATGTGTATGACTGATTCATTTTGTGGTGCAGTGGGAGCTAACACAACCTTGTAAAGCAACAATACTCTGATGAAAATTAATGTAAAAAAATAGATTATATTATTATTAGGTGTGGCAAGGCCAACAGATCAGGGAATGATTGCAGTTGAGCAGATAGTTTGTTGCACTTACAGATCCTAAGAGAAGGGGGCACACCCTGTGACAAGGGGCCACTTGGGGAAGCACCAGGGTCAATCAGGAGGCAGAGGGAGTGAGGAGAAAACTTGAGTGAGAGCCTTTATTGTGATTTCTGTGGGAAAGAATGGGTGAGGCAGGGTAAGCCAGTTTAGGATTGGTTAATTTGAATAATTTCAGCAGGCTGTCATCGGGCCTGTCCCTAGTTGTCTGGTACTTGGCTCTGGGGTAAGGAGAGCAGATGGATTGTGGTCCAGAGTGAGAGCCTGACTAAGGACGTAGTTGGGATATAAGCTCTGGATTGAGATGAAAGCTGCACTCACAGGCAAGACTTTTACTCTCTCTAGGAATTAGCTAACCCTGAAAGGAACCATCCCTCCAGGTTCAGCAAGGCCCTAAGATACCAAAGCACCAGAATACAGAAAACTAAGACATGATTAATACACATGGCTTTAGGTGGGATGGGGATGACAGCAGAGGGTTTCCTATCATCTGCTGTGTCCTCGGACTGAGAAAGATTCTGTATACCTGATCATCAGGGCTTGTAAGGTTCTAAATTTTCCTGGCCTTACCCCAAAGGCAACATACCTCTGCTTAGTATCCAGGCAAAGTTCTAAAGGGCGTTAGAACTGCTCCTTCTCCAACAGCAGCAAGCTTTTGCTTGGGATCAGGGTACAGGAAGGCTATCCTTCTCTTTCCCAGCAGTGTCCTACTGTGGCTTGTTACTCCGTGCAGTGTCCCTGGGGTCTGGGGTGTGTCTTTGTTCTGCTCCAGCCTCAGTCTTAGCCATGAATTTTTTCACAATCTGTAATACTGTAAGGGTATATGTTTGTGTGTGTGTGTGTATTCCCGAAAATTTTTCTGACCTTCGCGTCCTATGAAGTTTGTAACACAGGAGATCTCTGTACCATTGCTTAGAAATGTCATGAAGAGCAAAAAAAGACAGATGACTCTCCCAAATGATTTTCAGCCAAAGAGTTCAAAAACTATTTCGTAAATAATTCTTGGAGCTTATGGGACAAAAAGTTGTAAGTTCTTTTATCCATAGGTCTTTCAGCTGTAGCGAAAAAGAAAAATTCTTCTTCCTTTCATATCTGAATATTGCACTTTCCAATACTATTCAGATAAATTTGAGTTACCCCAAATTTTGGAAAGTAAGATAAATATTTACCTTAATCTGGTATTTCAGAAATAATCTTATGATTTTTTGAATGTACAGTGTCTGTATATTTTGAGATTATGATTCAATATTTGATTTTCTATTTCAGAATTTTAGCTTGGAAAAGTGGGCTTAACTTTCTTTGTGTCACACTCTTCCTGTTATGTGCTCTTTCTCACAAGTTTTTGATGCAGGTGGCCTTGGATTTCTAGTTCAGTTCTCTATTACATATTTATGTCATATATATATATATATATATATATGTACACACACACATATAGATACATATATGATTTTAATGAACTACCTAGATGGAATGAGTCAGTATTAGAACCAAAATATTTTACTTAAAAATAAATCAAATGACAAGGCAAGGTTAGAAAAGGCAAGACCAAAACCATTTCCTAGAGTTAGTAAATTTTGCCATTTTTTTATACTTTTCTTGAGATACTAAGAATAAGATACCTGAAAATGATTTTAAAAAGCCAATTAGCTGTTTCTAAATCTTTGAAGTATCGTATTTTTATATGCTATTACTTTTTACTGTATATTTTTCTGAGACTTTGATATGATAATCATATGATAAAATAAGTGTAAACTGCCAAGGGAAAATGGAAAATAGAGATGAAAGTCACTCAGAATATTTAGATGACTCTTTCTTGCTCTTTTTCATAGAAATTACATTGGTACCTTCATCTCACACTACCTAGGGATGTAGGACATGTTACTGTGACACAGCCAGAACCTTAGTTGATGACAACTGTGCTCTAGTAAAAGAATGAGAGACTCTTTCATCAGTGTGGCAGTATAGCCATATTGAGACATCTTTAAAAAGTAAGCATGCATTAAAATATATTGTTGTTGAACTCACAAAAAGCGTGGAAAATTCCCGAAGTCCAAAAAAGAAAAAAGAAAAAATCTAGCATAGGATGGGTAATAGAATAAAGAAGCCAAGTTGCCCTGGGAAAAAGATTAAAACCAGAAAGTTAAACCAATGTTAAGTCTATAAATAATCATGATAATTTCTTATGATGACTAATAAATATATAGCTAAAACTAATTGATATAGCATATAATTTGGAAGGGAGGTGAATATGTTTAAAGTGTTCAGTGGCTCTCTTATTGTTCAGATTTTCTATTAAAATTAGGCTTTTCTAATATAAGTATGTATAGTCTTATCTCAAGTGTAACCATTCAAAGAATATATTACAGGATACAACATACAAAGCAGAAGCGTACAAAAAAGAACGTATGGAGGCTTCCCTGGTGGTGCAGTGGTTAGGAATCCGCCTGCCAATGCAGGGGACATGGGTTCGAGCCCTGGTCCGGGAAGATCCCACATGCCGTGGAGCACCTAAGCCCGCAAGCCACAACTACTGAGCCCACATGCCACAACTACTGAAGCCCATGCGCCTAGAGCCCGTGCTCCACACAAGAGAAGCCTCCATAATGAGAAGCCCGCGCACCATAACGAAGAGTAGCCCCGGCTCTGGACAACTAGAGAAAGCCCATGCACAGCAACGAAGACCCAATACAGCCAATAAATAAATAAATAAAATAAATAAATTTAAAAAAAGAATGTGGGCTGAGGAGGACAAGTCAATAGATTGTGATAATTGAAAAAAATACAGTATATCCTAATCTCACTACATTTACTCTAGGAATGAAAGAGTTTTTGACACTTAAAATGCAGTTAATTTCAATTTACAATAAGAGATTCATGTTGAAAAAGAAACATTAAAAGCATTTAATAAAACTCAATAGATATTCATGATTAAAAATTTTTTATAAGCCAGAAAAACAAAAAATGTCTTCAACTTGATTAAAAGTATTTAACAGAACAATATAAGTATCATCTTGAATGGCAAAACCATATAGGTATTCCTTCTAAAATCTGGAACTCAGCAAGGATGTCCATTGTCACTACTTATGTTGAACATTATAATGGAAGTCCTTGTCAGTAAAATAAGAAAAGAAACAAAAGATATAAGGGTTGGAATAGGAGGAGCAAATTATCATAGTATATGGATGATATGGTTATCTATATTTAAAATTCATGGTAACTGGACTTACAGTGATGATCATTTTGAAATGTATGGAAATACTAATCACCTAATTGTGTGAAAGGAATTACAGTAGTGTTGCAGGGTAATTATACTTCAAAAACAAACAGACAAACAAACTCATAGAAAAAGAGATCAGATCTGTGGTTACCAGAAGCAGGGGTAAGGGGGAGGGGAAATTGAAGGAAGGCAGCCAAAAGGTACAAACTTCCAGTTATAGGATAAATAAGTACTAGGGCTGTAATGTACAGCATGATAAATATAATTTACCCTGCTGTATGTTATATGTGAATGTTGTTAAGAGAGTGAATTCTAAGCGTTCTCATCACAAGCAAAACAATTCTTCTCTTTATTTAATGTTGTATTTGTATGAGATGATGGATGTTCACTAAACTTACTGTGGTCATCATGATGTATATAAATCAAATCATTATGTTGTACACCTTACACTTACATAGTGCTGTAAGTCAATTATATCTCGGTAAAACTGGAAGAAAGGTAAAAATATATACATTAACCCAAGGGAGGGTGGAGAAAATTTCTGCTTGCATTTTCTTATTGCTTTTGTATATTTATTTACAACTAATTTGTACAGCTTTTGTAATTTAAAAAATAATAATATTAATGATAAAGGAAAAAATTCAAACATTTTATAAACACATTTTGAGAATTAATAATTGAAGTAACCAGGTGCTGGATGTAAGATAAATATAGAAAAAAGCTCTATGTTCCGAAAACAGCAACCAGAAAATGTAATTTTAAAAAAAGATGTCATTCAAAATAACAACAAAAATATACTGTACCTAAAAATAAATCTAACAAAATATGTATAACACCTAATGGAGAAAGTTAGAAAGTTTTATGAAAACTTATTGAAGCTGACATAAATAAAAGGAATAATATTTCATATTCATCCTAGGAAGACCCAATATTGAAAAAATATTAATTTTCCACTAAAGTATAGGTTTAATTAATATTATAAAAAAGCATTTGTAAGTATTATTGTTAGTGAGATTTAAGAGAATGTTTCATCACAAAACAGGAAAATTTATGATGAAATAGAAACAAAGATTAGGAAAACATCTCTGAAATTAAAATTATGATGCCAATGTTAAAAAAATGTTGAGTAATACAATATATATTTGAAGAAGACCTTAATGCTCTGACTGTAAATAGTGGATCCAGTTTACACAAAGGGCAAAATAACAGAGAGATATAAGGTCTAGTATTCATTTAGTAAAAACTCAGAATAAAGTAAGGCATTAAGGAATTTTGAAAAAATATTGATAAATAAAAATATCATGTTCAAAATACCATGCAAACTAAAAGGTGTGGCATGGTTTGAGCTGTTGATTGAATATAAGAAAATGGAATCTACTTGATGCTTGAAACATTCTTTTTCAAGTGACATAAGATTAATTTAGCTTTCAGCTCCTTCCCTCAGGGACAAATCACACTGTTTGGTTAAGAAGTAAATTATACTATTATATGCTTATTTTTATAAATGCTAAGTGGTTTTGAAATTTTAGAATAAAAAACCAGGCCAAATATTGAAGTGTGTTACGGTGGGCTAAGATGTGAGAACAGAGAGACGAAACTTTCTGAGATTTAAAAAACAAGGAAGTTTATATCCTTCCTACACAAAATACGTGGGGCATGTTCCAGATCTTTGGGTGGTTCTACTTCACAGAGTACTTTTATCTTGTGGCCTTGCCATTTAGGCTGGGAGTAGGTCCTGTTCATTTTCCAGGTGGCAAAAACAGGGAAGACAAAGCATGAAGAAGGTGTATCACTATTTAAGTGTCCCAATTTGGAATTAGCACAGATGACTTTCTTGCATTCCATGCCCCAGTTTTACATCTAAGTTGGCCATACGCCCAACCACAAATTTAATTATAGAGGAGGAATCTCCATCACAGAATAAAAATGCAAACATAAAGGTGTGGTTAAGAAAAGTTGGAAAAAGGAATAGAGAAATAGATTGTAGGCCAAACAATTTTCCCAGACTTCACAGAGAGCAGACAACAGATACTTTGAAACTGAAGGATCAAGAAATAGAGTTTTAGTGAATTATTTGCAGTTATCAGTTATAAAATGTCAATCAGGAGAACTAAAGCTAGTCATATAACCAGTAAAATTTTGAATAGATCTGTGTGTTTTGGGGGAGGTGTATATAAAACATAGCTCTTTTATATCAGGTAATAAATAGATATTGTGACAAGAAACAGAAATCACTAAGCAGAATAGAAATGGTGAAAATAGTTAATTCTGGGGTTTGGGTGAGCCTTTACTTTTATTTTATACCCTGTGGTACTGATCGAATATTTTTATCAAGTTACTTTAACCATATTACTCTTAAATGATGATTATAAGCATACTACTTCCATAATTAAAAATAGAGTAATAGAATAATGTTAAAACAGGGCAGCTATGTCTCTTAATTAAACCTTTCAATTTCCCTTTGTTAATTTAAGCAATTGACATAAAAATAAAAACAAATATTTTCTTTCTACTAATTCATAATATATTTAAAAGTCACAGAAATGAAGCAATACATACCTTGAAAATGCAGAGCTATCTATACAAGAGTAGAAGTTAAAGGCCAGTTCCCTCTTCAATTCTCTCTTTAAGCTGAAGGCGAGAAATATAAAAACAAATGCTTTCTTAGTTGACTGAATATTTTGTATCAGTAAATGTTACATGGGACCTCAACCTTTTTCTCTTTACTTTCTGGAAAAAAATCAAGCAACTTGTAAGAATGGTTCCATCTGCAAAGGGTTATAGAGTAATTAATACTGTAAAATCAATTCTTAGTTTATTTTGATACAATCCTATGAAATGAGATTTGGTTAATAAGCAGCTGGCATACTCATTTACAAAGAGATTTTAATGTAATCTGTGTAGCATATAAAAATGACTTTTATGGAAGTACTTTATGTGCCAGGTGCTATGGGAAAAATTAAGAAAGTAAGTCATGGTCATTAGCTTAATGCAGCTTGCAATGTAGCATATACAGAGTGTTTTACAACGGGAAAAGGCTTACAAATTGCACAATCTATCATCTTTATGTACAGATAAGAAAAATTAGGTCCAAGGAATATATTTGCCCTAGTAGTACAGGTCTCCAAACTCTGAATGTTATGCTCATTCCACTTGAGAGCACTTTTATTCTTCAATGCCTTTATCTTGATAATCTTTAAGAGCATGATGCTGAGTAATCACTCTGCTACAATGCAAGAAAAAATAGAGAATTTATATACTAGTAATACCTACGTCTACTTAATTATTCATAGCAATGTGGAATCTGAAATTAATGTGTCATTTTTACTTCAGCACGTGATTAATGTAGTTAGAGTGCAAGTAGATTTGCACCACATTTGAATCATGTACAGATTCTATACACATTAACAAACATCTTCTACTTACACACTGTTATGACAAATTAAATTGGTACAAACTTGCTGAAGAGCAAATCAGCGTGATGTAAAAAAAGCCTTAGGGCTTCCCTGGTGGCGCAGTGGTTGAGAGTCCGCCTGCCGATGCAGGGGACACGGGTTCGTGCCCCGGTCCGGGAGGATCCCACGTGCCGCAGAGCGGCTGGGCCCGTGAGCCATGGCTGCTGAGCCTGCGCGTGCTCCACAACGGGAGAGGCCACAACAGTGAGAGGCCCGCGTATGGCAAAAAAAAAAAAAAAAAAAAAAGCCTTAAAATATATAAAACCTTTGACCCATGTATGTGTCCTTCAGGAATTTATCCTAAGGATGGAACCAAATATGGTGTAATGATACGTGTATATATCATGTTTATTATACTTTTAACATTAATGTAAATTTTAAATAATTTCAGTGCTTAAATATAAGAGATTAGTAAATGAAACACAAACAAGGACACTCTGTTCAGCCAATACTAGTGATACTAATGGTTTGGATATATGTTTATTAACATGAAAGAATATTTAAAATACGTTAAATATAAAAGCACCTTGAAAAATGCCATGTAACCTGTAATCCCATTTTTCATAACTTCTGATGGCAGTTTTATAACTATGTATTTATACATGCATATTGAAAATATTCCAGGAGGATATCACAATGATAATAATAGTCATTTGCAGATAGAGACATTATAGATGGTTATCTTTTTGTATTTAAGTGCATTCTGTTTTTTTTTTAATGGGCATTATTATCTATGTAGTCATAAAAAATACAGTAATCTTGCCTTCATACTTGAAAATCTTAATGGCAAAGGGACACATGCCACTTAATATGATGTCATCTGGGGCAGTGAGAGCCGGGGCATGTAAAGTAATCTGTGACAGAAAGGGAGGAAAGGAATCGCAGAATTCTAAAGACAATAACAAATTATTGTTTTTTATATTATGAATTTGGATAAATTTGCTGCCAATTTCATGTAATTGGCCATCTGTCTTGGTTAATTCAGACTTTCTTAGAAAATCTAATAATTTGGAAAAGATTCTTGCATATGACTACATAGATTCTTAAATTTAAAAAAGGGTAATTGATATTCAACTATAATCTGCTCAAGATTTAAATAACAGTTGCAAAGCGACAGTTGTTGAAAAGGTAATCCGATAACCTCATTCAGAGTAACATTCAAGCAAAACCAGTAAGTATGCCATAGCAAAATGACAATAATAGTAATATACGAATAAGAGAAAACCTAAAATCTTTCACACTTTCCGCTTCACACTGCCTCTTCTCAGGTTGTCCATAATTTCAGATTTTAACTGAAACAAATATCCAAACAATTTAGAATTTTCTTTATAGTTGTATATGTGCTAGAATAATGTGCCTTAGGTAAAGCTCTTCCTAGGTAATAATGGAAGTTTATTTTAATTTCTTGGAATTCTCTTAATTTAACTTTAACTTTGGAGGAGATACTTTCCCAGTCTTTCTCAGGTTCTTCCTATCATAAAAACATCAAGATGATTTCTCCACAGCTTGTAAATCTCTTATGCACATTCAGACTTGTAACTTGTCGTTATACTCCTCCCAATTCTGTAGGTGAGAGCAGATAACACTAAAGCAAGTCAGAGCCAAAAAACTAACAAGGCAGCTGGCTGTCACACATTCTAGTAACACAAGCCAGTTTACAAATGTCACACTGTCAGGAAAATGAGCTTACTGTCCTTTATTTTTTCTCCTTTGCAGCGCACACTACAAAAATTTTGTGAGGCAGTATGGGTTTATGAGAACGTCGCTGTCTAGTATAAACATGATTTTATCATGATGTTTGACAGGTTGCAACACAAAAGAATTTCCCACAGTTATTGGACAGTATAGTCATTTTTACTCAAGATTCATTTATACCTCCTGGTGATCTCATCTTTTGTCCACTGCAGAAGCCCTCCCATACTCATCTCCTGAAGTTTTCTATGGTATAGATGGTTTGTTTATGCATTTCTCTGTTCCTCATTATTGATTACTTAGAACAGGTTTATTTGACTCCTCCAATTGGCTGGGTTATATTCCAATGCTGTTCTTGGCTTTTCTCACACTTGCGGTCTCTTCCTCATTACCTTCTTGGTTATTCTTTAGTTACTTTGAATTCACTGACTTTATACATTCTGTTTCTACTTAGTAGGTGTAATGTATTCATCCCTCATTATCTGAATCAAATCCATTATTGAAAATGTGTTGACTATTGATTTTTTAAAATAGTAGAAGCTTCTATGCCATTATTTTTAATAGGAAAGTTAACATGCATTCCCAGCCTATAAAAACACCCAACCAAATCTTCCAAAGTAGTAATAAATACTGAAGCACCTATACAAAACTCCACAGACTTTTGCATAATATAAAGCACTCATGCACCAATTACTTAATCATTTAACACTTAATTATTTAGCACTTTTTGAGCTTATTAGTGTATATGTGTGTAGTATATAATGATACTGCTGTGTAAAGTATTAGGTACGAATTACCTATTCCCCCTAAGCAGAAACTTGAAGAACGATTAAGTTACAGATGCAGTAAATAAAAATAACCCTTAAAACAAAAACAACAAAGAAACGAGGTAGATTTTTTTTTTTTTTTTTTTTTTTTTTTTTGCGGTATGCGGGCCTCTCACTGTTGTGGCCTCTCCCGTTGCGGAGCATAGGCTCCGGACGCGCAGGCTCAGCAGCCATGGCTCACGGGCCCAGCCGCTCCGAGGCATGTGGGATCTTCCCAGACCGGGGCACGAACCCGTGTCCCCTGCATTGGCAGGCGGACTCTCAACCACTGCGCCACCAGGGAAGCCCCTATGAGGTAGATTTTAAAATTAAACTCTTGCAGACTTCTTGATTGAAGTGAAAAGTGGGGTGGAAGATGTAGCCAAAGCTGCTGCTTGCTGAAGGGGGAGGATGAGCAGAAGGGGGCTGGTGAAGCAGGGAGAGAGGCAGGAATAAATGCCTGAGGTTTGACCATGTCCAAGTACATGGAACTAGTGGACAGTTTTGTCTTGTTGGCTCTTTTAACTCCAGAAACGGGTGGTGGTTAACTACCAGCTGATGCCAGAGACCACAACAATAGGAGGCTTAAAACTCGAATTCCGCATCTGTTTCCATTCCCTTTGTTTGTGTCAATTAAACTGGTGATAATATAATATGAGATGCTCATATTCCTGTCATGATCACATGCACTTGTCAAATTATTTTTAAAATTTATTTATTTAAGAATGTCCTTGAAGAAATATTACAAATAATCAGTTTAATTAAATCATTGCTGTTGAGTGCATCTTCTTAATGTTCTATGTAATAAAATAAGAAGTATGCATAAGTAATTCTGATTGACACAGAAAGATGTTGTCCCAAGGAAAAGCACTTGCTTTCATTATTGGAGGTGCAAGTTGAATTATTCACTTTTCTCGTAGTATACCATTTTTAGTTGAAAGAATAATTGGCAGACTATGTTTATTCAGGTATTTTGCCAAATTATTTTTATCTGCATGATCTAAAATTTATTTAGAGATTTGTACCAAGTATTTATATTTTCTTTGAATTCACAGTAATAATTACACTGAATGAATTTCTTGCTGTAATTTCTTGCTATTGCATACAAACCAATTCTGCAACATTTTCACTGTTCACAGTAGTAAATCTGGGCTCTTATACTAGACCCAAGATGTGTGTTTCATTAGTTCTCTTCATAAAACTTTTGGAAGTTTACCAAAAAAGTATAGAACAGTGTGTTTTTCCATACTTTATTGTTAGGCATGAGGTCTGTTTTAAAGCCCAGTTGATTAATGTGAGTACCTTCTTGCTCTCAGGACCATTTCACTAATCCTTTGTTAGAGCAGAGTCATCTCCATTAGCACCTCACTGCACATAATGCATCACTCATATCATATAATATGCCTTCAAGGTTGTCAGTACCCCTGGCTGTAACAGTAACAGTGGTAATGGGAGATGTAAAGATCACTTGTACGTTATCTCAAAATCAACAATCCTGGAAGGATGTCCTTGAGCAGGACATACCCTAGATATACCAAAAGAGCTGTTTGCAGATTTTTCCTTCTTCTTGAATTCTTCTTGAAACTTTTTGATGAATGGTGACAGAAAGCTTTTCACTGAGCTTTGACTACCTCTTCATCATTTAGCATTACGCTTTGGACTTACTACAGTATTGATGGTGAGGCCATTCTCTCCCTGGATTGCTCCCATGCAGTAACCAAGCACAGTGGTGTTGGCCTGGGGGCCAACCGGGAGCTCACTACTTTCTCAGACCTTCACCACTTCTGAGGCCTGCCTACCCAGTTTTCATCTTCTTGTCTCCTTTCCCAAGTGCTAGACCTGCTTTAGAATCTAAAGGCTCTCCCTGTCTATGCCCAGTCCCTTTTATTTTTCACAGATATCTCTCCAGTGTCTTTCATGAACGTCTCAGAGAATCTGAACTAACATACCTTTTAATAAAAAATAACTTTACAAAATACACTTTCTTCTCAAGTGCACATGGAACATTTTCCAGGATAGATCACATTTGGGTCACAAATCAATCCTCAGAATATTTAAGAAAATAGGAATCGTACCAAGCATCTTTTCTGATGACAACACTGTAAGACTGGAAATAAATTACAGGAAAAAAACTGTAAAAAACACAAATGCATGGAAGCTAAACAGTGAGCTACTAAATAACCAAGAGATCATTGAGGAAAACAAAAAAGAAATTAAAAAATAGTTCATAGAAACAAATGACAACAAGAACACGATGACCCAAAACCTATTGGACACAGCAAAAGCAGTTCTAAGAGGGAAGTTTATAGCAATACAATCTCACCTCAATAAACAAGAAAAATCTCAAACAATGTAACCCTACACTTAAAACAACTAGAGAAAGAACAAAGAAAACCCAAAGTCAGTAGAAGGAAAGAAATCATAAAGACCAGAGCAGAAGTAAATGAAATAGAAATGAAGAAGACCCGGGCAAAGATCAATAAAACTAAAAGCTGGTTCTTTAAGAAGATAAACAAAATTGATAAACCCTTAGCCAGACTCATCAAGAAAAAAAGGGAGAGGATGCAAATCAAGCAATTTAGAAATGAAAAAGGAGCAATCACAACTGACAATGCAGAAGTACAAAGGATTATAAGAGAGTACTACAAACAACTATATGCCAATAAAATGGACAACCAGGAAGAAATGGACAAATTCTTGGAAAGGTACAATTTTCCAAGACTGAACCAGGAAGAATGAGAAAATATAAACAGACCTATTACAGGTAATGAAATTGAAACCATAATTAACAATCTTCCAACAAATAGAAGTCCAGGACCAGATGGCTTCACAGGTGAATTCTATCAAACATTTAGAGAAGAGCTAACACTGATCCTTCTCAAACTCTTCCAAAAAATTGCAGAGGGAGAAACACTCCCAGATTTGTTCTATGAAGCCACCATTACCCTAATACCAAAACTAGAAAAAGGTATCACACACACAAAAAATTATAGACCAATATCACTGATGAACATAGATGCAAAAATCTGAAACAAAATACTAGCAAACAGAATCTGACAGAACATTAAAAGGATCATATACCATGATCAAGTGGGATTTATCCCAGGGATGCAAGGATTCTTCAATATACGCAAATCAATCAATGTGATACACCACATTAACAAATTAAGGAATAAAAACCATATGATAATCTCAATAGATGCAGAAAAATCTTTTGACAGAATTCAACACCCATTTATGATAAAAACTCTCCAGCAAGTGGACATAGAGGGAACCTACCTAAACATAATAATGGCCATATATGACAAACCCACAGCAAGTATCATACTCAATGGTGAAAAACTGAAAGCATTTCCACTAAGATCAGGAACAAGACAAGGATGTCCACTCTCGCCACTCTTATTTAACATAGTTTTGTAAGTCCTAGCCACGGCAATCAGAGATGAAAAAGAAATAAAAGGAATACAAATTGGAAAAGAAGAAGTAAAACTGTCACTGTTTGCCCATGACGTGATACCATACACAGAAAATCCAGAGATGCCACCAGAGAACTAGTAGAACTAAGCAATGAATTTGGTAAGGTTGCAGGTTACAAAATTAATCCACAGAATTTTCTGGCATTCCTATACACCAACAAGGACAAATCAGAAAGAGAAATTAAGGAAACGCTCCCATTTACACTGCAACAAAAAGAATAAAATACCTAGGAATAAAACTGCCTCAGGAGGCTAAAGATTTGTATTCAGAAAACTATAAAACACTGATGAAATAAATCAAAGATGACATAAACAGATGGAGAAGTATACCATGTTGTTGGATTGGAAGAATCAATATTGTGATAATGGCTATACTACCCAAAGCAATCTACACATTCAGTGCAATCCCTATCAAAATACCAATGGCATTCTTCACAGAATTAGGACAAAAAATTTTACAATTTGTATGGAAACACAAAAGACCCCGAATAGCCAAAGCAATCTTGAGAAAGAAAAATGGAGTTTGAGGATTCAGGCTCCCTGAGTTCAAACTATACCACAAAGCTACAGTAATCAAGACAGTATGGTACTGACACGAAAACAGAAATATAGATCAGTGGTAAAGGATAGAATGCCCAGAGATAAACCCTCATTCTTATGGGCACCTAATTTATGACAAAGGAGGCAACAATATACAGTGGAGAAAAGACAGCCTCTTCAATAAGTGGTGTTGGGAAAACTGGACAGCTACATATAAAAGAATGAAATTAGAACACTACCTAACATTTAACACAAAATGAAACTCCACATGGATTAAAGACTTAAGTGTAAGACCAGACACTATAAAACTCTTACAGGAAAACATAGGGAAAACACTCTTTGACATAAACCACAGCAAAATCTTTTGGATCCCCCTCCTAGAGTAATGGAAATTTAAAAAAATAAACAAGTGGGACCTAATGAAACTTAAAAGCTTTTGCAAACAAAGGAAACCATAAACAAGACGAAAAGACAACCCTCAGAATGGGAGAAAATATTTGCAAATGAACCAACAGACAAAGGATTAATCTCCAGAATATACAAACAGCTCATGGAGCTCAATATCAAAAAAACAAACAACCCAATCCAAAAATGTGTGGAAGACCTAAACAGACATTTCTTCAAAAAAGATATACAGATTGCACACAAACACATAAAAGGATGGTCAACATCACTAATTATTAGAGAAATGCAAATCAAAACTACAATGAGGTATCACCTTATGCCGGTCAGAATGGCCATTATCAAAAAAGCTAGAAACAATAAATGCTGGAGAGGGAGTGGTGAAAAGGGAACCCTCTTGTACTGTTGGTTGAAATGTAAATTGATACAGCCATTATGGAGAACAGTATAGAGGTTCCTTAAAAAACTAAAAAGTAGAACTACCATATGAACCAGCAATCCCACTACTGGGCATATACCCTAAGAAAACCATAATTCAAAGAGTGTCATATACCGCAATGTTCATTGCAGCACTATTTACAATAGCCATGACATGGAAGCATCCTAAGTGTCCATCGACAGATGAATGGATAAAGAAGATGTGGCACATATGTGCATTGGAATATTACTCAGCCATAAAAAGAAACAAAATTGAGTTACTTGAAGTGAGATGGACCTTGAGCCTGTCATACAGAGTGAAGTAAGTCAGAAAGAAAAACAAATACCATATGCTAACACATATATATGGAATCTTAAAAAAAAAAAAGAAAAAAAGTTTTTGATGAACCTAGTTGCAGGGCAGGAATAAAGAGGTAGACATGGAGAATGGACTTGAGGACATGGGGTGGGAGGGCAGATTTGGGGAGAAGTGAGAGTAGCATCAACCTGTGTATACTACCGAATGTAAAACAGTTGGCTGGTTGAAAGCAGCAGCATAGCATAGGGAGATGGGCTCGGTGCTTTGCGATGACGTATATGGCTCGGATAGGGAGGATGGGAGGGAGGCTCAAGAGGGAGGGGATATGGGGACATGTGTGTGCATATGGCTGATTCGCTTTGTTGTGAAACAGAAACTAACACAGTATTATGAAGCAATTATACTCCAATAAAGATCTATTTAAAAAATAAATAAATAAATAAATAAAAGGCAGAAGAGAAGAAGACACAGAGAAATGGAGAAGACTGTGTTCCGACAGGGACAGACATCAATGTGATCGGTCAACAAGGCCAAGATTGCCAAGGATTTTCAGCAGCCCCTGGAAGCTAAGGGAGAGGCATGAGACAGATTCTTTCTCAAAGCCTCCAGAAGGAACCATCCTTGCAGTTACCTAATATCAGATCTCTGGCCTCCCGAACTATGAGAAAATAAATTTCTGTTGTTTCAAGGCACCAAGTTTGTGGTAATTTTTTACAGCAGCCTAAGAAACTTACAAACAGTGTTAGCTTACTTTCAGCAGCCTTTGTGTTCCTGGCAGGTATTTTTTTTCCTCCCCCAAAATGACCGAGAATTTTCTCTGTAGTAGATAGAAGCACCTTGATCAGTGGATTCCTGCAGTTCCCTGGGAGGCTGCTACAGCCTCATTCATCTTCTTATTTCTGATTCGTAACTTGTGCAATGGTACACAGTCCTTAAACCATCTTGAGTGCTCTGCAACTAAATTCCTTTACAAAATTATCACCATTATCATTTCCTTCTTTTTTTAGATCTCCAGAAATATTTAAACAATGTGGGAGAAGCCTTTATCCTAATAGGTAAATGGCTGGAATATAGCTAAATTGCATCAGAAATCCTCTCACTTAGAATAGCCAGCTCATTTATTAGCGTATTAGCATTTTTTAAAAATTTGATCACAAATTATGGCAAAGTTTCTTGGAAGCATTATAGCAAATATACCAATGTAAGATGTAGACTGTGAGAGATACCATTAAAAAACCCACCACCACCATAAATTTCCTTTCTGAACACTGCCTGATAGGGATATTCAGAAAACCAAGCGACAGTATCCAAACACAGTGTTTCATCTTCAGTCTGCTCTCTGATCGATAATGTGTAAACATATAAAGATTGATTGTCTCATGGTAGGTAAATTCCTCAGCTTAAAGTTGTCAACTGAAGGGAACTTAATCAAAGCCAATCACTTTTCAGAGTAGTAAGTATAATTCTAAATACATTTCTCAATTATAATACCAGTACTAATATTATTAGAGGTTCTAATGTCCTGGAGAATTTGCCATGCCAGAAAAACATATTCCTTTCTGAACTGGAATTCTTGCTGCTTTCTCCTGTTTTCAGTTTATCTGGTAGTGGGATTAGACATCTCCAGATTCCTCAATCTGAACTTTCTGTTCGAAAGTTGGATAAGACTTAAGAGAAGTAAGAATTAGAGATGGGAATATTTAGGAGGCGGATATTTAGGGGGTGTGGAGCTGAGTATCCTTCTAGGGTATCTGGAGATGTTTTAAATTATGAATCATAGACTGTTGTGGCTGGAAGAGTCCTAAAATATTGTGTCTTCTAATCTCTCAGTGTTAGAGGGACAAAATCGAGGTCTGTTTTATGAGAGGACTCTCCTACAGATCATCTGAGAACCAGGGTCTAGAATAATTCCATGTATAGTTACATCCCGCCTTTTCACGTTAAAGCTTTCACAGCCTCCAGAGGCATGGTATGGGTGAGTGTGGGTACAGAAAGCCACAAGATAAATATGCTCCTTTTCCTTGAGGTCTATTTTGAATTTAAAACTTGGGGACACTCTTTTGGAGTTTTACGTTCTTTAAAATATCTATGTGAACAAATTATATTCTTTGAAATATGTATGCCAGCAAAGTAAATAGTTTTCTATTTTTCCAGGTTCCATAATATTGTGTTTGTTGGTAAATGTACAGAGAGCTGCCAATTTTTATGGTCAGAAACTACTTAGAAATGTTGGTAATTTTGTATTGTCTTAAAACGGGATATTATTATCATTACGACTACAGAATATACTATTGTTTCCAGAATGTCTGATTCCTCAGTAAATGTTTTGCAACTCACAAAAGAACTTAAAAAGTAAAACAAAACTTTCATCTTCTGAACTAGTGTGGGTTTCAAGATTTTTAATGGTGTACAGATTTAAAATTGTAACTCATAGTTGCATTTCATTAAATATTTTGATTGAAACATATAATGACTGCACTTAATGCTATTGCCTATCAAAGTGAATTTTCCATAACAAGGTCAAAATTGATAATTTAAATATAACTTTAATTGAAATCATTTTACATTGTATCTTGGTTGTTGTTGCAGATAGGAAGTTTAAAGCATCTAGTGAAAATGCAAAAGTAAATGAAAATTTATAATAATCTGAAATTAAGTTTATGGTTAAAAAAAATTTCCCAGAGCTCAGCATAAATCTGACAGCAGAAATGAGGATAAGGGCTCACAGTTAATATAATAATACTTAATGTGCACCAGGTACTAATCTCAGCAGAAGCACAAGGAAGATATTATTATTATCATCCCCATTTACTAATAGCAACATTGTCATCACAAATAGTGAATGGTGGTTAATTAGCACTAGCGAATCTAAACATCTTGATATTTAGTTGAAAATGAGCTCATTAGTTTGAAGATGCCACATCATATTTGTGAAGGAACGACTTGAACAATACTGCATGATCATTTCTTGCAACTATATATATATATATATATATATATATACACACATATATATATAAATCTAGTCTATCTCTCTGGAAAAATACAGTGAATTCAATTTGTAAAGCCTACCCTCACTGAATCTAATAAATGACTCAAAATAACTTTTAAAAAGAAAGAAAAAAATATAGGGAATAAAAGAGCAGACTTTAAGTTCAAGGAGTGGGGAAAAAATATGTAACTTCAACCATACAAGTTATAAAGTGTTGTCAAGGAACAGAAAGTGTCAGTTATCTTCCTGTTATTTTTCAGCCTCTCCAAAATGAACGGAGTGAGTGTGTGCTGGCATGGGTAGAGTCGTCGGAAAGGAAGGGAAGAGCAGGGGTGGTGGAAAAAGGGACAAGAGGCTTATGCCTCTCTAGAGAAATAACCCTTTTCATTACTAACAATGATGGGTCTACGTAGACCTTAACTACTTGAGCTTTCTATTTTATCCTCTGGACAAGGGGGAAGGCTGAAAAGACAGTTATTAAACAGAATGTTATGTGTCCAAGCATAATTGGCCACTTAAGAGAATGGAGAAAAATTGAAGGAAAGGGGACAAAAAGAAAGACAAGAACCACCGAGGTAGTGTTAGCTCTGGGGAAACACACATAGAAAATAACCTGAAGTACCAATTTCTCTCTTTCATATCCCATTATGGCTGGTACAAAGCAGGTTGGCGTCTGAGTAGAGGGCATAGAGCTCTGAAAAGCACAGTAACTGCCCAAAATTTTTCTCTCAGACTGAAGAGGATGACCAGAGGAGTCACAGGGGACTCTTCCTGAGTTGAAGTAATGATCTAACACCCGAGGGCAGTGCCCCATGAGAAGTCATTGAAATAGTCTCCTTGTTTCCCCCCGTAACTCTCTTGCCCCTCTCACTCCATAGCACTTGGATGGACAAACCACAACCCTAGTTAATTTTAACTCTCCCCCTATTTTATAGCTGACTAGCCTTCCGTGTGGCCTGACAGTCATGCCCCATTTCCCTTGTCCATTCACTTCCGCTGTCTTTTCAACACCTCACACCTCTCCTCAAATCACCATCTTTTCCTTTGTCCTCTTTGCTCAGCTCATGGCCTTTCTTTCTCCTCCATTGACTAAAGTAATCAGAGGAAAACTTTACACACACCAACTGGACATCTATCTCCCGCATCACATGAATCCATATATTGTCCCATCTCACTTAGGTAAACTGTCCATGCCCCACACCCTAAGCCAGACCTTCTGACTTCCTGCTGTGAATGAGATTGTGTTCTTTCTTATCCACTTAAGGACACCATTTTAGTGGCTTTCCCTTCTTTTCCCTTCATTTTCAATTGTTCCCGGTCTACTGGATCATTTCTATCAGCATGCTGTTTTCTTTTTTCTCCTCTTAAAGAATTATCTTGAGTCCACTTCCTGCAGTCCAGCTACTGCTCCAAATTCTTCGCTTCCATTTGTAGCAGATCTTTTTGAATGAGTTGCCTCTGTTTGCTGCCTCCCACCCCTCCCATCTTATTTTCTCTTAGCTCACTGTGATAGAGCTTTTGTCTCAGCACTAAACTGAAACAGTTCTTGACAGGACACGAATGACTTTCTTCTTGCTAAATCCAGTGATCAGTTTCTGCCCCTCATCTTACTTGACATTATGTGACACTGAATTCATGCCACTTGCTTCTCCTGGTTTTCTTGCTATTTCACTCAATACTCATTCTTAGTCTCCTTGCATGTTCCCCTTCTTTTCCTGATGTCTGAAATTCAGAGTGTTCCATGTCTCAGTCCTTGGTATCTTTTCTACATTTATCCTCTATGGTATCATCCAGCTCTGGATTTAAACATCATTTATACAAATAACACTCAAAGTTAGGTTTTTAGCTCAGACCCTCTTCTGAATTCCACACTTATGTATAATTGCTTCCTTGATTGCTACCCTTGGATGTCTAATAGATTTCTCGATTGTAAAATCCCTAAAACTAGAGTTGAGAACTCTCCATCCCAAGCCTGCTCCCTCTGTAGTGTTCCCCATTCCTCTTTATCCAGTTCTTCAAACATAAAACCTTGGGATCCTCTTGACTCTTCACTTTCACAACCCATATCCAATCCATCAGGAAACCCTTTTGGCTCTGCTTTCAAAATAATCTGTCAAAATAAAAAAAAAATTTAAAAAAAAAGAAAAAGGGGACTTCCCTGGTGGCACAGTGGTTAAGAATCTGCCTGCCAATGCAGGGGACATTGGTTTGATCCTTGGTCTGGGAAGATCCCACATGCTGTGGAGCAACTAAGCCCGTGAGCCACAACTACTGAGCCTGAGCTCAGAGCCCACGAGCCACAACTACTGAGCCCGCAGGCTGCAACTACTGAAACCTGTGAGCCTAGAGCCCATGCTCCTCAACAAGAGAAGCCTCCTCAATGAGAAGCCCGCACACGGCAATGAAGAGTAGCCCCTGCTCGCTGCAACTAGAGAATGCCCGCACACAGCAATGAAGACCCAACGCAGCCAAAAATAAATAAATAAAAATTAATAATAATAATAAAAAATAATCTGCTCCATCACTAATACCTTCAAGCACAGTCATATCTCTAGACTGGATTAATATAGTAATTCCATAATTATTTTCCTGCTTTTATCCTTGTCTTCTGCAGTCTGTATTCAATACAGTAGAGTACTCCTTTAAAAAAATATTTTGAAGTAATGATAGATTCACAGAAACTTACCAAAAAATATGTACAGGAGGCCCCATGTACCAGCTGCAGATGGTTATATCTTACATAAATATGGTTTATAAAATTCTATCAAAACACTGGTATAATGCACAAAGCTTATTCAGATTTCATTAGCTTTATGTGAACAGAGTGCTTCCTTTAAAACATAAGTTAGATTCAGTGTTTTGCCCAAGTCTCGCCTTTTCACAAAAGTCTCCTCTAAACTTGTTTAAAATCACAAACTGTCCTGCAAGCTGATAATCCCTTTTACCTTGTACTATTTTTCCACAATAGTTGAAATCTTTTAACATTTATGTATTATGTTTATTTTCTATCTTCTTGCACTAGACTATAAACCATGCGAGCCAGAATATTTTTGGTTTTGTGCAATAATGTATTCCAGATACTTAGAATAATACTTGTTTTAAACTCAATGCATGCCTCTCAAATATTTGAGAGAATAATTGCACACTTGCAGCTGGGGCTTTTGTTTATGCCCTTTATCTTTATTTGTTTTGAAAGAGTTGTTCTTTCTCCCTAGAGTATATAAAATTTTATGTTTATTAGTTCATTAACTACTGCTCATACGAGTCCAATGTTATCGTCTCTTCCCAACTCCACATTCACGATGTCATACTGAAGGCTTGAAATGGCCATGATGGGAATATTTATAAGAGCTAAATCAGCAAACATTTCAAGTCAGCACTCTGTACCCTCAGCAGTTGTTAAACATTTGCCAGCACTCCACTGAATCTAACCAGGCAATTCAGCACCAATTAAAATTCTTTTTTAAAATTAATTAATTAATTTATTTATTTTTGGCTGCATTGGGTCTTTGTTTCTGCGTGCGGGCTTTCTCTAGTTGCAGCGAGAGGGGGCTACTCTTCATTGCAGTGCACGGGCTTCTCGTTGCGGAGGCTTCTCTTGTTGTGGAGCACGGGCTCTAGGTGCACGGGCTTCAGTAGTTGTTGCACACAGGCTCAGTAGTTGTGGCTCGCGGGCTCTAGAGCACAGGCTCAGTAGTTGTGGCGCTCGGGCTTAGTTGCTCAGTGGCATGTGGGATCTTCCTGGACCAGGGCTTGAACCCGTGTCCCCTGCATTGGCAGGCGGATTCTTAACCCCTGCACCATCGGGCAAGTCCTAAAATTCTTAATTGAAATTGTTTTCCATATCAACTTTTTGTTATTGTATAGATGAGTGGCTCAAATGAGAGCATATATTTTCCTGGTGAATTTCCTATACATTACAATATGCATGCAATATAAATTATTTCACGGGTTCTTAGGACAGTGTCCAGCTGGCTTAGGTTTATTAACGAAATTCTCAGATATTTTGTTTATCTAAGATTCACTCCTACAGATATTTTGTCCAAGGCATTGCAGTAGATGCACACATCAAAAGGTTAAGCATAGGTCGATGAAGAAGGGAAAAAATAATAGCAAACGCATAAAAGTGTTTTAAGGACTAGTCGTTTAAGAGTATTATCAGCAAATAATGATATTAAAAGGAGAAAGGAGATTTTCTTCATGGTCTCAGATCAAGTTATTCTGGAGTTGAATAGTTGTCTTTCCAGGTAAATAGACGTAGCTAGCTACTGCAATGTGTATAGCCCTTTTCTGGAAGATATTATGGCCGTTGTCTTTTCAAGTTAACAATAATCCCAAGAACTTGCAAGAACACGTGGAGAGGAAACTTATACTAAGGACACCTTAAGAGCTTATTTTACATCTTTTCCTAGTGTAGTTGTATCATTAGAATATTCTTCCTAGGGTGTATTTTAAAATCCAAGTGTATAGATTTCAACTAGCATATAAAGTGCTACAGTGTGACTATTTTTAAACAATAGTTACTTTTTTTTTCAGTCTCTTGGTAGTTTTATTAAAATTTTCACGCAAGTAGATGTGAACTTCTGTCTCTTGATGACTAGTTCTCCAAATGTTTTATTCTATACTGCTGTAGGTGTTTCTTTTCTGCTGCTGACTACAGTTTAAGTAGAGCATCTTCTGTATCACCTGAAAAATTGCATTAATAGCGATGTCAACTTCTGGAATTTCAAAATACTATTTTTTGCCATTGTGACCGGAGGTGAGAGTAGAAAAATTTTTATATAAAATGTTGTAATAAGTTTTTGTTTCCCTGATAGAAGCCCACTGAGCAACAACCAGACAAAATATATATACATATATAGGAAAATATAGCAGGAAAATTTTGCTGATTAACTCTCAGTTTCTTTATGTATCTTTTTTAAGAATCAGAGCAATGGTTAATTCAACCTTACCTGAATATGAGAATCATGTGACGAGCTTTTTAAAAATCCGTATGTTTGAGATCTACCCCAGACCAATGCAATCTGTATCACTGTGTTTTGGGCCCAGGCATCAGTGTATTTTAAAAATCACTCAGATGATCGTAAGATGGATCCAGGTTTGAGTACCTCTGGTTTAAAAACAAAACTGTTTTGGTTAGACAAAGATAAAGCTCTTTTGCTAATTTTAAGTACTATATATAGCTAAGGGAAATGTTAATTATCAAATTTAATTTTGTATCATTTACAGATGGTCCTCAACTTACGATGGGTTAATTTAATGATTTTTTGACTTTATGGTGGTGCAAAAGAAATATATTTTCGATAGAAACTATACTTTGAATTTTAGATTTTGATCTCTTTCCAGGCCAGCCATATGTAGTACGTTACTCTCTCATGATGCCAGGTAGCAGCAGTGAGCGGTAGCTCTCAGTCAGCCATGGGATTGCAAGGGTTAACAACCCATGTACTTAGAACCATTCTCTATGCATACAACCATTCTCTTTTTCACTTTCGGTAAATATTCAATAAATTACATGAGATATTCAATACTTCACTATAAAATTGTTTTTGCGTTTGATGACTTTGCCCAGTCATACGTTAATGTAAATGTTATGAGCACATCTTCATTAGGCTATGCTATGATGTTTGCTAGGTTGGGTGTATTCAATGCGTTTGTTTGTTTGTTTTTTGCGGTACGCGGGCCTCTCACTGTTGTGGCCTCTCCCATTGCGGAGCACAGGCTCCGGACGCGCAGGCTCAGCGGCCACGGCTCACGGGCCCAGCCGCTCCGTGGCATGTGGGATCTTCCCGCACCGGGGCACGAACCCGTGTCACCTGCATCAGCAGGCGGACTCTCAACCATTGCGCCACCAGGGAAGCCCTTCAATGCGTTTTTGAGTTATGGTATTTTCAGCTTATGTTGGGTTTATTAGGACGTTACCCCATCGTAAGTTGAGGAAGATCTGTGCTCGTATGTTATGCACATGAATGCTAGTTCAATATTTATATTAGAAAAGTCTCTTTTTTAAAACAGTTGCAGCTAACACAACCCTATTACTACAGGGTTAAAACAGCCACTGCAAAGATGCTTCTGACTGGGCACAGGAAAGATTTCTAGGCCACAAATATCCTTTGTGATAAGGGGAAAAAAGTCTCTGCTAGGGAGTCTAGATTTTGAAGGAAACTTTTGAAATCAATCAGTTAAGAGAAGTAAAAGATGACTTTTCCATGGTCCCGTGTAACATGAAGATTAAAGGCATTGGTAGCCTCTCTCAAGTTGTCAAAGCTCTCAGTTTTCCCTGGAAACCCAATGTCCTCACTGAAACAGGGACCCATGGCACTGTTTACTTTGGCAGATAAAGAACAAGATTATTGGGCTTCCCTTGTGGCGCGGTGGTTGAGAGTCCTCCTGCCGATGCAGGGAACACGGGTTCGTGCCCCGGTCCGGGAAGATCCCACATGCCGCGGAGCGGCTGGGCGTGTGAGCCGTGGCCGCTGGGCCTGCGCGTCCGGAGCCTGCGCTCTGCAACGGGAGAGGCCACAGCGGTGAGAGGCTTGCGTACTGCAAAAAAAAAAAAAAAAAAAGGACAAGATTATCAATCTACAGTCAGTTCTTTAAAAACTTGTTATTTTTAAAAATGACAAATTAATTTTATAAGTTTGATAGTCTTGTTGTTAACCATTGGAATAGAATAATCTTCTCACAGTGGCTATGACTGTTATTTGGGTGGTAAAACTACTGGCTGCCACCATCCTGTGTCCCCAGGGTGAGACACTGGGGACTTGCCTTTCCAAAAGGCTCTTCAGGATCAGTAGATGGGTCCGATCCAGGCTCCTCTCAAGTTACTGCCTCTGCCCTTGGTCTCAGAGCATGTGAAGATTTTGCTTTTGCCCTTTAAGAGCAGCATCTCTGTTTCCTAAAGCCCTTCTGTTCTCCTGAATGCCAGTTCCTCTAGCCTTCAAAGCCAGATGTTCGACTTTCTGCTGCAGGGCTCTCGGGCTGGGGAGCTTGTTGTGGGACCCCTCACTCCTTGGGGGGAACCTCTGCAATTGTGATTGCTTTCCAGTTTGTTGTTCTTGACTATACCACATTTCCATCCCTCCCACAGTTTTGTGGTTCCTTCTTTATATCTTTAGTTGTAGAAGATCTTTTCTGCTATTCTTCAGGTCATTCTCATTATAGTTGCTCTGTAAATAGTTGTAATTTTGCTGTGCCCATGGGAGGCGATGAGCTCAGAATCTTTCTCTCCACTATCTTGACCCCTCCTGTTATATTTCTTGTATACATAGAAGATATATCCTTCATCTGTTAATTTAAGTCGGTAAAAAAGCAAGAGAATATTTCTATGTACTAGAAAAATAAGTAATAAAATTCTCTGGACTAACTTAACAAAAGTCATGGACTCCAAAGAAGAAGACTTGGCTGTAATGGAAAATTCTATTCTTTCTTTTTCTAACATAAAGAGACCAGATTTATGTCATATACAAGAATTTGGATCAGTACCTTAATCTCTTATCTGTGTGATTTTTGAATAAATAATGACTTCTTTAACCTTGATTTTATGTTTTAAATGGGAAGAAAGTTTGATGAAGGTAATTTTGAGTTTTCTTTTTTTTTTTTTTTTTTAATGCTACGTGGGCCTCTCACTGTTGTGGCCTCTCCCGTTGTGGAGCACAGGCTCCGGACGCACAGGCTCAGCTGCCATGGCTCACGGGCCCAGCCGCTCCGCGGCATGTGGGATCCTCCCGGACCGGGGCACGAACCCGTGTCCCCTGCATCGGCAGGCAGACTCTCAACCACTGCGCCACCAGGGAAGCCCAATTTTGAGTTTTAAATGACATAAGAAGATCGAACACTTTGCAATCTCCAAAACACTCTACACATGCAAACTTTAATTCATAGTGTTAACAGTACTCAATGCATAAATCGAGTATAGATTCTAAGAGAATTATTATGAGGAGTTCCACACAGGGCAAATTGCTGTCTGCTGTAGTTGAAGGTGGCCCTGAGAAGTTTTGCAGACAAGGTGGCAGGTAAACTATGGCATATATTGTGCTTGAACTTCATTTGACATTGAAGGGAATGCTGGGCAAAAAGAACATAATGAGAAAAGGAAGGACTCTGGAATCATGAGATACCGTGGGAATTGGATGTCTGTATATTGAATTGTAAATATGGAAGGCACAGAAAATAAATATCTGTAGGTACGTTTGGATCATATTTTGAGACATCTATGATGCCAATTGTGCTTCAATTCAAAGACAAAAGGAAATATTGAATGATGATGATGTGTTTGAAGTCTGTTTAGGATGGAACAAAGGAACAGGAATCTACTGGGCACTAGACACTTTGCTAGACACAGTATTTCAAGGTCTGTATCATTATTCCAATTTCAAGTATTAGAAAACTGAGCCACAGAGAGGTTAAATATATGCCCAGGGACATTCAGCCAAGAGTTCTGGAGCCAAGACTCAGATCCAAATTTATCTGGCTTTACATCTTTCCATTACTCCATGGGGCCTTTGCAATTAATCTGACAAACACATGTTGAGTTTTTTGGAATAAAGAAGCAAAGAGGCAGTAAAATCACAAGGGACGCTTATTCAAGATGCAACAGACACCTAAAGAGATAGGGCGTAAACTAAAAGTGTTCTATTTTTTTATGTAGCATTTTTTGGGACCCATTAGCTTGATTCTTCTATTTTCTAATCATTGCCAAATACACTTTTCAATTTATTTTTATGTCAGAATTATATGAAAGGATTTAAATTTTCCTTGAAAATCATGTACACATTCAGAATATTCCTAACTGAACATTTCTGAAATGTAGCTGCTTTAACTCTCATGGCATTGGATATTATGTGACTCAGCCAGACATGAGGGGATTCACAGGGAGCGAGTACTTCAGAGGACCTCTGGGACGACTCATGCACTAGAGCAGGTGCTAGAAAGACAAGCCAGAATCTCCTCTCTCAATCCCCAGGTAGATTTCCTCCATTTCAGCATATATCAAAAAGTGTTTGCTCAACAGAATTACTCCTGCTTTTGGGCTTACTACCACCTTACTTTTTAGATGATGCTGAGAGTGATGGAAAAGACAACCTAAAATGACCCTGTTCTCTTTGTTGTGGTTAATAACATTAAGTTACTTCCTCGTAAGATGGTTATGCTAGTCAGAAGGCAGCCATTGGTATCCAGTGTTCTTCTCTAAGTTTTCTGCCCTAGTAGCCAAGGCAAGCATTGTTGACTCTGGAATTAGCCCTCTATTTCAGAATTGCCTCATCATGATCCTCCTTTGCTTTCTAGGAGACCCAATAGTTTGTGCTGAGCATCTGTCCTAATCCCTTATCCCAAGGGTTAAAGCAGCTGTTTTAACCTGGCTGCCTGGCATTTCAGTTGCCAATCTTTTTTGGAAGCCGGACCTTTGTCCCATTACAAATACGTATTAGCAGTGAATTGATCTCCCAGTTCACAGCTGCCTGCCTGTCTGGCTTCCTGCTTGGATTTCTCAGCCCAGAATCTGTCACTGTGCTCTCATACTTGAAGTTCCAATATTAGCTCAGATATGACTGGAACTATGTCTTTCACTCAACTACTATCTATTCATCTAGGTGTCACTTCCTTGGTATGTCTTGTACTAGAGGGTAGGTTGGACATAATTATGCATCCTTTCTTCTCTTTGCTGCCCCAGTGTACTTTTGCTTTTGTTTTTTGGCCAAGCCATGTGGTTTGTGGGACCTTAGTTCCTGTACCAAAGATCAAATCCATGCCCCTTGCAGTGGAAGCACAATGTTCCACCCACTGGGCTGCTGGGAATTCCCGCCCAATGTTTTGCACAGACAGTTGATTATAATCAAAAGTTAGGAATGTTTATGTTGATAGGTAATAGGAACAAATCCAGAAAAGCAACTGAGTTACAAAATAAGTAAGTGGGTGTTCCTATAAAGATACTAGAACACAGCAGTAGGTATTTCACAATCCAGTGCAATTTGGGAATCCAAACAGATATGTAGACAGTTTACATAAGGGAATTCTGTTTAAATAATACAGGGCTAAGGCAAGATATCTGGAACCCTCTGATATTCCATGTACAATCTCCATCTATAGAAGATTGGCTGGAAAAGTCAAGACTTTAGTCTCAGGGAGGTTGGACCCAAAAAGTTTACTGGGACATGAATAGAAGAGCAAGATAAGGCTCCAGGTTCTAAACTAGATTGTGAAGTGGGAATTGGATTGTGGGTAAACTTCAGATGTCAAGATGTTAAAAATGGAACTTGAGAATTGGAAAAGGAGCAAGTTGAGTTGATGGTGATTCATCTGAATATGAATCAGAGCTTCTTAAATTGTCCCAGACCAAGATCATCACTGAGCCTCAGCTCATGGAAAATGCAGTCACAGAAATAGAGATTTTGGCTCTTAATTCATTAATTTATTCCTAGCGGTCTCCCACTAAGAATATTCCAGTGTAAACTATGACCAGTAAACTGTTAAAAAGTGACGTGAATAATTTTGAAGGCTGTTGCTTTCTCCAGGGCATTTATAAATGATTACTGATTGTGTATTCCTATGCATATGTGAAATGAAAAGCCCATCTTCAGGTGGTATCTGTGAAGTTCTGTGGAAGTCCTGTGTATAAGAAACCAAATTTTTCTTCTTCCCCTTCAGTTTTATCATGGAGCCAAGCTATGGTTAAAATAGTCTATTGGGATATATTATTCCAGAATTTACACATCTATATATGTATGTCTCTGTAGGTACGTACAGAAGGGTCTGAATCTACATCTATAAACAAGAGGAAGTAAAAGGTGTTTTGCTAACTTAGAATAGTGCTTTATCATCCCCAGAGAAGGATTTGGGAGTAAGGAGTCAGCTTCATGTCTCTTTTTAATACAGCACCTGGTCTCTGAAGTAGTATAAGTTTCTGCCAAGGTGCACATCAAAGCAATTACTGTAATTTGTTGTATTTTAGGAATAGCTGTGATTATTTCAATCCCAATATTTATTGCAATTCTATTGTTTCAGCTTTGTAATAAATTGAATGCTGTGCAAAAATGAAAATGTGCATTGTCTTCCATAGGGAAACCTTCAATTTAGCAAGGGACACAGAATAACAAATAAACCTTGATCACAGTATTGAAAGTGCTGGCAAGATATGTAATGAAAAATATTTATATATAGGAATCTGTACGGGCTTCAAGCACGTTATAGTGTGCGCGCACACACACACACACACACACACACACAGACGCGCACACACCCAGAGAATCTCAACAAAAAGACAAACAACCCAGTTAAAAAATGGTCCAATGGCCAATAAGCACGTGAAGAAGTGTTCAAGATCATTAGTCATTAGTAAATGACTACTCAAGTGCAAATCAAAACCATTTTATATCCATAGGATGGCTTTAATTAAAAAACTAAAAAATAACAAGTATTGGCAAAGATACAGAAAAACTGGAACCCTCAGACGTTGCTGATAGTAATGTAAAATAGTACAGCCCTGTGAAAATCTGTTTGGCAGTTCCTCAAAACGTTAAACATAGAAATACCATATGACCCAGCAATTCTCCTCTTAGGCATATACCCAAGAGAACTGAAGCACATATTTGAACAAAAACATGTATACGCTAATGTTCATAGCATCATTATTCATGGAAGCAACTCAAATGCACATCAGCTGATGAATGAATAAGCAAAATGTGGTATATTCATAAAATGGAATATTTTTTACCTGTAAAGAGGAATGAACTACTGACACATGCTACAACATACATTAAGTTTATGCTAAGTGAAAGAAGTCAAACACAAAGACAATACATTATATAATTCCATTTGTATGAAAAGTCCAGGGTTTTGGGGTTTCTTTTGGGGATGAAGAAAATGTTCTGGAAACAGATAGTGGTGATGGTTGCACAGCATTGTGAATATACTAATGAACCACTGAATTGTATACTTTAAAATGGTTATTAAAGTGGTAAATTTATGTTGTGTGAATTTTATCACAATAAAAAAATACAGTCACATACATATAAAACTAAACAGAATTTGCGGTATAAAGAAACAAATTTATAAATACAAATGAAAGTATAATTTATAAAATACAGGCATGATGCATTTGATGGGCGTCTAAGAGTGAATTTTTAAAGAGTGTTTCAAAAGCTCATTTGTAAATTAGTTTTTTGGGAACTGGAACTTGTTTTATGATGATTCAAAAATCACTGAGTCTTAGGAGGTAGTCAGGAAAGATTATATTCAAATGCTAGGAAATAATATCCGTGCCCTGTTTCCTAATAGGAAACTAAAAATCTTTTATTTCCCACATTTTAATTTCAAGCTGTTTTTATCACTGTTATTTAAACTGATTGAGTATTTAAATGACAGCAGTATTTGTTAGGTGCTGTTTTCCTCTCATTTAAATATATAATTCTGAGATTTCTTAGTGAAAATTATATTTTGATAACTATGAGAACATTATGTTAGTAGATTGAATACATATATTTTATTATATTTATATATAATTTTTAAGTCTCATAATATTTGTGTTCTTCCATGACATTATTTCATGCATTAATTCAAGATTCTTTTGTTACCATCTTAATATGATGAAACTCCTGAAAATTATAAAGATTTTGACAAAACATAATTTAAAATACTTTTCATAACATATCTAAACTTTTTTCTTAATTGATATAAAATAAGTTGAACTTTATGTATGTTTAGAAAATTCTCTCTGAAAATGCCTGCAAAATACTAAGATCTATAGTTTGCCTCTGAATGGATTCTATTTTTCTTATTTATTCAGCAGGGCTATTATTAGTTAATAGACTAATTCTTGAAAAATGCACTGTGTATTGTTAAGTTTAACAAAGAATACCTATTTTTTTTTAAAAAACGAAGACTATTTCATTAATTTAGAAGTTATGTTATCAAAAGAAACAGGGAAGAAGCATACTACCTATTCATTTATTTGCACATTAGTTTGTATAAACTAGGCAGTGTCCCCATTCTTGGTCAAAACATACTTTTTCCTGTTTGTTTGGGGTTTTTTTGGTCCTGCAGTGCAGCTTGTGGGATTTTAGTTCCCTGATCAGGGATTGAACCTGGCCCCGGGCCGTGAAAGCACCGAGTGCTAACCACTGGACTGCCAGGGAGTTCCCCTGTTTCTTTTTTTGTGATTGCCTTTTCCAATTAGATAGCCCTTCAAAAATGGTAAAGAACATTTTGCATGTTTGTCTTAAAATTTAATTAATCTGGTGATATTTATTTATATTTTAAGAAGTCTTTGTTTCTGGACTGTATTATATAACCACAGTAGCATATATAAATAATTTGTGTGTTTTCTATTTCTTACAGATTCTACAAAGAAATTAAAAGACGTTCTTGAAGAATTCCATGGTAATGGTGTGCTTGCAAAGTATAATCCTGAAGGGGTAAAACCTTTTTTCTTTATTTAAGTTTCATATAGATGTTTGGAGGAGAGATTTCTTAATAAAGAGTCCTTGGAAATAGATATTCATATACAAAATGAAATTCATAATGAAATGCTATTCTGGAAGATACATTAAATGGTGTACTACTTTTTTCACCCAAAAGCATTTTTCTAATGAAAAGAACATTTCTATATTGTGTGCTTGGAAGTGTATAGATTATTTATAATACATGCTAGGTTCTTTTCCTAAAAGTCAGGAAACAGTTTTAGATAGAACGGGAGAGAAAGTGTGTCTGACTCTCACTCTATGACCTACAGATGTTAACCCCAAATGAACATTGGCATGGGGCAGGCAGTATTCCCTTGACTGAAGAAAGATTCCGTGATGGATATAAGTGGTCTCTTACTTTAAAGAGCAGGCTTGGATACAAGGAGAGGAATTTTTTCTCCTTATCTTGTTTTAGCCTGTTACCAATAAGCTTATGAATGTCTCCCTATAAAAACTTTATGTCCTGTCAGTTGCTTTGAAGCACCTTGCTTGAATGAATGTCTTTCCCTCCCTAATTATTTGTTAATAACCTTGTCTTTAAGACAAGGTTAGCTGAGAAATGTTACATGTTAAACATTTGATCATCATTGCTGTAAGTTCTTTTGCAGCTTCACCAAGTGACAGTTGGGTTGTATGGGAGCTAAAAGAACTGCCCTTTGTAGAAGACTCTTTTGCCTGGATGTATTATCTAGCCATTCATTAGACAGATTTGTTTGCTGATGAAAACGTGATCTGTTTTTTGTTTTCATTACCATTGTGGTTTTGAATGTTTACAAAAGCACAGTTCTTGGCTATCTTTAATATTTAACTTCTCTGGGATTCATAGAACTAATATTTTAGTCAAAACCGAATCTCTAAATTCTGACCTCAAAATGTTCATATTGTTTTATAATTTCCTTTTAGTATTTCCAGTACTTACTATTCTTACTCCAATATTTACTATTTTTCCTTCCATAGTTTTATTCTGTCTACATTCTGATACATAATTATACTTTTTAAAGCTCTTTAACCTAAGATTTATTTTCTTTTTAAAAAATAAAGTTAATGTTTAGTGCCTACAAATGATGCAGAAAATAGACAATTTAAAGCTACTCCCATTTGCCTATATCATGAGGGAAAAAAGCAGGCATCTGGCCTACATTTTCCTCACATTTCATTTTCCTAGATGCTTTAGAGTGAGAGAAAAAATGTTGGCAGATAAATTGGTAGAACTGAAAATCTCCAAGACCAAGAAAGCAGGGTTGGAAAGGTAAAGATGACAGCTTTACTGAATTGCTGTAAGACCCCAAAAATTCATTAATATTTACATTTCCCAATCATAGTTGAAAACATGCATGTTATCTAATCTACAGACAGAGAGAAAAACAGTTTTTTCCCCCTAAAGATAGCTGTCGGCTATAAATTCAGTTGGAATGTGATCTTGTTTGCTTCAATTATTTCTTATTTAAAGGACTCTCAAGACTTAGTCTTACTGATATTATATGTTTCATGGGGATTATCAGTCACCATGTACTGGATTTATTGAGGTAATTACTAGATTCATTGTTAGACACACATATGATGTCAGCCTTTTCAATAATGTAATACCTCTCCATAAGTGCACAGGTCTGCTCTTGAAGTGCATTATTAAAATAATGAACAGTTGAGAAACAAAAAAGTTAGATCTCATTAAGACCCAAAAGTATTTCTAATTTAAGAGTGAAATCACTCTCAGATTTTAAAGCTGATAGGTATTTTCCCATCAGGAGAAAAATTTTAAGTTTTTATGAGTCTTTTAAACACTAGTATGTATTTTACAAAAGCCAATAGGAAATATTTAGGAATATTCAGTGTTTAGAAATAAATCTTTAAAGCCTAGAGATTCTGTTCAGTACATGCCTTCATCAAGTTTATAAAAGGTTACTTTAATAGTAGGAAATAATTCATACTGTCAACTCACATGTGCAGTTACCACTCTCTATTGACTGGTCAAGTTGAGCCCAAAGTAGGCATAGATGAGTGACTACCTAACTGATGTTCAGTTGTACAAGAAAAGTGATTAATCTAGTCTTGCTTTGGAGTAAATGACTAATACTTTGTTTTCTAAAATGGAGGTGGCTTGTATCATCCATATAAAATGTATTTACAAAGAGAAAACAACCTAAATATCTTTTAAAATTGCTTCTCCCTTTTACAAAGTAAAGCTGCTTAAATAGTAGATGCATTATTTTTCTTATGATTCACTTGAACTACTGAATTATAAAAGCTCTGTGTATAAAAGCTTAATCCAATGAAAATGTGACCTGTTTAAGTCTATTTGAATAGAGGAGAAATACTGTGTAATATATGGATGACTCATTTATTTTTAATTCCTATGAGGAAATAAATGACAGACTCATAAAATATAAATTTAAACAATGGCTTTAAAGATTCTTTAAGAATAAAAACTTGAGAAAGGTGTTGAGATAACCAAACAAATATGATTATAAAGTTTTTAAGTAAAGAAACTCATCTTGAGAAAAGTAAAATGGGGCTTCCCTGGTGGCGCAGTGGTTGAGAGTCCGCCTGCCGATGCAGGGGACACGGGTTCGTGCCCCAGTCCGGGAAGATCTCACATGCCGTGGAGCGGCTGGGCCCGTGAGCCATGGCCGCTGAGCCTGCGTGTCCGGAGCCTGTGCTCCGCGACGGCAGGGGCCACAGCAGTGAGAGGCCCGCGTACGGCAAAAAAAAAAAAAAAAAAAAAAGTAAAATGACTTTCCCAAGATTAACCATCTAGGTTTGTGACAATAACTGTAGTTAAAATCTGGTTGTCTGGGATCCCAGTCTAAGACATTTCCTCTTCACTTAATTGGCTAGGCCATTAGAATGAGAGGGAAGACCTGAGGAGATGAGAAGGATAAGGGGAAGGGAAAGGTATTTCACATGCACTGAATGACATTGCATGTCATTGCAAGCATTACATGGCTTCTGTAATGAGCATAGCATTGTTCCATTGCACATAATTATTACTGACTCATGCCCAACAAGGTAAGAGATACCTATTAGTTTCCATCTAATCTTATGTGGACAATATAAAGAATATGATTACAGGTAGATTGTAGTGGCCATCCAGTCCTTGTGAGAAGGTCATAGTAAAACACACTCAGAACATCTCAGATGTAACTGATTCATGAGAGTCGTCGAATTTTATAGTATGAGAAAGAATCAGTTTGGCATTGCATATATAAATATTTTTTCCCTGGATTCCAAATTCCACACCAAATTATTTCATTGACATCTAAATAGATGGGAAGAAATTAAGCAGTGGCTTATGTATAGAAAGATATTTGTCTTTAAAGGGGTGGAGAGAGGCTGGGTATGTTATTCTAATAGAAGGAAATAGGAGTGGGGAATAAGTATAATCGAATTTATCTATATATGTACTGTTATATTTTCACATTCTTCTCTGGAAGGTTTTAATTATACTGTATGTGTTATTATTATCTCATGTCAATTAGAACTGTTTGCTTATTACATTCTAAGATTGATTGATTCAGTGATTCTCACATTTTAGCTGGCATCAGAATCACCTGGGGGGTCTTCTTAAAACAGAGGTTGTTGCCTCCTCCCCTTAGTTTCTGGAATGGGGCTCAGAATTCTCTGTTTTTATCAGTTTCCCAGCTGATGCTGAAGCTGCTATTTTCGAACCACATTTTTAGACCCATGGATCTAGGGTCTGCTTTAAAATCAATCTGTAAACTTGACTTTTTAGTTAAATTATCAGCAATATGAGATGATAAGTATAAATTATCTTACCTTAACGCACGTATTCTTTCTTTCCTTGCATGCGCAGAAACAAGACATTCTTAAACAAGTAAGACATTTTCTTTTCTATTAAAATCTGTCTTTTCTTTCTTTATTCTGATGTGAGCTATGAATTTCTTATCCGTATCACTGAGCTATACTTCTGTGCCAATAAGATTCGTATAATATACAATATTAACTGTAATACTTATAAAGTTGTAAGTGACAGATATTTGTTTAAATTAAAGACTCAAATGGAGGAGCTGATACCTCAGTAGAATCAAAAAGGGTCCAGAGTGCCGGCTTCAGTTTTGGAGACTCTTGAACTTAATTTTCTAATTTCACCGAAATAGAATCAGGCTCTGGTAAAATGATCTATTTAATGAAAGTCTTAACTTATTATTTTACAGTGGGAGATTTAATAATTGCTTTTAAATGAGATGGATAAGGACTTTTTAATTGGTCTACAGTGCTGTTAGAATCTGTGAAGAAAATATGAGTGAAAAGCTCTTGATTTTAGCCCTCCTGGGAAAAAGAGCAATCCATCTGTTGTTTCAACCAGTCTCTCCTAGTAAAGTCCATTTTGTCAAGGAAGTTTTAGGTCCATAGTTCTGTTGGATCCCTAGAATTACAACACATTTTTGAGTTCTCTAAATGGAGATGTTTATATCCTGCTGGGAATATATCTTACTAAAATGCATGAGCTGCCTAAAACCATAACATTGTCTCCCTTGGACAATACTGGCTATGTACTAGTTGCTTCTTATTCACAAGTTTCCCTGTTGTTTCAATGACAACAAGCACTGCAGTTTCATCCCCAACATGTCCCAGTACAATTGATTACATCAGAATGATCTTGACTGACTTAGACACTGGTCCTACATACTACAGTCCCCTAGGATGAAGCACAACTGAAATGGCAACTCATTGACCGTGATGATTTTTACCAGCCCCTTTCACAGGATGGCCTTTCCCTGATCTCATCCCTGACCTCTGTGGAAACCTACTAGCTCCCCCAAAGACAGTCTACATGAGCTTGATGTTGTTAGGAGGCAACCCCTCAGAGTAAACGGTTGCTTTTATTAAGCAGGCCCTAGTTTTTAAAGGGCATTTGTTGAACACCTTACTCAACAAACACACCATTCTGCACAACCTTCATCCCTGCTCCAGGCTGTTTGAAAACTGGTGGCAGATGAGCGTCTTTTCTTGGGGTCAGTAGAATGAGCTTCTTCCTTCCTTTTCCTGGCTCAGCCTTTGTTCCATGTGCAGTTGTTTAGTAGGGAAGCAATTTCAGTTGCAGAGTAGAAAGAATGCGGAAAGCTGAGGGTAGCCAAAAGGAAAAAGAATGAGGGCATGCATACTTATTACTCTGTGTGTGTTCTTTGTTTATCAGTGTTCTGTGAGTGTAGGGTTTTCTTTTTACATTTCCTGTCATTAGATGATTCTTGGCCTAAGGCTGAGTTAAATTTTCATAGCTCCCTGGGCGTACTCTATCTTTGTACTCAGTACTCTGTACTGGGTTTGTGTTATTCAGACAAGTGAGTTGCTTCAACCCCTTAATAAGAAACCTGGGATTTCAGAACCTACATTTTGTAGTGCTGCTGCCTAATGTATATTTTAAATGTCTTTAACAAGGGTATTGACACTATTATAATTATTAGCAATGATATAAACACCCTTGTATTGTAAGCTATAATTGTACTTCCAGAACCAAATTCAACCTTTACCATTAAAGAAAGCACCTGGAAAGTATAACAGAGAAAACGTGGTCTTAGGGGTCTTAGGTTTCCAACTGAACTGAGTTCAAATCCATATCTGCCACATATGAGCAGGTCTTGGACAAGTTACTTCATCTCTCCTAGCCTGAGTTTGTTCACCTATAAAATGAAGAGAGTATTGTCTCTACTGAGTTGTTAAAAGGGTTAAATTCTAAAGTATATGCAAAATACTTAAGTCTCTGTCTGCCAGGTGTTCCATTGATGTTTTGAGGCAGTGGCTGTGAAGCACGCTGTAAGGAGCAACACGATTTCATATGAAAGTTCTGGAAAATTTATGAAAGGTGAAAGGGAGAATATCTGAGACACACCCCAACCAATCCTGTAACCTTGATTTTCTCAGAGCCTCACTTTCCTCATCTATAAAGTAGTAAATATAACGCTGTCACTCTGATGTCTTTCCCAACGCTAAATTAATTTCCTTCTACCGTGAGATATGAGTGGAGGACATGACATGGGATTTGCTTCCCCTATCAGGCCTGGTTGCAATCCAGAGCGCTGTCCTGGCAGTAGTTATGGTGTCTGTTGTATTTGCTCCACCTCTCACAACTGCATAAATGCCAGGACAATTAGTTAGCAAGGAATGGATGTAACATGTTAACCAGTATTTCTGCTTCTCTTCCCTATTACTATCAGCACAATTTCAGTCATCTTCCTGCTCTTATCAAAGCTACAACCAGAACAGTTTTGAAAACGTACCAGCAAATTGAAGAATAAAATGCCACTACAATTGTTATTAACCCTATTTTGCCTGTGCATTACTTATTGTTAAATACATAGTAACTTTTATTTCGCCATGTTGCTTCAGTTTTTATGCCTTGATACTCAGAGAATTGCTCTTGCATAGAATGGAACCACATCCAACAATTTGAGAAAATATTTGCATGGATACTTATGAGATTAATTAGTTATGTCATAATTAAACAAATCAAGTTGAATAACTTCTTGCAGGTTTCTCTTAATTGCACTGAGGATCAAATCTCAACATTTACAAAAAAACCAAACTATTTTATATCTCTGAAAACATCTAGAATTTGAGAACGGACCATCTGCTACATCTATCCTAAATCGAAAACTTGGATTAATGATTTGACTGCTTCACGTGGCTAGGTGATATCTGTTACAGTTGATATGTCACAGTTGATCCATTTCTCCCTTAGTGTTCTGTAATAAATATACAGAAATTTAACAATAGGTAAATATTTAGGGTATATAAAATATAATTATACTAATTGCTTCCAATTGCTTTCTCTACAGATGAGTTTTAAAAACAAGGTTAAATAATTTAAAAAATAAACTAGTAACTCTCCTGAGTTTAATCATAACAGCTAACTTTGATATGCAGTATTTAAACATTCTGTGTAGGTCGCTCTTTCATTTCTTTCATAACATTTATTAAATAATTTATATGAGTTAAAAATCAGGTTAGAGAAAAAGTGACGCTGGGATCTTCAGGTGATCTTTTTCACTTGTTCAGGGACAAGTAGAGCAAACTCTTTAGGTGCTTGCTACAACTAAAACTTATCTTAAGGTTTGTATGTTGTTTCTGTTTGTGTGTTTTCATCAATAGGAATAGTTTTTTTGAACAGAAGTACAGTTAAGGATATTAGGGGAAAATAAATCTAGAGATTTAGGTAGAAAGGCCTAGAGTGTCTAAGGATTTTAAGGGTTTTTTTAATAGGTAAAGGAAATCATGAATGATATTCCTAAGATCAACGAGTTAAATTTTCCACTTAGGAAAATACTTCTAAAGCCAATGTGAACAACAGGCTTAAGTTAAAGAGAAGATCAGGTATGAGTTATTGAAGCAGTCCAATCAAATGACAAAAACTGGGAGGGCATTTGGGATTGCAATAGAGGCTGGGGGCAGAGTTAGAACACATTGCAGATATATGGTCAAAAGTAATAGGTTAAAAAAAAAAAAGTAATAGGTTACACTTAGTATGTCAAAAAGAGTTACAGTCAACTCAGTTTTCAAGATTGTGGAACTGAGTAGAGATAGTTATGCCATTACTTTTTATTTTTATACTTTATTTTATTTTCCTTTTTTCTCTAATGGCTAGTTTATTGATACACTAGTCAATACATTTGATGGTGATAAACCAGTTGTACTAGGTATGAATATTGAAAAATAAAAATCTGTCTATAGAATTATACTTTGATTACCTATAACATAGTAACCTTTGAAGTCAGAAATATTTAGATCCTTGGCACTAACTAGGAGCTTTTGGCTTTGGGCAATTTGCTTGACTTTTCTGAGCCTCAGCTTTCTGTCTATAGAATAGGAGTGTTAGTAGCATTTACTTAAGGGGTTATCGTGAGGATTGAAGTATAGCATACACATAACATATTAATACTTAGTGCAGTTCCTGGAACACAATAACATTTAGAGAGTTTCCATTATGTGCAACAAACATATTAAGCAAACACCTAATTTTATTTTTCCACTTATGGATAATAGAGTGTATCACTAACTATGAAGATTAAAAGGAGATATTGGAGGCTTTAAGAAAGAGTTTGGCATAAAAGCATGCACTGGTGAGAGATAAATATACAGAAAGTGAGAAAAGCACTTGGAACAAAAATAATTGGGTTGTGTCCCAAATGCATTTATTGCATGTATGTTATATACTGGATATTGTATCTGGACCTGTGGGAGAAATAGAAATGGTTAAGATGATCTTTGCTATCAAAAAGTGTCAAACTATTAAATATATTTTCAAATTGCTGACAAAATGCTTCAACTCAGGGAATTCTTAAGCCCTGAATTCTTAAGTCTTTACCCAGTTGTAAAATGTCAATCCCTCACTCTCACATGCTGGCTGAGTATTTCCTAGTCTGCCTTCTACACCTTCCCATCTTGATTTTTCTCCCAATAATAACCCTGGTATATTTGGGCCTTGATGGATTAGAAAGAATAGAATTTATAGGATAGTATATATTTGAAACCTTTCCAAATTTTTGGTTATTTTGTTATCATTAGTTTTATTGATTTTATTTTATTTTAATCTACAACATTAAATATATAACCATATGCTATTATACTTTAAAATAATCTCATTTGAGATTTATTAAGTGAAACAGTATATTCTTGCTCAGAAGCTTTTTCTATTTATTCTGTTTCACAAATTCTTACCATCCTACCTGAATCAGTTTTCTTTGTTGCTAGATTTCCTACAAAGAGGTAATTGAGTGAAATTGTGCTATTTTGTTTCTTCTTTTTTTGCTATTCCAGTGTCCATACTTCAAATATATAAGGAGGACTTACAATGTAAAAGACACTATTTTAAGCACTATGTGATGCAGTGTTGTGTTGGATCTTATAGTCTAGCAGGGAAGAAGAGATACTTGTAATTCTGCCTGCACACATACCTTCATTAAGAGAACTCCCTTTGGAAATTTTCTTTCAAAATAAAGATGCAAGTAAGCAGTCATTAAAAACTGACATTGTTAATGAAAATTATATATGCATAGTTGTTCCCAAAATCTTTATTGAGTTTTTGAGGAGAAATAACTTTTAGAGCATATGGTGTGTGCCTCAGTAACAGCTCACAGCAGTTCTAGTGACAGCACTGAAACATAGGCAAGACAACGTCCTACTCTGTGAAAGTAGGACGGATTCCTGCTAAGTACAAAATGTAGTTGGATACAGACTCTTGATCACAAGATATACTGAAAATCACGATAAAAATAATCTGCTTAAAATTCTTCTAATCCATTATTTGTATTTCATAATTACTAAAATAACTTGGAGTAGCATTGTTTGTTATTCTTGCCATTTATCGTCTTACTGAAAAACATGTTTCTAATTTTCTCTTTACTGAGACTTAATAAATGTTAGTTTTAGGTAAAGACAAGTACAACTAATAAATTATGCACCTCTGAGGAAGTAAAAATAATTTCATTTGCCAAAACTAAGCTTTAAAAATCCAATGTGAAATTCACACTTTCACTTTCACTCTTTATCTTTAACAGAAGTTTCTCCATGGCAGTTTTAGGAGACTATCAAGGAGCTCTCTGAAATTTGAAGTAATGAACAATAAATTGCAATACAAAATAAGCATAAACAATGAGACATTTAAAGTGCACAGTTTTCTTCTGAAAGTATTTTAATATAAAAAAATATGTATTTGAAATCTCAGGAAGTTAGCCATGCTACATATTAATTTATATACTTTGGTTCAGTGACCTTTACATCAATGTTCAATTTAATATAATTAGTTAATGATATAAATTAGACAGCAGAATTGAAATGGAAATGGTGAAAGAAAGCCTCTAATTTAAGTCACTGCCTACCTCATTTGATCAGAGTTCTTTTGCCCAGTAGCCAACAGTATTGTACACATAGCAGGTACTCAGTCCATACTTGCTGGTAAATGAATTAAAGTCATTTCTTTGTGAATGGTTTTAGCTAGTACCTTAATCTATAATAGTTCAACGATTCCTTTTTTCTTTTAAAGATCACTTATTAATCAGCTGTGTATACAAGTTTGTTAGAAAGTGTGAAAATTGGACAATCTTTTGTATGATATAAAAGTTATAAGATCCTATTATATAAAATGATCCTATTATATAAAAGAGTCTTATGATCCTATTATGGTCACATGATCCTGTTAAAATGTGTTAGACCATGTGATCTCCTGCTGCAATCCCTCCAGTAACTGTTCCTCTCTACCTTAAAACCATAATGCTTTATTGACTGTCTAGTACATGTTACAGGATCAGCCCCCATCCACACACCACCAAAGATCCTATCTCTCTAGTCCTCCCTCAGTCCTGCTCGGGACCCCTGCTTTTCCTCACTAGCTCCTACAGCAAATCCTCTACAACAGGACCATCTTAATACCTCAGGATATTCGCACCACCTGTTTGATCTGGAATGTTCTTTCTCTAAATATGTACGAAGCTCTCTCCCTCATCTCATTTAAATCTTTATTCAAAGAACCAATTCTCATTTCCTAATCCTCAGATTTAAAACTGTAAACACCCCTCCCCCATATATAAACCTTTCCTTCTTTATTTTTTTAGGCAACATTTAATACCTTCAGACACGGTACTTTTATCCTGTTTATTTTGGATTTTTTCTTATTCCCTTCATTAGAAGATAAGCTTCCTGGTGGAAGGAGTTTTGCATATATCAGTAACATTTTTACCACACCACTGAGAACAGAGCCCAGTACAAAGTGGATGTATGCATGATGAACATTTGCTGAATATGAGAAAATCTTCATCCCAAGACTGCCAAAATAAATTAAAGTAATGATAGAATGACGACATTTATTTTCATTCACTTTGAATCTACTTGGATGAATACTAGAGTTATTTCTTTAGTATTAGCAGGGATTTAAACACCAAGAAACCAGATGGTCAGATATAGTAATGAAAGGCATATAGAAATGTGTTTTTGGGTTTGTGCCAACTTGGCAACAACATCTGAGCAGCTTCCCAAGTTTGTATTCTTTACAGATTCTCTGTGTTATCTCCCTAAATAGTCTGTGCCTGTTCCTTCAGGAAAAAAAAATGAAAGAGCAGTTTTCAAAATTTTAAACATCATTTGATGTATCTGTCTTTGAGCTTACAGCCAGTTCGATTTTTGAACACTCATTCAATTGCCTGACCCTACTTTTTTCATTAGTGTTTCGATTGCTATGCATATAAATGATCTCATTCTATTTAAAGGTCACAGTCTTCAAAAACCAATGCTAATGCTGCTAGATGATAGCAGTAGAAAATAAGATACTTAAATTTCAAGATATTCTGCTAAATCATGAGATAAGGAAAATGTATAGATTGAGAACATTATCCACTTACAGAAATGTTTGGTACTTTGGACAGCATAGAATTTTAGAAAGGATTGGAAAATCTTTTGCTAATAAGAAAAAAATGGGTTAACCAGGAATGGCATTGAAGATTAATTCCTCAGTGAATCTGAAACACTGAAGCAGCTGCCTTTTGGCTCTGAAGAAGTTTGGGGTTTGCAGCATTTTAAGCTGTGTGTAATGACAGGAAATGTAAGAGAAAGGAAGTTTGCTGCCACCAATAATGTAAAGAAGTTGGAGGAAAAAGTTGACATCATCAGTAAAACTTCAGTCATGAATAGGATGACATCATCTCATGGAAATCATTTAAGAACTAGGGAAATCTTTATTCTATTCTTATGTCTATGATAAGTTTTTATTTTTTTTAAAGTAAGATAATCTATTTTTAAAGGCTTGCTTTCTGAAGGCAGTAATTTGCCAATGTTGCCTGACACAGAAAAATTACAGCAAAATATCTAAGACCCCAAAAACAGAGGGTTAGATTTGGAAAAATGCAATGAAATTCTAGTTTCTTGGACCAATAAAGAGGTGGGCAAATTAAGATAATGAAAAAACCCATCTAACCTCAAACAAGTGCTTCTTTTTACTTATTCCTTTTTTTCTTTTACTATTTTATTTCTTTTACATCCTATGTGTCCAAGGGTGCGTTAAGTGCTTTACGTCAATTTATTATTACGTTTAGGCAGCAATGATGAACAGTTGATCTTATATGGAGGAAATTAAGGTGTAGTGATGTCAGATAATAAAACTAAGCTATTTTTTGATTGCTGAGCAAGGGAGAGCTACAACACTGGAGAAAATTCTGAAAGTTTTCCTGAGATCTGAAAAAAGAAGAACCAAGGAGAAATGTATTCCTTATTAAGAGGGATGTCATGCATTAAGTTCACTTCTTCGTTTTGGTTGCCTATTTTTCTGGTTTTCATCATGAAATCACAAGCACCAATTTCAAGGAGGTCCTATGTGGGTTATCACGCTTGGGATGTGGCAGATTTTTCCTTAAAAAGAGAAAATATGTTTCTTGCCCCAAATCACTCAGGTGGTGAGTGGAGGTATTGGAATATGAAACAAAATCGTTTTATTCTGGAGTCCTTGTTTTTGTTTTTGTTGGTTGTTTGGTTAGTTGTTGTTGTTTTCCTGCTCCCACATCAAACCCTTGGCTTGAAATAATTGTTTTAAAATATAATCTTATTGTAAAGGAAGGTTCAGAGAAAAAAATTTCAGCAATTATAGTCTTTGTTCACATTTTATTACCTGGTTTCTCAAAAAACAAAACAAAAAAAAGTGAAAAACAAGTAAACAACGACAATTTTAAAAAACACCCACCAAAAAACAATGAACCATGTAACGATTTGTTAAATGCAAATGGAAACATTTAAGTTAATATGGTTTTAAGGCCCATTCGTCAAATACCATTTGGAATTCTTCCTAACAAATCAAGAGGTTGGTATTATAGATGAAGAATTTGAGGCACAGAGAACTTAATAAATTGCCCACTGTCACACAGTTGGAAAGTGTTGGATCTGAGAGTTGACCTAGGTAGTCTGACTTCAAAACCATGCTCTGTCATCTGTTATGTTTCCAAACACAGTGCTGACTACAAAAGGGTACAGGAAGAAAAGCAACTATAAGTAACTTTGATTTTAATCACAATGCTTGTGAATATTTACCATATAAATTTCCTATAACTTTGCATATAGCATTAACTCCTGCGTTCCCCATAGACCTTCTTACATGTTGAAGATTATTGACAAGTGTTGGTCACTCATCCAGCTGAGTGTGGATTACTTCTCTTTTGATATGCCATCCTGAGGAATCCTATTAGTAAGAATAGGTGCCCAGCTCAAGGCAACTTATTTGGATATACTAGTCTGGCTTCTGGTCTCATTTGTGTATTTTGAAACCTTGGCTTCATTCATTGTGGCAATTTGCTTTTTGAAAGTACTTCTGCTAATTGATGCTATTCTTTATATATTCATATTATTCACAGTTTTTAGTTTTGTGGTTCAATCCTCTAGTAGAATTTACAATATTCTGTGGTGGAGGTGATTCATTAAATATGGAAGGAAATGAAGTCTTTTTACCGCCACCAATATAAACATCTGAAGTGCCCTTCTGAGAATTAATAAGCAAAACAAGAATAAGTTAAATTTAACCAAAAATGTCAGATTAAGTTGTAGACAGAGTCTTGGAACCATTAATAAATAAAGTGACGTCTTTCGTTTTGTTTTGTATTAGCTTGAGGTTATGTTAGGTACCAAAGCATACACAGTACATATACTTAAAGGGCATGCGATCTAATCTGCAAAAATTTACTTTCTCCTAATGATACCCCTGTATGTCTGATTCCCTTTTAGGTTTATTCAAAACAGTACAATAATAAAATTAGTTTTTCTCTACCACCTTATCCCAATATTTTTACATAGGAAAAATAGACTTTTTGTATCCAAAATATCAGTTTATGGAATTAATTTTATTCTCCTCTGCCAGGATTCTGTAAAAATTTAGGAGCATTAATCTGCCAAGTTTTATTTTTTCCTTATTTTTAGCTTCATGTCAGTTACGTTAAACTGGGTAATAAAAAAAGTGCCCTTCAAGGGCTTCCTATGAGGCCTATAGCCCTTGCAGTCTCTTGATCTGGACAGATGCGGCTTTATCTCAGTTTCTTCTCTGTAGGTTTCCTAGTCCCTTCAAATGGCCTACTGGATAGTATCCAGCACAGCTCCAGGGGCCTTCTCTTCCATGAGGTCTACAGCTATTTCCTAGGCAACATTTATGCATTATTGTCCCTGCAGTCACAAGGAGGGTTGGCCAAGCCCAGTACAATACCATTTTCTTGTCTTTGTCCCGAGTACCTGTAGCCTTGTCCTCAGTTTCCCAGGCAGGAGTCAGATCCTGGCCCACTGTCCTCATTTACTTGGAGAAAGCAAGCTCTCCTAGTAGCTCCTCTGAAATCCTCTCATTAACTTGAGGATAGAAGTGGCTCCCATCACCATTTCCCCAAGTGGACATGGAGATTCCCAAAGTAGCAATGGTTCTTTGCATGTAAATGTCGACGCTTTTATAGTCCTGCAATGAGTAAGAGTGAGCATGGATCGTGAAGTAGATTTCTTTGAAAATCTGCATAGGAAGATTTAGAATTTCACTTTAGAATTTTATATCCATTCGTCTTGGTGTTAGGGTGAAACTTTCATGTCAACCACTTTCTCCAATTCTCGAAAACAATGTTCAGACAAAGAAGGGAGATGAGAGAAATACCTTTCTTTCTGAGTATTCATGACTCTTCATTGGCATCTTCACATAATTGTCTGATTTAATCATCATAACAACTTTACGGGATTGGGAATATTATACTCAATTTACAGAGGAGGAAATTAAGTTTCAAAGAGTAAAAATGTTAAGGCCACATAGATACTGTGGAAATAGAGATGTCTGAGTGAAAAGCTCCTGGTTTTCCTGCTCCATTATTTCAGGTAAGACATACAAATCTACTCACCAGGGTCAACCTAGGACTGACTGCCCGATTTACTTCTCAAATAGTTACCTTCCTTTTGTAGGCTTGGATTTAAGAATGTTTGAGGTCATGTCTCCTACTAATGATTTTGAGCATAGCACAGAATCTTAACATTGGCTGAGTCTTAAAATATATGTTTACATTTTTTTTCCAGACAATAGATTTTGAAGGTTTCAAGCTATTTATGAAGACATTCCTGGAAGCCGAGCTCCCTGATGATTTCACAACACACCTTTTCATGTCATTTAGCAACAAGTTTCCTCATTCTAGTCCAATGGTAAAAAGTAAGCCTGCTCTCCTCTCAGGTGGTAAGTTTAATTATTTACTTTAAACATGTATGTAATGCAAAAACCTCAAAGGGAAAAATCATTATAAGTTCTCTGTAAGCTGAGATGATTTGTTTAAAAATTACCTTTATTGCAGGATTTATCCTTTCATACTAAGACTGTGCAACTAAACATTAGAGAAACTATACTTTATCATTATTCATCACTTGTCATTTCAATGTCTTAGAAGTCTATGTTTAGGTAATAATTTTAAGAGATACTTCCATCAAATATAGGAAAGTGCTCTTTTAAATGACTGGAATATATATATATATGCGTGTATATATATATATATATATATAAAAAAATATATGTAGTCACAAGGAAGTTATGTAAAAACATAGTATTTAATATCATTTGTTCAAATTACCAATATACTTTCACATTTTTAGATTTGTAAACTCAGAACAGAGTTTAGAGTTTTCTCTTAGATACTTAATTCAGTTTGTCACCATAGAGATGGTTGGTTCTCTCATTAGGTGTAGCTTTTTAGAGATGCCTAATGCATTACTACCTGTCACTAATTGTATCACTCTCCACACAGTCAGGAAAATAGAAATCTCACTATATTACTTTAGAAAATGTGCAATAGGAAACTGGTTAAACAGTGTTGGAGAGTTGAAAAAGTGAAGATGAGCACTGAGACACACTGAGGTAGAAACACAGGAAGCAGGTGTCTCCCCTGGGTTGGAGTCTTCAAAACCCAGAAGCTTGGAAGGAGGACCTCTAGGAGCTGGGAGGCAGTGTTGGGGGGTGGGTGTTGCCTGGCAGGTCTCACTGTCAGACTCGTGTGGAGGGGATCCTTCCTGATTGGCTCTGATAGCTCAGGAGCTCAGGGAGGAGTGTGCAGCCCTGGAAGTCAGACCTCTTACAGCATCACCATGGTCTGTGCAGGACTGAATTGTGGGAGCTCACTGCGCCTTCTTGGTGTGGCAGTAAGCTGCCACGAGACTAGAGCGCCTTGCTACTGGCACCAGATGCTGGGACGGTGAGATGCTGGAGAGATCTAACAGATAAGTGCAGGTAGACCAGCAGGAACTTGTCCCTTCTCCCGTCTCTCTAGTGCCCCCTGTGAACCCAACAGGTTTCCATCTGGCAATGGAGAAATATAGTCTACAGCAGTGTTTCCAAAACTCTTTGATCTCAGGACTCTTTTAGGCTCTTGAAAATTATTGAGGACCCCAAAATGCTCTTGTTTATATGGGTGGTATTTATTTCTATTTACCATATTAAAGATGACACATTCTAGAAATTACAATGATCGTCCCCTCAGATGTTGACAAAAATAACATCTTTATGAAAAATGACTATTTTCAAAAACAAAAAAAAAATTAGTGAGAAGATTGACATTATTTCACACTGTTGCAAATGACTAACATCCAACTTCATAGAAGACCGCTGAATAACCACATCCGCTGCTGTGTTGCCGTATCATGTCAAGTAGCCCCTTGAAAAGTCCACTGTACACCCATGAGAGAATGAGAGTGAAAAAAGCAAATGATATCTCAGAATCATCACTGATAGCATTTTGACCTTACAGATCCCCTGAGAGGGGATTAAGTGTCCTGTGGGAGCCTCTGGTCGAGACTTCCCGTCCTAGCATCACAACAAAGAATATCAAAGTGTGGGTAAAGAGGTGAGGAGAATTTTACTAATTAGCACTCTAATAAATAAAAAGCTTAAAACATATAATTAAGAAATAGGTGATTGAGCCAGAAACAAAACTTGGGCAATCTGATGAAGAGTCCACACTATTAAGCCTTACGTTGTGCTGCTTCCCTTTCTGTTAATGGAGTAAAATATTTTTCCTCGAGCAATCACATGTTGGTCCAAGCTTTTTAAAACAGATGATCCCTTCAAAATATAGAGCAATTAATATGCTTATAACCTTTACCCATCATATATTTTTTGTTCCTGAAATGATTCCCCTTATACCATGAACTGAGAGGACTCCCCACACTTGCTGTTTTCTCTGAATGAGTTCCGTTTAGTTTGTCCTAAAGTGTGGTTTCAGAGCTTACAAGTGTTCTGGGCTGAAAATTTTTATATGAGACAGGTTTTTGCTTGGATCTAGAAATGAAAACGTCTGTGTTCTCCATTTCATGCTATAAATGGATTGCATATTCCTTAGAAATAACAAAGTTTTCCCTTATTTAAATTTATATGAAGCAATACTGTCCTTGGGAAACACTGTCTTCTTTAAGAAGACAAATACTGTCTTGAGGAAGAAGGGGGAACATTTTTTGATATGTTGTCTCTCTGAGTCAACAGACTCAGACTAATTATGTCACACTTGGAGGAAAGAGACAATCTAATTACTTTGGTAGTTTTATAAGAAATTCAAACCTCAAACCCTCCTTTCTTCAGATAGCACATAGTAAGTACTACGTAGAAGATACCAAATTTACAAGGAGTAGAGATCAAACCATGTTTCAAAATGGGAAAAAAAATAAGGAATAACAAATTGTACTTCTTTTGGGACAATCACACATCCTGCATAGACCTACTTGAAAGGAATTGTAAGATAGGCTGCATAACCCTCATGCAGCAATAATAAATTAAACTGTGATGCCTTTTCAAAGCGTGGCCTCCATGTTTTGACATAGGTGCATAGTGTCCTTTGTAGGACTGTTTCTCATCCTGTGTATTTTCAAAATTACCTTTGATAGTGGTTTTTATTCTGGGAAATAAGGAACCCTGGACAGTAATAAAATTTTCAAGGCCTGGGGTAGCCTTGACTCAGAAACTGAAAGATAAATAGATTTTTATTCCTAGAAACTTGCTTTGCAATAATCTAAGTTATCTACGGAAGATGTATTTGTGGTTGAAAAAAATTACAAATTAATTTTGAATAAAGAGGTGCTATATAATCTGCTTTGTTTATCTGCTCTGAGAGTTCACATATTTCATTACCACATTACCATCAGGAATATGGTAGCCATTCTTGATTCTGTACATCAATTGAACAATAAAGGTTTCTCAATAAGAAGACAAACTTCTTTTTTTTTTTTTTTAATTATTTATTTATTTATTTATTTATTTTTGCTGTGTTGGGTCTTCGTTTCTGTGCGAGGGCTTTCTCGAGTTGTGGCGAGCGGGGGCCACTCTTCATCGCGGTGCGCGGGCCTCTCACTGTCACCACCTCTCTTGTTGCGGAGCACAGGCTCCAGACGCGCAGGCTCAGTAGCTGTGGCTCACGGGCCTAGTTTCTCCGCGGCATGTGGGATCTTCCCAGACCAAGGCTCGAACCCGTGTCCCCTGCAATGGCAGGTGGATTCTCAACCGCTGCGCCGCCAGGGAAGCCCGAAGACAAACTTTTTAAAAGGAAAAAAATGTTATTCTTGTTAATGAACAATGATCACATATTTGGTAAAAGTAAAGCATTTAGTTTTTATAGAATAAAACATTTAAAAATAATTATAAATAGGTATAAAAGTTATGAGTGTGTATGTAGTTGTGTTTTGTTGAACCTGATGATCCATCTGGCATTTCATGTAGTGGATTATGTATTGTTTTGGAACATTTTGTTTCCGTTAAGTGCCTCTTATCCCCTATTTAAATATAAGATGATTAATTCTGCTGTTCCCATGTTGGTCTTTTAGTTTTTAAATATATCCCCAATATACCATCTTTCCAGCTTTCTTATAACCTTTTCTGCTTCATTGTAAATCCCAAATCCCTAATCCTAAACCTCTCTGCTAGTCCAACAACCAATTTCTGATCTTACCTTCATCCCTGGAATCTATCACTTGAACTGTTATCTTTACAGAAATGTTTAATTATTTGGAATCCTTTTTTTCTTCCGCAAGTGGCTCACAAACCCTCAACCATGATCACTATTATGATCCCATATTTCAGTCCCTGCTATTTGCGCACTGAGCATAACCAGGGAGAAATCTCATAAATATGCATGCAGGCTGTTGTCACTACACATTCCTAACACCCAGTATTAACATGGCCTTAACACCTCTTCAGCTCTTAAAAAAATCTATTCTGAAAAGTATTTATTCTTGATACTGTCTCCTAGATCAATCAGGTTAAACTTTTTAAACCTCCTTTAGTTTATTCATCTTTCCCCTCACTCTCAACAGATGCCATTTTTTTTTCACATCATACAAAAAAACAGGTGCTGTCTAAAATAAAATGCTCAATTGTTTCCCACACAACCCAAAACGGTTTATTCAGCTCACAGAGAATGCATATTACTATATTCCAGATGGAGCCCTTCATCTGAGTGAGTGCTCCATAAGGAGTCAAACTAAGTGGTTTGGAAAGTCAAATAATTATATTCTACCCAACTCTGCTTCTATTCCTATCTTCTTTCTGGTTGAAAGGAACCTGAGTATTTATCAATTTCCCTACCCTAAAATCTTGGACCCTTCCTACCCTTCACTGCCTCACTACTTAGGTTTAGTTAATCACAAAATGCTATTACTCGTTGTAACTTCTTCTCAAACATTCTGCCTGCGTCAGTTTGATACATCATTGTTTGTGTCCTAGACTATCAATTAGCATGACTCCCAGCCAGGCCCTGCCCTCCCATCTGGAAAATGTTCTTTCTAACACAGAAGCCTGATGATATTATTCATGGGTTCCCAAGTGCAGGCTTTCACAGTCACCTTGTGGAATGTTTTTTAAACCTTTATTTCCCAAGTAAACATAAATCCTTGATATTTAAAGCCGATTAAAGCAGAGTTACTTTGCTTTGAGGGTGGTGCAGGAGAGGTCTGAGTACAGGGAGTCCTAGTCACTCTGCCTTCCCCCTGCCTCTGGAGACACCCCCTCTTGAAGTGACCTTACAGAGACTCCAGGGCCTGGACAGTGCAGTTAAGAAGATGATAAAATCTGAGTTCCATAGCATTAAGCCAATGCCATGCAGCATATAGAATCTGCCTACCGTCCTCATTCTCTGTCTCCTTGCCCCATGCACCCAGATTCTTTTCATATCCAACTGTTTGCTGTGACTTAAAACCTGCTGTGCTTACTCAGGACTCTGGGCTTTTCTGCATGATGTACCCTCTGCCCTTATTTCACAGCAAAACCCAGCTCCTTCAGGTCTCAGCTAATGCTTCATTTTAATTCAAGAGCATATGCTGTGTACCATGCTATGGATGCAGTGATCAGTAAGATGGGATACCTAGAGAGTGTAGCTGGGAAGCAACCCTGTCACCCTTGTTAAAGTCCCACCATCTGCCTCTTGTAGATTAGCTGGGACATCCCTGCCTCTCTCCAAATCCCACCTTTGACAGTTGTCACACAGAAACTCCTGGAATTAAACCTCTTCAGCTAAATTGTTTTTCTTTTTGTGTAGGATAGCAATTAACAGCAGTTATTAATAACAATTACTTTCTCTAAGAATATGGCAATTAGAAGAGAATGTGATGTGATTTATTAACTGGTTCAGACACTCATACTGTATATTCCTGTTGGGCTCCCCAATGTACAAAACATTGACTTTATAATAGGAACATCCTTTATTAACCATAGGTCAGTGTAAGAGTTTTTGTTTTTTCTTATTAGTTGTTTTATAGCACACAAAGAGAAGATTTTCCTAGCACTGTTTAAATCAGATCATGCAGTGAATTGACCAGTCGTACCATTTAATTATTCATTTTATTATTTCCTTAATTTATGCATCCAACCATTCATTTTTAAAAACACATTATGTGCCAGGAATTCCACAAGAAAGCTGAGGATGCTTTAGAATCAGGGAAAAAAACAGATAGGTGGTCAGTTTTACTACAATAAAACAAGTGCTGTGCTGTATGTGTCAGGAGCATGTGACTGAGATTTTAACCATAAATTGAAATTAGGTAGAGGTAGTGGGAGGGATGGGAAGGAGTGGATTAGAAGGGAGTTCCAAGAAGAGAAAGCAACATATACAATTTCTGTTTAAATCTTAAAATCATGTCCCATCAAAGGACAGTGCACAAACTTTAAGACATTCAATATTTATGCATTCAAAAATATTTATTGATCACTTACAATGTGCCAGGTACTATTCAAATTACTGGGAGTACATCAGTGAGCAAAACAGAGCTACCCCTCCCATAGTCATATACATTCTAGTGGTGAGAGAAAGACTCCTAAAAATAAAAATTTGTGGCACGTCAAATGGAATGAATGCTGTTGTCAAAAATGAATCAGATAGAAAGTGCAGGTCAAGGCTGAGGATGACTGAAAGTCCTAGGTTTCTCATGACTGACTGAAACTGGGATGAGGGTCATAAGGTCATTTTTGATGGTCCCAGAGTAGATAGTAGTCATGACCTTGGAAGTATTGGGCACAGCCTGGAGGTAGAGTTGGGGGAGCAATCCTGGCAGGATTAGAGTCCTGACTGCCTTCAGAGAGTGGAGGAAGGTAGACTTCTGGGGAGTCTTGAGAGATCTGGGGCTGTGCCTTGACTCAGTTGGGCTGGGACAGATGACATGACTGGAGGAGAGATGAGGTGGGTAGCCAGGACCCGATGGTAGAGAGTGTTGTCCATCATGCTGTGTTTTGAATTTTATCCAGAAGAAATTGGAGAGCCATGAAAAGGATGTAAGCCAGAAAATAATTACACTGTCAGTGGTGTGGAAGCTATCATGAAGACAGATGAGGCTAAAGATATATAAAAAAGTTCCAGGGCTTCCCTGGTGGCACAGTGGTTGGGAGTCTGCCTGCCGATGCAGGGGATGCGGGTTCGTGCCCCGGTCCGGGAAGATCCCACATGCTGCGGAGTGGCTGGGTCCGTGAGCCATGGCTGCTGAGCCTGCGCGTCCGGAGCTTGTGCTCCGCAACGGGAGAGGCCACAACAGTGAGAGGCCTGCGTACCGCAAAAAAAAAAAAAAGTCCCAAAGATATTTAAGATTGAGAATAATAAAAACTATCTCTGAAAAACTTCAGGTACTTTATCTTGGGTCCCCTCTCATTGCTCATTTGATGTGGCAATGGTTAGTGAATTCTGTGAAGCTACAATATCAATAATGGTGTTTAGCTCTTTTCATGTTGTCTGTACAACCAGAGAGTCATACCACAATGGCATTTTTTAGACAGAAAAGGAGAAACAATGCCCTTTTGTCCATAAGGAAGTTAATCAAGTTAAGAACAGAAAATTTTGCAATGAAAATGAAGTACTTAAACCTTCGGGAAAATGTTCTTTTGCCAAATGACCTTACTGAGTGTTCTTGCCAGGAAACATACTTCATTAACTGTGCTGAGAAGAAAGTATTACTCTTATCAGTACTGTTTTAAGGATAGTAAAAATGTGTGTGTGTGTGTGTGTGCGTGTGTGTGTGTGTGTGTGTGTGTGTGTGTGTAGTGTAAAGTAGCTTTATAGGCCTTTTGTGTCTAATAAGCTCCTTCAGTTTCCACCATGCAAACAAGGGCAGGCCAGGTTCCATAAAACACAAATTGAACAGAGTACAAGACTTATGTAGCTATGAGATGCGGAGATTCTTGGCACACAGTAGGGCATTTCAAATATATTTGTGCTTTTATCACTGTTGATATGCTTTATTGATAATAACAATTATAGTCTGTGCAGCTTATATACCTACATACAAATGCCCTAGAAATAAAGATACAAGAATTTCTATCCATTGGCCAATAAGCATTTATGCATGTCAGCCATTACATTTTTTATGCCTCTATAGTACCAAATTCAGACTTCTAATCATCATTAGTAGTAGTAGTAATCTAAAAATTATTTTACTCCAATAAATTTTTTATCCTGAAACCCTGAAAGCCCTAAAAATCCTTCCCTGAAACCAGAGAAAACTCTGTAACTTCAAGGCTCCATTGATGATAAAATTACTGTCGGTAAAAGAAAAGTTTCTCCCAAATCTCGTCTTTAATTATTAAATGGGTTTGAATATACTGAACTTGATTATATAGGTTTCTTTATTGTTCTGTCTGAATATGCTAAGTAAAATTTTGGTTTTCAAAGTGTTCATTTTTGCTATTAAATTTATTGACCCAAAATAAAGGGGTTTTGTATTTTGAATTGCATCTTAATTACATATTAAATGATAGTGTTATCTTAAGATTTTTGCATAATATGTTAACAAATACTTATTTACAGTTTTTGAGATCCTCATGAGGGCAATAAGGTATTTAGTACTTTACAGAGACTCAAATCAATCATAATATTATTTAATTTGTGTTATGCTCTAAAAATACTTAGTAGCAAGCTAGAAAATGAGCTATGGTATTGAGCATTTGCTTTGATCTGCTAGAAGAAAAACCCTATGAAAATGGGAGTTTTCATCTCCTTGGTTCAGTACTTTATCTCCAATGCCTGGAACCTGGTTTTACATGCCTGGAACCTGGTTTTACATGACTAATATTAAAGGACCTTAATATTTATTTTGGTTTATGTTTATAAAGGATATGTTAGTTGTATACCTATTAAAAAACACAGTTAAGAAAAATCATTCATAATCCATTTCCCATAAGAAAATGCAGGTAAAGATTTGGTAAATATGTATTTTCATGGGTGTATTAAGTGGATGGCCCAAGGACTGATCTGAATGGAAGATGAATTTAGAGCTCTCAGCCATGGCTAGGATTTCTAATTTCCTTCCAAAGGTTTATGAAATAATGTATGCACTATCAAGAGTCTTGAAAACCAGACCCTTAAAACAAAAGGTCATTTATTGAGAGGCAGGAGACAGATTTTTCTGCTTTATTTTTCTCTCTCTAGCCCCACAAAATTATACTTAAAGCATGAAATCCCACATCAGGCTGCCTTTTGAATTGTGGATGCACAACTGGTCTTTGTTTTCTCAAATGCGAAATGGAGATAAGAAGTATATGTATCTTACTGGGTATTGTGGGACTCAAAAACGTAATGCATTAGGTACCTTAGGAATGCCAACTTTTACCATTATTAATTAAACAGATCATTTTCCTGTGTTTTAGTTTGCAAACACAGGATAAAGGTCAAATTCAATATAGTTTTTTTTTCCCACTAAGATGTCATACATCCTGAAAGAATACAGTCAAATTTAAGGAGTATTATTGGGATTTCTTTTTAATGTGACAAATATACAAATTTTGGTAGCATGACTTCTTTTCACATATGGTGGCTTAATTCCCATGGTTAGGCATAGTCACGAAACAGAGTAATTCAACCAACTCTCAATTCTCTGCCTGTAGACAGTGTGTCACCTGCATTATGGTTGCCACCAGCCCAATGTAACTTTGAAATCTAAATTTAAGTTAGTTAACAATCAATTAAAACAATTCAGTTCTTCAGTCAAACGCCAGCCACATTTCATGTGTTCAACAACCATATGTGGTTAATACTACTATATTGAACAAGGTGTACATAGAACGTTTCTATCATTGAAGAATATTTTACTGGACAGGACTGATAGAGCAAGTCTTCCTTTTACTGCTTTTGAAAAGAGCTCAAAGTTTGGAGTTAGATGGCCTGTCTTCAACTCTGAACTCCTGGGAGTGCTATGTGACTATAAGTAGTTTAGTCTCTGATTTTCCACCCTTTTTTTTTTTAATTTTATTTTTTAACATCTTTATTGGAGTGTAATTGCTTTACAATGGTTTTCTCTCACAAATGGAATTGCAGGGTCAGTGTTGTTGGCACACAGCCAGGAGCCTTGCTCCTTTGCAGAGTTTGTTCTGCTCCTAGAACATCACCCCCAAAGACCTGCTTCAAGCCCTGTTCCTTATAATTGCTTGTTTCAGGTTTTTGCCAGTGGCCAAAAAGATGAAACCCATATGATGTTCTTAGAGGGATTTTGCTGGCCCTAGTCTCTTGTCAAGGACTGTATCCATTGCCTGTCCTCATTTTATGAGGAATCACAATCTAGTTTACCCAGGCTATCTCATCTTGCTGCAGGTTTGTGTAAGCATAAAAAATTTTTTTTTTAAATTATATTATTTTAAGACAAGCATAGTTAGAAGGTTGTCTAAAAATCATGAAATGTGTGATAATATGAAGTAACTGTTGTTATTCTTGGTTATCTGTGCTACTCATCATGACTATTAATATGAATATTGGAAGTATGATATGTGACTACACTATGTGACAAATTGCTTCATAAGCCTGTTAAATTTCTGCAAATTGAACCAGTATAAAGAAATGGAAAAACCAAATTGCCAGAGTGTTTTATTGCCTTATAAGTTTAGAATTTTAATTCGTATCATTATTTCATAGTAATAATAACAGTTTTGAATATTTCATTTTAATAGACGAAGGGAAACAGTGGAGATAACGCTACCGTTTTCATTATCTGGAATGCAAGTGTTTGAAAATAAAATAAACTGGAGCAGAGGCAGTAATTGAACATGTACCCAAAACTGATTTGCTAACAATTGAACCTTGAGACTAGAATTAAAAGTATCTATTAGAATAAAACGTTTTAGGTCATTGTTTTAAGAAATGGAGTGTCTGTATTGGAATACAATGAAAATCGTGTGCTTGAAGAATGTGATAATCGTAGGCAATATTCAGTTTGACTAACGCTAACTCTTTTTGTAGTTAAAACTTTGAAGAGAATAATGTTTATATATATATGTGTATATACATATATATAATCATCATAAAAACAGAAAAATGCCATCGAAGTACAAGATAATTATTCCTAATGAAACTAATAGACTCTAATTACTTTGCCTATTTTTCACTTTACTTTGTACTTTGTTGTACCTTGTAATATATATTATATGTGTATAGGTATATATGGGTCACTTTTGTGGGGAAATATTTAAAGAAGCATAGCCTTGGGCAAGTCAGAGAACCTGCAAATTTGGATGTCAGTCACATGATCTTCTGAGCTATTGACCACTTGAGGCAAAAAAAAACAAAAAAAACACATTGTGTTTTACCTAGCTTCATGTGCAGTTCCAATTCTAAGGAGAGTTTCACCGATGCTTGGATGGGTTAAAATGGCCTTTGTTAAAGGGAAGTAGACCTTTTCTTTAATTTATTTATTTATTTATTTATTTATTTATTTATTTATGGCTGTGTTGGGTCTTCGTTGCTGTGCGGGGGCTTCCTCTAGTTGTGCCAAGCGGGGGCTACGCTTCATTCTAGTGCGCGGGCTCCTCATTGAGGTGGCTTGTTGCGGAGCATGGGATCTAGATGCGTGGACTTAAGTATTTGCAGCACGTGGGCTCAGTAGTTGTGGCTCGCAGGCTCTAGAGCACAGGCTCAGTTGTTGTGGCACATGGGTTTAGTTGCTCTGGGGCATGTAGGATCTTCCCGGACCAGGGCTCGAACCCGTGTCCCCTGCATTGGCAGATGGTTTCTTAACCACTGCACCACCAGGGAAGTCCCAAGGGAAGTAGACTTTTGAACCTCTTCTTCAGAGGCTATTACTGCTAAAGAGAAGTGTAAGATTCCATTTACCATCTCGTTTCATTGAGGAGCTGCAGCCAAGAAACCAGGCTTGCTATGTCCTGTTTGCCAGTTACATGGTCTCGTGTGTGTCCTGTATAAGCCTTAGCACAAACTGCTTAAAAGGAAAAGGACTTTTCTTCTGGGAAGTGAACTTTCCTAGAGGGAGGTAAATACTGGGAAAGAGCTATAGCCAAGTTTAGGAACAGGAAAAAAAAATTTTTGAAAGGGTAGAATAGGGTGTAAAAACAACCTCTCTGAAGACAGATTGAGGCCCTAGGGCCTGCTCTCAAAATATTAAGTGAAAATATAAGGAAACATTTTCACCACTTAAGAGAAAGTGGGCTGATCTAGGGTAGGGGGTTAGGAGCTGAAACAAACCTATGAGCTTTTTCAACGCAACACATCAAGATTTAGTGGTCCAGCTCTATAATTGTTTTGTTGTAAAGTAATTGTGGAAAAGCTCATTGACATTTTATTTTTCTTTCTCTGATGCACCCTATAAATCATTGTGAAAAGTATATGTTTTACCTCTCAAATTTAGCTGAAATTGCACTTAAGGAAAAACTGATTAGTTTTTCATTGTGTGTTGTCATACATGCCCATAATTTCTTTTTAAAATAACCTTTAAATTCTTTTAAATGTTAAACTATGACACAGTTCAGTGCATGATACAACTTTTTGTTTACAACCTCTCATGAACAGAAAATGGCAAATAGTCAACTCATTTTGTCAAACAAAATAATTTTAGTATAGTAACATGTTTCTTGTTCAAAAGTAGTGTTAAGTTGAAATTATACATTAATGTTCATATTCAGTATGTACATTACATACAGGAAAGGCAAACAAAATTATGATACTCATATTTTCCAAATGTTTGTGTTTAGTATTATGAAAATTGATAATGAAATACCATAACCTTCATTTTATATATACAAATGATCATAAGTGAATATATATAAGTGCAAATGTATACCTTTTGGCATTCTTTCAAATGAATGTGATGATACATGCTTTTTATTCTTGTTTTACGCTGAGTTTTTGTATAAAAGAGTTAAATCAAGCTGATTAAATCATTTCAGTACCATAAGCGGGGAGCATAGAAGAGAGGATTAGCTCATCAGGCAGGATGGGTTAGGTCATAGTTTATCCAACCATAATTCAAGGGCTGTGTTTCTCCGAGTCTGGAAGTTATGGTCATGTGAAGGATCAGTGCCAAAATGTCTTTTATCATAAGTTGAAACTGCTTATTTCTGCAGCTGGCTAGGCTTTAGATGATTAGTTAGAATTAGTCAGGTATTTTCTTTTCAAAGCTCAGGATTGTCTTCTGTTCTCTGCCTTTGGTTTATAAAAGTGACTATGTTAGTTTGTATCAGATATACAGTGACACTTTTGTTAAGGGAGGAAATCCATTTATAATATGTGTATATATATATATATGTATCTTTTTCAATAACTATAAACAAGTGGAATCAATGTGAAGCATAGAGATGTATTTGAAATAAAGAAGACTTTGGTAAAAAAATGAAAGATGTAAAGCATTGTTTTTCAAACTGTCAATTGTGGCCCATGGTGGGTAATGAATTCAGTTTAAGGGGTCTTTGACAGAATTTTAAGAATGGAATAAAGAAGAAGAGAATAGGTTAACACAGAAAACATTGGCACAGTTATGAAACCTAGTGTGTGTGTGTGTGTGTGTGTGTGTTATTTGTGCTGGATTAAGATGTAAACTGTTTTTCTTACTTTTCCTTACTATTGGCCTTGAACAAAAATAATCTATAAGCTATTAGTGTAGAATAAAAAGGATAAAGTTGCTAGTTATGAAACGCTGGGCAGTTCATCTCCCTAAGCCTGTTTCTCATCTGTAAAATGGGATTAATGCAATCTCCCCTCACAGGGTTAATGGGAGAATTAACTGAAATGATACATGTTCAAGTGCCCAGCATGGTTCCTGCCACATAGTGTACATTCAATAAATGGTACATTTTATTAGTAGTAACGTTGTGACTACTAAACTAATTAACTGCTGGCTTTTCAGCATGCATTAAATTATACTCCTGGATATCTTGAAATGGCTGAAGGAAATCACAGGTGTTCAATCAAAGTTATACATGGAAAGAGATAGACCAGAGCAAGAGATGTGGTCAGGTGGAGGTGTGCTGATGAATGCCAGATGAATGACAGGCTTGTAGAACTGTATTTGGTTAAGATTATTCCCTGCATTCCAGTAACTCCTGGTTAATTAGGAATCAAGTAGCCATTCAGCCCATCAGCCATCTAACCCACATACCTTTTATATGGCCAAATAGACCTCAAAGGATAATTGGGGTTTACCGTGAGGTCTTGTCAGATACATATGATCTGGTTTCAGAGACTTCTCTATAAGATGGAACTATTTATTGTGAAAGAGTTTCGATTTAATTATCAGATACTCTGCAGTCGTCAGCTGTTGTGAACAGATATTCGGGTTCTCTACCCTTGTCTTGGAATAGGCACAATGAATGGATGTAATAAATAAAGTATGGACCATATTAAAACCAAACTACAGTTGTATGTTCTTACCTCTCTAATTAAATCTGTCATGTTTATCCAGATTTTTGTTTATGTTCTCTTTCTCTCTTATTCATGGGCAGATTCCTTGATGGCAAAAAGGATGTCTTATTCACGGTGCTGGCAACCGTTTGACATAAATACATGTTTTTATGTATGAATGATTCCTGACCATCAATATATAAATCATATTGGGACAGACTCACATTTCTTCAGTTTTTTGTGAAAGACCATTTTTCAGTCTTCCCAGCTGATTCACAGCTGTCACTGCCTAAGGCAGAGAAAAGTGGAATAGGAAAGTAGTTCTTCATGGTTTGAAATCTGTCTACCAGCTAACTCTGGGCGATAGGATTCTGGCCCAAACACCATCCAGTGAGTAGGCAGAGCAGTCCCTATGTCCCCAAATCCCAAAGGACTCTCCATTACTTAAAAGAATCATAGAATGTCTGTCTCTGTTATACTAGAGACCGAAGAATTTGGTTATTTCACGCCTCAGAAGTATACAGTTTCTCTACATGGTCTAGGCATTATCTCTCTATTTCCTTTGTTGGTTTTTGTTTGAGAGCACTGTGAATATTTTTAAGTATATGAAGACAAATCTTTTTTTCCAGGTCTGAGAATGAATAAAGGTGCCATCACCTCTCCCCGTACTTCTCCAGCAAATACGTGTTCCCCAGAAGTAATCCACCTGAAGGATATTGTCTGTTACCTGTCTCTCCTTGAAAGAGGAAGACCTGAGGATAAACTGGAGTGTATGTGTTTCTTCATTTAGTTTACTTATCACGGTTGGGGTGGGGGGATATGACTGGATATTGACAAACTTAAAATTGTATATACTAAAAAAAAAAAAAAAAAAAAAAAATTGTATATACTGTGGTTGTTTACATTCTTATTAAGTAAAGTGACCTTGGTTAATAATTATAAAAAAATCCTCCAATTGAAAATCAGACAATTAAAAGATACTAAGAATCTATCAATTTTAGGTTATTATTGATCAAGGTCCATTTATTACTGAGTATTTCTTGAGCATGTTTATCAATTGATGGTTTTTGTTTTTGAATTTGCTCAGTTTGGTAACCAGACGATATTGAAAAGTATCCTTTGTGTTGTTTTGAAAATACACTTATTTCTAGTATGTAGGAGGTCTTCCCATTAAGCAGAAAAAGGGTTCACTATCCACAGGCAACCTGAGCCGTTCTCTCTGGAAATCTTCCTTGAAACCTTCTGCACTAACTTTCGTTGTGGTGGACAAATAATTTCTTAAATGCCAAGCATGAGAGTTTCATTTCTAGAAGTTGACTGAATATTATAAATAATTAAACAATAGCGTTTTTTTCTTTTACCATGTAGCAGGCGTTTCAGGTAGAGAATTTCAATCTAGTTGAAAGGAAATAAGTGCTCCCTTTAATAAAATACAGTAACTGAGCTCTCTCTGGTGGCAAACTGTACTCATTGCAAGGCAAGAAGATATTTTTCAAACCTTTACTGCAAGCCCCGTCATTTAATAATCTATTCTATCTCCAAAGCCCTTGCTAAATACAGAGCTGGTGGTTTGTTCAATAAGCTGATTAACCTGATTGTATTAGATATCATTAAAATGAATTAAATTTTTTTTGCTACTGAAATGATAGTAAAGATAATGAATCCTAAATTTGACATTTCTAAAGTAAATGTAGAGTATTGTGACACCTCAGAATTATGACTGGGTAGCATGTTTAGTTTAACAGTAACTTTCGATAATATTTCTCTTACTAATAAAGAATTTAATGTAATATGATTATTTAATAGTAACACCTGCTTAAGTTATGAATAAACCATATTAACATCATTCTTTAAATACATATTTATTAGTTCTAAATGTTGAATATTTGCATTTCAAGATTTATTTGTTTTCCTAAGAACCTACAGAAATCTCTCTCATTCCAAAATAAATATTAATGTTTAGTGAATTTTTATTGAAGTAATGGCCAGAGAGAAAGTTTTCTCAGGTGTTATTAGGACTGTGTTTGGGATGATTTTAAAAATACAAAGATTCGGGCTTCCCTGGTGGCGCAGTGGTTGAGAGTCCGCCTGCTGATGCAGGGGACACGGGTTTGTGCCCCGGTCCGGGAGGATCCCACATGCCGCGGAGCGACTAGGCCCGTGAGCCATGGCCCCTGAGCCTGTGTGTCCGGAGCCTGTGCTCCGCAACGGGAGAGGCCACAACAGTGAGAAGCCCGCGTACCGCAAAAAAACAAAACAAAACAAAGATTCTATTCCAGGTCTGAGAATAAATAAAGACACCATTACTTCTCCCCAACATGGTCTTTGTGATCCAGTTTAATTATTTTTAGGTCAACTGCAAGTATTTTGTTTTTAAGGTAGAATTCCTAAGAGGTATGTTGTAAGTTCTCAATGTGAATCTGTGTCTCAGCAGTCCTCGTCCACAGTTGCCAGCCATAATGTTAACCCACGAGTGATTCAGAAACACTTGATGAATCAAGTTGAACCTGACCTGCCACTTACCTCTCTTCAGTGTTATCAATCTCCTTCCCTCGGTTCTTTAAGTTTTCCAGCTCTTTTTCGAGCTTATACCATTCATTTCTTTAGACTTCCTGCATAGACAGACTTGTTACCACCTGGCATTACTTCTGTGATTTTCACCAGACTCTTGAAAGAAAATGCATTTCAATTTCAGAAACTCATTAAGGTTCTAGCTCTGTTCTAGTTTTCTTCTCTACTCTCCTCAAGTGTGGAGGACCTTAACCTGGTCCTTACTCATCTGGAGCTTGTGTTTGTTGGTTTGTTTTCTAAATGCCAGGCTTTTTCCTACATCAGTTAAATCAGAATCCATTTCTTTCGCCCAGCTTCTTAGCTATGTACTTATACATTTTTCCCTTCTACAGTTGCGCGTTTACAAATTCCTAACATTCATATAGTATATTATAGTTATAGATTCTAAAATTTTTTCAATGTCTTTAAAGAAATCTAATGGTTGTTCGTTTAATATATATTTCCAAAATGGTTATGACTTATTAAACATAATATATACTAGAGGAAAGAAGAGAAGAAAATAATTAAAATTAACACAGAAGTAGATATAATCAAGCATCTAATATAGTTAACTTTTGCAGGTGAGTGATGTTTTTGAATCTCAATTTCTAAGCAGCTAAGCAGAAAGGAGTACAGACATGTTGCCTTAGGCCAGAGGTTCTTGAACTTTATCGCACATAAGAATCACCTGCAGGGCTTATGAACACACAGCTTGCTCTGCCCCAACTTGAGTATATGTGATTCAGCAAGCCTGGAATAGGACTTCAGAGTTTTCATTTCAGGTCATGCTGATGTTGCAGGGACCACATTTTGAGAAGCATTGGTTTATGCAGTTCCTTCAGTCCAATGAAAACACACACACACACACACACACATAATTCATCTGAAACTACAATTGTTCTTGGAATTGATGGTGGCATTATTTGATACGTTCTTTTACCTGGGTTATTAGATAAATTAATGACATGTTTTAAATATTTTTTCCCCAAAAAACAATGTTTTATAAATCTATTCAGTGCTTACTGCCCCTTCTAATCTCCCCCACCTCTCTTTTCTGCCAGGCATTCACAAAATGTTTAGAATAAAGCATTCTTTTTTCATTGAAAGGAAACTAACAAACAAACGCTTTTGAACTTTCCACTGATTATATGCCATTTCTTCAACTTGCTTTCCTTCACTCAGTCTTTGACTCAATCCTAATGCCTCCCTGTGGTCTTTGCCAGTGCTGAGGCCCTGTCAAGTAGAAGGTATTTATTTACCTGTTCCCACGAACCCTTGGAAAGTATGTGTGCGTGCATGTGTGTGTGTCCTGAAGTTGTGGAGGAATTCTATTTTTGTCTTGGTGGAAGTTACCAACCATCGAGGTGCATAGATAAGAACATTGTACCAGGTCTGGTTTGCCCTCTTCACCTTAAGCCCACTATAGTACTTTATGGAGAGCCATTCAATACATCCCTCTTTGAGTCTCCTTAGATTCCTCAAATACTGTGACCTCAACTCCATTTTATTTCAGTCACCCACTTTTGTTGCAATACCCCAAGTCTTTTAATTCCCCAAGACTGCTCTTATTCTATAAATTTAAATTCTAGTATTTTGCTTTGACCACAGCCTAAGCTCACGTAACTTTTTACTTTTCTGCTTTGAGTTTAAATATAGCATAGCACAGTACGCAGGAGCCTGGACCCTTCACTTCACTCACTGAATGAATCTTAGCTTTGACCCTTACTATCTGAGTGACCCAGGCACATTGTTAAAACCTCTCAGGCCTCAGCTTCCCCAGCTGTAAAATTGGGATCATAATAATGTCTATCTTGTATGTTTGCTATGAGAATTAAATGAACCAATATTTGCTCACATAAATTCCTTCACATTTATGTGAATGTTAAATGAAATAAAAGTAAGTTAATGGGCTTCCCTGGTGGCGCAGTGGTTGAGAGTCCGCCTGCCGATGCAGGGGACACGGGTTCGTGCCCCGGTTTGGGAAGATCCCACATGCCGCGGCTGGGCCCGTGAGCCATGGCCGCTGAGCCTGCGCGTCTGGAGCCTGTGCTCCGCAACGGGAGAGGCCACAACAGTGAGAGGCCCGCGTACCGCAAAAAAAAAAAAAAAAAAAAGTAAGTTAAGAATTCTTGCCCCTTGACCGCTTCACTTCCTCCTAAACTTGCTTGCTGCTTTTGGGCCTCCCACCCCTTCAAATGTAGACTGACCCCGTAATTCGTGAGGTCAATCATTCCTTCTCACTTAGTTTTGAACATCCAATTTATTTGCTCATATACTGAGCTGCCAGAGATTTTGTGAAATGATAATATAATTCTGTGGATTAGAACTCTTCTCAAAACCTCAGCTGGCCTTCAGTGCCTTCAGTGTTTCTCTGGTCATTGACTTCTCCTAGTTAAAAGTTCATTCAGATGCTTTGTTACTTCAAACACCTACTTAATTAATCATCATCTCACTCATTAGCTGTAAATTCTTATAGCTTTCTCTCATGTTGCCTAAAACTTGTCAACTTCTATACCTGTTCTTTCCTCTTCTTCTGACTCAGGAAGCATGTGTCCCTTTTGTAGTTCCCTATTGAATAATACATCAAAGTAAGTCCTTAACTTAGCATCCATAAACTAATCTGGCTCCACAATTTGACCCCAACCTACTTGGCCAGTCTTGCATTTGGCTATGACCTGCACAAAAAAGTCCCAGTCATATGAATCTACTTTTTAATTATCAGACAAACCCTGAACTTTTCCACCTTCATGCCTTTGCTTATAATGTGCATTTGCTAGGGGTGTATATCTTTCCCAGTGTATATCAGATCCAGTCCAGTCTACACTTGAAGCCTAAGCTCACATCATGAGTCCTCTTGCCATCTCTAATCAGATTATTTTACTCTCCTTCCTTGTACCATTGCACTGTGTGTAACTTCCCACTCTAGCACCTACCACTTATATATGTGTGTTTTTCAAAAGATAGATGCTCAATAAATGCTAGTTAAATGGAACTGTATTGAAGTCTATGGGTGCTTGACAAGAGGAAGATAATGTGAATTATTGAAGGCATCAAATATTACTAAATTTATACTTTTATTTAAAAGTATAAATGTGGCATTCACATTGGGATTAGAGTTTATCAAATTATTAATGACTTAGCTAGAATAACTTTAAGTTAGCTTACCGTTACTGAAAATATATCACTAAAAAGAAATCAATAGGAAAATGTCCAGAAAAATACACAGTTGACATGCAGATAATGAGGACTACCCTGTATGTTAAAGTTACGGCTCTGTCTAGTATTAATCTTAGAACCACTGAAATTTAATATTGAAAAGTCCTCAAATATCATCTAGTTAACCTTCCTATATTGTCAATGAAACATTTAAAGCCCAGAGAGACTGGTTATTAATTACACCACCAGTTTAGCTATCTGTGACTAAAATGTATGATTTCTGACCTGCTGTATAGGTGCCCTTTTTATTTTGAAAAGCTGCCTTTCCTTGTTTAGATTATTGTTTCTTTTTTCTTTTTTTTTTTTCCGGTACGCGGGCCTCTCACTGTTGCCTCTCCTGTTGCGGAGCACAGGCTTCGGGCGCGCAGGCTCAGCGACCATGGCTCACGGACCCAGCCGCTCCGCGGCATGTGGGATCCTCCCAGACCGGGGCACGAACCCATGTTCCCTGCATGGGCAGGCGGACTCTCAATCACTGCGCCACCACGGAAGCCCTATTGTTTCTTCTGTGGAGAAAAGAAGAAAGTATAACACCATTATATTAGATGTAAAAAACTCCAAACAAATGATTTTCACCTCTGCCCTTGTGGTTTATTAGATAGGTCTTGAAATACATAAAACAGTAAAAAATTGTGAGTTAAACAAATTCTGGCTTAAATGCTTTTTAAAATATATACTTTATAATCTTTAAAAACAATTTCCATAATAATATTTTCATATCAATAACATATTATACAAAGTACAAAAACATATTCTATGGGAAAATAGATTAAAAACTTGCACATCTTTTGGAAAAGAAACAAATTCTAGATATAAAGAATTGCCCTCATATTGTGTAATGTGCCTTTCCTTTGAGCTTTTAACCAAATTCATGTGTGGGCACATAATTGTTTCTATATAAAGTGTAATTGCATGAGCATAAAAATAGAAAAAATGTGGGTTAAACTGGTTTGTAACTTTTTAAGAGGTACCCACCTTTGGAAGCTATCATGTTGACAGAATAATTTTAATATTGGGCTTAAATTATTTTTGCACCTAAAAATCTATATCCTTATATGTTGGTTTTAAAAATAAAACCTCTTTGTTCAGTGATTCACTTGACCTTGGAGACTAACTTTACTTTTAAATTCTAAGGAAAAAATAGTCTTATTATAATGTTTGAGGATCACTATTAATTTTATCAGTATTATTCATATATGCTTTTAAAAGGGAAAGGTTCTATAGGCTTACCAAGCCAAACAATTTTTATTTTCTGTGGTGTTAATAACTGCTTTTGTTTTCTCTTTATTTGATTAGTTTCTTAATTCCTGTATAACTAATTCCTAAATCCTCCACCATAAATTCTGGTTTGGAAACTTGTGCTCTCCATCTATTCCTTCATCTTTTCATTGTTAGTTACCTTCTCCTTTATTTTACTTGTTCAGTCTTTCTGAAATCACTATTATTAGATGTTCAAACTCCATGACAGAACTTTGACTTATTATATTTTTTAATTTTCCTGTTTTCCAACTTCTTTTCTTTTATGTCTTTCATTTGACATCTGGTACATCTTCTACATCTAGGACGACTTTTTTTTTTTTTCTCTTTCTAGCATAATTTTCACTTCACAGAGAATCCTTTTTGTTGTCAGCACCATCCTTATTTGCTATTATTCTTATTTATGGATTGAATCTTTCCTCTTATTTATAAGGTTCCCGTCTCCCTGCTTTGCTGGTTTCTTCCAGATTACTTCGTTTTGAAACAACTACTTGGTGGTTGTGGGTAGGTGGGTGGGTAGATGAGGTTTAAGTCTGACTCATTAGAGATGAGCAAGGGGACTTAACATTTCTCAATGTTCACTATATCCATTTTCACATGATTACACTCTTTGGTATTGGACCCCTACCATCAGAATGCCTGAGTACCCTGAACTCAGAGTCCCTGTCGCTTGACTGCTAAAAAGCTCAAAGATCCAGTCTTCTTTAAGGTAGAGGGCTGGCATACCCTCAGGTGCAAGCCGTGAGGGGTAGTGTTTAAAGGTCTAATTTCTTTTCATGAAGATTATGTTTCCTTTTCTGTGTGAATCTGCGCCTCCTCTTTACCACCAGCTTACGTCTATATTTCTCAGGTTTCTACATCGGACACCATATGTTTTCCAGCTTCTAAAATTTTATTTTTCTTGTCTCCTCTCACGTTTTCTTTGTACTTGTGGGTTTATGCCTGTTTCATCCCTTACTGTTACTGTAGTGGACCTTCAATAGAAAGGCAATGTAACTATGTGTGTTCAATATTTCTTGTTTTGCATGACCCCACTACAATTTTAAATTAGGAAAGTAGACTTACCTCTGAAAACTAAAGTTCTAGAATTCCTCTCTCGCATCGGAATCAAAGGAAAGTTTTATCATTGATTTATAATTGGTGAGATTTAGACTACAAGATACTTAGTGCTCAATATATGTATACTGTTTTTATTATTGCTATAATTATTAACTAGAACTTAAAGTTCTCCAACTTTGTTCCTTGGTGAATTAGACAGGATTTATAGATAGCCATTAACTCCTATTAATGTGTGTAGAAATTAATATAAAAATATACTAGGGCTTCTACTTCATACAACAGTAAAGTGTTCTCAGACCAACTTTTCTGCTAGAAACAACTAGAACATTTAAACTCAATTTTTTTTAAAAAAAATCTGTTTGTAAATTTTAGGAAATTATCAAGGCAAGTTGGATTTGTGGGTTAAATTTCTGGGAGCAGGGAGCCAGGCTTTTGCCAGTATTTTTAAACTGTAAATTCTTAGGCACCTGAGAGGCTGAGAAGGTAAGCAGCTTTGGTAGACTGGTCTTGGGGAAAAAACTTGAATTCTGGAGTCTTTTTAGAAGGCATATGATGGTCTCTAATTGTGGTTTAAATTTCCATTTTCTTTACAATTGATGATGTTGAGTACTTTGTTATGACTGACTACTCACCTCTCTTCCATTTTTGAAGCATCTGTTCGATTTTTTGCCTCTTTACTAATTGGGTTGTTTGCTATTTTATTACTGAGCTAGGGTTTGCTCATATATTGTAGAAACAAGTCCTTTGTTAGATATATGTGTTCTGAAAATTTTTTTTCAAATCTGCAGCTGGCTTATTTATTTTCTTAATAGTCTTCTTTTTTTCTTTTTGATGAGCAGAAGTTCCAATTTTGATGAAGTTTAATTTACCTATTTTTAAAAAATCTTTGATGGTTCATATTGGCTTATGTTGAGGTTATGAAGATATTGTCCTGTATTTTCTTTTAGAAGGTTTATAGCGCTGATTTAATGTTAAAGTTTAGTTTCAAAAAATTTTAGTTTTAAAGTTAAAATTCTGTTAGACCTAATGTTTATGTTTGGTGTGAAGTAAGGGTCAAGGTACTTTTTTTTATATGAATATCCATCCAACTGTTCCATCATCATTTTTTGAAAAGACTTTTCTTATCTCATTGAATTGCTTTTGTCCCCGTTGACCATAAGTGTGTGCATCTCTATCTATATTCCTATTTCCCATTATTCTGTTGTGTAGCCCTTAGTCAGCATGTCACTATCTTGATTCACTTGATCTTTAGCAACTCTTGAAGTCAGGTCATGTAAATCCTTCTGATTTGTTCTCCCTTTTCAGGGTTGTTTGGGGTATTGTAAGTCTTTTTTATTTTTATGTAAGTTTTAGAATCAGCCATGTTAATATTTAAAACAAAGCTACTGGTATTTTTATTGAGATTGTATCTGTTATATAGAACAATCTGTGGAGAATTTACATTTTAATGATATTGAATCTTCCAATTCATGAACATAATACATCTTTTCATTTATATAGGTTTTCTGTAATTTTTCTTGGTGAAGTTTTGTATTTTTTGCACAGAGGTCTTGTCTAACTCTTGATAAATTTATCTTATATATTTAGGTTTTTGGATGTTATTGTAAATGATTTGTTTTATGTTTCATTTTCTAATTGTTCTTCAGTAGTATGTAAAACTGCAACTGACTGTTTAATCTGACCATATCACTAAATACATATACTTATGTATATTTATATATAAACATATGTCTTAATATTTATACATTATATAATTTCTAATATAAAACATATAACCTATATGTTATATAAGATCTAATTATATAGTTATATAAGTTCTAATATAAGATATAATACATATGATATATGTTCTAATAATAAGATATAGATAACATATCAGTTACATAAGTTCTAATACGTATATACATAATGTAAATTCTTATATATATATGAAATATGTATACATATACGTTCCAATTCTTTTTGATGATTCAATAGAATTTTCTAATGGTACAAACATATCATTTGTAAGTAAAGATAGTTTTAATAACTCTTTTCTTATACATATGACAACCCATTACTGCTTCTTTGTGGACAGACAGAGCACCTTTCAGTGCTACCATCCCTACCACACACCCCTTTCTTCAATTACTGCTGTTGCTGCTGCCTCTCATCAGCATGGATTCTGTGAAGCCCCTTTTTTCTTGGATCACTAGCATCTGATTAATCATCTGGGCTTGTGCTTCTGATTGGTAGAGGCTGGGTCATGTGCAAACCCTATTTTCAAGTCAGGCTAGTAAAGGAAGGTATCTGGCCTTTCATCTGTTATTGTGCTTTATAAAGTCTGGCTTTCAGAATTTAGGAAGATGTTTCAGATGCTGCCCAAAATGAATGACAGGTACCACACACCCACCCCACTTGTGTGTACGTCTTTGAGCTCATGTTTCCAACAAGATTTACCAGTAGACATAGGTAAATGTCCATATACCTGAGCTGTATGAAATGGTTTAGCAGTCATTTACTCCAATAAGGATTAACAGAGTCACAAGCATCCCTCATTCTAAAATATAGTTAGGTTTTGGAAGTCCTTGCCTTGTTCCTGGTACTTAACCCCTTCTCTGAATGGTGTATGAATTTTTGCCACTTAAAAAGGTATTTTTACCATTTTATGCTATGCTAGAAAATCTTGAAATGCTTAGTATCCATGTTGTGGTAAGTTTTTTTGTTTGTTTGTTTGTTTCTTTCTGAATTTTATTCTCATTTCATATATAGCACAGAACAGTTATCATGGTTTGCAAATCAAGATATTTATATTCTTTAGCAAACCTAACATTCTATCCTTTAATTCAATAGGTATACATTTCCACTTACATTTCAACATCTTTAAAGTCTGTTTCCATTTTACAGTGAATAGAACACGTTAGCTAGATTGGCAGCATTTTTTTCCTTTTAGTGATGTGCAGACTAGTTTTGCATCTTATAAATATCTTAGAATTTTTGAAATATAATACTTATTTTTAAATATAAAAATAACAATGAGTTACAGATTAAGGTCATTGCATAATTATGTCTCCTAGTTGTCAATGTCTTTGGTTGATATTATAGACTTCAGACATCAAGACTCTCCAGGAAATTATACAAACCCAACACAAACCCTCATTTCCACTCCTCTATTTTTACAGCTGTGTCATTCTTCTCTGTTTATCTCAAAACGGCACCTGCAGCCTCTTCTGTAGTCTCCTGGTGGTGTGTGAATTATACAAGGGAATCCTCAGGCCAGGCATGGACCTCTGCCATCCTGCTTTCCTGAGCTCCCTAGCACAGAGCCAATAGTGTCTTTTTCCTCATTTGATTAGTTCAAAGAGTGGTTACCCTATGAAACTACATCTCCGATTTAAACAAATACACCATTATACCCGTGATAATAATGCCATTTATGTCTTTGCATCCCCTATCAGGAAAATTCCCTTATTTTGCAGTAATTTTTCCTTTCCCATACTGCTTAAGGATTAATTGAAACAATGGCTTATATTTGTGTAGTGACCTACAGCTTTTGATACACCTTTGTGTGTATCATCTCACTTTCACAACAAATGTGTCTTTTTTTTTTTTTAATTTTCATTGGAGTATAGTTGATTTACAATGTTGTGTTAGTTTCAGGTGTACAGCAAAGTGAATCAGTTATACATATACATATATCCAGCTGACTTACAACATTATGTAAGTTTCAGATGTGCAACATAGTGATTCACAGTTTTTAAAGATTATACGCCATTTATAATTATTATAAAATATTGGCTATATTTCTGTCTTGTACAGTATATCCTTATAGCTTATTTTATGCATAGTCGTTTGTAGCTCTTAACCCCTATCCCTAACAAATGTGTGTCTTATGACAGGGTGATTATCCTTATTTTATAGATAAGAAAACAGCGTTTGACTAAGCTCACATAACAGTGGATGGTAGATTCCAAATTATAATTGATTTCCAGACCTCTGAATTAGTTATTTCTTCTTATCCACTCTGTTCTTTAATATTCAGACTCTGAATTCCTTCTCTTCTGTTATTTTGAATTTCCATTTAATGATCTTGTAATACAAATTTGAACAAACAATAGCACTTTTTAGTGTTTTCTAGCTATATAACAAAAATTGGTAGAATTTATATCTGATATCCAGTATTTTTATTAATGATTAATTCATCTTTAAGCTTGAGAAATGGTCCCAAAATCAATTGCTTTGAGGAGGGGAGGGATTTAGTCGTATTTGTTTTTGACAGAAAATAAATTTTAAAGAATATGCCTTATTCTGGCATTGATCTTACTCACCTATAATCTTTTTTTCAACACCTCTTTTATTTCTAGTTATGTTTCGCCTCTATGACACTGATGGAAATGGCTTCCTGGACAGCTCGGTAATTTTTTTCTTCAAATTTTCTGTGAAAATTTCAGAGTAGTTTGTTCTGAAAAATGCAATGAATAAATTTATAGCTATTACCACAGAAGATACAATATAATTTCCATGCACTCACACAGCATTTTTATCATCTGACTTTTTGAAAGCAAGTGATCTGAGGAAACTGTTAGGATTACAGTTGTTCTATTGAATAATTTTACTACAAAAAAGTGACTTTTTATGTACAGAAAGATAAAAAAGACTTCAACCCTGTGTGAATAAAATGTAAGAGAAAGATGAGACCATTGATCTAAAAAGAAAAAAAATGTGTGTGTGTGTGTGTGTGTGTGTGTGTATATATATATATACACACATATATAGGAGAATATCAAGAATACAGGTAGAATTTAAAGGAATTACGAAGTTGCTTCAATCATTTTATTATTTTCCCACTTTTTAAGTACTGTTACTCACATATGTTGATGAAATGGGTAATTATATTTAAAACTGCTTTGGCAAACTTCCCTTCTCATCCGATTTTAAATCCAACTTGCACTCTATCGATAATTTTACTCATAAAAACCAATAGAAGAAAAATACCATCTCACAGAAAGTAATAATTAAATGTTTATTTTATTTGTAGTATATGCAAATCATTGACAGTTTTCAGAGGAGAAGTTAGACTCTTAGTTCTCAAATCAGGGCCTCCTGAGTATATCCATCTGAGTTTCCACCAATGATGTATTTTCTATTTAACATTTTGTATATTATATCATGTCCTGTTCCATGAAGGTAATATAAGAATATTAACAAAAGAGTAAGTGTCACATTATGGAAATTTTGAAGTACATAGGTACATGTAAAAAGAAATGTTTTGATATATTTAATATTGATTAAAATAAACATTATTTCTGATAATGAGTTTCTCTCATCATCTGATATGTCTCTCTATGGCAGAACTCAAACAGACTGTTACAAGCAAAGCAGTGAAGTTAGAGACATATTTATGTAACACTGAGTAGGATAATGGTGCATTCGTTTCTCCAGAGAGAGATAAAAATATATAATTCCTACTCTAGGAAATGACCACCAATCTGAATTGATGCTGTGATTGTGGGATTTCTTATGTTAGGGTCTTTCTAATTTTTCAAATGCTGTTATTTTTAAGTGCCTAGTAGTGTTCAGTTTTCCACTTAGGAATATTAAGCAACATGATACATCTGCTCATTTTCTGGTAGCATTTCACGGCTAGAAGTTTAGATTTCTTCTACATATGTCAATATGCTCATTGTAGCATTTCTGACTACACTAATGCAAATTATATTTTTAATGCAGATTTGTTTTCTTTTTCTTTTTAATTAAATTAAAACAATGTTTCTTTACTAGGCTCTTAGCCATGGGTTGGCAGCTGAGTAGAAAATTTAGTCAAATGCTGTTCTTGGTCTCTGGCCATTTTTTGGTTAACATATAGTAGATTACTAGCAATATTTATAACTATATTCCCAATATTAAACAATGAGCTGAGGATAAATAAGCTTGTTTATGATTAAATTAGTGTTTTTTAAAATAAAGGTCTGGATTTAATTTCTGTGATTTTCTCCATATAACTTACTACCCCAGGATATTTCCTTCACTGTCAGGTAGGAAGCGCACCTTCTGATATCATTTGTCTTTGAAATTTAAAGGCTATGTTCATATACTGGAGACACAACAGAAGAAAATTAATACTTTGAGAAATGACCAGTATGTCTAATAATGCTAGTTAATGTTTATTGATCACTTGTGCCAGATAAGATAAATGTATTTCATATAACAGCATATTTAATCTTGGTAGCAACTCTGTGAACTAGGTACTATTAGAATACCCATTTTACTGTTGAGGAAACTTAGAGAGGTTAGATGACTTATCTAGTACCACATGTGTACACAATAGTCCACCAAAAATAGTTTCTGTTCCTCCAAACATATCCAGAGACTTTAACGGTTCCAAACCATTAAGGCATATATAAGCAAAGATAAAGTAACTGGAAGATTAGTTACACACACACACACACACACAAATTTTAGCCTCTAATTGCAAGGGATTAGTGTTTAAAATTTTTCACATCTGTAATAAACACATTTATATTTGCATTGTTTCTGGGATGACCTGTGTTATATAACATTTTCATGATTTCATATATATATTTTTGGAAAGAGAGAGTGTAGCTTTCATCAGCTTCTCAGAGGGATCCATGAATCCCCCCCCCAAAAAAAACCCCCTCTTTTACTATATTTTCTTCTTCATTTTATGCATATTAACCACGTACATTAGATCAGAGGTTTTAGTAGAATAAATTTTATTAATATACTTTCAAGCCTTATTCTTTATATTTCTTATATTTTAAATTATCATACTATGAAATACCGCTTTTAATTGTCATGGACGGACTACCCTTAAAATTATTAGCATTCACAAAGTATGTTTAATCTTTTCTGAAGATACAGAAAAATTAAAACATTAAATAAATCGGTATGAAAAAATGTTATAATTTATTTAGCCAAGGCATATATATTAACCAGCAGTTCTTCAAAGACTTGACGTTGAGCAGAAGAATGTGAATATTCAGACTAAAATTCTATCCCCTCATAAAATAAACTCTGCATGCACTTAGCCTCCAAACCTTAACCTGAATGCACCTCTAGCAGAGCAAATTTTACCAGTAAATGGCTAGAACCGTCAGTATACGTTCTCAGTGTATCAGAATAAAAATAAAACTCTCAGCTGCCCTCAAACCCTTCCTCCCACCACCCTTCCACACCTGTTTTCAAGCTGTGGGGTCAGGATACTCAGTACTTAAAAATCACAGCTTTTTGTGAAAATATGCAGGTTCCTACTTTCATCAGATGCTGCTTTCCAAACAAAAATTTTCTTAAAAATCTCCTGGAAGAAAACCTTTCTTTGTATAGTTGTGCCCTCTCCTGGTGAAGGTTTCTAGACAGAGTACAAAGGAATGTATATTTAGGCTCTTCTTTTATGTATAATTAAGTAGGCCGTTAAAATGCAGAGGTATATGTTTACTTTTTATGTAAAATTAATCATCTCACTCCTTTAGTTTTTGAGCTACATGTTGAACAAATCAATTCCTGTAAGTCAAAGTTGAAGAACTTACTAAGACCGTGTATTCATTTTCCCTCTCCTTCCTTCCCTCCCTCCCCTTCCCTTCCCTCTCCTCCAGGAACTAGAAAATATCATCAGTCAGATGATGCATGTGGCAGAGTACCTTGAATGGGACGTCACTGAACTTAATCCAGTAGGTATAGGAATGATTTAACTGTTGGCTACATTCTAGAAGACCCCTTTCTCTTTCATCTTTTTTGCAATCCTAATATATTACTGGCATTTGATTTTTAAAAAATTTTTATTGGAGTATAGTTGATTTACAATGTTGTGTTAGTTTCAGGTGTACAGCAAAGTGCATCAGTTATACGTATACATGTATCCACTCTTTGTTAGATTCTTTTCCCATATAGGTCATTACAGAGTATTGAGTAGAGTTCCCTGTGCTATACAGTAGGTCCTTATTAGTTTTCTATTTTATATATAATAGTGCGTATATGTCTTTTGATAACTCTAAATTACTATTTCTAATCAATAGCTGAAGTGGATTCTGAACAAGAAAAAGTATATGTGGTTTTCTGAAGCCCTTAGTAATAATAACTTTTGCTTTTCTTCCTCATGGAAATTAATTTGCATGGTAGTCTAATATAGGTGTAGGTGAACAGAAGCTGCTGATGACACTGCTAAGGTCATACCATGCCACAAAAAAGTCAGAACTGACATGTTTTTTATGATCGCCATGATTTTCCTTATATGGAAATAGCTAAAATATTCAATCTAAAAGAGGATGAAGGCGATTAAGAAGACACTAATGATGGTTTACTATGCACAGTGCACTGTTATCTTTGCATGTGTTATTTAAGGCTCATAACTCTACAAGGTAGATACTACTATTTTATTCATTTTACAGATGAGGAAATTGAGACCCCCAATTTTTTTTCATTTATTTTATTAAAGTATAGCTGCTTTACAATGTTGTGTTAATTTCTACTGTGATTCAGTAGAAATTAATTTCTACTGTGATTCAGTAGAAAAATATAACTGAATCAGCAAAGTGATTCAGTTATTTATATATATATATATATATATATATATATATATATAAAAAACTATATTCCCATTTGGGGAATATAGAATGTGTGTGTGTATATATATATATATATATATATATACACACACACACACACACACACACATTCTTTTTCAATTCTTTTCCATTCTGGTTTATCACAGGATATTGAATATAGTCCCCTGTGCTATACAGTGGGACCTTGTTGTTTATCCATTCTATATATAATAGTTTGTATCTGCTAACCCCAAACTCCCAATCCATCCCTCCCCACCCACCTCCCCCTTGACAACCACAAGTCTGTTCTCTATGTCTGTGAGTCTGTTTCTGTTTTGTAGATAAGTTCATTTGTGTCATATTTTAGATTCCACATATAAGTGATATCATATGGTATTTGTCTCTTTGTCAGGCTTACTTCGCTTAGTATTATAATCTGTAGCTCCATCCATGTTGCTCCAGTGGCATTATTTCATTCCTTTTTTGTCTGAGTAATATTCCATTGTATATATGTACCACATCTTCTTTATCCATTCATCTGTTGGTGGACACTTAGGTCACTTCCATGTCCTGGCTATTGTAAATAGTGCTGCTATGAACATAGGGGTGCATATATCTTTTCGAGTTATAGTTTTGTCTGGATATATGCCCAGGAGTGGGCTTGCTGGGAGGCCCCAAAATGTTAGTTACTTGCCCAAAACTCTGCAGCTAGTTAAAGATTGAGCTAGGAAACTTTAATCAAATTGTTTCAAGAAATAGTATCTAACAATGCCTATAAGAGCATTAAAAACCTCTTATTTTCAATAGATTTATACCAAAGCTACAACATTATTCAAATGTGTATTAAAACAAACATGATTCACAACTTTTACTTTGGCCACAGGAATATTTGGGGGAGAATATTATTGATTTTAGTTTCTCTTTGAAACCAACTAAGTTTAGCATATTGTACATTAATTAAGTAAATACAAATCAATTTTATGTAAATGGTTTACATTTTGTATGAATTCAAAGAGCCTATTTAACCATATAAATTCACATTTATGCAGTCAACAGCAAGGTAATGGCATGATTATGTGATAGGAGAGGTCTGATAGCTTTTCCCTTGCTTTGCAAACTAATGCGGTTAAAGTACAACAAAGTCAATGCGATGTCATGGAAAGGGAGAGCACCTTTCTTACTGGGATTAGGATTTTCCAAGTTTTAACTCAGCTGATTTTTCTTTTTCCTTTTTTTATTTTTGAACATGGAAACACACATGCTGTGCACATGATGAGTGGCGGGTATCATTAACAAAATTGCAGCATGCATATGAAATAATAAAGTAGATGGTAACGTATTTAATTCTAAGAATACCGTTTGATTCATCTTAATACTATTTTCACTGAAATCAAAGGACTCATAAGTTCTGCTGCCTTTTCTGGTTATGTTAATGTAAAACACAACATTGTAAATGTAAAAGATACATGCACTTTTATGTTCATGTGAATATAAGTCACCTATCAATCAAGGCTCTTGTCCTCACTGGAGTAATAGAGGGAAGGGGGTCTTTTTCAATCAGCTTGGAGCGCAGAAGGAGGCACCACCACATCACCATATTTGGCGGTGGGGGGTTTGAGAAAAGAGGGATCTGGATGCGCTAAAGAAGGAACAGTTAGTGGTTGGGCAGTCTAATTAGGACAAATACCTAGTGGAAAATACAAATAAAAAGCTATATAGCATTATTAGTCATTTGTGACACATACTGACAAGTCTGCCCTTTCTGTGGACAGTATAAAGAGTAAAGATAAAAGACGGCTGTTTGCTGTCATAGTAACTGCCTCATCCTGCCTGATGATTCAGCAGCTCTCCCCATTTTAAACACATGTGTACATTTGTACACGTTGTCTGACTCCTGGTAAGTTTGCATAATAACTGAAGAGAATTGTACATTTCAGGTTGATGGCTCAGGGTAGACTGAGATGCCCTCGAAGGGAGTTTTTAAAAACTAACCCAGGTTCTACCATTAGATTTATTAAGTACAGTATGAAAGTATCAGCCCTCTGAAACAAACACTCTGTGTTTTACTTCTCTCCTCATTTGTTCATTTCTGCTAGTTCATCAGAGTGTCTTCAAGGGGGAGGGCCTTTTAATGAGACCTTATGCCATTTTGCCCAATTCTAAATGACTTCCCTTGTCTTTCATTTTGAGTGTGTTGAAATAATTATTTCAACATCACTTTGTTCCAAAGAGTCTCTTTCCGCTACCTATAGATAAGTTTGTTTCAATGAAGGAAAATAATCTGATATTCAAAAAGTTGCTGAGGAAAGACACCAATCCACTAAGTTCAGGGATGTTGAGGCAAATAATACTTCTGTCCACGTATCAAGTTATTCCATTTATTGCACCTTTTCAAATTTTTCTTCTAATGCTCTCTGTACTTCTTTCTTTTTTCAAGTTGATTAAAAGCTCCATATTAGATAAATGTGGTGAGTTACTTCCTTCACTGCATTCTACCATGTTTGCCACTTTGGTGCCATTAGATGGGAGGTACTTTGCCTTCCCAGCAGCCAGGGGTAATATGTTTGGGTAATATATATTAGCAAATATAATTTCTGCTAATATAACACTAACAACACCTATATTACACTTACTATATATGCTAGACACTCTTCAAAGATACTTATAATGTATTAGCACCTTTGACCTCACAACAACCCTTCGAATTAACGGCTAATATTAGCGCTATGCAGCCGAGAGATAAATATATTACAAACAGACACTACGGAGAACACTTTAGGACACTCTGTGCAAGTCTTCCTTAGAAAAGAAATCTAATCAAAAAATTATTTGATTGTTTAACTTCTTGGCTCCATTAAGTTCTGATAGGCAGTTAAAAGCAACTTAATTCCTCCTCCCCACACTACTTAGCGAAGAATTATTTCAGCTCTTTGCCGTGAAGTTAATTTGGTCTGTCATTGTCTGGCATATATTTGAATTTTTTAAAGTAATCTAGAGAGAGCAATTAAAGATCACTTTCATGCTTAGAGATACCTTCTTGTTTAAGCTGTACCATCCAGTGACAAAATATTAATAAGTTAAGCATTTATTTATAAAAGCTGATCAGTGTAAGTAGTCAGGGTTTTGAAATCATAGCAAAGCTACTATATGCTCGATAGGATTAACATGGTACCGAGTTATTTAGATATTTACCTCAACTCTCTACTTAGCTGCTAGTCACAGTTTATCATAACCAGTTCAGTGCAATACTTTGTTGTGTCATATGAAACTTATCTTATTGATTTATTTCAAGTTTTTCCTCATCTCCTCTTCTCCAGATTCTTCATGAAATGATGGAAGAAATTGACTATGATCATGATGGAACAGTCTCTCTGGAGGAATGGATTCAAGGAGGCATGACAACAATTCCACTTCTTGTGCTCCTGGGCTTAGAAAATGTAAGCATTTACAGAGAGGGGGTGGCCTGGTGGTAAGTCAGTGGGGTTCTCTTTTATACATTTTGATTATAAATTCATCTGGCTATTTTCTACCATTAAGTATATAGTGAGTGCCTGCTTCTAATACGTATGTCACAGTACAAGTTGACAATAACTCCTTGTATAGTAATACTTGCCACAAATATATTAATTCTTTTTAGGTATTACCGTATTATTTAATACATAATCTCTCTCTTTTTTTCCACTATTTAAAGTGCAATCTTGTTAAAAGAAAACATTGACCTTATTTTATCTAATGCAAGAAACATCCCAGTATTATTGCGTTCTGTGCTCCCCCTCCCCATGAAGATGATCTATTTTATTAATAACCAAACCCATAGTTGGGGGAGCCAATTATATATAGAGGTAGTTGAGTATATATGCGTGTGTGTGCGTGTGCATGTGTGTGTGGTGTGTGTGTGTGTGTAAATGTTTTCCTTACATATCAACAGTCTGTCAACGTTCTTCCTTCTAAGCCTGTCGAAGTTCTCTTATATCATTGCCTCCAGTGGTATTTAAAACTGGTGGTTTGGGGAATAAAGTAGATCCATATAAGATCAGAATGTGATATGATAGTGACTTAGAGTCCAAATCTTGCTGCCCTGGCTTCGTGTGAATTTTAGTAATAGTTAATTTAAAAATCCAATGAGTCAATGCTAGATTTTTATACTTAGCTTAATAAATAAGAATTAACTATAACATGAGTATAGTAAAATTTATACTTAGATTCAAAGAGTATTACTGATGGAGAGCACCCTGACACACAGAATATTTAGAGTTTTGAGATGCAAGAATGTAATGTCCACCACTTTGCTGCTGACCTCCACATTCTTCGTGCTTCCTGTTACCAGCAATAATGATTTTTCAGATTCAAGACTATACCACAGTTACTCAAGACACCAATTTTTTTTAAAGACAGTTCTCAAGAGATCTTGCAGTCTGTGTTTTAAAACATGTGAGAGTATATAAAAATAGGTTTGTACATATTTACATATGGGTTTGGGAATATATAAATGGGTTTCAGATGGTAGAATTTGTCTCCAGTTCACCTGGATCTTCAAATTCGTTTACATTCAGGTTAATCTTAGCCTTCATGAGGCCCATGGGATTTTAGACATGGTCAGAGGAAGGAAAAGAAAAATTACTAATAGATGATAAATAGGAAATTACCCTTAAAGTAAATAATTTATTAAAACAAAGTTAATATAGACCTTATTGTTAATAGATACATATTTCTACATTTTACAAATTAATGAAGCAATACTTCCTGTATCTGATGTTCTTATACTATACATAACCTAGTATCTTTTGTAATAACTTACTATATATCTCTGTATCATAAATATGTGTTTATTGTTTAATATACCTTCTGTCAAAAGCATATGTAAATCAGACTGTTGGGAGAAAACAGAAAGAAAACTGACTAAATGTTAACTTTGTAAGGTTTGGTGTATATTCTATACTGAAAAATAGTTGACAAATGACTATTCAAGAAATACTATTGATAATGGTTCCCAAAGGGAATTTTATATTTTTAAAGATAAAATGTTTTTATTCTAAATATTTATGGAAATTCTTGCATGAGAGAATGAAAGAAGTAAGTAATGGAGATATAGTCATCTATATTTTTAATATCACAGAAAGATTTTGAAATAATGTTTTCTTTTGGAAAATATTACTTAGAAATTCTTTAGTTTTATTCATAAATACATATATTTGTGAAATTATGAAAATAGCATTGGTAAATATAGTCCACAAATCTATGTGGATTTAACTAAAAATATTTTAAACAAATACAATGTACCTCATCAGTTTCTAGTGTAGCAGTAACTTTATTTCAACGGAATGACAATTCTTTGCCATTAATGTCCATCAGGTTAATGATACATCATTTACTTTATATTCATATTCTTAGATTTATATTTTATGTTTTTCGTTAAAAGATTTTTTTTTGGAGCTAATAGGAGAAATCGATTCAGGGTTTCAAAGAAACCCAAGCTGTGTTCCAAAGTTTTGTTCCCAGTGATGGCCACTAGATGGCAGGGCTACATTATTTAACATTTGTAGATCAACTTGGATATGAGGTTGGATGGTTCCCCTGTGAAGAACAATTCTGAGAGTATTTTCTTCACTTCTTAAAAAAAGAATAAGTCAATAATGTTTTTAAAATTGGCTTTTAATAAGATGGAAAATCTATGTAATTATGATCACAAATCAGAGCATCTATTTGTTAAAAACAGCTTTTTAATTCCCAGGCATGGTAGGTGTTTTACAAACCAGTAATGACACAATGACAACTGAGTGATGAGGGCCTTTTTTAGTAATTGAGATTTATTTCCTTTTCTGTAGGCAGTAAATGTGTTTTGTTATTACCTGTAGAGAATTTGATTCATGGTGTCATTCCCTCCTACTTCGCCCCCCACTTTTGCTTATAAGATTGGAAATCTAGAAGCTTTAGGTTGAATTCAGCCATTTATTGTGAGGCCTGTCTTGTTATGTTGTCCTGTATATTCTTGTCTATTGTCAATTATGAGCTCAGGGAGTAGATGCTAATTGATAGTGCATGTTAAATACCACAGTGTATTTGAAAGTGACCGTGGTGTATTAGCCCAATTACCCAGATAAGAATATTGCCCTGGGAGAGCAGTCCTCACGTGCAATGTAAGGCAGAGCAGTTGTGATTTTATTGTAGTTCATTTTTCTCCATCAACAGAATTTTTTAAAGTACTCTATTTTACCTAATACCCATTGTGGTGCTAGGATCAGAATTGTAGTTTATCAGAACCTAATTCTTTATCAAATGCTAGGGAGTAGAAGTCATTTCCTTTCTCTTACAAGAAGTTCTTCACACTTCATGAGACCCAGTATGAAATGGTATAGTCTCTTACATCTGAAGTAAAATCGAGTGTTTGGGTGGCATATGTGATTTTGATTACAATGAAAAATTTATGCCTGAGACTTACTCATTCTTCCTTCAGCATTCATCTCAGTGAAGAATTGCTTTTTAAAAAAATCTTATTTTGAAGGAAAATGATTTTCTTTTTTAAATAACTGTATCTAGCAATAAACTCTGCTCTAGTGATCGGCAAACTTTGCCTGTAAAAGGACAGAAAGTTAATAGTTTAGGCTTTGTGGGTCATAAGGTCTCTGTTGTAACTGCTAGACTCTGCCACTACAGTGCAAAAGCCACCACAGACACCACCTAAATGACAGCAGGGCTGTGTTCCAATAAAACTTTATTTACAAAATAGCTTGCTGGCCATATTTGACCCAAGGGCCATAGTTTTGCTGACCCCCAAGTTATTCTATCATTAATCTGTCATACAAACAGAATGAGTGTTAACTGTTTTAAAATTATCTTGGAAAGAGAAATCTGATTTTTTTTTTCAATTTAGCTCAATTAGACCACCCCAGCAAGACATAAGGACTAATGAAGAGATAGTAGAGTGGCAGTGAACGTTATCAAATTGGCCTTCACCCTGGCTTGATTATTAACTAACTAGGTCACTTTTTTGCCAGTCATCTTATCTGGACATGTAAAAAGAAATTAGTCAGGAATATCACTTTCCTTTCCTGATATCCTCTCAGTTCAAACATTTGTTTTCCTCGATGAACAGGATAATTAGTAATGCTCCAGTTCCTGAAATCTGTAATCTTGGATCATTATTAGGTTTTTCAAGGAAAATTCCTGAATTCATATTATCATAAAAACAGGAATACACATTTAAATAGGAACCTGGCTTAAAATAAGGATACCTTCACTTCTTAGTGTTGGATTGTTGGGCCCAAATCTGGCCTGTATGATTTTTGAAAGGTTATGTATGTTGATTTCACTATATGTTCTCAGAGTCCTGGTCTTTAATCCCTATATATAGTTTAAACTTTGCCATTGATTGAAATGTTTTAGGATACAGTTTTTTGCCTGATTCAATAAAGTAGAAGTAATTCTTTGGTTTGCTTCCTGATTTCTGATGAAATGTGTCCCTTGATGAGTATGATGGAAAGCAGAAGATGATGTATTCTTAATAGACTAAGCTATATTTGGAAAACTAATGTTTCACACTCTATTTTTTAAAATTTAATTTGATTAAGATGTTGTTCTGCTGTTTGCACAATCTAGAAAGGAGTTATGAAGCTGGATAAATGCAACAATTCTTGAGATTCCACACTGGGTCATTCAAGGAAAATAACCACGTGATGCTACTGACAGTTGAAATGGCATTTGAACCTTAAGACTATTAGGGTCTGAGCCTGACTTCAGAAAGTGGGATCTGGAGATGGGCAGCTGATTGCAGCTCCACTCAGAATTTTAAAACTTCTTTCTGCATTCTCTTTCCTCAGGCTTGACATAGTTCATCTTTTTGTCTAAAAGAACAGTTTCTTTCCTATCATTATAATTTTGGGGAGACCTTGAACAGAAAAGTAAGGTAATTTAACGGCACTTATTTCTTGAGTTGGAATCCATGTGCGACCTTAGCTCTTCTATGTGTCATAAGTGAGGTCAGTTGAAACAGGGACCTGGCTAGGCAGGGGGATGGGAGCATTTTGGCTGTGACATCAGTGAAATTTCTCCTTGAGGTCCTTCGAAAAAAATGATATTATTTATAACAGCCCTAGTTCACTTGAACACTGTCTGCTATCTTTGAGGTATTTACAGAAAAAACTAATACTTTAGAAATCACTAAGATAATGAAATAGTTTTCAGTATTTTCCAGACAGCATTCGTCCCTTCAAAGCCTCCTTTTGACTTACAAGGGATTAGAAGGCGAGGAAGACCCTGGCACTCCCTCTCTGTGTTAATTTGCCTGTGTTTCATTAAACGTTTCTCTGACACATGCACAGAACTGAACTGCTTCATTATAAAATACAGTGTTTACTAAATATCAGGAATAAATTTTCATTAAGAATAATGTCTGGTAATGTAAAAACCAGTAGAACACAACTTTTATGAAATAAAGTATCATAAACCTACCAACATCCTTCTCAAATCTTTTGGCTGAAACACTGGGATGTTACACAACTCAACCCAATGACGGTAATAATATTTGCTGTTTATATAACACCAGTCTTCTGAGGAGCTAAATTGACTTCACAGGTATTGTATAATGAAACCTCACACCATGGCCTGGGTGAGGAAAGTGGTTACTTTCATTTTATTAGAGAGGAAAATAAGAAAGGTGAAATGGCTTATCCACATTTTCATCAGAGGCCAGGAATCAAGCCTTCCAGATTCCCTCTTCATTGCTTTTTTATAAAAATGAATTCCTCTCTATGACAATAAATATTTATTTGCAGTAGAAGTACTAAGAGGCGTATGCTCTACTGGCTGACAGAATATAGTAAGGGACAGAGTCTCCCCCTTCCCCAGTAAGTTTACCATCTAAATAAGACAAACAAGACAAGACATGAAAATACATAGCGTTGGCGTTTAATTTGCGCTGCTTAGAAGTAGTTGGCTCCTGGTTTCAATTTCTTCTCTTGAAGTCACATACATATTTCATCCTCTGAATATTCTGGCAATGTATCCGGCTAAGAGCTATAAAGTGATTTAATTTGTTTTTTGGTAGAGCATTTTATGTCGGGGTAATGGATTTGTGCATCAGTGGCAGCCTGTAACATGGCTAAGTGTTCTGATTGACAGAACACCCACGTTCAGACTTGTTTATTTTTTGATAAGGAAAATGCCAGCTAACTTAGTCCATATGTGCTCTTCAACAAGAGAAGGCTTATTCACATGTAATGGACACTCATTTAAAAATAAAATGACAAGGCTTATGAGAACAGTAATACATATGAAAATTAAATTTTCTTTTCTCCTTTTCACTTACAAATGTCTTTTTAAGCATTAATCTAATTATTTAAACTAATACTTAATGCTAACTTTATCAATATGTTTAAAAAAATTAACCTCTTTAACTTTTAACATCAGGGTATCTTACTCTTATTTGAAGGAATAGAAATTTTAAAACATAGTAGTTTGGAAGCTATAGCAAAATTAAACAAATATATAAAGCATTCCATTCACATAATAAAGATACTAGAAATCATATGACTTGATCAGACCAGAACTGGATTCAGAAATTACTATAAAATCTATTTCTTAAGCTTTGGAAAAAAACCCCTGAAACACCATTGTCTTCTGATGTCCCCTCCATGGCACCTTCTGCAGAAGTGCTTTTGCTGAGAACTTGTTAGTTCTTTGGCAGGAAAATGAAGCTGAGCATTGTCAAGAACCATGAAGGGTCTGAGAGTTGCCCTACCTGCAAGTGAACAAGTGAGCTTGCCACAGTTCCATGGGTGCTGGCAGAGGACATGAGTGCCTGGGTCAGAAACAAAAACTTGTTTACTCACAGCAAAGAAGCAATAGGAGCTTCACATCTGAGCTAGTTCTCCTGGCCCATGAAGTCTCTTAGGGGTGATGGAGAGAGGTCCAAGTAATTGCCTTGCACAGCATCAGAGCTCAGAACCCCTGGCTTGGGGAAACTACATCTTTTATAATACGCAGTAAACAAACTTGCTAAACCTTTGCTTAGAAGGGAGAAATTATCTTTATTACACCGGACAGTAAGGAAACCTGCCCTCTGCACATCTCTGTTGTGCAAGGCTGTATGTTATTCAAACACCTTTGAAAAGATAACTTGGAGAAAAGGACAGTTCTTCTGCTTACAAAATGTGCAGAAATTCAAGAGACCCATGGAGAATTATCTCCCAGAATGCATTTTCATTAATGTTTCATATTATGATGCAAATTTGACATTTCTGGTTCTAATGTAGGAATTAGTTACTGTGGATTCAATTGGGTACTTCAGATCTGGTGGTTTATCTCTTGATAGGGAATAGGAAAAAGTAGTTAGGAAGCATGATTATTAATATTTTATTATCCAGAGAAACAAAATGATCTGGACATGTTTGTACTGTCTCACTACCACAGAATTTGTATTAGTGCCCCAGCACATAATAGGTGCTCAAAAAAGTATTAGCTCAACGTGTTCTAAGAAGTATGGCAACTTGACTAACCTAAAAAACCATGACCTGCTGTGGTTTCTATAGAATACCAATAAATAATGTCTAAAATTAATCTGAGTTTGATATAGTTTGGTATATGATGTACAAGGACTACATGTTAATACAGAAAATGATGGTAATAAAAGTAATGATGTATAATAACTTCATTTAATATCTTCACCTCCTTGCAAGGAATCTTAAGCATCATATTATTTCATTTTACTTCAATGTATCTAATAGAGAATAGCTATTATAATATTATATAGAGTTTTACTTAGAAGAATAAATAATAATTACAGTCGTTTTGCTAAAATGTGAATTAATTGAACTCAAGGTTTTATTGTGGCAAATAATGGTAGAGACTGTTATAAATAAATACAGTAATATAGTTTTAATATTTTTGCCATCTTTCCATGAGATTAAAATCATTCATATTTTGTAAAAGAGAAGCAAAATAATTTAATTAGAGCCTTATAAAAGTTTATGTTTTTAAATTTTGTATTTGAGACATACAAAAATATGTTAGCGTCAATTATAACATATAAGGAATCCCCCAACTGAAGCCTCAGAATATCATGAATAACTTACTTTTAAGTGTCATTCTTTCCCATCCCATCCCACCCTTCTACCTCCTTATAAGAGCTAACCACCATCATGAAATTTGCATATTCCTACCATTAAGCAAGGGTTAACATATTCTGTCAAGGTTTTCATCTCTCAGAATCTTCCACTCAAGAGTATTTTCTCTTCCTTTATTCACTGATTTGTTTATGGAATTGTGCTAGGACTAAAGTATACAGAGGTGAGGCAAACACGCCTCTGTTCTGAGGAGTTCTCAGTTTGGCGGACGGTTATGATGGTTGGGACCTGCTGTTGAACTGTTGATATTAGGCAAGAATTTGTGGGTTGCTATAGCATCCGATATTTGTTAGCAGGATCTCATTCCACTAGAGCACATGTGGTTTTCTAGACTCTGTGGCAATCTTGGAGAAAGTCAGAGATGAAATAACAGATTGTCTTCAAATGCTTCAGTCCAGCTCTGAGTTTTATTGGCACTTACATATTCCACTGTTTACTTCATTAAGTGAAATCTTTTTCTCTTGCGTCCCGTGCAGAATGTGAAGGATGACGGACAGCATGTGTGGCGACTCAAGCACTTTAACAAACCTGCCTACTGCAATCTTTGCTTGAACATGCTGATCGGCGTGGGGAAGCAGGGCCTCTGCTGCTCCTGTGAGTATGTTTGCTTTGCCCGGATGTCATCACCTCTGGTGAGAAGCGATTGATTTCGTGGAATAGTCCTATTTGTAGACGGAGTTAAGAAATCACCTGACCCTTCCCGTACCTATGATTTATCTTTCCCTGAAGTATGTTTCTGAAGGTTTAGATCACTCTAGTTTTAACTTTCTTCAATTTTGGAAAACCTTCTTCTTGGAAAAGAAATAGGGACATTTCCCAATTCACTAGCCATTTTTTTTCCACTGTAGTTTAATTTATTCATGGTTCCCATTTCTTCTGGGAGTATTATGAAAATATCCATTGGTCTCTCATATTTATATCTTATGCATATTTGTCTTTTTTCCCTCCCTAAGTTATCGCTTTATTCACATTGTCTTCCTATTATGAGCTAATTCCTTTCAGTCTTTTAAAGATAATTGATTGATTATCAGTTTCCATTCAAACTAAGAAATCACAAGGAATACACACTAATCTTATACCTCAGGCACATGATTCTTAATTCTATAATGAAGAAAATCTAATATATGGTTAATGGATATTAGAACCCAAAGTGTTGCCAGTTCATGAATTGTGGCCATTATTTTTATTTTGGTACACTTATCTTTACAATATTTATTTTATTCTATGGCGTACTTTCTGGTAGTATATGTAACAATTCATAAAAGGCACTTAAGAAGTTTTAAATAAACAACATGTATACCTGAGGAACTTTTGCATTCCCTGATGCCTCTGCTAAAACAGAGGGAGGGCTTCCCTGGTGGCTCAGTGGTTGAGAGTCCGCCTGCCGATGCAGGGGACACGGGTTCATGCCCCGGTCCGGGAAGATCCCACATGCCACGGAGCGGCTGGGCCCGTGAGCCATGGCCACTGAGCCTGTGCGTCCGGAGCCTGTGCTCCGCAACGGGAGAGGCCACAACAGTGCTCTCACTGTTGAGAGAGAGTCTCCCGTGTACCGCCAAAAAAAAAAAACAGAGGGAATATTGAGTCCTCCTCACTAAAGTGTGACTTTGTCTTGGTCCAGCACGTTGTCCATCCACGCCCTTTTCTGCAGTGTATGGAGTTACTGAAATTGTCAAGTTCATTAGACATATCCCATTTTCGTGCATTTATATTAAATCTAATTTTTTACCTGGCTTCCATATAATACATAACTTTCAGATATTATTTTTAGCTAACAGCTTGTTTGGTAGCATATTTGGGAGTTGCCTTTCTCTCAGATGTTTTACTTTACATTAAAAACCATATCGTAGGTACACTTTTAAGTGATTTCTTACGTGTTTAAGGATTTCAATAAAGTTACATAAAATTACCTCGTGCCGCTTTAGAGGGTAGTTTCTAGTGGCCACATTTAAAAGGCTGTTTGTACCAGAACATTCTCCATGTACAAAGGAAGCAATTTGTTTTCAAAGTTTTATTATTTTTAAGGAAAATAATTTTTCATGGTACTGTCTATTGATGGGAGCTTATGAAACAAAATGGTAATTCTCAAATAACATAGGCAATATCATATAAGAGTGAGAACCTTGCTCACAGATTTTAACTGATTAGTGTGCAAATGTAATACTCAACATTATTGCCAATGTGGAAGAGAAGAGAAACTGCATTTTCTTCCTCAGTGTTGCCAAAGGAAATCACAGAAGTGGATGTTTGGGAATAGTTTTACTATATAAATATTATATTTTCATTCTAACTTCATGCAGTGGTCAATTTTTGTTTGTTATATGGAGAGAGCTGCTTGGTTGTTTTTTACTTAATTTTTATTCTATGTATTTATGCATTTAGAATTCTTAATTTGAAACCAGTGTTTTATTAAAGAATATCTGTATATGACCCTGAGTTATATTGAGAATCAAGCCATGAAGTAGTTTAAAGATGCCAATAAAGTGTATGTGTTGGTTTTTTATATACATTATACGTTTTATATACACACACATATATATGTTTGTACATGTGTTTCTATACATATTTGCAGATACATATAAAATTTTGCATATATATATACAATATGCTGCCCAGCAAAGGTTGTTCCTTTTGGACAAACAGTGCCACGATGGCAATGAGGGATGAAGTTTAACTGAAGGCCTGGCATATGATGAAATCTATTCTCTGGAAATAGACTAATCAGCCATTTAAGGTTTAGATAAATCAATAGACAAAATAGCATAAACTCATGGGCTTTTATTCCCATGCCTGCCAGCTGCTCTCATGCCTATACTTTGTAAAATATAGATCTCTTCCTTCTAGCAAATGACACCAAGCCATTTGGCAGTCATCAATTTGTCTTTAGTATGTTTGTCATCTGGGAATTATTGTGAAAAATTTGAGTGAGCCCTGATTTAATTAAGCATTTCCTGCTATTGCCATGATAGAGGAGTCTTGGTTCTTCACATGCATAATATTTCCTGTACTAATTGGCCTTTTGTATTCCATGGTAAAAACAGTCGAGTTGGACTTTTCCTTGATGTGGCTGATTGGATTGATTAGGGAGCAGTGGCTATGAAACGAGCTTCTGTTAATGTCATTCTTTCTGTATAAAATTGCAATCAGGACCAGGATTAGCTCTGAATTTGCGTACATGTTTCCTTTCAGTTTGCAAGTACACAGTCCATGAGCGCTGCGTGGCTAGAGCACCTCCTTCTTGCATCAAGACTTACGTAAAGTCCAAGAAGAACACTGATGTAAGTGTGTGGCCATGCTTGCTTTTTGAGGGTGGTGTTTATGGATGCCTCCTCTTACCACGGTGCTTCTGTTGTGTTCTAGGTGATGCGTCATTACTGGGTTGAAGGCAACTGCCCAACCAAGTGTGATAAGTGCCACAAAACGGTTAAATGTTACCAGGGCTTGACAGGACTGCATTGTGTTTGGTGTCAGATCACAGTGAGTAACATTGAAGGATAAATCTCTAGCATTCACTCACGATGAAGATGGTATATCCCATGTTCTCTGATGAGTCCTATCCTGGAAGGCCATCCTGAATTTTAGACTAAGTCCAAGTTAGCATAAATTCATGGGGGCCTCTTATATCATGTGTGGCTCCCAAAGGGATAAATGTCAAGGTCAGATTTGTCCTCATAGAATCGAGAATTTTAGAGCTAGTGACAACCTTAGAGATAATACTGTCATAAGGTGTTCAATCTGTACTCCATGGAGTTCTAGGAGCTGCCAGGAAGGTAACCAGACACCATGGCTGTGGGTGGGCAGTGAGCCTGGGATACTGACTGGGTAGAGCTCAGCTATCCCTCTGCCCGAAAACACTTTTCTGGTAAAATTTTCTATTGTACATGTTCTAAATTTATTCCAATCATAGAATCTATGGGCTTAAAAAGGGTAGCACAATGAATAATGTGGTACAAAGACTTAATTTTATAGTGAGGACACTAAGACCAAGAAAAATCTATGCAAATCGTCAATGACCACATGACTAGGTAGAGATGCAGGTGGTCCATATTTTAGATCTTGGTGCTTCTAAGAACTCAGTTAACCCTTCTTTACAACATGGTGTTGCCTTGCTCCTTTAGTTAATTATCATAAGTTGAGGGATAACAGATACGGATGTAAACGCTAGTCATTAATGGTATTGACAGTCGAGAAAGGAGAGGTTCCTTGGTCTTTCCCAGGAAATCTTAGCACTCTACCTAGTTTGCTTAATTGTCAAAGCTGCTTCAAGTAACTTCTGGAATAAATGCAGTTGTTAGATGGTACCTCTAGTGTTTCATGTTGTACTTCTGGAAATTAATTAGAACACACATTTTTAAGAATAGCCAGTTTTTACAGTTTGGTCCAAAAACGTTTATGGGGCTGAGTTTTTTCCCCCATCAGTTGTGTTTTCTTTTTACAGCTAGTGTATGAGTCATCTTGTTACAGGGCAAATTATTCTTGCTTTTGTGGGAATAAAACGGTAGGGAGCGTTGTTTCAGTTAAGCAGATACGTTTCTCTGTAGTGCCCCTCAACACCCCTTCCCAACACACACGCCATTTAAAAATTTTTCTTAAACACACACACACACATACACACAGGATAATGAGAAAAACAAACTGTGACTTGCATTTCAAAAGTACAATTAAGTACTTTTTAAAAATGAACACATTTTCTTCAATCATTTTCAGCTATTACTCGGTTAAATTATATTTACATTTGAAATTTCCTCAATTATGAAAGACAGTTTTATTTTTTTGAAGTATTTGGTTATTGTAATAAAGCGTCTAACAATGTTTTAAATTACACATAGAAATTACTTAAACATGTTGAGTTCTCAGTTTTAAGAAGACCAAAACTATTTCATTTTTTAAAAAATTTGGGCTGTTAAAAAATATTAGTTTTCTTTTTTTTTCTTGCTAAGCATCTATAAAAATATTTTGGTTTTATTTCTGATCTTATAGGAGCCCATTCCTCTTACTTTCCCCATAAAGTGCATCTTTCATTAATTATATCTTTACTATAAACTGAAGTTAGAGAATATCAGAATTTATTTCTTCGTTGTATTTCAAGTTATTTTGCCATCCTTCATACATTTCTTTTTTTTTTTTTTTTTTTTTTGCTGTACGCGGGCCTCTCACCATTGTGGCCTCTCTCGTTGCGGAGCACAGGCTCCGGACGCGCAGGCTCAGCGGCCATGGCTCACGGGCCCAGCCACTCCGCGGCACGTGAGATCTTCCCGGACCGGGGCACGAACCCGTGTCCCCTGCATCGGCAGGCGGACTCTCAACCACTGCCAGGGAAGCCCTCCTTCATACATTTCAAGTGTAATGTTTTAGATCTGTTATTTTCTTTCCTGTTTTTTTTTTTTTTTTGTGGTACGCGGGCCCCTCAATGTTGTGACCTCTCCCATTGCGGAGCACAGGCTCCGGACGCGCAGGCTCAGCGGCCCTGGCTCACGGGCCCAGCCGCTCTGCGGCATGTGGGATCTTTCCGGACCGGGGCACGAACCCGTGCCCCCTGCATCGGCAGGTGGACTCTCAACCACTGCGCCACCGGGGAAGCCCCTCCTATTTTTATTTCTTGGGAAAAAAAACAATGTGTTTAAAGTTAGAACGCTCTAAAAATATGCATTCCTGGGCTTCCCCGGTGGCGCAGTGGTTAAGAATCTGCCTGCCAATGCAGAAGACATGGGTTTGATCCCTGGCCCGGGAAGATCCCACATGCTACGGAGCAACAAAGCCTGTGTGCTACAACTACTGAGCCTATGCTCTAGAGCCCGCGAGCCACAACTACTGAAACCCGCACACCACAACTACTGAAGCCCATGCACCTAGAGCCCGTGCTCCGCCACAAGAGTAGCCATGACAATGAGAGGCCCACACACCGCAACGAAGAGTAGCCCCTTCTCGCCACAACTAGAGAAAGCCCACGCGCAGCAACAGAGACCCAGCACAGCCAAAAATAAAAATAAATAAATTTAAAGAAGATTAAATAAAACTATGCATTGCTACCTTTCCTAATAGAAAAGCTTTTGGAGATTTTAAGTTTCTTTACTTGACTCCTCTTCTCCTTCCCCCATTTAATCTCTATGAGGTATACCTTCTGCCCTTTTCATTCTATGGGAATCATTCTCCTCAAAGTTACCATTGCTAACGGTCTTATTGATAATCAGGGCATCTTGAGATTTTTTTCTTGTTTTATATTCCATTTTGTTTTTCTTGTTTTCTTTCTTTTGTTTTAGTGGTTCCTCTCATCTGTGACTCCAAAATCTGTATTTCTAGCCCAGGCACTCTCCAGTTACATATTTATATTTGGTCTTGATCCTGTTCCTAGTGTTGTAAGAAATTAGGCCTTTCCTTTTATAGGAAAGAAGGTGCTACCTGTGGATAAACTCTGCTTTTTAAAATCTAAGGATTTCATATCTAATTCAGTTCAGACAGGATGTCCCTAACATCTTATTCTTAACAAAAGATCAGAGTGTACATGAAGATGACTGTTTGGTCACTACAGCAAAGCACAATATCAGCTGTAAATGTATTTAAATCCCGAGTTCTACTCAGGACACAGGCTAACCAGGGACCACTGAAGGGTGTAAGGCAGAGTCAGGGAAAAGTGGCTGCCCTCTTACTAAGCTCTCCCAAGACCCGAGGCTTCTGGCTAACTTTAGCCTGATTTGCTGTAAACCATGATCTCCGGGGTTCCTGTGGGTGTTTGGTTCATGAAACAAGACTTGATATTTTTATATAAGTCCTCACGTATCCAGAAGAATATATATAGCCTTCTTAAAAATAACTTCAGCCTCTGTGCTGTTTTGGTTTTTAATGTTAAGCAATTATAAGACTCTGTCTATTAATTTATAGATTTTTTTTGCCTAGGTTAAACAGAGGATATTTACCTCTAAACATTTATATATTTAGTATAATTATACTTTCTTCCTGAACTATTGTATGAAAATTTTAGTATAAAGTTGATCTGCTTTTGACTGACACTTACACTACTGGTTGCCTTTAAACAAACTGAATCTACTTTCTTATGTCTTAATGCTTCCCAGAAGGTGCTATTAATATAGCAAAGAACTAGCAGAAGTTGCGATGGGATATGGCACCGTCAAAGCTGAGCTTTAGTAAGACCTATCTGAACGGAGTCCGTGAGGAATAGACTGCAGAGAGAAACAAAGATAACGAAACCTGGCTTCATTTCAGTGGTTTTCCAAATGCCATCACTTCCTTTGTACATATGACTTTTGGAAATGGCTTGAGTTTTAACTTAGTCATAAGTTAGACTGACCAGATTCTTAAGAATGTCTCTGTCCAACCAGTAAGATAGTAGCTGTACCATCTTGGGCCAAGTATGTAAAAAGCTTTGGCCAGCTTCCTAATTTGTAAAATGGACTTAATGATACCTATTTTGTAAGATTTTTGTAAGAATTAAATGGATTTTTTTAAAAAATGTATGTCATTGTGTTCAGGGAAGGCCCTATACCTACTAGTGCTTATGGAAGAACAATTATTATCATAGTGAAAACTAGCTAAAATGTCATATGAGGGCACAAAACCCATCCCGTGGCTCACAGAGGGCACTCCATGAATGTTACTCATGCCATCTCTTACTCACTTCTGGAAGGGTCTGTAGTCGCCCAGTCTAAGAATAGCACCTGCATATTCTAAAAGCACCCAGAACCATGTGGTCCCGAATATCACTAAATCCTAGACTAAGCTGATTTATTTATATTCACGAAGAACAGCTATTCCAACTGTATTCTATCAGACATGGTAACATCAGGCTTGCAATCATTGGAAACAGAAGTCAATCTCCTTTATCCTTGTCTTTCACCTCTATTTCATATATCCAACCTATCTCTGAGACTTGAAGTTTTCCCCTTAAAATATCTCTCTCAGATTTGAGTTTTTTGTCTTCACCATTCACAGCCCACGTGCAGGCTCTTAGCACCTCTTAACTAGATTAGAGTCAGAAATCTTGGCTTATCTCCCTAACAGAAGGTACTTTTCCTATAACACAGGCTGCAAACCACCTCCAGAGTCATCTTCTGAAAATACTAGTTTGTTATCATATGCCACCTTCAGCAACCTATAATAGTCCTGTGATAATAAATGCAGCTCTCACCTCTTCCTACCTCAACCTGGTTTTTACTTCTCCAAATATCCGACCCAAACCTAAGCACATGACGTATATAGTAGTCCCCTGTATGCCCAGTCCCTGCTGTAGCCGAGCATGTCTGTTGACAGGCCTCTGGGAAAGCCATGCTTCCCCCCTGTTTTGCTTACTCTAGTATTGCCCTGAAGGCACCCACCTCAAATTTTGACTATACCTCAGGAATCAAATTAAGTTCCACATTTTCCTTGAAATTTTCCTTGATAATGATGTTTGCCATTTTCTAAACACTTTCTAGGCTTTTATTCCACACCAAAGGAAAGACTGAACTGCTGTCCAGCAGTGTCACGTCTGCATGCTAGCGTCATCTACACTGTTAGACTACAATCTCATCCAGCTCCGGGTCCAGTATACACATTTTTCTTCTAATAACCCTAAATCTTGATGGAGTGCTGACTTTCGAGGAGGTCCTCGATAATTCACTTTCATGACTGATAACACTGTTCTTCTTACTGCTAAATAGTGAATTTTAAATGCATGATTTAAAATTTTTTTTTAAATCATCCTGTAATACTCAAATCTGCATCAAATATACAAGTATGTGTAGACAAATGCTTAAAGATAAAAAAACCATTTTAGCACCCTTTTTTTATTCAGAACCTGTGGCTTCTTGATGTAATACTATTTGCCATTATGTAGATAGAATGTTAGGCTCTTAGAACTGGGTTTTATCTCCTTCTGTAAATCTAACCACTTAAAAAATAAAAACAGAAAAATCCTAAGTGAGAGCAGCATAAACTACCTTCTACCATTAGGCAACCATTTCCCCTGGGCTTTATAATTCAATCAGCCGGGCTGAATGTCATCATTGCTTCTCTCCTCCTCCCCTTGCTTACGTTCTCTGATTCTTAAGATCACACTGTTTATACCTGTTCATTTCTGCCATGAACATATTTTCTTGACATGTAAAACCTCTATTTAAAACATGTTATCATTTGCTCCGGTTGCGGTAACATACCCGCGGTCAGGCAGGACTCGCAGGATGGGAGGATGATGCATGTCATTTGAGCTTCGCAAACGAAAGCTTATACGATGACTGTGGATTATTGACCTTTGGTATCATGTAGGGCTGCTACTTCTTTTAAAATAGTAACTCCTTATTTCTGTTCCTGCCTTGCCCCTAGGTTCTTCATGACCATTTTTTGTTTTTTTAGATTCCATATATATGTGTTAGCATACGGTATTTGTTTTTCTCTTTCTGACTTCATTCTGTATGACAGAATAAAGATGCAGACCTACTAGAGAATGGACTTGAGGACACGGGGAGGGGAAAGGGTAAGCTGGGACAAAGTGAGAGAGTGGCATGGACATATATACACTACCAAATGTAAAATAGATAGCTAGTGGGAAGCAGCCACATAGCACAGGGAGATCAGCTCGGTGCTTTGTGACCAGCTGGGGGGGTGGGATAGGGAGGGTGGGAGGGAGGGAGACACAAGAGACAGTAGATATGGGGATATATGTGTACATATAGCTGATTCACTTTGTTATACAGCATAAACTAAACATTGTAAAGCAATTATACTCTAATAAAGATGTTAAAAAATAAAAAAGTGAGGCAAATACCCCCCCCAAAAAAATAAAAAAATAATAACTCCTAACAATAATGTTTAAAGGTTTCCGATGCCTTTAAAATAGAAAGGTTCATGCTTTAGCCAATGCCAGCATTAAGGCAGCACCCTGAAATGGCAAAATGTTAGAAAAAATGTATATAAACCAGCAAATGTACCTCTAAATCTGGTCACTTCATTTTTCTGTAGGAAAATGATTTATTTCTTTTTTGACTCCAAATTCTTATGAAAATTTTTTTTTCTATTTTTCTCCCTTTTGACTTCTTAGACTACATTGCTTTCTTCTCAATACAATGCCTTCACTCTTTTCTCAACTCCATCCAGTAAACACACACACACACACATCATTCACACATTTTCTTTTTCTTCCTAAATTGAGACAGCTGTTTTCAATAAACATAGACCTGGCTCTAAATTAGGTGCTATTGGAAATTGTCATAAACTCTGAAATTATTTCCAAGTATTTAATTCACTTCCAGGAATAGCTGGTTTATATTTTATGAATTTCCTAGGTAAGGGACCAATTCCCTTAACATGAATGGACGTTTCTGTACATATAATAAAATAACGACCTGAGATTTTTATGCCTTACTCTTTAAAAATGCAGAGGTAAATGTGAACAAAAATAAAAACACTTTTAAAAAAGTAACGATTTCCTTTCTCTGGGGCTTCACTGGCCGTTTCATTTAAGAGGCAGGATTCATCAGTGTTCTAGTTTATTTCTCTTCTTGACGAGGCTTTTTCTGTTTTGCTGATTTGGGATCTGGGTTATCTTTAAGACAATTGTCAGACTTCAGTATCTTACTGACACTGAGAAGGACTCAGCTGTGCTGTGTCTTTTTCTGTAAAATGTCGTGGTGACCAGTGTTAGCAACTTGTTTTTATTGCTGGTTATATTCACTTTTTTTTTCCTTTTTACAGTTTTATTGAAAAATAACATACATGCAGAAAAGTATAACTATCTTAAGGGTAGATCTCAATGAGTTTTCCACAAATGAGCACCCTGTGTAGCCACCACCTAATCAAGAAACAGAACATAACCCATTTTGGGGTAGTTTTGGGGGAAAGTACCTTTTAAATTCTATTATATGGTTTCTGTTTTGTTGATATTTGCTCTTTTTTAAAAAAGAGACTTTATGCAGAAGTTTTAGTTTCACAGCAAAAATGAGGTTCACTTTTAATCTTGATAAATAGTCCTGGGAACTATAAGCATTTTCTCATTGGCTTTCACGTTTTATATTTTGTCCTCAAGTATGTCTCTGAGCAGTATGATAAATGCACTAGACCTGCTATACACCTTGTGGAATGATCAGTATTTTCCAACATGGTGTCCTCTGGTTTGACACTCCTGGTTGTAAATAATCTCATGATGTTGATGGACATCCAACTATAACAGCTTCCAGACTCCAGTGTTCATAAAAGTATAAGGCACCTTGCACATTATTAGTTAATACAGACTTCTTGGGGAGGAGAATTTTCTTGCACTGCGTCTCCCTGTTTCACTGATGATGATATGGTTACTGACCTCCTTGTAGACCCTGCTATATGCCTAGGTTCTTGCAAGACTCTGCCTTGCAGCTGCCTAGACAAAACTTGGGAATATGGACCACGTGACAATCAAAATGGACAATGCCATACTGGTTTTATTTAGCTCTGCAGACAGCAGTATTTCATAGGACCATTTGCTGGTACCTATGCTCTGAAACCCTCCAACCTCAATACGAAGAGTTACCCTTTACACACACATTCTGTTTGGCTTATCAACTGTGTGATTCTACCTGAGTCCTCAGTTCCTTTTTTTTCCCCCCTGCTGGGAAACTAGCCTAAATGCCAAAAAGCTGTCATTAAACTCATGTTATCTTTGTTATCTTTCCTTACATCTGGTAACATCAAATAACTTACATCAAATAACTGTATAGAGAGGTTAGTCATCCCTTATCATATCAGTTGTAGATTGTTAGAAACACATGGTATGGAGGCATGGAGGAGGCTGAGGCCCTGAGCTTATGTACCTGTGGTCAGTGCCCTGCATCTCTGTCCTTCAGAGTTGCATGTAAAGCTTCACTAACTGCAGTCAAGAGTGAAAATCAGTACTTTCTCAATGTGTACAGACAGAATTTTTTTCTTATATCTCTTCGTAGAGCCTTGCATCCTTGGCTGTCCTTGGTGTCCCTTGGCCTGTGACTCCATCACCAAATCTCTGCCTCCGTTGTCACATGGCTTTCTTCCCTTCATATCTGTCTCCTTATGTCCAGATTTCTCTCTTCTTATAAGGACACCAGTCATTGGATTAGGACCCAGCCTAATTCAGTATAACTTCAACTGAACTTGAATACATCTACAAAGATATTTCCAAATGAGTTCATATTCACAAGTACTAGGATTTAGGAAATCACTTGGGGAAAGACCAATTTAACCTGTAACACTTGGTAATCTATTGGTTTAAATCCAAAATTTCAGGGCCATGATTTATTCTAAGAAAATTAAGTCCAATAAATTAATATATTTAAACCAGTCACTGATTTTGTTTGGAGGAAACTTTGCATTTGCCAAGTGAGTGTCTGTTAATTTATTCCTATTTTGCATGTGACTTCAACTGCTTCTTTATCTTCAATACCTCCTGCCTCTTGACAAAGATCAGCAATGCCTGATAAGATTAAACCACTTTTTCAAAAGGAGTTTACATCCAGGGAGAAGCAGAACTGCTAATTATTGATGAATGTGTAAAGATACTTTTATTTCATGTAATGTGGCCTAGTGTGAGTTAATTACTGTGCAGGTAGCCTTAACTCCAAGGCAGGACGTGACAGATGTTTTAGATTCAAGGACGACAGAAATACCCCTTCAATAGTGGTGAGCTATACGATCGCTAACAGTAGATCAACCCCATTAGACTCCTATGGTTGGTTGTTAATTAACTGTTACAAAGGTAGGTTTGTTGCGGAAATTAATTAATGTAATCATGACGTAAACGGGGTGGTTTTGGATTCAAAACTGAAAAATGAAGCAGCTCCTTTTTGGTTTTGAACAAGACGTTATTTTATTAATATGTATCATTTTTCTAAAGTATGGATATTTATATTAAACTGATAGGGAGTGGAGGGCAGATATACCCCTAGATGCCTTTAAACAACTACTACTTTAGCAATTCTGTATGGTTCCAATAAAAATTATCATCTCAATTTTTTAAAAAATCACTATTTAATATACTATGTTATAACACCTTAATTTAAACTTGTGACAAGGTTGATAAAAATATCAGCTTAGATTTTTACATGTAGAAAAGGAAATAACATGTTACATGATTATACACATACTTAATGTAGAGCTGATAAATATAAATTTTTATAATCATAATCGTCTTCTTATATTTATATCCTGCTCCTACTGAGATGAATCTCTGGTTACATTTACATATTGAATTAGAAAGTTAAAAACTAATGATGGGATCAATTATGCCCCATACTGAGCTGTGCACTTTGGAATGACTTTGAGAAAACAGGAGGGTCAAAAAAAAAAAAAAAAAAAAAAGCATCCACAGTGCTGTAGTAGTTTCAAGATTATGCTAACAGATAAGCCAAGGAAGGACTGTAATGGACAATAATGTGTGTTTGTCAAAGAAATCAGGCTTTTTGGTAGAAAACCTAAAGCACATTTCGAATATAAACATTTCTGAGAATTGGAAAATATATAGGCTGGGTCACAGAAGTTGCTAAACAGTTTATTTAAGGTAGAATATATATAAGGGCAAATGTAGTATGAATCCCTTTATGATCTTGTTGGTTTGTTCTTGTAATTCTTTAAATATATTTGCTGTATCTTGGGCAAAATATAATCTGCTTCATGTTTGCTGTTGCCATGCAAAATTTGATAGTGTCCTCTTTCTCCTTTCCTAGCTGCATAATAAATGTGCTTCTCATCTGAAACCTGAATGTGACTGCGGACCTTTGAAGGACCATGTTTTACCACCTACAGCAATTTGTCCAGTGGTACTGGTGAGTTTTTCCTTCTCATCATTCTGCTATAACTGGGGGTGTCTGTGACTAACTGGTACACTCTACCACTCAGTGCTTCCAGAGATCATTTTTCCATTGATCAAGGCAGAACTCAATAGACCTAAAATACCTCATGGCTTCAGAAAATACCCCTTTGCCCACTATATTTCCTTTTTCCTTCGTGGCACAATAAACGTCTTAGTAAGGTATGCTGTAACTGAAGCTGACTCAGGTTTTATCACTTAGTCATGCTGTAGTTACCAGAAATTGTATGGGAAGAACACTTCCACATTTTACATGTTTTATAGATCTGGTTTCCCAGAATGATGAAGTTATTCTTATGGACAGTTTTGCTGGAGATGCACATTATGTATCTGCAGTCGGGAGGTCTTTCACCTAAGTCAGAGGCTACTTAGAATGAGGACACACACCTTGAAGAGAGTTACGCACTGCCATTAGGTGTATTTTATCTTTCATTAGTGAACAATAAATTTACCTGCAAAATAATTCCTTGATTTAATAAATATACAAGGGAAAAATGTGTAAGTGAGGTAATCCTGAAAAGAACAAATCTTGATAGAAAGAGAAGCAGCTATTCAAAGATAATATTCATATTACATTTCAAAATCCCAATTTTTCCTAAAGTGAAACAGTTATTTTACAAAACAAACTATCATATCTATAATGCAGTTCTCATTTTTTTAAAACAACATGGAAGTTAACTAGCTGGAACTTCAGTTTGATATAATAAAAATACAACAAGTAAGAAATGTTAGACAAATACTTTTCTAAAGGTCAACTTAGAAATTAATCAAATTACTCAATTTGCACCCACTTATGATTCATTTTGTAATTATCTGTAAAATGCTGGTTGTATCTAAATTCCTTTATTTAAAAAAAAGAAAACTCTCTTCTCAAACTGCAAATATAAAGCAGAAGTAAATACCTCCATGGGGCTGAGGAGAGCAGTAACTAATTCTAAATTTCCTTTCTTCATGTAAGATATATTATACATCTTGTAGTAAATAAGATTAATTAAAAATAATGAGAGCCATATTAAAATACTTTAGATGAATTTTGGTATTATGTTCTTTTGTAGTGTTTTCTTAAAGAGAAAGAACTTATAAAATTTTTATATATTTGCATTCTCTTTAAGAAGTGTAGTAATTTTACTGTTTTAGATGCATCCTTGTGCTCAGATTTTAACTATAAGAAGAAATCTATTATGTCATTCTATTATCCAGCTATCTAGGTATAAAGCCCTGTTCAATTCAGTGAGACTACTTCTTTGGCCTACTTATATCAACCTCTGGTCTTATAAGTTCAAACATGAGATACATTCTTTTATTATTCCATCCTTGCTTTCTTTGAGAGAATCAAAGGTAAAGAACATGGGTTAAATGAATAGTCCTGTCTCTAACAATCTTGCAAACTCTTTCATTGCTTTTGTAGATACTTTTGATTCTGAAGATTTATTTTCACTTATTAAATCTTCCTGTGGTATTTATCATGATTTGTAGCTCGACATTTGCTACGTTATCATTTGCTTGGTACTATATACTCTGAAGTATTAGGCACTGCTAACCACCTCTTCTTTCATGAGTGTCTACCTTACCTTGACACCCATTATACTATCGTCTCCTTATTCTTCTTCTGCTTCTCTGGATACTTCCTTTTAATATCTTTCCTAGCTTTCAAGATTTCAACCTGCCCCATGTTGGCTCATCCGTACGCCCTGCCCTCACATGCCACAGCTTTCTGCTCTTAACATTTTTCCCAGCAGGATCTTGATATTTATTTATTTCATTACCGTATTAATTTATATTAAGTTCCTCCTCCTATTCTGAATCTCAAGTGCTGAAACCTGGAGGTTCCATGTTGTTTACGTGCCTGATATGTTATCATTATTATAAGTAATCACAGCAACTTATTTACTGAGCAGTCTAGTATGTACCCAGTAGTATTAACAGTAGAAGGAAAAACAGTAAAAACCCAAATCAAATCTTTGCCTTCATAGAGTCTTCATTCCAGTGGAGTGAAATAGTCAATAAACAAAGCAATAAGTACAGTATTTAGTACCTGGTTATATTAAATTACTGGTGGTATGTAAAGCTTAAAGGACAAAATTAAAGTAGGAAAAGAAGAGAAGAAATGCTGGAACTACAATTATAAAAGAAGTAGTTAAGAGTTCACCAAGGAAATAATTGAGTAAAGAGTTGAGGAATGTGAGGGAGTCATCGATGTGGCTCTCTGGGGCCAGCACTTTGTAGACAGAGGAGTCGCCAAAGAAGGACAAGCAAAGACTCAGAGGCAGGAGAAGCCTGACATAGCTGAAGTGCATCAAAGAAATTAGTGACTGGGTCTCCTTCTGCAGGGGGAATACTAGTAGAGAAGGTGAAATACGTCTTAAGATTTTCATATGTGTAGGACAATTTAGGCTATTCTAAGGTCTTTAGCTTTTCTTGTGAAAGAAGTTGGAAGCCATTAGAGGCTTTTGACCAAAAGAGAGAGTGATCTGACTTACATGTTTAAAAGAACAATCAATCTAACTGGTGTGTTCAGGGGGTAACAATGGAAAAAAGATATGACACTTAGATTTTCTTAGAAAAGTAGGAAGGTGGGTCATTGCTAAGAGCAAAGACGGTATGAGAGTTTTGAGGATCAGGAATGAGTTACACATGAGTCACCTGGGAGAGTGGGAGCTACGTGCATCAAGAAATACCATATGATTGCCAGGGAATAATGAAAAGTCTCTTCCTGTTAATAACTGTGGATTTAGAACAAGATCAGTCAGCTTGGATGGGTATATTTCTCTGGTCATATTCAGTCATATTTCTCCAGTTACGTTCTAGGCCCAGGAGTAGAATAGGCATGGGGCAGCCTTAATGAGACTGTGTTTTGCCCAATATGATGAAATGAGAGAGAAGCAAAGGAGTTGAGAGTATGAGCAAGGGAGTAATTATAGAGATTGGCCATGGAAATTAAGCTGGGAAACAAGGAAGTAAGGACATGAAGAGTGAAGTACAGTAAGGGGTGTTAGGAAAATACATTTTGGATTACAATGGAATCAAAGATTGTTTGGGGGCTTCCCTGGTGGCACAGTGGTTGAGAGTCCGCCTGCCGATGCAGGGGACATGGGTTCGTGCCCCGGTCCGGGAAGATCCCACATGCCGCAGAGCGGCTGGGCCCGTGAGCCATGGCCGCTGAGCCTGCGCATCCGGAGCCTGTGCTCCGCAACGGGAGAGGCCACAACAGTGAGAGGCCCGCGTACCGCAAAAAAAAGAAAAAAAAAAGATTGTTGGAATCAAGGTTTTTGGTGTCAATTTACAAGAATGAGTGAGGTAACAAACAGTTGAGATTATGAAGGGTTTGCAGTTATTGATAATGATTTGTATGAATTAATTTAATCATCACAGCGGCACCATAAGGTAAATATTGTAACTATCTCTATTTTACCTATGAGGAAACTGAGAAACAGATTAAATAATTTCCTGTGTCACATGGCTATGAAGTGACAATTCAGGACCGGAACCCAAGATCGATCGGAACCCAAGACCCAGAGCTCATACCCTGAGCTCATCATTTCTGCCCTTTCTCCAAATCCCAATATAGGCCTTCTCCTATTTGCCTTCTCTAGAACCTTCATTCCCCAACTTTCCCAAGCCAGAAACCTAAGAATTATAATTGGTGCCTCATCTTGAATATCAAATTAATCATTAGACAGCCTATTCTGATGTTCTTTCTCTTTTCTTCAGCCCAACTGTAACTGTCTCATATGTCACCCAAAAATTGTTCTCCAGCATTCTCCTAGTACTAATAGCATAATCTCTGAATTTCCTCTTTTCTTTGCATTCTCGATACTACTCCCTGGATCCACTTTCAAAAATACAATAAAATATTTTCCTTCTTAAATATTTAAAGTATTTTAAATCAATGCCAAACTCTCTAGCATGGTAAACAAGGCTCTTTAACTGGATCAACCCGTCTAATCCCTCACACACCACCTTACACACTAGAATCAAGGATTTGAACTACTTGTAATTCTCTAAGTTCACCTGCTCTTTGAAGTCCTTGTGGTTTTGTACATGTCAATAAATTAGCCTAAATCACTTTACCTTGCTGCCTTGCTAAGTAGAAATTAAAGTTTACTTTCCAATCATGGAATAAGTACATTGACTCTTAAAATCATTAACTGTTTAAATACTAAAACTTTAAACAAATTAATAAAGTTGTTTTGCACACAAAATTGCTTAATATGCTACAACTGATGGGCTCGGGAAGCTTTTCAATTTGTGAACTCTCATTAACTTCCCAGGAATGATTTCACACTGTATCACCTGCTGTAAATTTTTAAATTTTCATTGAAGGAAAATAGTCCTCACAAATAATATGAGTTTTTCATGATCATGTTCTCTGAGAAGAGCAGGTGAGTTTCAAACTCAATTATTGCAGAGTGGTCATCAATATCATTTCTAGCTTATTCTAGAAAATGTGAAATGAAGAACTTAAGACATAAGATTTTATTGAAGTTTTTTATCCCTTGCTTTTGATCCTATGGTCAGGAATTGGCTATTCAATGAGCAATATAAACTCATTATCCCTTTTTGCTGGTTGAAGCATTTTAATGACACACTTTAAGGTCGAGGTCCATAGCAGCAGTCTTCTTATATTTTAGAACATCTCTTCAGGTATTATTTTTATTTATTTATTGTTTAAAATTTCTGTACCTCTCTTTTCATCCCTCAATCCCTCCTCAACACTTATTAACTTTAATGATTCAATACGTACGTGCTCACCTGTTATGAAGATTAGCAAGGTCAGCATCTTCTTTGCACTGATGACCTGCTTTTATAAGCATGCACTAAAATAGGATTCCACAAATAATTAAATAGGATTCCGCAAATAATTTGTCTTGATGGTGCTTATGGCCACAAAAATGGATTAAAACCAACTACTCTGAAATTAAAATAGAAATGTAATCAGTGATTCCATACATCAAATATAATCACGGATTTCTGGAGTTGCAGTTGGCTTCTAGTATATTTTAAGAGTACTATCACAAAACACTTCATTGCTTAAAATTTATCAAGATTCTTTGTGACCATGTTTAGGTACTTATAATGCTTTCTTTGAGAATTTTCCAGCAAAAAATGATTGGAACCACAGTCTATTTACTGCCATATTGAAGATAATTCTGAACTGTTTACAGAGGTATTGCATAGCTCATCCCACCTCCAAACAAGTAGAAAGTGAATCTAATGCAATCAGTCAGGACTCTTGATCAACAACTTAATTTCCAGAAAAGGCCATTAACCTTTACCAATTGATTGTCAAAACGGATGTTCTGCCTTTGATGGACTCCATCAAAAATGCATTCCTGATTCTTTTTTTGGATCACACTCAGAAATCTCTGCTGTCCAATCCCAATCAAATGTCAATGCAAAAAACTGTAGCAGTTTCACATAAAACATGACCTGATGAGCATGCAGTTTGCCCACTTCTTTATGTTCCAAGTTTTACCCCTAACTCAAGACGGACTTGGTCCATGTTGTGTTAGTCCCTCACAGATTTGCTTTAATTAAATTTGGACTCGCCATTATGTCATCAACGTGCACTGAAAGGCTTTAAAAAAATTATATGAAATTCCCTCGTTGTAACAAAAAAGGTATGTTTTTGGAGATGCCTTCATTACCTAACAGAAGTCCCTCTCTGCTCTGTTTATCATGGTTTGTTATCTTTCGAACCCTATGAGCCTTATTACTATCATGTTTTATCTTCTATCCTTGAGAAGAGTAGAGTTCCATTTATACTGACATTTGAACATGATGATGGGATGTGTGTTTATTTCTGTGTGCTAATCTATAAGTCTATTGTTGTCCTTTTCATAAATTTTTCTTCACTGTAAGAAAAAATTAGTAAAATTTAGAAAAATTTAGCCTCATTTAGTACTTTAAAACTATTTTTGTTAGTATATAACTTTTATAGTTTCCAGAAATCAATAGAATAAGCTAGATAGAGTCCCTCTGATTCTCAGAATAATTTTATAGTGGAAGCTGTATATTTGATCAACTTCTCTAGAGCTATGGTGTAGTCTTACATTCATTATAAATTTTATGTATTTTTTTAATTATCAGGCTAACTGGGTCTCTGTGATTACATGTGTTTTTATACTGATTCTTCAATTTGGGTTAGGCTTTTATTCAATTAATTCTGCTACTGTCAACAAATGAATACTTGAGATGTCTCATGAAGAAGTAGCTTTTTAAATTTTATATTTGAACAGCAAAAGCAGATCATCATTAAAATCATTTCTATTATATTTAGCTCTGTGATTTAGTTTTCTTTTTATAAAATATTTTACATTATAATTTAAAAGCAAGGTTCTAGTCTGTAAATAAGGGGTTAATTATTAATAATTTTCTACATCAACATATATTAGTAAAGTTGATAAAATACATCATGTAATGTTGATTACTTTAAACTTGGGTTTTTTACATTTAAGTATCCACTCTTCATATAACTGTTATGACTATGCCTTTAAAGAATTTTTAAGATCATTACTGATAATCAGTGTACTTTATTTTTATTTACAATATCTGCAGTGCCAGTTTCCTTCTGTTTTTTTCTTCTCTTTCCTTCTTTCTTTCTTTCTTCCTTCCTTCCATTGGCTTTTATTAAAGTAACTGGAGCTAAAAATTCAGATAAGCACAGTTCTTTTATTTACTGTAATTTCGAGTCTGTTGGGCCAGACAGGCAGGGAGGTTACATATTATGGTGAGGTAAGTATTAACTTACTGAGGCTTTAGTGAAGAGAATCTTCATCTATCCTGAGTGTAATTCAAAGAGTAAATGAAAACTTTCTTGAAGATATGATGCCTGAGCTGAATCTTGAATAAAACAAGAATTTGGCCAGCAAATACAAAGTGAACTTTATATGAATAGTCTCAGAAATAAGAGAGTACAGAGTGAGATCTTGAAACAGCAAAATGTTTATTAAGTCTTATTAGTAAAGGTGAGGTGTGGAGAGACAGGCAAGACAAGGTCTGAGATGGTGAAAAGCCTGACCTTTCTTGTCAAGGATTTGGGCTTTATCCAGTATAAATAAGAGACTACATGATCAGATTTTGTTTTAGAAAGATAATTCAGCTAACAGTGTGAATTACAATAAATTTAAAGCAGGGAGCAGAGGAGATATGAGAATATAATTACTGGGTTGTGAGGCAAATCATCAGAAAACACCAACAGAGGAAGAAAATGAGGGAAACAGGAGAGAATATTGTAGCAGAGAGCAGAATATTAGGGTTTGATGTGATTTCAGAATAGATTAGTTGCAGAGGATGGTAAAGTCCATTATGCAGCCGTGGATCTGGGTGGCTCAGCTGGTGTGCAGAGAGGAGGTTCGCTAGGTGTTAGGAGGTCAACTAACTCTGGGCATGGTCTGTTTCATCTTGTCCATAAAACCACCTGGGATAATTACAGGGTCTTGGTGGAAAGGTTGCTGTATCACAGTAATGAATAAGAGTAGAGGAGAGAACTATTAGATTCCATGAGTCTCAAATGATAAGAGTTTCTACTTTGGGGCTGGAAGAATGATGATTTTAATGCAAAGCCAAGCTAGTCCATAAAAAACAAAACAAAAACAAGCAAACACAAAACGATCAAAAAAATAGAGCAAGTAATGTTTGAGAGAATGAGCAACCTCGGAAGTGTTATAGAGGTAGTGGCAGGGACTTAGAAAGAAAGAGAACAATTAGTTTGTTTTGAGCAAAGTTTTCAGAGACCCCAATGAAAAGTTTTAGAAATGAAGTATGGAAGATCAATTGAAGAGAAAGAAAGCAGAAGTAAGCATGGGATGGTGATAGCCAGAAAGGATGGAAGACCAGAAACTTAAGTTTCTAACATAAACTCTGGATTTGTAGGCAACTTATTTCAAGTGGTTACAGCCTGGTGACAAATGATTTGTGTCCAGAGTATAAAGATAATTTACATAAACCAATGATAAGCAACAAACAAACAATCTAATCCAAAAGGGCAAAAGATCTTAAGAAACATTTGAATAAAATATATATACACATATCACTTATAAACATATGAATATATGCTCACCATCTTTACTCGTCAGGAGAGCACATGTTTAAATCTCAAGAGATAACACTACACACCCATCAGGATGATTAAGATAATTAAAAATCCTAAGTTTGGAAAGGACATGAAGCAATCAGATTGTTCATACTTTGCAAGTGTGAGAGTGAATTGGTTCAACCCAATTAAGGCTAGCAGTATACTGTGTTTTTGAGCCCTGGCTTTTTCATTAGTTTTACGACATGAAGCAAGTTATTAGCATTTTGTTCCTATGCATTCCATTTGGAAAATGGAATTAAGTGAATTAATTCATGAAAATTTCTTAGAACTATGCCTAAATATAGTAAGTTCTCAGTTGATATCATCTAATATTACTACTATTGTAAGCATTATGTTGAACCAGAAAGTGAATTTTAACCCTTTATTAAAAGAGAACTATGCATTTATTAAATAAAATTTATAAAAACAATATAAGTTGAAAAGGAAAACATTTAAAAATCTCTAAAACAGTTATATAGGAACCATTATTAATGTATAAATAGAACCACTATTAAAGTTTGCCTCTTGATTTTTAAAAGTATATTTTGGCATTTTTGTAATTAAACTTGACATATCATGTGACACCCTGTTTTTACATTTAAACTGATATCATTAAGTGCTTATGTATTTCTGTATACTATGTAACATCACTATTAATGGCTGCATAATATCTCATTAGTTGAAGATATTATAATTCAGTTGAAACAGTGTTTATATTTAGCATGTTTGCAATTCCTTATTTTAATCTCATAAATAACACCTTAGTGAACATCTTTATGAAGAGTGGCTTCTCCAAGTTACTCTCTAATCTATACTGGAAAGTATCATTTTTTCCCAAAATGTACTTATTTGGTTGTTCAAATGAGTCATATTTCACAGTTGTTTAGTTCTTTCTGTACTGTAAACACATCTCCGAATCAGGAACACAGTGCTTGAAATGAATCCTAAAGCCAAAAGTTAGTTTTACAATAAACTATTAATTATTTAAACATTTAAAAAACTAATTTGGTGGGATTATTTTATCTTACTTTTAAACAGACATAATATTATCAGAATATACAGTAAATATAGTGTTCATTGGCAGGAAGTGATATAAAACAAAGAATATGTTCATCATTGTGCTTCTTTTGGACCAATTGTGGTGTGTTCTTCCTGGAATACTTTCTCTTATTATAATACCCTATATTACCTTAAATTAACCTTTAAGAATGCCAGCAAGATAAATGATAAAACTTGTTAGATCAGAGAAAGGAAAACAAGACTATTGAGAAAATATAAATTTTAAACATAGTCTTTAGATCTGATTCAGATGGTTCCAGTTCTACCTCTCTCTCTTCTTTACTGTAACTCTGTAAACTTGGCCAAGTGATGGTGTTGCTGAAGCAGCAATCTATGTATCTCTAGGTATAACACCCTCAGAGAACCATATGTCTACATTAACTTTTCCTCTTCTTCCGATCTTGCTTGCTCTTCCACTATTATAAGAATTCTACTAAATTATTCATTGTAGATATGGTAAGTCTTAAATAGCATAGAGTATGTTAAATCTTTCCTTCGAGCATGTGTTTACTCCTCAGTGATGTCAGGGGCCTGTTAGGGAGTGAAAGTATAGCATGCATTTCTTTCTCAGGGTCCAAGGATTATGGCCTCTTCCTGTCTTATCTTTCACTTAACCCTAACCAGCAACAGTTAATAATGACAACTTCAATACCAAACATCAGCTAATTAAAAGAGGGAGGGAGATATTCGAATTCTCTATAATTCTGAAAGTTGGATATTGAATTCTCAGTAACCTTATTTCCTGAACTAGTTAGAGAGCTCCCAGAAGTGAGGAGAGCCTGGTGGAGAGGTGTGAACAGTTGGCTAAGGTTGTGACTTGCTGCACTGAGCTTCAGGTTTTATTTAACATCCATTTCAGCTGCTTCACTCTTCTTTTCCATTTACCTCTTTAACCTTAACCATAGTAACTGAAGTCATCTATTTTCTTGAAAATTCTTTATGTAAGGTACCATGGGTTTGTGCCTATGCAATTTTCTTTTTTGTCTAAAGAGTGGGATAAAGCACATTGTCAGTGCTCAATAATGTTTCATCAATGTCATTACTTAATATTCATTTAATTAATATTCATTATAGATCAATTCATAATTGTCATCAGAGTAATGATAGGCAAGAAGGAATCTCATTTTTCCCCCATATTTTGAAACTCTAACTCAGACTCAATTTCATGGTATTATACATAAAGGATACCTGCTTTTTATTTATTTTTTTAAGTATGTAGAATTAAATTCTTAATGTTCTTCTATTTTTTTACCTATCATTTTCTGCTTCAAAATCCAATGAAGGATATATTCAGCACTAAAGAGCGATAATGTTTATAAAATATGTGTAGATCCATTTTGGTTGGGCATAGTCTTCCATGTACATATACCTTAAAGGCACATAGTAAAAGAAATCTGAAAACGGCCCAGCATCACTAAGTGATGATTCCATCATCTGCATTGTGAGATGAACCATTTATCTGTTACATTGTCTTAATTAGATTGATTTTATTGGTTTATAGCCCATCTTTATGCTAACCTAGGCTATATTATATAGAATGTGTATACCCATAAGCAGGATCTAATATAAAAGAAAAAGTTCATATATCATGGTTAATGATACTTTTTACCTAATGAATATGATAGAATTCTATTTTTAGGACTCTAAATAGAAGTTTTAGTTTATTTTTTAATAGGCCAAAAAAATATTCCTACAAGTTTCTATAATTTATGCTTAAAATGTTGCTGTATCCAGAGCAAGTTATAATAATTTTTTAAGGAAAGAAACATGTACTTTCTTGGTTTTGTCATGATTTACAGAAGGTGAAAAACAAAAGGCTAATATGACATAAACTGGAAGTTCAGCTAAGTGAAAATGTCATAGAGATCTAAAACATGTAGACAAAAATAAGCATTATCTAAAGAAGGATTAAAAATATTCAAAATTTAAAATCTATAAAATAGACTCAAACACAATAAAGGATATCATATATGTGTCTGATTCAAAGGTGAGGATGCAAGATTATCTATTAGTGAATTGTTATTCTACAAATTATTAACAATTTTCAAGGCAGCTTATGTGAATATACAATAAGCAGCAATATAAAACATAATAAGTTTGTGCCAAAATTAAGGTAGACTTAGAAATTCATATCACAGTATCCTAAAAAGTTGACAGAGGTGGTTTGCAAATTTGTCCCTGAGTTTCTTAGTAGCCTTTGGAAAAGGGGGGAAATATTGGCTTGACAATTGTTTTAAGTTGTGAAGACTCACAACTTAAAAACAAACCATCCACTTAGAGCAACACTTTTTTCTTCTTACTGTTATTACGAAGACCCGAGATTAATTTCTTCAATGTGAAATTGTATTGGTACAGGACTACACTTCAATAATATTGCTATAATTGGTATAGCACTTGTTTCCTTTGGTTTTGCTTTTTTATAACAACTGTCATGCAGACTGATGGCTTATGGCCAAAGTGCATTTTAGTGTAAATAAGTACCTATTGCCAAAATAAAATAGTAATAATTCTGCAACAAGAAAACAAAGAAACATGCATAGCAGTTAAAAGTTAGAAGGATGTCATACAGGAAGATTCATTGCAGCAAGCAGATGAAAATGTTAATAAATTTACATGACCAAGAATACTAAAGAAAACATCTCTTTCACAGTATACTGATTGGAAAGGGATATCTAGAAGGTTAAGAATGGAGAGAAAAAAGTAAAAGCCTTATCAGAAACTAAAATGTATCAGTATCTGCATAGGGAAAGATCAGCATTGAGAACAACTGAATCAGTATTTGGAGGAGAAGGTTAAGAAAATCTCCTATAGTACAAAGGAGAATGAAAACAAGGTGGAAGGAGACCTTGCTACCCCTAAACAAAAAATTAAAAGTATTCTCTTAAGTCTAAGTATACTGAAGAAAATCAAGTTGAACTAAAAAGTACCTACATTTCTTCACATTCACTCATCTACTTAATTCAATTTCCATGTAATATTTTTTGCTTGACAAAATTATTCCAAAGTTTACCTGGAAGAATAAATGTGCACAAACGTAAATTCCGAGAAAGAAGAGTAGTAAGAAAAGACCTGTTTTATCAAATGTTAAGAATATGTTTACTAAAGCTACAGTGATCAAAATGATGTAATAGTGGCTCTAGGAGATATAAAGAACTGGTAGAAAGTCTAAAACATATTGAACTCTATGTGATGGTGTGGTATATGATGAAGGTCGAATATCAAATCTGGTAGGGGCTAGTGGAGATTAGGGGAGTTGAGATTACCGTATAACCATATGGGAAACTAAATTAAGATAAATTCTGCTTCATACCTATTCCAAAAGAAATCAAACATGGATGGAAGATTTAATTTTTGCCTTTAGAAGGTCTTTTTATCTTTTTTCCTAAAAAGAGAAATAAAAGGTTGACAGCCTTGGCCAATCAAAAGTTTCTTTAGAAAATGGTAAAGACCAAAATTTACAAATCAAGATAAACATAAGCATTATAAAAAAAGCCCTGTTTTGTAATATTAATGCAAATAACTAAAAAATAGTTTTAAAACCTAAAGCTTATAAATATTCAAGACTATCAAACTGAAAAATGAAATAAACTTTTTCCTTCCATTTTGGCAAATATTTTTAAAATGATAGTACTCAGTGTTGGCAAGGATGTACAAAATTGGCTATTCTCATTAAACGTTGGTAAGACCAAATGGCCCCAAACTGTCATAAAAACTCCCAGGTATACCTTTGTGTTGGTATTTCTGCTTATACCCCCCAAAGAAAGATTGGGGTTAGTGCAGGGCAATTATCCAGATCTGGTTTCATTACAGTAGAAATAAATGCTTTATATCATTCACATCTTCTAAGTTTTAAATTTTGAGTTCAGTAAAAATCAGTCCCTTCACCACTAGACACTTAAGAATAAATTCTACCTTGCAAAGGTAACCTTTGTGGTTTTAATGATTCCAGATGAAGTGGTGGTGCTCATGAAGTATTTAGATACGTGCTTTCCTCTGTTTTACTATTAAATATAACTTGTCTATTCTCAAATTTCACTTGAAACCTGAGCCAGAATTCATTTATGTATAACTTTTTGTCCATACAGCAGTTTCATGCATAGTGAAGTGATTTTTGACTCAATCCTGTGTTCATTCCTTAGTTCAACCTTCTTTCCCTCTATATGGAATAAGGATAGTTTAGTTCTATGGGAGACCTCCATGCCCACTCCTTGCTATTCAGTCTAGATGGTAAAATCTATCATTTTAAATTCTGTTCCTAATACTCATAGGAGCGTTCACCAATTCCTTCTCATTTGCCCAAGGAAACCCAAATTCTGGAGGAATACAGCTGATCACCTAGTGTTCTATTCCCTATGACATTACTCCTATTTCATCCCAACCACCAATATTCTCAAGTTATTTCATTTGGTTACCAGTTCTCCAACATCCTTGAGTCATCCAAGACCTACATTCCTCCAGTTTCTTTCATTTGAGCATTTTCTGCCCCTCTCTCTCCTAGAACTCCCCATTTTTCTCCCTTTATGGCATTAGTCATGATCTGATAATATACTGATCTGTGAGCTTCCAATTGAAAAAAACTCAAACAAGGTGTAGTCCAACATGCTCATATTAGGTAGCATTTGACAACACTGTAATTTGAGTCCAGCGCTTGAACTTCTCTGTTTATACTCTTAGTTACTTGTCTGTCAAAGAACCCATACCAGAGGAAGAATTGTTCTTTCTCCTGTACAGTGTTATTTTCCATATTTGTTTATGATGTGGTCTTTGCCTGCCTCTTAATGTAGCCATAAGTATATGCAGGTGTAAAGATACCTTCGCTGTGTCAAATTTCCTCCTTCCTCTTCAACCCACATTATTCTAATTTCTGACTGTAAAATGAGTCTAAAACTATTCTGGCCATCCATCCTAAATCCAATGGCGCTCTTTTTAGTTGGATTCCCAAGGAGTAGAACATGAACTGGGGATTTAATTATGTGTGATATATAAAGAGAGGAATGTTTCTTTATTTAAAAAAGAAAATCTTTAAGGGAGGAGGAAGCAGAAGAGGAAAGAGGCAGGCTTTGAGCAAAGAGGTGGTCACAGAGAGAGTTTAAGCCTTGGCCTAAACCTTGGGGGCTCTGGAACAAAATCATACCATAGGATTTTTCTCAACTTAAAACAAGGGGCTGGCATTTTGTAACCCGTGTCAGTCATTATTAGCCTTGGCCTCCTGCAGGATACGTGGTGCTCCCTGGAGAGCCTGCTGCAGTGAGCAAAGGCTAATTCTGCAGAAAATAGGACAGATGGGTGTTCTCAGCACTCAACACTCAGAGCAGCTGAGGGTAGATGCCCTGGCCAGGTAACTAAGGATCTGCTTTGGAATACCAGAAGCGTCTACTAGACATCCTTCCCAAGAATGATCTTTTTTGAATCCCCTGCAGCATTTGACAGTATTTGAAATGTCTGGTCTCATATGTCTGTCATCTAAGACATTTCTACTAGCTTTTCTTCTGCCTCTTTGGCCACACTATCCGTATTGCTAAACTCCTAGACCTCTTTCTGTTCTTAAATATGTTTAGGTTTCCATTTTTTAACTATATTCTAATGGCATTATGCTCTGTATAAATTACCTTGTACAATTTCATGGCTACAATTACCACCTTTGAATATATCTAAGCTTGTTCTCCCTTAAACCCTCTAGATCCGAATACTCAGCATGATGTTGTAAATTTCCTCTTGGGTATCCCACAGAGATCTGAAAGCCAACATACTACACCTAATTCAATTTGACATGAAGTAGGTGCTCAACAAATATTTCCTGAGTTAATGAATAACATTTAGTCAGCTCTTTTACTCCAACAGTCATCGCTCTTTTTCCTGAGTCAAGAAGAAAATACATCAGACAGTGATATAAATATTAAATACAAATCAAAATGAATATGCAACAGGGAAGCTTATGTTTTTAAAATCATTGATAACCCATGATAATTGAATTTTATTGTTATAGGCTAATAAAATTGAGTTTAAAGTGTATAATGATGAGATAATATTAATGAATGTCAAATTAGCATTGTGTTTAGTTTCTGGAGTAGCATTTGAAGTATTTTATACTTATTACTAAATTTTGAAAAGCTTGTGATTGTTATGTTGTTGCAGTAGTATAAAGTATCCAATAGATGGTACTGTAAAATGCCTAATATTTAAAATAAAATGGTATTGCAGCTAGAGAGTTTAAATGAACAGTTCAAAATTCTGGGGAGAATTAAGACATTTTCCTCTGGATATTAAATTATATTTAAAACCAGATTTTTAAAAATATAGCTTCAGTAATACAGTAGTCCATGTGAAATATTATAAATACTCTCTTAATTCTCAGAAAATGAAAATTGATGTTTACTACAAGATGCAATTTTAAAACTGTTCGTATTATATTAGAAATTTTTTTGTTCTTTTTGTGGTGATTACCATTAGTAAATGTGGTGTTTTAGTTAATGTTAGTCAAATCACAGCATTTTCATCAAGGAACTATAGTTGCATGTCTTTGTTACTGAAGTTCTAAAAGAACTTTTCATGTTCAAAATAAATCAAACCTGTCTGCAGTAATCTCCCTCCTTGCTTAGCAAGAGTGAGTTCATTATTTCTTTCAGTTTTTGGTCTTGCCTAAGACCAATCTAATATCTGAAAGAAACATTACATCATTTTGTAAATATAACATACATTCAGAACGTTTAAGAATATACAACTTTATGGAGTTAAAATTTCTTAAAAAATAAGCAATAATTAGCAATAATTGCCAGATTGGCTGGAGTTTGCTTCTAAAGCATATATTAAAAAGAGTAATTTGTAGACGGTTTCATTTATCTTAGAGCTCATGCAGAATTTCCACTGCATATTTACTTATAAGTATGAATACCAAATTTTGATTACCAGAATAAAGTTTTATAAAACCTACTTCTAAAGCTAAAGATGTCTGAAGAATTATGCAACAACATAGAAAGTTTGAAATTCTCTGTATATCTTACTATACAGAGATGCTACATAGCTTTAAAATTTTTTCTACTGTTTATGATATCGCTCTTGAATAATGCTGAGTATTCCTTTGTATTATGGTTATTTATTAATTTATTCAGTAAAATGTTATTGCATATGACAATATGACAGGTTTAAAGAAACCAAGATAAATAGCTTTTAGGAAGAATGATTTTATGTGAATCAGCAGCTTCCCGTGGGACATGGATCATATGTCCTATGGCTTCCTTATGCATTTACTATTTTTTCCATGTTTTGTGTAATTGGTATGTGTGGTGTGATACCATGCATACTGTTAAAAAGAATATATTCTTAGGTGCATAGGAATCTTCTGCTTAAAGAAAATATGCGATTGAAATAACTTGATCTAGCCTGAGTAATTGAGGCTATTTTCTCAATTAACAACAAAAAAAAGTAGTTAGTGCTTTGGTAAGTCTAGACTTTCCCAACTATCATGTCCTAAGCCAGATCAGAATAAATAGGTCAGACTTGTAATAAAACGGTATGAGATGAACAACTAATTACCTGACTACTTCAAGTAAAAATGACTTTTGTCCACCAAATATGTTCCATTTGATGGTAACAAATTTGTAGGTTCATCAGGGAGTGGTGGGGCCTTTGGAATTTTACCCAGATTCTTTAAGATGTTTGTATTCATTGTGTATTATGTTCTCTTCAAAAACAATGGCACACACTGACTCATTTACTCAGATTTCCTAGCATACTGGATATATGTAACATTACGTGGTAAAGCTCCTACTTGAGCTAAATGGGTTTAAATATAAACTGTGCATGCAGATCTCAAGTGATAGTCTTAATAGATATCAGATACTCTTTATCGCTGCCCTCTTTTATTTCAGTAACATTTTAATTAATTCACACTGATTGAATAAATGTACATTGAGACTTGTTTCCTAATGAGGGCGCATTTAGAGGAAAGGTTTTGCATCATTCTGATATCCTGTGGGTAATTATATTCTAATTATATGGTCGGGGGAAAAGAGTCTATAACTCAGTACTGATATTGTTCGTTGGACCCAATTAATTACATGCACATAATGAAAGTTCATGATAAGGTTGACTGGCAGTCAGTGTAAAATTTTAAGTCAATTGAATCTAAGCCTAATGTGAGTACACAATTGGACTTTAACCTGGTTAGAAAATGCTTTGGTGTGAGATCAGTGGATATTTAGAGGGGCAAAGGATGAGAACAAATCTCGTTATAACTTATTAGTTTTTAAATTCAAAGTCTTTTCCAAGATTGATGAAAATGAAAACTTAGCAGCATAATACTTTAATTCTAAATATTATTTTTAATATTCTTTCATTACCTTCAGTGATTTTTCTGTATTTTAGAAAGCAGTGGTACACTAACGATACAATGGTACATTTCTAGAACAGGTTCGTATATTTGTTGAGAGAAAAAATAGGCATAGCAGGGAGTATTATTGATTCATTTTATGAATGTAAATTCAGTAGGCACTAATCTATTCTATTTGGGTGCTTTTTTATTTCAAACCACCGACTGCATTTGGACTCCTGTGCCCAAAATTCACAAACAATTATATATACACACACATACCCATAAATAGGTAACTCTTAATTATCTATTTGTAAAGTAAGAGTTCTAAAGAATAATATGAAAAAATAATGACATGTATGTTTCATTTTGAAATGCATTTTGGAATTATCTGAATCTGATATTTAAGAATTTTGCAGTACTTCAAACACAAAACTAAAGCCATGGTCTAAATATTGACTCCCGTCTTTCCTTTACTCATTGTTTCCTTTGCTCAGATTTTGGAAGAGACAGTCTGTAAGATTAAGGAGACTGTCTTCCTCCCACCCTCTTCTCTTCTAAGCCTCTCTGCTCCCCCTCTCCTTTTGGTTCATTGCTTTCTGGCTTTGATCTCTTCTCCCCACCCCCTCCCTTTCCTTCCTTCTGTCTCTTCTAATAGCCCTCACATAGATGCTTTCACTAAAAGATAAATCTGTGGGGTCCCTCCTTATTAGCAACAAAAATATTTTCAGATGAAGAAAGTGCCGTCAGTCCTTTCTTGCTGAGCCCTAAGCAGGCAGTGGAAATATTTGGGTTCTACAGTTAATAAAACAATTACCATTTATTGAGAACTTATTAACTAGACATCCTTTTAATTCTAATGGTAGGTATAATTATGATACTCCCTCTACATTTGAAGAGAGTAAGAAACTTAGAGAGATTAAGAAATTTACCTAAAGTCACAGAACCTGCAAGTGTCAGAAGCAATACCTGCCTTACCCTGAATCCCATGTTTTAAACTTATCTTTTATGTTTGTGCTGCCGCCCCCTCCCCCAAAAGAAATTGGTGAGGTATGAAATAAATTTAGGGGATCTATACCTTCAAAAAAGGAATGGGAAGAAAAATAATGAAGTAAAGTAGAGGAGAATAGAAATGAAAAAAGAGAATAATCAGAGAGTGGCACACACTGCGTAAGTGGTCTTTGTGAAATTATTTTACAAGTGTGTAAATATACAAATATTTATTGTGGATCACAGCCAGAAAGAAATTGAAGAACACTTCTGTAACCATATTGCCTTCTGAAAATTTTACGAGACCTAACCAAGTAGGATAACGTTTCTAATGGCTTTATGTCACTAGATAATCAAGTAGGCAAGACAATAACATTATTCTTGCTGATTGCTTTTATATGTAGAAATCTGTGTTTGAAATGATTTTAATATCGCTTTTAAACATATTTTTAACATTTTTATTGAAAACATTTGGCACCACCTAAGTCTCCAAATGTCCGTTGTACTTTGCCTGACGGTTCAAGGTGCTTTCTTTCTGGACAGAGACGTGAATGTTGAGGGAGCTGTTAAGGAGGGAGCTTCACACGCCCTTCTCTTCAGTATCTCCTGAACGAAACTCTGCAAATATGCATAAACAATCACAGTAACAAGAGTAAGAATAGAACATTTTTGTGAGCAGTTATAAGAGTAGTGAAATCATCTCAGTTAAAAATGTTTTTTATCTTTCAATTTATGTTGGTGCAAACTTCAAAATTTGGCTCCAGTGAGAAGTGGTTAGGCAAAGGATGCTGGATAAGATTGCAATATGTGTATTTTCTAAAACAATTTTTTATTGAAGTATAGTTGATTTACAATGCTGTTTTAGTTTCTGGTGTACAGCAAGGTGATTCAATTATATATATATATATATATTCAGTTATATATATATTCATTATATATAATATATATATATATTCAATATATATATTCTTTTTCATATGCTTTTCCCTTATGGTTTATTACAGGATGTTGTTTTTAAGTCCTAAAATGGCATTTTTATTTTTTAATTTTTTTCCATTTTATTATTTTTTTAACATCTTTATTGTAGTATAATTGCTTTACAATGTTGTGTTAGTTTCTGCTGTATAACAAAGTGAATCAGCTATACATACACATATATCCCCATATCTCCTCCCTCTTTCATCTCCCTCCCACTCTCCCTATCCCACCCCTCTAGGTGGTCACAAAGCACCGAGCTGATCTCCTTGTGCCATGCAGCTGCTTCCCACTAGCTATCTATTTTACATTTGGTAGTATATATATGTCAGTATATATACTACTCTCTCACTTCGTCCCAGCTTACCCTTCCCCCTCCCCGTGTCCTCAAGTCCATTCTTTAGGTCTGCGTCTTTATTCCTGTCCTGCCCCTAGGTTCATCAGAACCATGTTTTTTTTTAGATTCCATACATATGTGTTAGCATACGGTATTTGTTTTTCTCTTTCTGACTTACTTTACTCTGTATGACAGACTCTAGGTCCATCCACCTCACTACAAATAACTCAATTTCTTGTCTTTTTATGGCTGAGTAATATTCCATTGTATATATGTGCCACGTCTTCTGTATCCATTCATCTGTTGATGGACACTTAGGTTGCTTCCATGTCCTAACTACTGTAAATAGTGCTGCAATGAACATTGTGGTACATGTCTCTTCTTGAATTATGGTTTTCTCAGGGTATATGCCCAGTAGTGGGATTGCTGGGTCATATGGTAGTTCTATTTTTAGTTTTTTAAGGAACCTCCATACTGTTCTCCATAGTGGCTGTATCAATTTACATTCCCACCAGCAGTGCAAGAGTGTTCCCTTTTCTCCATACCCTCTCCAGCATTTATTGTTTGTAGATTTTTTGATGGTGGCCATTCTGACTGGTGTGAGGTGATAACCTCATTGTAGTTTCGATTTGCATTTCTCTAATGATTAGAGATGTTGAGCATCCTTCCATGTGTTTGTTGGCAGTCTATTACAGGATATTGAATATAGTTCCCTGTGCTATACAATAGGATCTTGCTTTTTATCTGTTCTCTATATAATAGTTTGCATCTACTAGTCCCAAACTCCCAATCCAACCCTCCCCCGCACATATTTATTAGATATGTCCAGGACCAGTTGAAAAGAAAAATAGTTTATGTTTCTTCTAATTGATACACTTGTCATACACTGAAATAACCTTTGATTAAAGATGTTAATAAATGCAATAGTAGTATAAAAATCACTTCTGATCCATTTCTTTTTAAAATTTGTATTGTGTTCAGATGTGTGGGTGTACACACTTAAGGATGTGTGAAATCATAAAAGGTTAAAGAAATTATGAAGCTTCAATGTAAAAATAAAATTCATGGAAACCAAATATGTATTTAGTTTCTATACCTAGAGATGCCCTGGATACATTTTATTATCATGTGTGAGGAAGGAACAGCTTCCCCTCTTAGACTGAGGCAGTGCACCATTTTAGGAAGACAGTTGTTCTTTTCCCAAACCTGCTTTTCTGTCTCTCACTTTTTTTAATGCCAGGGATATCCAGTTATATAAGGAAAAGAAGCTATTTTAAATAGTTTTATTTGGCCAGTTTACGTTTATCATGGCACTGGAGTTATTGTATTCAGCTACTCCATACTGATATCCAAGCCTGTCAGAACCGGTAATACTTTGTGGTTTCTAAATATTTGGAGTGTTCATCAACATTTAAACTAATTTTATTTCCAAATCGCTTAAAAAATGAGACATGGCTAAAAAGAAACTTTTTAAAATAAGTTCTTGTTGAACCCTGCTGTTCTTTTAATAAATGAAGCCTGCAAAGGGAAGCAATAGATTTGGATTCTGCCACTAACTTAATTTTCTTGGCTAGTCATCTAAACTCTCTGATTCTCAGTTTTCCAATCTGGAAAATGGGATTTCTTGTTTTATTGGGAGAATTAAATGAGACCATAAACATGAAAGCAATTTTTAAAAAATATGAACATCCTTATATAGGTAGAAGGTATAATTCTGTTCATTTTTCTTGAAATAACTGATGACCCTTTTAATGTGAGTACTATACTCTTATTATAGTTAAACTAAGTCAAACCTCTAATAATGTCTCCATCAAAGATTTTTTTCTTTGTCCTATGACAATTTGAATTAAATTGTCAATTTAAAATGATTACATGTTAGGAAATATGAAGACAAGAGATATCTCAATACTTAAGAATAATAGGACTTTTAAAAATTCTTGATATTAGGTTAAACTTAATAAGTGCCCTGAAGGCAAATGCATCTTTTAAACTAATTATCTGTACTGTGTATTCTATTTAATATTAAAATGATACTGATTAAATAAAATCAATCACATTCCTCTGTAGTCACACCTCACATTTGATTAAATAAAAAATACACACTTCCTGTATTAATTCTGATTAAAAATACATTACATTTAGAATTACACACGTGATAATTTTCAAAAAACTGAAACATTTACTCTGTTCATCCTAGATATTTAAAAATTATACGTGGTAGAATAAAAAAGAAGTATGTAATTTCTGAATTTGTTTTCTTTCAACTTGCTTCTTTTTCTTTTGCCCAGATGCCGTGGTTTTCTTATTGTAACTCAGGGTTAGGCTACTGATGAGCATGTTAATTTAATGTATACGCTTTGCCTACATATCTTGATTGAAAGTGAGCTCATATATATGTTCTTTTCATCCCCCTTATTCTTGGAATGAATTTCTAGTGTTGCTCTCAGACGGCTGAGGATTACTGGAGAAATTCTCAGAGCTGGTGGCTTTCTCTCTTACATATTTATTACTTCTAGTTCCAGCTGAGACCTTAATTTCGCTTGATCCTGTTACTCATCAGCTGCTTTCCCATTCTCAGAGAAGTAGTGACAAAATCTCTACTATTTTCTTACTTTCTTCATCTTGCTACCTCTCTGCCAATTTCGCTCACTCTCTCTGTAGATAACTCACATCACCACTACTCTGAGAAAAACGAAGGCTGCAAACATGAATATCTGTAAATTACAGATTCTCTATGAAAGTGGTAGCAACATGGCAGCCAGGCTTCAATTTCATCCCATCGTGTTTCTGTGGGGGATGTCTTAAAGTGAGATTTTTATTATCCAACTTGGCACAGTCTTTGCCTTTTCGTGGCATTGGGCCCATTTGTATTACCTTCTTGGCCCCTGTACATTTTTGCACTTGAAACCCCTGTGAATAAAAACTCAGAACTCTTTTTCCATCATTAGACACTCCCTCAAAATGAACAGATTTGGAAAAGGCTAATACCTGACTATATGAACTTCTGCCTCATCTGAAACATTATTTTTTTAAGGAACCCCTTTTATCGTTTATTTTCAAATGGTCCCTCTCTGTCTCTCTCTGCTTCTTTTTCCCAGCAACCTAGATGCTTACCTATATTGCTTTATAAGGTGTTACGGAAAAACCCAAACAAAGTTTTTGGCCAACCCAATACACACACACACACACACACACACACACACACACACACGCGCGCGCACACACACACATATATTTTATTTCGTTGTAGAAACATTTTTGCACTCTTTTAGGAATAAAAGGATGTATAAAAAATTTAGAAAGGGAGATCAGTTTTTCTCCCAAATTTCATTACAAAAATTCTCAAACAAAATACAGTGAATACAGTATATCCTCAACCTATATGAACTAATTATTATTTTTCAATCATTCTTTATATATATATGTATATATATGACTATGTATGCATATATATACATTTTTACAATATACACATAATATATAATAAGTTGGACCTTTTGAAAGTAAATTGCAGGTAGTATGACACAACATCAGCAGGCACATTCTAAGATAAGAACAATTTTCTACATTTACAATAGTGTTATCACACCTGAAAATATTAACTATTCCATAATATCAGTAGTTATTCTGTCTATATCATATGCCCATAATTAGCTCAAAAATATCCTTTATTGATTGATTTATTATTATTTTTTTTTGGTGGTAGTGGTGGGGTAGATAGGAGCTATGCTATTTGAAGTCCTTGCACTGCAATTGGTTGTTAGTCTGAATCATTTGGTAACTATAGCCTTTTCACTTGGCTTTCTATTGACTTGCTCTGTACAGACATATGCACAGTGAGCATTGACGCTTCCCAAGGCAGAAGGCATCTGAGACTCATGCCCTAGAAACTGCCCGATGGGCATCTTCGTTTGATTGCTTGAGAGTCCCTGGTCAATGGGATGGGATAGGATAAGGCACTTAATCTGGATTTGAGGAGATCAAATATTTGTATATTATGATAAAGATGGAAGGGCTACATTCGTGTCTTTAAATGTTTATTTAGGTCTAAGGTTCAACCAAGAAATAAGAAAGAAAGAAGGCTGACAAAATGCTTTGAGCTGGTCCCGACTGAAGCAAACGCAAACATTTTCCCCACCACCCATTCCCCCAGGTGTTATATAGGCTGACTTGGACTCAGAAATCCAGAATATTACTGACATCAGAAGCTTTCAATGAAAGTTCTACCAAACCTGTTGTCAATCCATCTGAGAAACAACAGCAATGGCCCTCATAGGCTTCTCCTGTTAATGGGTTAGTTGACTCGAGTTCATCCTCCCAGACTTCATGATTTTTTTTTTACTAAAAATCTGTTGCTGCAGAATTTTTTACTTGTATTATGGAAATATATTCTTTTTTTTTTTTTTTTTTTGCGGTACGCGGGCCTCTCGCTGCTTTGGCCTCTCCCGTTGTGGAGCACAGGCTCCGGGCGCGCAGGCTCAGCGGCCATGGCTCACGGGCGCAGCGGCTCCGCAGCATGTGGGGTCTTCCCGAACCGGGGCATGAACCTGTGTCCCCTGCATCGGCAGGTGGACTCTTAACTACTGCGCCACCAGGGAAGCCCCTGGAAATATATTCCAAATAGAGTTGTATTCCTGGACGCTTCAGTTTTCTCTAGGGTTGCCCTAGACTTCTTCTCCTTCTGTTCCACTTTTGGGTACATTGGATCCTTCTACTCCATATCTGTACAAGCAGCCATGAAGCCTCACATGCAGCTATTTATTCTTTTGTGTTTTGTTGCCTTCCTGGAGTTCTACTGGGTAAGGCAGTAAACTAATAACTGTGCTCTCAGATCTTTCATTCTCATTTTGGGAGTCTCACACACATAGCTTGGTCCAGGAGAGGAAACTCAAATATACTGACTGCTCTCTTCTTTCTAGAGACACACAATGTCTAAGGACTAGCTTCCCATCCAGCTTTCCTACTCCCCGCAACCAAGGAAAATCTTTATCTAGTATTGAGTGTGATTTATCACCTATTCTTCCAAATTTGTGTTTTATGTTATAAAGTCCCACAGGACACAGGCTTTTGGAATTTGGTAACCTTTTCTCTGTTTCTTGCCAGAAAAAAACTTTCCCAATGTGACTTAGAAAAGGAAGGGTGGTGGGTAATTGAAGACATGCTGTCATGAAGACTGGTTTTAGTGTATTTAACCTAATCTTTTAATAATTACTCTCAAGTAAAATTTGGCTACTTATTTAATTATCTTTTTATTTTTTACTGCTATTAATGGAATATATATTTTTTATCTCCAGAGTATCACAAAATAAAATCAGCACCATAAGCTGTCAAAAGACACTGAGTATTTGTAGAAAGGGTTGAAAGTTGGACTAGAAAGTGAAATGGTGGGCTGTGTAAATGGGCAACTTAAAAAATTAGTAAGAATGGTTTATGAAGGATAATGGAACTTGGAGATGAGTTCTCATCCCAAAATATGAATGTAATACATCAGTATTATTGTAGAGAGGTCTGTGAAGCTGGCCAAAGATTAGTCTACTTTAAGTATATGAAATTGTATTTTGGATAAGTAATTCTACAGTCTAATCCCCTCTGCATTAGAATGTTCCTCATTTCATGAAAAGATTTTGGTTTATTAATGGAAGTAAGCAGAAAAATTATGACAAGGAAATGTATTTGTAATGTATTCATTTATTTCACACGTGTGTAGTGATATAAGAACCTTCATTGGTACTTGTTTTCAGTATGACTTTTTTTGTTCAGCTTTAATATGAGCTTCTCTTTTTTCAGCAGACTCTGCCCACTTCAGGAGTTTCAGTCCCTGAGGTGCGTAAGCAAAGGTTTTCACACTTGCAATTATAGGTCATTTATACATCTCGTATTGTTATAAAGAACATTTGGGGCTGTATCAGTGACATACTAAAATTAATTTGTAGGCTTTATTTTTTCTCATATTTTGATATTTGAAATTGGGATCTTTGTATTTTCATGTGTGATAGACTTGCAGCCTTTATAATCAACATTTGTGACAAGCATTAGGGAAACAAGAAGATAAATGGCACAAAGTATGCAGGAAAAAATAAAGGTTACTTTGCAGAGTTTTGACCAGTGTATAAGAATAGCATTATTCCTATCTGTCACATTTAAACCTTGCAGAAAACCCAAACAGTTCACTCCTCTAAGCCATTAAAATGTAGCTTTTTTCAATGATAGAAAATTGAGAAACTCTTGCTCACTTTGAAGTCCTCATCACTTTTAAAAGAGTAGGTCTACATTAATCACTTAGCATATGACATTGCATAGAAAGTCAATGGAATAAAATATAGTCACAAAGTAAATGACTTTGATTTTGAAAATAAATGTAGGCATTGCCGCAACATTTATTTTCAGTAAAGTGTTAACTTTACCTTTTAATTAATTAAGCAAAGCCTCCACATTGTTCTGTGACAATATCCCATTCAATTGCTGTTATCTCTAAAGGATATCCTCAGGTGGTATTCTTTCACCTAAATTTATAATTTGCATCTGCTTGCTTAGAAAATATTACTTGTAATATCTGAATACTATATGAGTATGATTTATTTAGAGGATAACATAATTGCACAAAAATGTAATAACCTCTCTTCCCCCGAAACGTTTTCTAATCAGTGTAGACTGCCTCATTAAAATTTTTTAAAATTTCATTTTGTAACCATAGATATACTTACAAATATACTAGGAGCTATGCTTGAAATATAATGTTTCTACTCTAAGAGAGATGTTAAACTTTTTATATTCTTTAAGTCAGTTGATACCATCATTATCATAATTATTATAAAGTAGACGTTAAATTACACACTCAGGTGACAAAGGTATTAGGAAAGTTTATTATTTAGCCTAATTATTTAAGTGTCAGAGAATTAACTTTATATGTTAAGATCCTTGAGTTTATTTTTACCCCTATCATAGCTCATCAAATGATGAACTGAGAGATTTAAAGTTTTCTCTTTAGACTTGTTAATCTCAAAATATCTCCCACTTTTAGTTAAATAATTTGTATTATTATAGATTGAATAAAGAGACCAAAACTGCTGTTTTCAAAACATGCTTTTTTTATTTGTCAAGAAAAACTCTTTGTCTGCTGTAAAGTTTTTAAAAGTCTTCCTGTACTGTTTTTTGTTTGTTTGCTTGTTTTGTTTTGTTTTGGCAAGCTGTATTGGTTTACATTAACTTAAACTTTCTACCGTGTCTGAAATCATTATATAAGCTTTTTTCAACTACGTTGTTCCAAAAATTTCTTTAAGCACATGTATAGATATATACATGAGTGACTGTGTGAATACACACACACACACGAAGCCTTATATACCACCATCAAGAACAATTGCTTTTTGGTTAATTGAACATGTGGTTAAAGTGTATGTAGGGGAACTTATAGAAAAAATGTGTATATACCTTAAACATTTTACTTAAAATATGTAAACGTATATTCATTGGCTAAACTTTTCACATAGGATCAAGGGCTTTTCTATGTGGATACATCTATTATTTGGAAATGGCATATACCCTTTCTCGCATATAGCACAGCCTTAACACCCTTGATAAGTTTCAATTATCAATTGTTTTAAAGTATAACAAAAGCATTCCTTATTTTGTGAAAAAATATTTGTTTATTAATGAAAGTAATTGCTTTCAATTACTTTCAATTGTTTTAAAGTATAAGAAAAACTCACAGGCATCTGCAAAGCAATTTGAGTGTAAAAAAAAAAATCTGTTTCTATTATTAATTCTCAAATCTTTTAGTCATTGTGTCCAGCCCAACTTAACTGCTCTTCCTACACACACACACACAGACACACACACAGACACACACACACACAATCTTGTTTTATTGTGCCTTTCCAAAGGATGCAAGTAATTTTTCATGGAAATAACTTATTTTACATTCAAAACTCAATAGTTTGAGTGCTAATTAAATTCCACAGTACCAATAATAAAATAAATTCTACTTAGAACTTGAATAAACAGATTGGGGACTACATAGAAATCACTAGGTTAAGCATTTAACTCAACTGGCAGAAAGAGATGATGAGTATGAATATACAAGAGAGCTACCTCTTGGCTTTTAAGCTTCGGCTTATGGTGGCCATCAATTATTATAGTTTACAAAGGGAATGGAGAGTGAGTAAGGTTGAGGTCCATACACTCATACAGAATTTTACAATGACCCAACCATATGCTAGTAGACACAGCCCAAACAAATGATTTAGACATGGACCTTCCCATTCCTAAATTTCATTTCTTCCAATCAGGATTTCTTGAACAGAAATCTTGTAAGTGGTTCACACTCAGTATGAAATTATCCTAGGAGAGAATATGCACATCATGTGCGATGTATGAAAACCAGGGCTGTGGATCAAGATATAAATTATACCTTCAGGCTGAGTTGGTGAGTAGTACCTGCAAGTACGTTAAGACTAGGATTGACTCTGTCTAGTTTGTTGTCTTCTATCCTGCTGCAAAAGACTCAGATTGGGCTTCCCTGGTGGTGCAGTGGTTGAGAGTCCACCTGCTGATGCAGGGGACACGGGTTCGTGCCCTGGTCCGGGAAGATCCCACATGTTGTGGAGCGGCTGGGCCCGTGAGCCATGGCCGCTGAGCCTGCGCGTCCGGAGCCTGTGCTCCGCAACGGGAGAAGCCACAACAGTGAGAGGCCTGCGTACCGCAAAAACAAAAACAAACAAAAACAAACAAACAAACAAAAAAGACTCAGATTATCACAACAATTATCCCAAGTTATGGTGACATAGTGGACAAACAAATAAAATACTATAAAGTAAATAAAGTACTTCTTCACAACACCTATCTTTACTATAATCCAAGCAGTGTACCTGTGTTAAACTTAATGATAAAACATACCAATTTTTTTATATTTTAAAAATTACTGCCATTTACTGAGTGCCTAATTTATGCTGGTACCTTCATTGACATTTTCTCAATTTGTCATCACATGAACCCTCCCATTTTATAGATTAATTAAATGATGGCTTAGAGATAGTAAATAACATGCCCAAGTCTTTACAGAGACAGAGCTAGAATTCGGCCTCCAAGCCCATATTTTTGTCTCTGCCCAAAGTAATTTTTGTTTTTGTTTTTGAATAAGTACTTATTTAACTGATTAAAAAGAAATGGAAATCTTTATATCATTTATTATAGTTATGTTTAAAACTTTATAAAAGTATTTCTAAAAACCAAGACTGCTACTCAGCCATGTCTCGCTGCAACTTCTAAGGATTTCTAGTAGATTTAAAGCCTTTGCCATTTTTGAAATGAATTAATGTTTCTCAGCAGGAAAATGTTCAAATCCCATAATAAGGTTATGATAATTAAAGGTGCAACTGTCATTAAGTTGGTTTCTTGGAGCTCATAACTTGTAGAAGCCCAGATGAACATGGTAACACTCCTGCTTCAGGAAGATCTTTTATATTGTGAATATCCATGTGTTCCTCAGGTTAAAATTCTAGGGTTCCTGGGAAATTCTTGGGGCCTAGATCCAGTGGCTGAATGGGCTAAGTCTCCATTTGGGCACACGGTGCAGTAGCAGAGAAAGCAAGTTCCAGGGTTCCAGTAAAGGGTGCTCTTGGCAGCCAAGCACCGCCTACCCCCACCCTTTGTGGCTTTGTACCAATAGCGGTGCTTTGCTGCTGCCTGTCTCTCATGCTGAGGTTGGACAAAAAGAAGAAAACCCTGTGCTTGAGGTAATCATCACTTGCTGCTTGTCGTTTGTGAGTGATCGATAACTGCAGGCTTAAGTATTGTGGTAAGCATCGCTTTTGTGAAAGCAGTTTTCAACAACTTACAAATACTCTACTTCTGAGAATCAGCATGATATCGAAAAAGACTTATTTTAGAGCACATATTTAAAGTGACGTCTTTTTATTTCATTTATTTCATCTTTCTGTTTCCTGTGACTGGCCTTTCAGCTTTTCTTCTCTGTTCATTATGATGATTATTCTTTTGGAATTCTAATACAATATATTCCCCAGTTAAGATCTGTTGCTCTACTTGTAGTCTAAGGATCACAGAACATTGAATTCTATATTTTAAACGTCTGCATAGCAAACACAAATGGTTGATATTTGAAAATGCTGAAATATCAATAACTGTATTTTATATTTTGTTGTTACATGTTCTATATTCTTTCATGATTTTTTTGTTAGAGTACCCCTTTTCAGTGTTTGAATAATTTCTGTTGATTAAAGCAATCATTTTCCAACTCTTTATTTATTTTTTTTTTTGCGGTACGTGGGCCTCTCCCGTTGGGGAGCACAGGCTCCGGACGCGCAGGCTCAGCGGCCATGGCTCACGGGCCCAGCCGCTCCGCGGCATGTGGGATCTTCCCGGACCGGGGCACGAACCCGTGTCCCCTGCATCGGCAGGCGGACTCTCAACCACTGCGCCACCAGGGAAGCCCACTCTTTATATTTGGGATAATTTATCTAGCAGAATAAAATTTGCCTTAATTATAACAAAGTAATTTATTTTGTGATTTAGAGCCCAAAAACTTAAAAAAAAAAAAAAAAAGAACTGATGGTGAAGTGATAAGCACTGCCCCTATTATTAGAGAGCAATTTTATCCTGAATAAAGGTGCAGAATAATGCTGGTGAGCTCTTCCTGAAACTTTTCAGTAACTTCAACATAGGAAGTGACTTTCTTAAATATCATCATAGAACTCAGTCAGTCAGGGTGAATTAACCCCGCGAAGAGGCCAGTGAAATTTTTGTGAACATCAGATTTTTCAAAGATGCAATTACTTCAGCCTTCCTGTCCCTCATATAAAAGAGGAAAGAAGTAAAGATTTTTCTTAGTGGAAATAGGAAAAAGTATCCAACTACCCTCCTGTTAGCTTATGCTGCTTAAGTGGAATACAGTGAATAGTTCAGAGAGACTTCCATACAATTTGGAAATAAACCTAAAACAAATGAGTATAATAAAAAGAAAACCATGGGAAAAATGAAATGATTATGAGTCTCTCCTGTTTTTAAAGTGTCAGCCTCGATTAATTCCACAAATTCTACCCACTAAGCATATTTCCCTCAAAGAAACCACTTGCTTTTCTTGATTGTGTGTGTGTGTGTGTTTAAACAAATGTAAGTTTTAGTATTATCCAGATTATATAATAAAATTCACCTGCCAATGGGTAGACTGAAGATTTTTTTATTAACTTGTTATATACCTCTTATGAGTCTAGATTTCAGAAAGAAAATCTTATCAATTGAAAACACAATTTAGAGTTTTAAAATTTCTTTTTATATTTCAGTTGCTACAGTTGCTACTAGAAAGCATTAGTTTAGTTTAATCCACAATTTATTCAGAGGGGTGACTCCCTGGAGAGACATGAAACCACTTAATCAACTGCTAACTGTTAGCTGGAGATTCTCACCACACAAGATTCTCCCTAGCTATATGCATAGCTAAGAATAAAATAATATTAATAGACAATTTGGTAACTCTTTACAGACATATACTTACATGTCTTAAATTTCCAGAATTACATTTATAAATAGTCTGGTCACAAATACCAAGTTCCAATGTGGCTAAAATTTTATTTTAGTTCTTATAACCTAAGCATTTAGGAATTAAATACTAAATAATAATTGTTGGATTACATGGCAGAATATAAGACATATAAGATAAGTTATAACTTTCACAATATAGATTTTTATAGAACATTGTTTCCATGTTTTATTTACCTGCATGCTAGAACCTGGAAAAAAATTATTCCCATACCCACCAACAGTGTTACATGCTTGCACTCAGCACAAGCTGCTGTGGATTTTCTAATATAAACATTGAGCTTTACTTATTTAAACATATGCCTGTTGTAACTAGTGGATTTTTTCATATATATGTATTTGGAAATATAACAAGCATTTTGCATAATGGTGACATTGATGAGCACCCTAATGGAAGAACCATACCTATTTTACATAATTCACAATAACTTTCATTTATTGAGCACATCCACTAATATAGGCACAATATTAGAACTTTATACATTTTCTGTCAAGCCATACACAACTTTGAGAAATAGGTATTACTAACTCCATTTTGAATAAGAGTACGTTCTCTAAGTCTACGTAGTATTTAAGTAGCAGAGATGGGATTCCACTTGGGATGTCTGATTCCAAACCTCATCCTATAATTCACTCATTTATGCATTATACCCTTAACTATCTATGGACAAAATGTTATTTGCAAGCTTAGAAAAAAATGATCTGTTTTTTAAAATATCAATATTTTTGCCAGAAATTATGCTTATATGAAAGTACATCATTTTCCAAAGAATTTGAATTTCAGGAATCCTATTACACCATCCATTTTCAGCCACACAAAAAATATATTCAGTATTTTTGCACCATGAAATTGCAAGGACTATAAAAGGACTACACTGATTAGCATTTATTTTGGTCTGAGACGTTTTCTGTTCCATCTGGCCCTAATATATTTAAAAAGAGCTTTACTTTTAAAATATTTCCACTTAAAATATTTTCCTAAATTACAGTAATTGAAAAGTAATCGACAAGATATATGTAAATATAGGAACAGAAATGTATATATATCTGAATAAGTGATAGGAAATACGTGGCACTCAAACTTTTAAGCACACATGGCAGACATTGCTAATTGATCAGGACAGTTTTTCACAACAAACCTAGACATGCCCCAGGAGTCCTTCTCAACACAATATTTCAGGCACTTTAAATTTTTTGATTTTTTAGTGTTAAGATTAATTTATTTCCGCATTCATTTATGGGGATTTTATCAGGCACTGATCTAGGATCTGATGTGAAACAGTGCGCGCGCACACACACACACAGGAATAGAGTAGCCTGTCTTACATATGACCAGGAGCAAGAACAGTCCAGCAGAGTTCAGAGTGGTTGCAAGATCCCTGTTTTAAGAGCACAAATGTTGTGATCAAGAAACAAAGGTGACGTAGTTGTAGCTGGAGTGGAGTAAAAAGGGATAAGTGTGGCTGTTATATAGAAAATTGACTGTAGGGAGACAGAAGATGGACGCTGATTGGTCCATTAAGGTGATGGCTGCGATAATTAAGGCAAATAACGGGTGCTTAAACCATGTGATGATGCATGTGGTGAATAATCGTCCAGTTTGGGATTTATTTTTAAGGTGGGTAGGCAAGTCTTCATTATCAAAGTGAAATTGAAAGCCTTGGTTTTAAATGAAGTTACCTAGGGAGTGAGTATAGATTGTGGAGATGAGCGGTCCAAGGGAGAGGTCAAGTGTTAAACGTTACAGATTATAAAGCTGGAGGAGAAATCAACAAAAAAGACTATGAGGGAGCAGTTAGTCAAGTAAGAGGAGAGCTAAGAGAAAGAAGTGTCCCGGAACCCAGTTGAGGCATGTTTTCTAGAGGGTAGATGTCAATTCTGTCAAACTGTGTTTAAAAATTGAGAAGGTAAAGACTGACCAACAGGTGAGGCGCAAATGAGCAGGTCATTGGTGATTTTAATAAAAGCTGATTTAGTGGATTAATGGTGATAAAAGTTTATTGGGTTGTGTTGAAAAGAGTGAAAAGAGAGGAAATAGAAACAGGAAGAATACCACTATAAAAAAATTTTCTATTATGGTGAACGTAGCAATTAGCTGGGATGGAATGTGTGTTTTAAGTTATGTGCCATTCTTGATAATCAATAGTAGCTTAAGGGTCCATCATGTATTCATTTTCAATATTGCATGTATTTATAAGCATTATTTTCAGTGCTCAGTACCAAATCCTTTACATTACAATCCTGTATTATTATCTGCACCATTGTTTTTGAAAATGATTAGCTTTAGTGTTCTTTAATAATTTTTAACAGAGTCATAATTGGGTACGTAGGGATAATACAGTTTGGTTTTCTTTCACATCCTTTCTTTAACTGATATTTTGATCATACATCTATCATATATTTTGAGCCAGTAGAAAACAGTAGCTTTCATATTATTCACTAGAAACTCCAAATTTGGAACCTGGGCCCAAGTTTGTAGCCATGAAATTCTTCTCTATGTTGCCCATTGTAGTGAAACAATTCAGTATTTTTATAAAAGATTTTTTCCTTACAGGAAAGACAAGCAACAGTGAAAAAGGAAAAGGGTGGTTTCCAGCTGTCAAACAAAGTGATTGACAAGAACAAAATGCAAAGAGCCAACTCTGTTACTGTGGATGGACAAGGCCTACAGGTATGATTTTTTTTAATCCAAATGTTTGTAGCTTTCATATTTGTTACTTCCATGCTCTTAGAAGGGCATATGTCCAGCTATCAACACGTTTATTTAATGTGCAGATTTGTTCAGTTGACAATTTCAGAAACATTTTTATTAATTTATCAAGATGTCAGTTTTATAGTTGATTGACAGAGTGACATTCTGATTGGATTAATCATTTATGATGTTATCTCCATTTAAACTCAACTTGGTAAGAGATCTTGTGTCAATCTGAAGTTTTGGCAAATTATTACTACATATATACCTTTATTATATACATATGCATTATTTATTTCTACGTATACGTTCTCCGCACATATTATTATATCTATTTGGAAGTGATTTTGACTCACAAAATGTCTTCAGAAAATAATAAAATGAACTCTACTTGTGTGGAATTTTTTTCTAAATCAATAATAAAAATAAAGAATCTGGGCTTCCCTGGTGGCACAGTGGTTAAGAATCCACCTGCCAATTCAGGGGACATGGGTTTGAGCCCTGGTCTGGGAATATCCCACATGCCTTGGAGCAACTAAGCCCATGTGCCACAATTACTGAGCCTGCGCTCTAGAGCCCGTGAGCCACAACTAGTGAGCCCGAGTGCCACAACTACTGAAGTCCACACACCTAGAGTCCATGCTCCACAACGAAGAGTAGCCCCCGCTCACCACAGCTAGAGAAAGCCCGCGCACAGCAACGAAGACCCAACACAGCCATAAATAAATTAATTTTACAAAAAAGAAAGTTTATTTAATAAAATCTATTATAATTTATCCATATCTTCCAATATTTTAAGTTGAAATTAAAACTCCATGTATATTTCTAGTTTAAATTAACACAGGTAGCTCAAAATCATGTTTTGAGTACTTTAAAAACCTCTGAATTACCCCTAGGGTCTCTGACATCAAAAGTAACATTTCTTTCCATCTGTATTTTAAGACATCCTACAGATTGAATCTATTGTAATTATTTGCCTCTGTTTCTCAGTCAAACATGAGCACAATCAAAGAATTTGGCTTAATCTATGGATTAAGTTCTTTTGTTTTGCTTTCCTACCTATACGTTTCTCTCTTCCAATTTTTAATTCCTTTCCTTAAGAATAGGCTTCAAGTTCCATGTTCTCCAAGAAAATTTACCAACCTCTTACCGCACAAAGATATACTATGTCACATAGTTGTGTTCAGTATACATGATTTTATATCTTTTTTTATTTATTATTTTATCTGTGATTCTGTGGGTTATTATGTCTTTTATATTTCTTAATTTACAAGCACAGTTGAGAGCACACAGTAGTTGCCTAAATGCTTGCTTCTTCATTGTTTTGAATATCTCATTGAAAATTTAATAATTATTGCTTAAATATTGATAACCAGTTTACTGCTTTGTTTTGACATAATAAAACACATTGAGAATAGAATATTGTTCATGAATTATTAAACTCAAATGTAAAAAGAGGAAATTGGGAACAATAAATTTATTTACATTGGTTAGAGAGTATAGAAGTTAATTATCGAAAGAGAAAATCAGTGTCCACACCTTTTGAAAGGCATACTTGGGTGTTAAGCGATCTCACTGAAAGCCCCAAATATGAAATCTATTCATAATTTTGATAGCAAAAGCTTTTAGTTTGTTAAGTGATCCTGTGAAATTTTTAGTGGAAAATAATCAACATTTGTAGTTTTAATAAGTCAATTGACAATATCAATTAGTTTAAATCTTTAGTCGCTCTGGGTTCCTGCAATGAAAATAACAAAAGGGAAACCTAATTTTAAAATTCAAGTATATTTTACATATGGCTAGGCACATACTTCTCAACATGGAAGGGAAACACGCATCATTTGTTAAACAGTATATGCTAGGCACTGTGATGATATTTTATGTGTATTAAGTGATACCTCTCAATGAACATATGAGATAATTATGAATTTTTAACTCTCTAACATATGATAAATATTATTATTAGCACTTTAAAAATGAGCATATTGATGTTCTGAAGTCAAATTATTCCTAGGGCCTCACAGTTAGTGAGGTGTGAATGAGGACCACGTGACTCAGAGTTTGTTTTACTCCTAAAATCCCTGTCTCCTTGGTTAACAAATTTTAACAGGTCCAGAAATGCTATATTTCTGACCACCTTGCTCTTCCATGTACTATTACATTCTTGCAAAGTTTGAAATAAAAAGCATGAATGCACTAGAATTATAACTGCTTTAGTCTCAGTTTCCTAAGATTTGTGTAGTTACCTCTGACTTCACTCAGACATCAGAACCAAAATTAAATGGTGCATGCGGAGTGTTCTAAAGACTTTAAACTGACATAGCAATATAAGTTGTGTTTTCTTTTTTATTCAAAAAGGATCCAAAATTTTCAATCTTATTACAACTAAATTAGTCACATCAAAAACAATAGGTGATTAACTTTCTCTGTGGATGTGTTTCATTTCTCTAACCAGATAGTAACTTTTCATAGCTTTCTTTGACATATAAAAGTGTCAGGTAGGGCTTCCCTGGTGGCGCAGTTGTTGAGAGTCTGCCTGCCTATGCAGGGGACACGGGTTCATGCCCCAGTCCTGGAGAGGCCACAACAGTGACAGGCCCGCGTACCGCAAAGAAAAAAAAAAAAAAAAAAGTGTCAGGTAAAGTTGTCACTTAGCAAAGGGAAGACATCAGCCCTTATAAAACAGCAGTAAGTAAATACTGTAATCATCATCATTAAAATTTTTTTACTTAAAAAAATATTGGTATATAATCACATGCAGTGGTCTGTTTCACCTCAGCAGAATGGACTAAAATATGATGCACATAGGTATTCACATAATTTGGGAGAAAATATTTAAAAGGTAAGAGAATAAAATTATTGGATAACCATTTCATACAAAATGGAAAAATAAGTTATTTTTGTTGTGGTAATCAATTTTAAAATAATAAAATGCTTATTCTTTATCATAAAAGGTAAAAAGTTCTTACAGAAAATTAATTCTTTCTGCAAGTTTTAAAAATTATATATATCATAAAAAAGCATTGAGTTGCAGCCCAGTTTGCATATAACTCAGTGACAGAAGAGATTTACACTACTTAAAGACTATTAATCATAGTTAAGCACATTCATCTTACTTCTTTCCAGCTAACCAGCATAATGATCAGGATTATTATTTCTAATTAGAGGAAGTAATAGATCATGTATAACCTTAGGATGAGTCTCATTAATTAACCCCAGTCCTAGGGGACTTCAAATAGAGGTGGTTAGGTACTCCGTCTTTGTCATCGCTCATACCATAGGTTTACACTTAATACATATGATCAAATGTCATTGAAACTACAATTCCTTAACGTGCAATAGATGTGAAAATACAGATGATTATCCACATGTGAACAAATAAGTAAAAAAACAGAACTGTTGTTTAAACTGTATTAAGCCAACGTTACCGTGTCCCTAATTATTCTTTGAAAAAAGTTTTCAAGCATAAGCATCACTTGCAAACCAAAAAGTCTAGTTTGTAATACTCTTAGCAAAAGATAAAAAGGGGAACTTTTATACTGAAATATCTAAAACTGAACTAGTGTTTTCCCCACCACAACTGCTTTTCTCTATCCCTACTGTCTTTATTATTTGTAATATCTCATCTTTATAGTTCCCAATACTGTAAACATACATATATGCACTATACAGAAATGTATAGAGTGTGTATAAAATTAACTCCTTTTCTTTGATGATGTGTGTGTGTATGCCCACTTGGAGTCCTCAGGCCTGTTGATTCTTATAATCAGCTCTTCACTGTCATTTTAACTCCCTAAGTCCTCTAAAATGAGTCCATGTCTCCATCCATATAATGTGCTAGGTTATAAATGGAATGAAAAAAATGGAACTGAATAAGATAAGATGTGTCAGGGCTGAGAGTTGTCTATAATTTTAAGTCAGATAGTGGGATTAGGCCTCATTAAGAAGTGAAGAGTAGGGACATCGCAAGAACTTTGGCCCATGGAACTGCAATGATGAAGTTGCCATTGACTGAGATGGAAAAGGATCTGGATGAATAAAGTTTGGAACGAAATTTCTGATGCTGTTAGATATCCAAATGGAAACGTCGAGCAGGCAGACAGATATGTGAATCTAGAATTCGGGGGTGAGGACAGTTATGAATTTGGGAGTGAAAGGCGTATTGATGGCACTAAGGGAGAGCATATCTGTAGAAAGGAATGGTTGAACTGGGATCCCAGACCAGTCTGACCCTAAAGTCCTATTCTTCAGTGTTTACTCTATATGATTGAAACTGCCCCTTTATGTGAGTAAATACGATCTCACGTGATTAGCTCTATTCTTTATAGAGGAGAATCCATTCTGTTTGCTCTTGCAGTGTCCTTCACACCTAATTTATAACCATTCTGCAAGATTTCAAGTACCACACATGCTGTAAAATATTCCTGAACACTTTCTCCCACCGTCAGTATTTTCTTTGTTATACTGTATTACCCTATCCTGATGTTTTTGTTTGTTTGTTTGTTTTTGCGGTACGCGGGTCTCTCACTGTTGTGGCCTCTCCCATTGCGGAGCACAGGCTCCGGTCGCGCAGGCTCAGCGGCCATGGCTCACTGGCCTAGCCGCTCCGTGGCATGTGGGATCTTCCCGGACCGGGGCACGAACCCGTGTCCCCTGCATCGGCAGGCGGACTCTCAACCACTGCGCCACCAGGGAAGCCCCCCGATGTTTTTTTTTAAAAACTGTTTTGAGAAGCCCAGGACTCCGTAGAGATGCCTCAAGCACAAGAGTGGGGTGATGGGAAGCTGAGAACAGGTTCAGGGTTCTTTCACACTTCAGACATAGTAATTTGCTTTTCATCTGTTTTATATACTGTTCCACTTGAAATTACTTCAAGTGCTATAAAAATATTTAGTCCCAAGATCAAATAGTTTTAGGCTAACAGAATTTTTTAAATACTTGTATTTTTGTCTAACTGCTTCCCATCCCGCTAAAGTCTATAACAAAATGCATATGACATTTTAGGATGACAGTACATCACTTTTCAAAATAAATGAGTTTTATATCTTATTTCAGAATTATTGTATGAAAGTAAAAAACCAAAATTTGTCCTGTTAAAGACTATATTAGATACAGTTCAAAAGAGAATTAGTGAACTTGAATATAAAATTGATACATTAGTGCTGTCTAATCCTTAGAGCCCATTCAAGTTTCACCAGTTGTCTCAATAATGGCTTTCATAACAAAAGCAGCTAGTCCAGAATCGTGTTAAGTTCTCTATTTTGGTGGTCGTACTATGTTTACATAAGAGAATGTCCTCATATGTAGGCAATCCTAAAACTCAGGGTTCTTTTACTAAGGATGAAGAGGAATATGAGAATTAAGTGACAAATTGCAGTCTCTGTCACTAAGATGCTGCTTCTTATTTCAGGACTATTAGTGAACACAGAAGTTGTTTATTTTTAACTTGTAGATTTGAAAATGGCTATGCAGTACTGTAGGTCTTTGGCTCTCAAATCTAAAAAACGCTGCCTTTGGTCTCCTGGCACCTAAATTTACTCTGCTAGATTGATCTTCTTTTTATAGTACCAAAGTTTAGCAGAATTTAAAAGCTTTTTGAATGAGCATTGAAAACGATGCCGATTTGCCTGAAACCTTGACATTTCTTGTATAAATACCACCATTAAATGATCCCCTAAAACCAGAGTCTTAGTGGGTTTGATATTGAATCACATACTACTCCTTAAATGGAGATTACATTAGGTCAGGTGTTTTAATCTGTTAGAATCATTGTCAGAGGGGTATTCCACAGTCCCTGTTAACTTACAAATAAATATCTAAAGTTTCCAATTTTTATACAGTCTTATTTTACAAGCATAATTTATGTTAAGGGGATATGTGAGGAAAAGTTGGCTAATTTGATTTTATTATTTCCTGTACTTCCGTTTTGGGTTCTTGACTTTTATCACTTGTAGAGTATCATCGTTATCCTAAATTCTTTATCTAGATTCTCTCCTATTTTTCTAATCCATTTGATCTAATTATCCATCTACTCACCCCTAAAAATGACATCTAGGTTTTTATATTTTTATACTTTATATTTTTATATTTTCAGATCCTCTACAGACTATAATATAGTTTAGTGGGATCTTTATTTGTTTTTAATAGTGTTTCCTCAGAACACAATTTTCTGTAGCGTGGTACTGTCCTTTATTTGATAAGTCATAATTATGCCTTTAAACACTTCAATTAATAAATATTTCTGAAAGTTATTCCAAAATATATTTTCAAATGAATATGGAAATTTGCCCAAATGAACTTAATGTAATCTCATGTAATGGTAAACTGAATATTGAATTTTGGGACGATCATCCTAATTAGTATTTGGATTCAGATGTTATGTTTTGCTAAAATATTTTAATTACCTTGAGAATCTCCCCTCTCTTTAAAAATAAGGAATAACAATTCAAATTAAATGCAAAAATCAACTAAAATCCACATTTGTTAGTCTTACTTTTTGCATGTGAAAACTTTAGGAGTTCTATCTGATTTTGTAATAGAATGAGAAGTAAAGGAAACTGAATACTAGTAGTCAGAGGTGTGTTTTGGTGTTTCTTTTAATGGGGGGAGGGGGAAGTCACATTGCAAGTTTATAGCACAGTGTCTTAAGCTAGTAGGTACTTTCTGTCCAGTAGCTGATTGAGCACATGGAGTTCAGGGGTGAAGAGCTGAGGAGTTACTACAGATCCAGCTTGTCCATCTCATCTCCCAACTGAATGAGAGACAAATCAAATTGTAAAGAGGACACATGGGACAAAACCCATGTGTCCTCTTTACAAGAGGAAGTAAAACAGAGTCAGAAAGAATAGATTGTAATGGGAACAAGTTGGGTAAGAGTATAAGAATTGAGAATATTTTACTCAACCTTCTCATATAGTGTGAAGATTTCAACAATTTCCCAGTGCCTATACTCATAAGAAAAATGGCATTTCACAAGAATTGGAGGAAAATATGTTGGTAGGGTATTTTAACTTATATTGTTTAAACAAAAGGAAGAACCTGATATGGTAAAATGGTTGTTTTTAGTCTTCTCATTAAATATTTCAGGTACTTTCTAAGGGAAAAATACTAGAGCAATGAAGGACACTTTGACTCTACTTTCAAAAAGTAAATTGATCTAAAACTTTTCAACTTGATATTTAGAGGACTGCATTGGTTGCATATTTTTGTTATTAAAATATTGTTTTATCAAACTATGTTTAGATGGGAGTTACATAGGTATACACTGAATAGGAATACTCTTATTTAAAACAGCTTACCTCTTAACATTGAATTCAAGTAAAATACAAGTGTTCTCCTTTGCCACTCTATCAAAAACAGTTTCTGCCCGCAACCGATGAAGTGCTAGCACCTTACCTGCTTTATTTCTGGTGATACTTTTCACTACAAAATGTATATTTATTTGTTTGTTTCTCTTTTTTAAAAATATTTATTTATTTATTTTTTTGGCTGCGTCGGGTTTTAGTTGCAGCATGTGGGATCTTTGCTGTGGCACGCGGGGTCTTTCCCTGCAGCACAGGCTTCTCTCTAGTTGTGGTGCGTGGGCTTCCCCGCAGCATGTGGGATCATAGTTCCCTGACCAGGGATTGAACCCATGTGCCCTGCATTGGAAGGTGGATTCTTAACCACTGGACTACTAGGGAAGTCCTTATTTGTTTGTTTCTTGTCTGTTTCTCCACCAGAATATAAGCTCCACTAAGACAGGCACTTTTTTTGGTTAAAAGGAGAATGTATAGTGATGAAAGCAGTGCATGGCATATAGGGACACAGTCAATTTAATGGATTCCTGTTTAGCAAATAGACTGGATTAACTGGCATCTCTTCTCAAGCAGGAAAAGAAAGCATGGAGGAAACATCGTATAGATGGGGACTCTGACTGAAAGTGGCCTCAAACCATCTTATTTAGATTCTAGTTTACAAGTGGTTGGGAAGATGGATTCCAAATGTGCTATAAAGCTCTAAAGTAGGGATTGTCTATAAGAGTAGGGCTCACTTAAACTTTGATCCCTTTCTTTTCTAATCTTTTCTACCACCATAATCCGCTCTATTCTGGATGGTTTACACACGATCCCACGAATTGTACCTATTGTGTTCATCTCCTAGCTATTGAGAGGTTATTCCCTTTTCATAGCTGCCTTCCCCTCTGCCCTATTCCTAGCTAGAAAAATCACCTCTTAGTGGAGTGGGTATTTATTTTGATATATATGGAGTCAAAGCACAGGATTTAATTATGTTGCTAATTAGATCTATCTGTTATCTATGTATCCTCTATCCACGTTACAGAACAAAAGAACCATATTCTTGAATTTGCTAATTGGCATTTCACGACTTAGAAATAACGAGGGGGTTCTCTTTATATATAATATAAATAATTTGTCCACGTATTCAACTTTTCTTCTAGATCACTCCTGTTCCTGGTACTCATCCACTTTTAGTTTTTGTGAACCCCAAAAGTGGTGGGAAGCAAGGAGAACGGTATGTTTTTAAAAATCACATTTATTTACTATGTTATATATCTGTAAAAAGATAAACTAAATTTATAGTATAAAAACATTTAAAAATATTATACCTCATGGTTCACTAATTTTAATGTGAAATAAGTGTTACTCTCATCTCTGTATAACAATGTATATTGGTATGATCTCTCCTTGTTTTTACAGTTGAAATTTTAATATAATAATGGCCTTTTGTAGATATTTTTATTATCATATCTCAGGTGTCTGAATTCTCTCTACCCTGCCTGTCACCCCTAGCCATTAACAAGGAGCTTTGCATACAACATGGCTCCATAAATACTGTTGAATGAAAATTGGTTCTCTAAATGGTCAACAAGGTGACTTCAGGTAAATGATTGCCCAGTAGTTAGAAACAGAATTTATATCCAGCTTCTAGACAAAATATATTATAATGATTTTCTGCATGTTCATTTGGAGAACATGATGCCATATATCCTGGAGAAGCACAGTATATTTAATCAGAATAACAATGAGCTGCATTACCAGGTATCTCAGTATTCATGTGGACAACAAAAAATTTTCCTTTTTGTAAAATTAATGATTAAATCATAATATTTAATAAAAATCTGAAAATCACCACATTGAAGAGTAAATCTTATGTCCTTCTAAGAAGGAGTGTCAGAAACAGAAATGCAGTTGTACCTTTCTTAATAATTTCTAGAACTCTTTACTAATCCCAGCCAAAAAATGAGCAATCAGATAAAAGCACTCACACAGACGCTATGATAATAAAATAGAAATTTGCATTGTGGTTTCACCAAATAATGAAGTTGAAATGTTTCCATGAATAAAGGAATTTTGAAAAGTAATTTCCTTTCCTACCATTTAACTTTCCAGCTTCATTTCAATTAAATGAAGAATGGTCATTTTCCATTCAACAAAATATTATTTCTACTTAAAAAATTTTCCCTTTTATCATCGTATAGTTATACTTTTAACTTTGCTAAATAAGACAAGTTATTTTAAATAACTGGTGACTTAATAATATAAAATATTTACAATGCTTTATTAAAGAGAATAGTTGCCTCACTTTTAGCTATATAAATGAATAATGATGCTAAAATTGTTTTCTCCTTTCCTACTCACAGTTTGTTAGTTGTATATATTATGGATATCTTGAAAAAGAAGTAAACTCTTCACAAAGCATTAGATGAGACTTAAATTCATGTTGGAAATTAGAAACAAATGAAGTATCAAGTGAAAAAATATATATTTCAAATGGAAACATTCCCCTCAAATTAAGATAACATTAATAATGTAGAATGACCCTTAATTGAATATCTGCCTCCCTCTTCTCCCAGTACATAAAAATAATTTTCTTTAAATTAAAAAATATATATCTACAGATAGATGCAATGAAGTCATCAGTAAATTAAATTTAATGGGGGAGAGGGAGGATATTTGAGTGCTCCTATATGCACACCCACTTATGCTTTGTCCTTTATACACCCACAGGGACCGTTCAAAGTCAAAAGAATTATAAATATGTTTAAAGGAGATCTATTATTAATGCAGTCATAAATTCTCCTGAATGCATAAGAAGCATCTTTCACAAATAATGGAATTCTATTCAGGGTTTTCCTTTCAAAATATGTAGGTTTTCTTCTTCGATGTATTAGATAAGCAGAAAAAGGTAACAATTATATATTCACACATAGTTTCCCATACCAGTCAACAGGTGTGAAAATGTTCACACATCATTCAGACAGCAACACTTGAGGGAATCCAGTCTCTACTAGGAACTGGGCATGAGACAGAAGACACGGTCATACAGGGAGGCAGACACGTAAACAGATTTACTACAGTAACCCCAAGGCAAAAGCTAAGCTAGGAATGTTTAAAATAAAAGTGCTATGGAAGTTCAGAGGAAGAAATGATTGTCTCTGAAGACTCAGAAGTCTAGCTTTTGAGTTGGTTCTGATATAAGTAGATGTTTGCCAGGTGAAGGAAGAAAAAAGACAGATGTGTGGAAAGAGGTGTGGTGTTTTGGTAGGGAACCAAGAGATATTCAGCGAGGTTGAAGTTTAAGAGGAAGGAGGAGAAAGACGAGACATAAACTATTTTAAATATAATAAAATATTTAATAAGTAACTTGCGGGCTTCCCTGGTGGCACAGTGGTTGAGAGTCTGCCTGCCAATGCAGGGGACACGGGTTCGTGCCCCTGTCCGGGAAGATCCCACACGCTGCAGAGCGGCTGGGCCCGTGAGCCACGGCCGCTGAGCCTGCGTGTCCGGAGCCTGTGCTCCACAACGGGAGAGGCCACAACAGTGAGAGGCCCGCATGCTGCAAAAAAAAAAAAAAAAAAGTAACTTGCCACTGACAGGAACTTTTCATCATGGAAACAACATGACTGTACTTAAATAGAAGTACAGAAGAAGGCTGAATAGGCAAGGCTTTTACAAAGCTGGTGAGAGAACTTGTAAGGCAGTGAGAATAACCAGGTATGATAGACATTACTCCGTTAGAAGGTGCAGAATTGTCCTCGATTTTAGGTGCTGGGGAAAAGGAGGTACTGAGAATGACTCTAAGATCATTCTTGAGATGCTAGGTGATATCATTATTCAAGATCTAGAATGTGAGGGTATTGCACAAGGACGTGGGAGGATATAAGTAGATATTTGGAGAGTTTCAGTACACATAATATGAATATGTTAAGATATATAGTAATATTTTCACATGTATATATAAAAACTAATTTTAAAAACCAAATATATTCCTTCACTTTTAATATTTTGTCTCAGAATTCTGATATGGGATGTGTGTGTACTTAGAAACATTTCTGTTGCATTTGTTATGCAAAGATTGAGTTCTTTCAGAAAAAAATGAATTATTTAATATGTGCCTGTAGAAATCGTTTAGCAATTTTGTGATCTAGCTCATCAAGATGATTGTTCATGTGAAATAATTAAGCAGCTAAAGTCACAGTCTTTACTTTCATGCATACAGTGTCCAATCCCATTTTACATATGGGATAAGTAACTTTCATCTCTGTTACATTGGCCCAATAATCTGTAAATTTCCCAAGGATCTATTAAGAGAAGATATTTAACTAATTGTATACTGATATTTTAAAATATTAATTTGAACTCCTATTAGCTAAATAACATTCCAAAGCAGGATAGAGGGTGTTCTAAACGCATGTGCATATTTAGAATAAAAATATCACTAAATTTTATTTTTTCCTTCCATATTTTCATCTTTATAGAATTTACAGAAAATTCCAATATCTGCTAAATCCTCGTCAGGTTTACAGTCTTGCTGGAAATGGACCAATGCCAGGGTAAGCCTATATATATTATTACCATTAATTCATTTAACACTAATTAATTAAATAAGCAGCCAGACAAACGTAGAAGTAATTTTATTCAAATACAGCAGCCAGATTAGTAGACAAAACAACGTTGAATATCAACTACATAAGAGAAACTGACGCAGGTGCTGTTTTTCAAAATGGCCTGTTTCGATAAGATTTTCCTCCTTTCTAAATATTGTGAAGTAATTCTCATACTGCTAGTAGTAATGTTAATAAGAATAATCACACCACAGACATACACATATATTAGCTGGGTCCTTAAATTACTAAACCATCTATGTGTTAGAAGAACTGCTCTCCTTCCGTTTATTAAATATAGGACATAGATCTACTACAGAATAAAAAAAACCTTTTTTTAATTCTTCTCATTAACAAAGAATGGAAATCATAATATGATTTTTTCACTTACTACTTACAAACTCTAATACATATCACTCTTTTATAAGATACTTTATTAATAGGCAAGGTGTCGTGAAATACAATTATTTTTCAACAGATACATATACTTTTGGTATCACAAGTATGCACTGAAATAATTCATCATTAACTTGGCCTAGTTAACTAATTAATGTCATTTTCTTCCACTGATCTGATTTCTCTCTATCAACATGATAGTAAACATTAGACCAGATGAAGTAGAGAAAAGCTCTATAACTAAACTTCTTTAAAAAAAACAAAATCGGTATGGTTAAAATAAGTCTTCTAGGTTATTCTCAGAAATGAGAAACCAAATGTTAAAATTGTCTTTTAAATGCTCAGAATAAAATTTATGCCATTGTATCTCATGTTAGATAAATGTAAATAATATGCAATTAATTAGCACAGGCTCCCACAATTATAATCATCTTTTTCTTCCATTGACTGCTACCTGTTGTCCAGGGCTAGTTTCCAAATGCTGAGCCATGATGTGTGGAACTCCTTGCTGTAGAAGGCAGGCTCACCACAGGAATTTAGTTCAGAACACTGCTTTTGTCAAACTCCAGACTCCACCAGGTAGAGGATCATGGTCAGATTATTGGCTAGGTGAGACACATGCTGGACGTTCCAGTCTAGTTAAAGACAAGGAAAAGTAAAGTCTTGATATTAACACAGAAGCTCAGTCAGGATGCCTCTTTTTCTTGTTCTTTAGTATTCTCTGAACTTCAAAGAAGTAGCTCTTAATCTGCAGGATTAAGGAATTTTGCATTAAGAAGTTTAGCTACTCCAAGACCTCTGTAGGTCCACCAGACCAAGTAAATCCAGGATTTGCTTGTATTTTATAGTTAAACTAAATACGTAACGACTCTGCTAATTATAAACCTTATCATTTAACCACCCTGTGTCGTCATGGTCTTTTCCGTGAAATGAAGGAATAGTACCTGCCTCATAGGCTAGTTATAAAATTAAGTTGGGTGTTACCCATGAAGCATATAAAAATGTGCTTACCACATAATATGTCCTCTGACTGTTATTTGTTATCAATATCATTTATTAATTAATAATCAATAACATAATCACTTTGTAGCTCTATGTAAATTTATTGCAATAACCTTGATTTTAGCCTTGTTTTCTCATTTCATTTCATTTTTTTTCCTACTCCACTTTAAATATCTATTACATGTTTCCTTTTACTCTTTAACTGTTAGCCATCCTATTATCTTCTCTAGTTTAATATACTGAAAAATAAAAGTAATAAGTGTACTTGTACAATTCCACGCTACAATGAATATTATTTAGAAATTAAGTTAAGGGCCCCACTTTAAGCACTACCACCTCTCAAGGGTATTATTGTGAATTGTTTGTGCATATCCTCCAAGAACTTCTATAAATATAAAAACTACTGTATGTATAGAATGTATTCATATATATACAATGTATTCATATATAGACACACACATATATGTGTTGCATAGATAAATGGATTTTTTAATATAACGTAGACTGTAGTTTTTTTACTGCTCTGCAACTTGCTTCCTTTTACTCAAAAGCATATGGTGGATATTGTTTGAGTTCAGTAGATATTGATCAGTTTAAATGTTTTTAAGAGCTGCACAGTATTCCATAGTTTTGTTAACTATTCTGTTATTGGGAAATATTTATATTGCCTGTACTTTTAAATAATTGGCATAATTTAAGTTAATGTCTATCAATTTATCTGTTTTTAGAAGCATATTCAAATATTTTCAGTTTTACTTCTCAGGTTCTGCCAAATTACTATACAAAAAGTTTGTATCAAATTATAATCCCAGCAGCAATATCTAATGTTTTATTTCCCATGCCCTACTTTAAATTGGCTATCTTCAGTAATTTTTATTATTGTTAAATATACTAGGTGAAAATATATCCTTGTCATTTTTATTTGCATGGCTAATCAGTTATAAAGTTGAATATGGCATTAGTTAGATTGACTTTTCTATAAACAACAGAAATATAATCTGGCTTATGATCCAAAATAGAGTTTACTGGAAAATGATGAAGTAGCTCATATAGTTAATGGAAAAATGAAGAACTATGTTTCAGAAAGGATAGGAATCAGGACAATTTGAGGAAATTATGACTAAAAAGACAGAGTCCGTAGGAGTTACTGCCAAGAGAAATTGATTCCAATTGTTTCTGGTATTCTTGCTTTTATATTCAAAATTTATATCCCCAGGAGAAGCATATTTATTAGCCTCTCTTGTTTCCCATGCCACAGCCTTGGCTACTTTGGGATGGAGCATCTTGACTTAACAGTCCTATCAAGACTATTATCTAAATTGTTTGTCTCCTCAAAGCCAAATGAGGATGCTATATAACCTGAGGATGAAAGATGAATTCTCGGTGGGAATAAACAATAGGTGTTCACCACGGTCCAACCATTGAGTTATCCAATATCTCTTCTTTTCTGAACATAAAAGTTGAAAAAAAATACCATTCAACATATTGCTACTGCTAAATATGTAGCCAAAAATACACATCCTCCTAAAATGTAGACAATCCCAAGTCTCATATTGTTACTATATCCAGCTTCCAGTCCTGGTTCTCTAAAACATCTCTGGAGATGACTATTTTCTCCTTTCCCTTCATCCATTTGGTCTCAATATACAGAAATGTAATGAGAAAATTACATATTTAACTCTAAATATGAATTTCATTAAATGATATTCTTAATAATACAAAGAATAAAACACATGTAAAGTCTATAGTCCTGGTTTCACTACTGATTGAAAACTGTAGCTGAAACATAAAACATTTCTCAGCTTCTTGGAAATGTTTCCCCAGCGTAGTGACTCAAATATTTTTGCCTGATAGGTCTGAGATTTTGGTAGTACTGCTTGTATAGGGCTGAATTTGTTTCTCGTGTGCCTTGAATGACAGGCATGGTAGTAGCTGACGGTATTAGTACTGTTTATCAAATATTTCCAGGTCTTCTGCCAGGCACTTGATCTTGATTTCAGTCCTTTCACCTTAGGTATTAAGAGTGGCTATATGGCTCTCTCTTACAATAAACTGTGAGCAGAAAGTAAATTTTCCACTCTTTCTTTTCCTCTACCACAGTGACCAGCAGTATTCAATATTGGCCTGTTGGTTAGCTTGGATGCCAGAGTGAAAACCACGCGAGAGAGCCCCTACCCCCAGCCCCGCTTACCCCACGTCCCTGTAGAATGGATGATAAAGAAGCCTCTGTGAGATTATGCCATGAAGATTTTGGGTTGTTTGTGACTGTATGTAACCTAGCCCTTACAACTAAACCAATGATCGGAGTAGAGGTCCTATTAGTACTCCCTTTTCCCATTATATAGCAGCAAACGTAATTTCTCCTTGGGAATCAGAGTCAGTTATACCAGTTAACATCCTATCTGTCTTTTTGCCTGTTAGTCTAGTGGTACGAGGAGCCTCAAAATGCCCAAGTGTTAGCTTCAATTCAATGAAAATTTTACTGTCTCATATGCTACCATTCCTCTTTGGTGTTAAAACATCTCAACCCTAAGAGTTCAAAACCAAGGGAATGTGAAGCAAAATATTTGAAAGTGAATGTATTAGTCAGTGTTCTTTAGTAAAACAGACCAATAGTACATATGTATAGAGAGAAATTTATTATAAGGAATTGGCTCACATGCTGATTGAGGTTGACAAATCCAAATCTGTAATTTGATCTTCCAGTTTGAGTCCAAAGGCTGGCAAGCTGCTGTAGAACCAGGAAGAATCAACATCCCAGTTCAAAGGTGATCAGGCTGGAGAATTTTCTCTTTCTTGGGTTAGGGTCTGCCTTTTGTTCTATCAGGCCTTCAGCTGATTAGATGGGGGTCACCCATGAGCGAGGGCAGTCTGCTTTATGAAGTCTACTGATTTAAATGTTAAATCTCATCTAAAAATACCCTCGCAGAAACACTCAAAATAATGCTTGATCAACTTTCTGGGCATCCGTGGCCCAGCCAATTTGACACATAAATTTAAGATTCACAGTGAGTATTAAGTGTAATTGTAAGTTTCCTCACCAAGCTTTACATTTAGGTCCCAGAACCATGTTTTGTGAATTGGGTAAAGCAGCATCGTATAGTTCAGAGCACATGATATAGCTGTTTGATCGTACACCATTTAAGTGCCCCCACTGATTCAGTGATTGAGTCTTTAGTAGGTTATTTCAGTGTTCTATGGACAACTGTTTCTCCTTGATAAAACATATAAGAAGACCTTTATGTCACAGGGGCATCAGCCCACTGTCTTTCTTCCTTCTCTGTGACGGTATTCCTTGAAAGGAGACACTATGATAGTGGTTAAGGCATTCAGTAAGTCATTTGCTATGACCATTGACACAGGAATAATGGGAAAGAAAAGTAAATCCAATTGCTAGAACAAATGTCCAGTTAGTGAGGACAAATGGCTGCAGTTGCATTATGGAAAGGGTCCAGGGATTTTAGGCTACCCTTAAGTAGCTGGCTTAGGTTCCCTTGAGGTATAGCAACATATTGGAATTCACTAATTGGTTCATTTGATGACAGTTGAGTACTCCAGAGTCAGTACCTACTCTTCTTGTTGAAGATAAATTCATGTTGTTTATCCCTTCCAGAGCTTCCAACCCTACCAACATGAACATGAGTGTTTTGAACACTCACTGAGAGTGACTAAGAAAACTTGCTAACTGGCATTCCTTTGGAGCAATTAGACTCCCAATTATGGGTCCATGCTGAGAAATTCACTCATATAAATTTTGCTTCCATCACTAATTCTCCATTCTTATCCTTTCCGAGTCCTTAATAGTGTAAGAAATTTTTGTTAGTCAGTACTATTAAATTAGTATGTTTCCTAAACTCTAAACATCTCTGTCCAGAAAAGGTAAACAGGACATTTTATTGTTTGAGATACTGCCCAGAGGTCAAATGGCATTCTTTTCTGTCCTCAAATTATTCCCAGTTTATTTGTACTGCCATAGCAGCCTACCTCCAGCTACTTCTGATATATCATGGAGAGGCACTGGTAAATCTGTTTTTTTATCCTTAAACTGTGAGAATGGAGAACTCCCTATGAGGGCATAGGTATGGGTTGAAGGAGGTGTTGGGAGTACAGCCAGATTCAGAATATCTGAGCGGTGGGCTTAGGCACTTCAGTTTCTTAAAAGCTCCCCAGCTGATTATGTGGAGACAGCATGGAAAACCACTGATTTAGTAGATTAATTACTATATAATAGGTATTATAGGCCATATTGATATGCTACAATTAGAGTAACTTCCCCATTAAATTTATAATAATTACTATAAATTCTTAGACAAGCATTAGTTTTTTGCACCAGCAACCTATCGTGATCTTTGTGTTTCACATTTTTCAAATTTAGAAAAGAAGTGTCTCATAGGCCTAGGTTTGGCCACGTGCCTACCGCATTGTTTGGGTCAATGCAGTTGGTTTCCTTGTTTGATAGACGTACCAAAACTGCATTCAGCAGCATGTTTCCCCACAGTCAAATAAGGCAAAACCAACAGATGCTCCAAACAAGCATTTTGTCTTATATATACTAAACTTTTGATTTCTTATGTAAAGCGTATGCTCTTTTTTCTTTTTTTTAACATCTTTATTGGAGTATAATTGCTTTACAATGGTGTGTTAGTTTCTGCTTTATAACAAAGTGAATCAGCTATATATATATACATATATCCCCATATTTCTTCCCTCTTGCATCTCCCTCCCTCCCACCCTCCCTATCCCACCCCTCTAGGTGGTCACAAGGCACCGAGCTGATCTCCCTGTGCTATGCGGCTGCTTCCCACTAGCTATCAGTTTTACACGTGTGCTCTTTTATTTGCCTATTTTCCTTCTGATTTGTCTTTTTTGTGTTCATTTTAAAATCTTATTGTATAAATATTATCATTTTATATATGTTGCAAGTGTTTTCTTCTCATTTGTTCTGTGTGCTTTCAGTTTGTATATTTTGTTCTTTTTCTTGTCCATATAAATATATAAAATTTTCATTGCTAATTCTACACTGAATGATTTCTCAACTTTATATTTTAGAAAAACCTTTACTCAAGCCAAAATTACTGAAATATTGTTATGTCTTTTATTAATTTTTCATTTTGTTTTCAATTTCTAACCTTTAATCTTTAAAGATTACATTTTTCTTAGAGATGCGTTGACAGACTAGGATGATGTAGGCATGGAACGTTTTTTTCCTTCAGATTGAAATCTAGCTGTCCCAACGAAAGCTGTTCATTTGTCCACTGTTTCACCACTGATTTGACGTACTTTATATATGGTGAAATAATATATATGTTAGACTGTTGCTTCCCTTTCCTTTGCTTCATGGATCTATTTGTTGATTCTCACTGGAGACTGTTTTATATAATGTAACTCCCTAATTATTCTCTCAAAATTTAATGACATTTACTCTCTTCAATGTGTTGTTATTGTCTCGAGTTTTTAAAGTATGAGTTTGAATGGAATTGTATTGAACTTCTACTTTCATCTCGATAACTATGAGAATGCCCTGTTTTATATCTGATGCCAGTGCCCAGGCTGCACGCCCAATGGTAGACGTGTACTTCTGTTAGAGAGCCGTTCCTCAGTTGTTATCCAGGAGGCAAACCCCCAGGTAGCTCCTCTGAAATGGGACCCTGGCCAGGCAATGCTGTAATCCTTCACTTAATCCCATAGCTGACCTCACGTGTCATAACTCTTCCCACCCCTGTTTCTAGCTGTGCCATCCCTGATCCTGGGTCAGCCATGGGGGCAGAGGGTGCCTTTTGCAGCAGTTCCCTTTCAATGTATTGCTTTCTAAGTTGTTCTATTCTGTAAGGTCTCTTTACTACTCTAATTTGTGATTTAATTTCATTTCTATTCCTGGTTTATTACTTCTCCAATGGTACTATAGATACACTTTTTAAAAAATATTTTATCTGCCACCCTGAGCCTGCAGTTATTCATTCCTTTAATTTCCTTTTTTTCCCCATTGTTCCTGTTTACCATACCAAATTTTTAGATCTTTTTGTATGCCTCTCTTCTCTCATCCTATCTTTATTCTTCTTTTCTAACATTTTGTTTAGATGCTTTTCTTGATGTATTGAAACTCTGCTAATCCCTAGTGTAAATTATCTAGTAAATACCAAAACTCTCTGGTCACTTCCCTTTTTATCTTTGTTTTCAAGATAGAAATAGATGTTTATTTGTTTGTCTTTACTGTATCTCTTTACATAAATTCTCTCACTCTGATAATGACTGCTTAAAGGTATCTGAAACTAGAGTCTGTATCATGTAAGTTGTTTCTTCCTGATGAAGCATATTATGATATAATTGAATGAATGGTTTTGAGGTATAAATTAGTTGCAAAAATGAAATATAAAACATATATCGCTCATTGGTCTTCACAGAATGAGATTTTTTTTCCTTCACAACATTAAAATAAATATGCACATCTCTAGCTGTTATACCAACTGCATATGCTAATGTGACTTATGAAAAGTTAATATCAAGTTTTTTGTATACTCGTGATGTTGGTTGTTCCCTTCTGACTATCAGCTTCATGAAAGTACAGATGGCTTTTTCTCATATCATCCCTAAAATATTTAAGTAAAAAATAACAAGTATTTATTGAATTGAAAAAATATATAAGATAAATATTTTTAAATTATGTAACTTATTTTCCAGATTGTTCAGCATAGTGAACAATCACAACAATGAATTGTTTGTGAAATAGGTGCTTTAAAAAAATCTTTGGGTTCATCTACCTGAACTAAATGTAAAACATATATAATTAAAAAAATAAAATTTAACAGTCAACATACAGATTCACATATTCCAAGTATCACACATATTTCCATAGTAAAGCCTTGGAATACATTCTCCTGTTAAAATAAATTTGTAATTTAGAAAACACATAACACATTCCACAGATTTCATTACTTTCTTAATTTAAAATATCATTTTATATAACAAAGTTTCTACCATATTTTACTTAAATAAAAACCCTCTTGAATCAGAACTATGACATATTACATATGTCTCTTGTTATGAAATCTTGTTGTGTCAGAGAGCTGAACAAAATCCTCAAAATGCTAAGAACATGTTCATCAAAATTCAATGCAGCTCTACTGCAAATTTCCAGGAAAAAAAATCGTTGCTTTGCTAATGTAAAAACAAAGCACTCAATTGACCCTTTCAGTCCTAATGATTAATCATAAAATATGATGCAGATTATTTTGCAATCCCCCCCAATTAAATGTGTGAGCATAATTTTGTCTCTGCCTTGATCAATGGAGTGACTGAGTTTGAGAAGCGATATGTGCATCTGTATTAAAGATCAACATGTCAAATACAGGTAACAAAATGTAACATGCTTTACAGTTAAAAGTCCTATAACTTCTAGCCTCGTGAAAGAATTTTGGGCATTACAAGTCTATAGTCACTTTCCACAAACATCAACAAATCGATTATTACTTTAAAGATGTTGAAAACTCTGAACTTTTGTTACTCAATTCACAGAGAAAAGAAGAGCTCAGTAACAGACTGTAGATCCATGCGTTATTGTTTAGAGGTGATTTTTTATCCAAATTCCTTGAACACTCTAGAAGAATATTTTCTCCTAAGTTGGCTGTTGGAAATAACCAATGCATTTGTGTATATCCTTCTACCTGTTTCTTATTTTATTCTACAAAAGGCAAGTTTCTAATAAGTATCATAAACTATTTTATTTGACTATCGTCAGTTTGCTATTATTATCTAAGCCTGTCCAGCAAGCTCCCTGGCACAACTTTACCGTCAGCTCCAGGGAGTCAAATAACAGCATCTTACTAATGAGTGAAAATAAGAAAACTCATAGCAGATGATTATCTCAGAATCCTTTATTAATGATAATGTAGTAACATACTCCTATAATTTAATTAGAAATAATAACAGTGGACTATTGAATGTAGTCCACACTCAAACAGAATAATGATTCAACAACTAAGTAAAAGTGAAATGGTAGTTTAACAATAACAACAGCAATCAATATATATATAATAGTATTAGTAATATAAATTGATTCAGCATGTATTAATTCAATGGCTACCAGGTGTCAGGAAAAAGTCTTAGCACTGCCAATTCACTATGAACAAAAGAAACATCACTTCCTGGCCTCATGGTCTTAGTGGAGGAAGGCACACATTAAACTAATAAAATGTACACATGTCAGCAGGGAAGGTAAACAGAGTGTATATTGGTAGTGAGTGTTCTGTGATGGTTATTTTAAATAGGCTGAGCAGGGAAAGACTCACTGAGTATAGACATGAAGGAGATGAGGAAGCAAGCCATTTGGTCATCACATAGAATCACATTTAAAGCAGAGGGAGGAGCAAGACGAAAAGCACCATGATGGGAGAATATTTGACACGACTGGGGGACATTAGCAGGAAGGCCCAGCATGGCTGGAGCGGAATGGATAGAGATAGCATATTAGAATAGCACTGACGGGCCAAATCACATAGGGTCTTAAAACTACTGCGGCCATAATAATTAAGTTTACCCAGGACTCTTCTGGTTTATTCCTGGTGTCCCAGCATCCAACTCAATTTAGTATTAGCATAAGAATTTTGTATTTTTAGTTTAAGTATTATTATTAATGGATACATTATAATAAACTTGAGGGGTTTGAGAGCTAATTTGCACATTCCTGCTTCTGCTGTTATCCTCTAGTCAGATGTAAGACACTTACATGTCCAGTGAACACAGTTCTCACTTTAACCTATAATTATTTCATCTAAAAAAGCAAAAAAACTTTCTCTTCCCAATCCTTCCCACATATAAGCAACAACTTCTTGTGAAATACAGTGTACAGAGAATTCAAAGACAAAAATAAATGTTCACTGAAAGCCCTTGTTGGCCAACTGGTATACTTGTTATACCAGTCCATTATGCTGTGGCCTGTGCCTCTCCTCTCCTTGTGAGATGCAAATGGGAACAAATATAGCAATCAGCATTGTCAGTGGAGATGTGGGAAATCACAGGTTAGATGTACATGAAATATATGTGAGGAAGAGGAGATGAGCAGTCATGCCAAGAACGTTTAATGAAGTTTGAATACTCTTCCTTGGTGTCTTACAAATTAAACATTGTAGTTTATAAATATTGTGTTATATTATGCATTTTTATTTTGCAATAAAACTTTTCAGCAAATATATCTCAAAAATGAAAATGAATATTAAATGAAAAATTAAGTTCTGCATTTCTATGAATTTTTGTTTTAAAAAGTGTTGATGATGAATACATAACTTCTATGAAATATTTATCAATCTTTACTATCAGTGATGGGAGCTCTAGTGATATCACTGACCATGTGGAAACCATAAACACAAAAATGCTAAAGAAGCATCAGTATCTGCCTCAAATTAATAGCGAATTCTCTGCTTGAAGGCAATCATTGAAACTGCAGAAAATCCCTTTGTATAGAACTCTTTTAAGCATGATTTTTCATTTAGATCAAATGTGACTTTTAAATTAATGTGCATTTTCAATTTCAAGTTTTCTTATGTGTGTTGTAAGTGAAGTAATAGCTGTTAAGATTTTGGTCCACTAGCAAAAGAAGAACTTTAAAAAGATCCAGTAATGCCGTTTTTACATTAGAGTGATCAGATGTTTTAAATAGAAAATTCATTTATTGCAATAATTATTTGAGTGCATGCAACTTGTGGACCCCCAATCAAGTTTTTGGAAGTTCATTTGGATGATGGTAAAACATTGGACATTACTGATCATGTTATCACAGACTCAGTTAAAAAGTTCAGCGCTTAAGATTCAATTATTTGTTCCTATGGTGATAATTGGAATACAGAGTTTGGTGGAGCACATCATCATGACAAAAATACATGTTTTACTAATGTAAGAAACATACAGATAAGAATATATGCTTTGCATTGGTTTTGGTATGCACATAAATCATAATTGCTTTCAAAGACACTTTAATAGTCTATGAATTACAATGAAGGCCTTAATTGTCAAGTTGTATGCATGTGCACATGCACACACACACATTCACAAATTATTCAGTCATTCTCTTATTGATCCTACAGGTGCTAAGGGACCTTTTGGGGAAAAAAAAGTAAGACTCAAGTCTTAGGTCACTGAAGTAATGAAGTCTTTAACATTTCTATGGATAGTACTATACCAACTGGACTTTTTCAAATTATGCCCTGCTCTTGCATTTAAAACTCTAAAACTCAAGAAGCATGAAAGTTTAAGGCAATTTGATATAGAGGCAATCAGCTTATAGAAATCTACAATTTGATCTCATCTTTTTATCTCTTCATAAATATGTTATTCAAAATTGTTCATATGAAAAGCCAATAAATGGAAAATTTTTAAGTATATCAAGCTAATTAATTATTATGTTTTTATTCTAGATCATATGATGTCATATCTGTGAGCTATCTTAAATTTTCAGTTTGTTGTGATTTCTTATTTTAAATAACTATTTATGTATATATTCATATATTACATTTATATATTTATATATAATTTATCTAAACCTAAATTTATATACATTTTTTGCATATTTTTTCTTAAAGAGGGTTTCAGATTTTTCTAAACATCACATTCCACAAAACCAGTATTCGTCCCTGATCCTAATTAATCAATCAGAGGCCATGGCAAGTAAATTATTCTAACTTATTTTCCTTACTCCTACCCTTATGAACACATTGATATTCATACCCATCCTGACTTCCTTCCCTCTCACTGGATGAGGCATCTCTCCTCCTAAATAAGGTGCATTCAACTTCTGTTCTGGGTCCCTGTTCCTCTTGGTTCTTTGATACTTAATTTATTATTCCCACCCTCTTATTATTACATCTTGAGCTGTTCCTATTCTAATGGCTTTTTAGCTCAAGTATGTAATCCCTTTTTAACATATGACTACTCTGTGTTAAAATGACTTGGATTAGTTTATGAAAACATGTGTGATGATGAAAGTGTTATAATAATCACAAATTACAACAGGAATGGATAAAGGATAGAGGTTCAAGACCAAAAGGAAAACAGAAAAACAATTCCCAGGTCATTGTGGAGTTGCAAAAACATGAGCAACATGTGAAATTGAGGATACTCTCATTTTTAATTTGAAAAATCTCTATGGATATGTATAGCTACTTACCTTCTCAACTCTTTTGTCTCTTCACAACTACATTCTTAATAAAATGGGCTATTCTTTCACTTTTCCATCACCTCTTCAGTGCAGTTGGGGTTTTGACTTTACTCTCCACTGACATTGCTATTGTCACTGATAAATTGCTAAGTGTTAAGTCACGTAGTTTTAGCTGTTTTCACCTATCTTAAAAGTCTCATCTCCCTTGGATATTAGAAAATCAATGTCTCCTATCTCTGAGGTGCTGCTTATTATATATCTGGATACATTCTCCTTAGTCACTTCTTTTAATATCATTTTTTCTTAGAATTTCACACTCAGAACTTCGTTCATTTCATGTATATATGCTTTCTTAATTTTATAATAATAATAGTGATTTGTTGGTTGTATGCTAGGGAATATGCAAAATACTATCACTTTAAGAGTTAAGCATTTTCTCCATTTGCCAATAAGGAAACTCATGATCAGGGAGCTTAAGATTTGCTCAAGGTTTTAGTCTCATAAAAGAGCAAATCCATGTACATGTCTGTTGTACTGTAACATGATCTTTTTTTTTTTAATTTAAGTTATTGAAGAATAGTTGATTTACAATGTTGTGTTAATTTCTGATATACAGCAAAGTGATTTAGTTACATATATATATATATATAGTTTGCATTTGCTAATTCCAAACTCCCGATCAATCCCTCTCCCTCCCCCTTGGCAACCACAAGTCTGTTCTCTATGTCTGTGAGTCTGTTTCTGTTTCATAGGTAAGTTCATTTGTGTTATAATTTAGATTCCACATATAAGTGATATCATATGGTATTTGTCTTTCTCTTTCTGACTTACCTCATTTAATATGAGAATCTGTAGGTGCATCCATGTTGCTGCAAATTGTATTATCTCATTCTTTTTTATGGTGGAGTAGTATTCCATTGTATATATGTACCACATCTTCTTTATCCATTCCTCCATCGATGCACCTTTAGGTTGTTTCCATGTCTTGGCTATTGTAAATAGTGCTGCTATAAACATAGGGGTGCATGTATCTTTTCAAATTATAGTTTTGTCCAGATATATGCCCAGGAGTGGGATTGCTGGATAATATGGCAATTCTATTTTTAGTTTTTTGAAGTACTTGCGTACTGTTTTCCACAGTGGCTGTACCACTTTACATTCCCACCAACAGTGTGGGAGGGTTCCATTTTCTCCACTCTCTCTCCAGCAATTTTTTTTTAATATATTGGAGTGTAGTTTTTTTACAATGTTGTGTTAGTTTCAAATGTACAACAAAGTGCTTCAGTTATACATATTTTCAAATATACAACAAAGCGCTTCAGTTATACATATACATATATCTATTCTTTTTCAGATTCTTTTACCATATAGGTTATTACAGAGTATTGAGTAGAGTTCCCTGTGCTATACAGTAGGTCCTTGTTGATTATCTATTTTATATATAGTAGTGTGTATATATTAATCTCAACCTCCTAATTTATCCATCCCCCCACACCTTTCCCCTTTAGTAACCATAAGTTTGTTTTCTAAGTCTGCAAGTCTGTTTCTGTTTTGTAAATAAGTTTATTCATATCATTTATTTTAGATTCCGCATATAAGTAATACCATATGATATTTGTCTGTCTCTGTCTGACTTACTTCACTTAGTATGATAATCTCTAGGTCCATCCATGTAGTTGCAAATGTCATTATTTCATTCTTTTTTATGGCTGAGTAATATTCTATTGTATATATGTACCATATCTTCTTTATCTATTCCTCTGTCAATGGACATTTAGGTTGCTTTCATGTCTTGGCTATTGTAAATAGTGCTGTAGTGAACATTGGGGTGCAGGTATCTTTCCAAATTATGGTCTTCTCTGGATATATGTCTAGGAGTGGGATTGCTGGGTCATATAGTAGCCCTATTTTCAGTTGTTTAAGGAACCTTATGGTTTTCTTTGCTGCAATACAACTCTATGTTCCTTCTTCTTATTCTCTTTTCATGATTTTGATCATCAAGTGTACACGGATTGCTTCCGACTATCTTCTTCCATCTCAGATTTCTCTGTCCATGTAGGTTTATTTGACTTAGTCTACATTTCCATGTTAATGTCCCATAGGTATCTCAAATTTCACATTCTAATACTAAACTCATTTTCTCACCCTTTTCTAAACCTGTTCACTAGCTTTATTCACTAACTTGATGCATGGAAAGACCATTCACTTTCCCATCCCCTCTGACAATGCATTTATTCTCTTCTAGTTATTCTGCATTAACTGTTTTTAAAACATCCCATAGCAATGTGAATCAGATGTTTTCTTGTCTGCCTTCTCAATTAAGATACTTGACGGCAAGGACTCTTATCTTGCTTTTGAGTCTCTGGACTCTAACCCAGTTCCTGATACACAGTTGTAGTTAATAAATGCATATTAAATAAGCAAATTGATGCAGGTGCTATATCTTTCATAAAATTACTTTTCTAGGTATATGGATTTTCCATGAAATGTATCTCTCTTTCGTAGGCATAGTTATTCTTTTGTATTTGATTCTAGTCAAAGTAATTTTTTAAAATAGATGTCTAGATGTATTTATTAATTCAAAATAACTTCTTCACATTCTAAAGTTAACTTGGTGGAATGATCTGATGCATATAAAATAAAACTCACTAAGTATTCCTTTGTTTTTATTCACTCACAACTGACTTGAAAGGGCTTCCCTGGTGGCGCAGTGGTTGAGAGTCCGCCTGCCGATGCAGGGGACACGGGTTCGTGCCCCGGTCCGGGAGGATCCCACATGCCGCGGCGCAGCTAGGCCCGTGAGCCATGGCCGCTGAGCCTGCGCATCCGGAGCCTGTGCTCCGCAACGGGAGAGGCCACAGCAGTGAGAGGCCCGCGTACCGCAAAAAGAAAAAAAAAATGACTTGAAAGCATTTGATATTCATTTTAACACATTAATTTTCCAAAAAGTATGTGCACCATTCAAAGAAGGAACAAATATTTGGATTACTTTACAGAGCTTATTTATTGACTTCTATTTTGTATTACACTAAGGAGAATACTGAAGTTATTTAATGACATAATATCATAGGTTTACCAAGAGTAAATATTCATTCATTTTCTGTCTCTTTTCTCTTTTTGTCATTTTTCTCTGCCTCTCTCCCTTTTTCTTCTAAAATACACATACGCGTACGAGATGTTTTTGAGATTTCCAGAGATAATGAAATTAAAATTTCAATTATTAATGGCTCATTGGGATATATATTTTCTCAAATACTCTGAAAGTTTTTCTGAATATGATGAGAACAGCATTAAATTTTACTGGGTTCATAATGATGAGTCCAAATAACATTTTGTTTATTATCATTCCACTGTTTACATTAAATGCCCCCCCAAAACAGTATAAATTCATCTTCATACAATATCCTCAAAAGACTAGCCAAATTCGTTGAAACAGGTGAACTTCCTTATTTACCTAAACTTTGTAATTTATTGGTAAAATAGATTCAAGATGGGAAGACATAGTTATAATTAGTTTTACTTTAAGCTGTAATGATGGGGAAGGTACATTAAAGTTGATGAGTCATCACTTTGAAGCTGACATTATCAAAATCCACAGAAAAAGATGGCATATCCCCCATCCCTTTTTAAATATATAGCATAGAGAAATTTTGAGGGACATAATTGCTTCATGCATAGATTTTGTCAGAGTGGCTGCAGCAGCAGTAATAATATCAGTGACACCAAGGTATGTATAGATACAGTTTGGGTATTAGAAAACGAGTTGGAAGGTATTAAGAATTGGTTTTCTAGACCAAAAAAAAAAAAGTTTAATAAACAATAGCAACATCACAGACCAGAAAATTCTGCCTGATTTTAGTGAGACAGTTGTGAAGCCATCTAATCCTATAACTGTAAGAATAATATATAACTGTGTACATACAGGTGTGAATATGAATTGAGCTGAATAATAAGAGATAAGTATGCTGTATCTGGCTCAAAATGTTTAAATCAAAATGCAGACCTTTCTTAAGGCAAGCTCTTTAAGTAAACTATTTTTTCTAAAAGGGGAGGAAGAAGAAGAGGAAGAGAGTTGATGACATATGATAAAATCATTTTTGATCCTTCAGCCTTGTATTTCTTTAATACAAAGGGATGAATATGTACAATTAAATGAGTATTCACTCTGGAGTATTATGCTAACAGTATTTATCAATCGCACATTGGTTTCCTTTAAGTATTAAAGAATATAACTTTATAACATATAATGTACAATATGTACACTCTTTAGTAGCCATACATTTATTATATTTATATGCTCAATCTGATACATCAAAATTAGATATAAATGGCAGGCATCACTTATTTTCCTTGAATAATAAAATGTGCTATTGGAATAAAAAGAAATTCCTACACATTGTCATTTAAGAAATCTCATTATTAGACACTTTCCAAGATAATGGAATCAGTACTGCAGTTTTTCTTTCTTAACGAGTTGTTGTAGTGTGCTTTTTAAATGCTATTGTCAGACACTAATTTTTCTATATCAGTTTTATCCTAAAACTTATTTAAAATGGAAAGTAGACTTCTGAATCTTAGATGAAATATTTTGACTTGCTTTTAGTGGTATTAAGCATTATAATCTTACCACCCACTTTTTTTTAGGATGTGCTATAGTGGTGACTGTTGAGCATATGTGATAAGAAGGCATTGGACACAGAGCTACTAAACATACATTAACATAGGTTCTTTTTTCAAATTTAGCTATCATGGATAAATTAGAAAACTCTCTAGGAGAACCAGTGCTATAATTACGAACACTGAAGACTCAAGAATCATTATCTGCTTTAAAAATCGTTTTAATTTTTTAAAATTTCCATAAAATGGCAAAAATAAATTCAGGAGCCATGAATGATTATTTCATTACAAAATGTTCATACCTACTAGTTTTTCAAGTGAAATGTTGAAATTGATAGGTGGAACGTACAGTATACGGTACTAAAGTTTCCGCAAAGGGGAGTCTTTTCAGACGCTCCACATGGCTTCACCTTCCCCATCGTTAGGATGACCTATGAAGTGGGAGCCTCACATCTGCTGGTCTTTGCAGCTTAATGAATGAAAAGTCAATGGTCACATAAAGCCCTGCATTTTGACTCTTTCCACGTCTCTTGCATTTGTTTGTTCTCAGTCAGAGCTGTTATCATCTGAACTTACTGTCCCCAGTGCCATAAATAGGTCTCCTAATAGTATCAGCTTGGAGGTAGGAGAAGTCTCATCAATGTCCATCCAGCTTCACTTGTTAGAAAATTCTCTTGCTGACTATTTTGCCAGAATGCTGTGGGTGGGAGAGGTGGTAAAATAGAGGAGTGGCAATCTGACCTATGAAATGTGTTTACTACTTTTAATAAAGATAAAATTATTAAATTAATAATAACCTCTGGATAGTACCATGTAATTTACATACACACTTTGTTTATTCCTTAAAACAGCCCAACAAAGCAGGTGGTATTATTTTAATTTTAAAGATAAGAAAACTGAAGCTCAGAATGATTAAATAATTATCCAAGGCTACTATTCAAGGAATGAATGAAATAAGGAATGAATGACTCTCCAGGGAAAACTGCATGGATGAAGTGGATTAAGAAGTTAAGATAGAGAAGTCAATTTTTCAATCCATTTAGCAATCAACTTACAGAGAGTAAGCTGGTCTGAGAGTCACATGGGGTTTATGTTTGGGGTTAGGATACTGCTGAAGAACCAAAGATGACAATTTTAAAAGAAAACAGATGAAACATCATCATGGATGGAAGAGCGATGGTGAGTCCTGTGGATGGTTAGGCTTTCACCAGAAACAACTATGGTAAACTTTTCAGCTCTATGATAAACTTTTCAGCTCCTCGCTTAATTTGAAAAGCTTTTGTAGGTTTCAGTGACAAGGTCTTTGAAAACTTAGGAGATAGACAAATTAAAGCAGAAATGTAATTGGTAAAAACTGATTGAGAAAGAATTAGAAAATAGGATCTTTTTCAGTAATAATTAAAGGAATTGAAACAATTATTTAATACCTGTTAATTAAAAAAAAAGAAATCAAAGACTCACTAGAAATTGGATAGTTGATATGCAAGTGCTACCAGTTTTAAGGAACTTCCAAAATTATATAGATGCCTCCAAAAAATGGAAAATAAGGGCGGCATCTTCTACAGTTCATTTTATGAGACAGAAAAATTTTGATAAAAAGTTACAGATGGTATGAAGAAGAAAAATAGTCTGTTGTGTTCATGAATGTAGACAAAAACTTCTGAACAAAGTGTTAGCAAAGCAAAACCAATTTTCTATAACAATATTAATAACAGTGTCCAATTTGGGTATATGAAAGTATTATAAGAATGTTTTAATAATGCAGAAATATGTAAGTGTATATGCCCACATTACCAATGAAATGAAATCATCTCAATATCTCACAAGGTGCAGAGAATATTAACATTGATTCATAATAAAAATTCTATATAACAGAAATAGAAGAAAACTTTATAATCTGTATGAAAGGTGTCGCTCAAAAAAGAAAAAGAAAAGAAAATCCGTACAACAAACATCATCCTAAGTTGGGAAATTATGAAAGTATTCCATTTAAATTCCGGGACAAGATATGGATATTCTGTATAAATACTCTAATTCAATAAAGTATTGAAGCTCTGGCCAGCACAATAAGACAGGGAGAGAAATAACAATTATAAGGATTGAAGATCACTAATAGTACCATTGTTATTAGCATATGATATAGTTGTTTACATAGAAATCCAAATGAATCTACAAACATTATATAGGCAATAGAAAAGAGAAGTAATGTGGCTGTTTTTGAGATCAATATATAAAAGTCAAATATATTTATATATACCAGCAACAAAAACATTAATTTTAATAAACAATTTAAGAATTTAAGATACCAACATAAACTTTAAGACAACCAAGAATAAATCTAACAATGACCTGCAAGCAAAAAAATGTTGTAATTTATTTAAGGATATTAAAGAATAAGTTGATTGAAAAATCCTATATTCATGGATGAGGAATTAACACCATATAGATGTTATTTCTCCTAAAACTGCTCAATAGACTTCATGTAATGCAATTTTTTAAAACATTTATGATTTTTGTGTGTGTGTTTTTATTTTCACCCTTATGGGATATGACAAGTTAAATTTAATATGTGTACAGTAAAGCAAAGAAAAAAATAATAGCTAAGATTTCATGTTCAATGAGACATAGATTAACTATAAAGCTATAGTGTTGTAAGAGTGTGGTACTGGTTCAGAGATGGACAAATTCATGAATAAAATAGAACAGATTCTAAAAAGAAAAATACCCATATATGGAAATTTGATTTATGATGGACTTGCATGATAGAAAACTGAATTATCCAAAACATGAAAAGATGGATTTAAAAATGAAAAGAAAAATAGTTGCACAACACTCAAAAGGACAGAAGAAAGGAGGCAAGAATAGGAGGAATGGAGAAAGAGAAAGGGAGGGCAGAGGGATGAAAGAAGGCAGTGAAGAAGGGAAAAGAAAAAAGGGATCACTACTAGACAGAACCACTCTAGAATATTGTGTATATTTTATATATATTATCTATTCTATTCCAATAACTCACACCATCCTATCTTACATCACCACATAAAATTTCTATGTCAAAATTAAAACTAAGGGGCTTCCCTGGTGACTCAGTGGTTAAGAATCCGCCTGCCAACGCAGGGGACACGGGTTCAAGCCGTGTGGGAAGATCCCACATGCCGCGGAGCAACTAAGCCTGTGCGCCACAACTACTGAGCCTGCGCTCTAGAACCCGCGAGCCACAACTACTCAGCCCACGTGCCACAACTACTGAAGTCTGCATGCCTAGAGCCTGTGCTCCACAACAAGAGAAGCCGCCGCAATGAGAAGCCCACGCACCGCAACGAAGAGTAGCCCCTGCTTGCCACAACTAGAGAAGCCCACGTGCAACAATGAAGACCCAACGCAACCAAAAATAAAATAAATTAAATAATTTTTTTAAAAAATTAAAACTGAAATTTTAGGAGAGTAAATGTGAACTCTCTTCTGTCCACTGAGGAAACATTGTTTGTTACACAAAGAGGCCAAAGTGCTAGCCATTTATCAAAAGATTGATAAACTTGAATACATTAAAACTAAAATGATACTTGTTAAAATATACATTAAGGAAAGTAAAAAACTTTAAACCTATAGGAAATATTTGCCCAAAGAAAGAGAAAAAAACCCAAAAGGATTAAAATCAAGAAGTAAAGAATTTTTACAAATCAACAAGTAAAAAAGGAGTAAAGATATGAAAAGGCATTTCACAAACGAGGAAACACATAAAATTACCAAGTATGACATTACAAGTGTTAGGATGGGCTCGGCACAGATTTTTTCCACCTTCTTTTACGTACCTACATTGGTACAACTTCTATAGGAAACAGTTTGGCATGATATTGTAAAGTTGCAAAAGTGGTCACTGTCCATGAGCACCAGAAACTGTCGAAAATGCATTTTTTATGAGAACATAAAGCTAATCAATCCAAATATCCATTGTATGGATTTTAAAATGCATACCCGCATAAATGGTATTAAACACAGCAGTAGAAATAACTCTTCAACTACACGTGGATGGAAATTCAGCTACTACGTGGAGGAATGTTAGTAACAATGCTGAGATGAAAAAGCAACATACAATGTGTTGTTTATGGCATACACATGATAACCTGAAATTCAGAATAGTGGTCACCTTTGTTAACGAGGAAGGGGGTGCTATAGGGAAAGAACGCAGGTATATGTAAGTTATTAGGAATATTCTACTCTCTGAGTTGGGCAGCTGGTATATAGGTGTTTATTATATTGCTTATATAACAGCAAACTAACCAGTGATAGTCTGGAAGAAAATATTTCAACATGTCTAACGAAAGGTAAATGCCCACGATACAATGCATGAGGAAATACAGGAAATTTTCATGTTCTAAATATTTATGACTCTTAGTATCAGGGGATGGGGTTTTAGTTGATTTGTTTACATTTCTATTATGTTTACGCACTGTTTGTATGACATTAACCAAATGTTTTTTTCTAATGATGCTAATTTAAATAAAAATATCACTCATAATACATAGAGTTTATAAGATAATAAAATGCAACTTATGGAAAAGAAGGACAAGGCTTTAAAGATGCAGTTCACAAAGGAGGTCACACATCTGTAAACCTACAAAAATATGTTCAACCCACTAGTAAACAGGCATGTGATTATGCAATAACAGCACCATGGTATTTTTCACTTATTGAAGAAACATCATAAAGTTGTTTATATGTAGTGTTTTGGAGTTTCAAGGAAGTGGGCCCTTAATTTTCTACAGTGGGCGCCATTCAGAGGGTATCATAATGTTGTAGTGGAGTATTTCCCTTATAGAAGATTAGCTTTCAGAACATAATGCACTTGTTCACATAAATGTATTCAAATAATGTTAACTACAATACCTGGTTTTTTGTGACAGTGAAACACTAAAGAGTTTAAAAGTACATGAAATGACTTATTTAATCATAGACTATATACCCTATTTAATATTCACTTATAATAAATCTTTATATGTACATTGACAGAAAGATCTCTGACGTTTTTAAGTCAAAAAAATGCACACGGATAAATTAAAAGGATGTATAGCATAATCCTGTTTATGTTAAAAATATGTGTGTGATAAAATTTACATGTGTACATTTATATATGTAATCCTATAGAAAACTTTCTTGTGGTATCCACAAGAATACCTGGGGATGGGTTCCAGGACTCTCCAGATACCAAAATCCACAGATGCTCTTAGTCCCTTATATAAAAAGGCATAGTGTTTGCGCATACTTTAAATCGTCTTTAGGTTACTACAGTACGTAATAAAATGTAAATGATATGTAAATAGGTGTAAATACAATATAAATGTTTTGTAAATATATAGTTGCGGCTCACCAAATTTGAGTTTTGCTTTTTTGAAACTTTCTGGATATTTTTTGTTTTGTTTTGTTTTGTTTTTTTGCGATACGCAGGCCTCTCACTGTTGTGGCCTCTCCCGTTGCGGAGCACAGGCTCCGGACGCACAGGCTCAGCGGCCATGGCTCACGGGCCCAGCCGCTCCGCGGCATGTGGGATCTTCCCGGACCGGGGCACGTACCCGTGTCCCCTGCATCGGCAGGCGGACTCTCAACCACTGCGCCACCAGGGAAGCCCTGGATTTTTTTTTTAAGATTTTTGATCCCTGGTTGGTTGAATCTGCATATGTGGAACTTGTAGATATGGAGGGCCAACTGTATTATATTGTTACCATTGGGGCAAGAAAGGTGAAGAGGCACATTCTAAATATTCTGTCCTATTTCAATTCTTTTTTTTTTATATACAAGAAAATAGGCATGTATGATTGTATAACTGGAGGCACTACCTGCCTTTGTAATTTTCCCCAAGGTAGGTTGCATTAATAAGCACACTGCATGCAGTAGCAGCAGAAGCAGTGGACATTTATCACAGCTGACCCCGCAATTAGTCTTGAGTATTCCTGGGTGGCAAACACTGCCAGCCAGGTCAAAAGACAGGGGGAAGCCTGGCTTCTAGTTGCAGATTCAGTCAGAAGGAAACACTGAATACAGTTGGCTAAAACCTCATATGCAGTCTGATCATTTTCTCCCAGTAATGGAGAAGGCGAAAACTCTCAAAGACATATTTACTGACCTATTGGTCACATTTATATAATTATTCAAAAGAATTGTTTATCAATAAAAATTAGTAAATGAAACAATTTTGTATATGTCACTCTGCATTATGTGAACTGCATACCGCATATGGGAGTATATCTTAATGAAAATTATTATAATTTATTAACTTTATTTTTTTAACTTTAGAGTTGATAAAAGAAAAAATATATTTATTATAGAATATAGAGTATATAATGACAATGTTTAACTTAGGACATGTTAATACTTTTATTTTAGAATTCCATTCTACATAAGAATTTAACGTTTTTCAATAAAATCAAAATCTTTCATTAGATGAAATGCTAAATATACAAAACTAAAAATGTCCTAATTTTGAAATATCAATCATGTGCCATAACGTGCTTATTTTTCAGGTTAAGCTTTTTCCGTGATGTTCCTGATTTCAGAGTGTTAGCCTGCGGTGGAGATGGAACTGTGGGGTGGATTTTGGACTGCATAGGTAATGAAGACACACATTTAACGTAGCTGGGGTGGAGTGGTAACCTTAAATTCTGTGTATTTTGTTTGTTTATTTAGTGCATCCATATCTTTGGTTGTGGATGCATTAAATAAACAAAGTACATAGTGATACACTTAGACATCTGGAATGTTACACACTGTTTACCGGCTTAATTTATTCGTCTATATTTCAAATTTTTAACTGACAAAATAATTTACAAGTAACTAGAAATCCCTCTTTTCTCATTCATTTCTCTTGGAATTTAATAAACCCTCAAATATTTCTGGATCTGCATTGACCAATCTTTTTTAAAAATAGGCCTCTTCATAAAAAGGAAAGATTGATTCAAAAGAAGTTTTACTATCTATATATATTGAAGCAAACTTTTATTTAGTCAATGCAGTTGAGAATATTCTACCTTTTCATACTCTCAAAAATATTCAAATTAAAAATGAATACATATTGTCAGCACACTTTTGGTAAGCATCTAACGACTTTAACCTACTAACATTTTTAAAACAGGAAAAACAGGGAAAATTGTATTCTTTGGCCTTCCAATAAACAATGTCAGTAGTATTAATATATTTAAGGAGAAAACCAGAGTTCAAGAACTGCAAAAATTAAGGAGTTGCTTGAACAGTATCTGAGAACTTGTAAGAATTTTAGTGAAAACAGGAGGATATTGTTGGTTTGCATTAGCCCTCAAAATCTAAGCCTTGGCTAGTACGCTGTGGCACATCCCTACATAATCTATTCCCTCCCCGTTCCTACACACCCACATATGCTTACTTTGAAGGGCTGAGAAGGGAGAAGAATAAAGAAAACTAATATATGTTTGTGAGATTTGCTCAGTGATTCAAACAAAAGCATGTGGAATTTCAGTGGCAAATATCTTTACTGGACTCAAACACTATGTTGTATAATGTTGAACCTCAAACAAAACCAGGTAATCTTTTACGTCGTTGACTCTGACACAGAACAGCACAAAACCATTGTTAGCGTTTTACTAACCTTTAGAATTCCACTACTTTCAAAATATTTTATTCCTTCAAGTGTACCTCGAGTTGATGTTGCAAAGGACTTTTTATAGGAAGCTACTTCTCCACTCTGCTTACGTCCTTGTATGAATATTCCTGTGTTGTATGTACCTGCATCCTTGAGAATTTCAACGGAGTTAATTCAAACACGCTACAATTTTTAACTGAATTAACATATTTAAAAGGCTTTCCTCATGCATAAGTCTTGAAAATTCCTGTCACTCTGTGAATTTTGGTATTTATTTGTTTTATAAATTGCTAGAAATACATACAAATTAATCAATTTATAATTGTATATAACTATAAAATAGAACGTTTTATGTTCATAAGTACCTGGTGGAATGCCTTCCATGCCAAGCTGTGTTTATTTTATTGTTGTTCTGTCTGTGATCAAAAATTTATTTTATTTCAATTTTTCAATTCTACAGAAAAGGCAAATGTAGTCAAGCATCCTCCAGTGGCTATTCTGCCTCTCGGGACCGGCAATGATCTAGCAAGATGCCTGCGATGGGGAGGAGGTAAAATAGCTAAAAAAAAAAACAAAAAACTTAAAAAACAGAGATATAGTACAGAGCACCCTTCCCCCAAAAACTAAATCCAGCATTTCTTCACTGCATGACAGCTGCCATGTAATTTCAGCAAACATAATTGCTGTCAGATATGTAGTATAATTTTGAACAATCGTCTAGAGTAGAGAAACAAATAGTGGACCAAGAGTTAGACTGTGAGTGCTAATTATATACTTGATGGGGCAGGCAAGCTTCCAACCCTTTTTGGTTTGGGGGTTTCCAATTTAAGAAATGAGATAAGCATGGGTTAACTCTAAAATAATGTTCACATTTGTAATCTCTGAGTGTGTGAGAAAATCACAAACAAAGGAAAAGAACTGAAAGGCTAACAAATGACTTGTCCAGGAATAAGTACAAGAGGTAACACATTTTCTGAGACCCACTTTGCACCAGGTGGTGTCTTCTGCACTTGGGGTACAGGGTTAAGAATAGAAAGAAAACAATATCTGCTTTCAACGGAGCCTTAAATTCTAGTGGAACATGAAGTCATGTGTAAATTGTGAGACTTCCTACTGACAAGTAATATAAATGATAATGATATCAACATATGATAATCAACATAATGAACGACCTCACCTAGGAATTGATGAGGTGACATAAGAAGAATCCTAATAGGTGGATAATGACGGAGCCATATAGAACTGGGGGTGGACATTATAGGCAGAGGGAACATCAAGTCCAAAGGCCCAGAGATACAAAGGCACTTAACATTACTGAAGGAACTGAAAATGGAATAGTGTAGATGGAACAGGTGAGTAAAGGGAGAATATTTCAAGATGAGATCTTAAAATAATTTGAAGTGTCATTAACAGGCTAAACTTACCAGAAGATATCAAAGAAAAGAAAACCATATTTTGCTAAATAAACAAGAACCTAATCCTAAATATTTTTAGCATCTAAACTCAGAGAAGTTTGAAAAGTGTCTAGTAAGACAGTGTAAATCAGAAGCCCTTGGGAAGCTTGTTAAAAATATAGTGGACCGACCTTACTTCAAATATGCTAAATGGAAATCTCTAGAGATGGGACCCGGGCAGTTGATTTTTTTTTTTAAGCAAACTCCCTAAGTAACTTGATTTACAACAAAATTTGAGAAGAATTGTTCCATGAATACCTGGGCAACTTGTGAACTCTAAGATGTATATACATTGTATTTGTGTATTTGACAGAATTTGAAACCAAGTTAAAAACATGGTATATGATATATTTGTAACTTTCATTAAGGATATAACTTAGTAGAAGAATATTATAAAATACTGAGTTAAATTGTATAGAATCTAAAGATAGATATAGATAGATAGATAGAATGAACCATTGCTTACGAGATGCTTATATTTGCCAATGTTAATATACGTGTATTGATTAAAAGGAAGAGAATCATGCATGTGGCTTCTTACGTATTCCTCTGGAAATATTTTTGATATTTGAAAATTAATAATTTTATTTTGGCTTCAAGCTGGCAAATGACTTAAATCTCAAAATTGATATAGAAGTTCCATTCAGGGCATCCTTTAATTATTTCCTTGTAAACAGTTTTAAAGATATTCTTATCAGTGGCCAAAGACACATGGATTATAGTATATGTCAAAGTGTATATTGATGATGAACTCTTTGTGCATGTCTAGCATGTGCTGGCACTGTTCTAGGTGATGGATATTAAATGAGAAAATAAATAAAGGGTTCTTACCCTTTTGGAGGTTACATTTTCATTGCGTACACAGACAATAAATCACTGAATAATGAAATATATAATTACAAAATAAGGTCAAGGATATGAAAGAATCAGAGTGTATTTTCAGAGAATAACCAAGGGGAACTATTCAGCTATATGGTCAAGAAGACCTCTCTGAGGAAGTAACATTTAAGCTGGATTTAAAATAGGAGGAAAAAAGAGCGAGCTCTTTGTACTGAAAGGACTGAAGGAAGGCTGATGTAACTCTAAGAGGTCATGGGGCAGTGGGTAGGTATGGCCTCAGCGGGGTGAATAGGATGACGTTGGAGAGAGAATCTGGAGCCAGATTATGCAGGTCTTAATGGTCATGGTAAAAATTTTATGTGATTGACTTTGAAGCACACAGTGAAACTTTGGAAGAGTTTCAAAAGCAGAGTGGCACAGTGACATTTGTGTTTTCAAAATAGGTTAATTTGGGGGCATAAAAGACTGTTAAGAAAATGTGGCAATGTGGGGAATCATAGTTTTTGAAAGGAGAATTTGGATTACCATTGTATTTAGAGGATAAATGGGCTGGGCTAGGGCGGTGGTAGTACAAATGAGACAAGTGCACACACTGACATTTTCAGGGATAGACTGATACAACGTGCCAATGGATTGGGTAGGGACTTTGGGGAAAGTGAGGTATCAAGGGGGACTGCAAGATGCCCAAGGTGAGCAATTAGGAAAATGGAGGTGCGATCTGCTAGAGTTTACTAATAAAGAAACATGCTCTGGGGTGGCATTATTTCTTGTCAGGTGTCTAACTTTGAGCAAGTTGCTTAACAACTGTGTGCCTAAGACTGCTCATCAGAACTTGAAGAAAATAATGGTATCTGCCTTGGAGGTTCTTACACCCAACTATCAAATTGTTTCCCCAGTGTCTGGGCTGAGTCCTTCCTGTAATTATAGTAATTATCATTATGCTTAACATTTGGGAAAGAAATTACTTTATTCAACCAATAATCATTTTGTTCACGTAATATCACTGGAATCTATTGACTGGAAGCTTAATTTTTATGAGTATATTTACATATTTTGGAAAACATAACACTGTACAAATATAAGATGTTGTAGGACATTTGAAAAAAATACTTAATTTACATTCTCTTTGCAATTTTTCTGGCAATGATTAATCTCTCAAGCAAAATTCTGAAGTTTACTGCAAGAAAAATGTTGTTTTGTGAAGAGTAAGGGAGTAGGAGGCAGAATTTTACATGGAGCACACTCTTACAAATATATGTTGTTGCTTTTCTTTATGTGATTTTAAATTTGTAAAAATTCCTATGACATTTTAGATAGAATCAGTCATTATGATAACATCATATCATTAAAGCAAAGATAAATACTAATTACGTTTTCATTTGGTTGCTTAGCCTAGAGTGATTATACGCTTTAAATCAAAATAATGGAAGCAAAATAGCATCATTCTTTTCTGGAACAAGCTTTGTTTGCATATTTAGTAAGTTTAATTTATCTTTTTTTAAAAAATATAATCTTTTTGAGTTCAGGAATCCTATTTATAGTTATGGATCATTATTAAACAAGCTTGAGCACAGATAAATCTAAACAAGTAGGGCATAGATATTTGTTAAATGGGGAACTACAATTTGGAATTCTTCACCTTTGAGAATTAGCACTGAACTGCAGGTATGATTCTCCAAATAGATTTATTGCCTCTCTCTTTCCATTTTTCCTTGGCTAGAAGACTGATTGATACCAGCCTTTTTCATACGTAGCCATAAAAACTTTGAGAACATATCCAGTGCTAAAGAATTTAAGTTAATTGACCCTACTTAATCTAGCTGTATTAATTCTTTCATTAAATTCAATTCTATTATGTTGTCTCCTGGTCGGTTGCCGTTCCTACATTTTTCCGGTGTTATGCTGAACAATGCTTCTATTAACCTGAGATGTAGCTGAGGACAAGCTCAATGTTTGTTTTAGAGCATTATCATTTATTCATATTTCTGCTGAGTGGGTTTGTGTATAATACTGTGTATTAAATATACTATATTTTCATACTATATTATACATTAGTTTAATGTATATAAATTCATTTATATCTAAAACGATCATACTTATTTTCAAACAAGAGTAGAATTTGGAAAATAGGTGAATATATTTAACTGTTTTTAATTCAATGCAATAGGTAAACATATATATATATATATAATTTATTTGGGGGGGCGTTAAAAGAAATTAAAAATTAAAAAGAAAATAAACATTGGGAATGAGGGTGGAACTATTAAGAAACACCTGAAAAATAAGTACGCTTAATTACTATACTCTTGTAGTTTAAACAATTCAGTGTTTTATCACTGAGTACAATTATATGTATATTATGTAAGTTCATAATTTTTGAATTATGCTATAAAATATGGTATGACATTTATTGAAATGGTTTTTAATACTTCTAATGTTTATATCTGTGTAGTCGTTGTTTGCTGTACTTTTTGCTGTGTGTATTGAATGGTGCATAATTAGTTTCTAGACCTGTGTAAGGTGAGAAGAGATGGTAGGCTCCAAGATACGTATTCCTGGTTTCTGGCTGCCTTGCCCCTCTAATAAGTTAATTCAACAAATACAGCATAAATGTAATTTAATCTTGCCATATTACAGTGCCTATTCCCTTTTCTTTTAATCCAATCGGTTTTTCCAGAGTTATGTGTGCTAACACATCTAACGAGGACTCATAGCCTCTGGCATTTTCTTGTTCAACAAATAAATTATTAAAATATAGAATGAAGTTGGACACGGAAAAAAATCTATGAAAATATTGTTGCTACTCAAAATATCATTGTAAGAATGTGTATGGAGTTAGAAAGATTATTTAACTTAGTACATTTCAAATTCTAATGTCATTGTCAGTATTATTGTTGACAACTTTCTATTCTTTTGCCTTATATACTAAGACCTTTTATGCATTTTCTCATTTTTTTTCTCAATTAATTCTCACACCAAACCTAAGTTTTTACAGAGGAAGAAACTGTTTAGAATTTTAAAAGCAGACACTGAAGTAAATAACACAGCCAGGATTAGGCTACAGCCCTAATTAACTATAATGTTAGATACCTAAAGGTACATTTAAGAGAAAGTATAATATTAAGCAACAAGTTTCTTTTCTGGCCATCGTGGCTATCTATAGTAGATCTATTTAAAAATGGATTTGTTGGACATTTACTGTAGGGCACACCTGGTAAAAGGAACTTGTGGGGAGAAAAATGAAAATAACTATAGTGCACCATGCTCGTTCTACGGTAGGGCTAGTTTTGAGAACTGTGTACTCTGGTACTTTACAGAATCCATTATTTTGGGAGGGTGGCTTCTGGAAAAAAGTGTTATCAAATATAAAGCCTGCAGAGGGAGTAGAAGCAAGGGACAAGTGTAACATGGCATCCAGGCTTTTTACTATAGCAACTGGGTGGAGGGGAAAGTCAGCTGTTTTTCGGAGGGAGAGTTCACAGGAGGATGATACCAAAGCACATCATTAATTCCACTTTGAATAAATACATTGATAAAAAGTTTTGTGAGGGGTATGCATTAGAGATGTTCATTTGGCAGTTGGCTGTACTGTGAATTTGTCCCACAGGAGCGAAATATGAGTTACAAATTAAAGCTAAAGATAAAATATTAGTATGAGTATAATAAGATTATAGTTAATTCTTCAACCTGTGTTAGAATTTGCTTTAAAATGCATTATTTAGCTTTAGAATGATACACACATATTCACACGCTTAAACATATATAATTATAGCTTTTGTTATTTGGTTATATTTTTTCTCAAGATAATTTTTTTTATTAGGTTATGAAGGTGAGAATCTGATGAAAATCTTAAAAGACATTGAAAACAGCACAGAAATCATGTTGGACAGGTGGAAGTTTGAAGTCATACCTAATGACAAAGATGAGAAGGGAGACCCAGTGCCTTACAGTATCATCAATAATTACTTTTCCATTGGCGTGGTAAGATTTTCCACTAACCATTCTTTTTTTACCAGTTCTGGATAATCACTGATGTAAACTCTTATACTATGAAGATTTACTGATTATAAATAATTTATTTTATCTTTGTGTCAGCAAAGCACCTCTTCTAATAGGTAATAGTAAAGCTTATGAATTTATTTAAAGTCAGAGAATCAGTGATGATTTTTTCATGTGTTAAACAAAGGAAAGAAACTATATTTTATGTAATTGGCTTGACCATTTGTGTTAGTAAAATGAAGCTTAGAATGGTTTATAAGGTAGTTATAAGTTTTAGAGTATAAGCTACAGTTTCACATTACTAAAAATGTGAAAACAATGCATCAAATTTTTTCTTATTTTGAAATCTACATTATAATATCATAACCTATTAGGTTTTTATTTATAGACATTATTTTAAAATTTATGGTTTAGTGTAAAGTCTAAGAAAAATGCTGCTAGTATTCTCAAGTGGTTAATAAGTCAAAAGGTTAATTTTTCACTTACTTTCTTGAAAAATTTGAGACCGAAATTAAAATATCTTTTGGCAATTTAAAGAGTTATTGAAATTTCAATCCCTAAGAAATTAATAATTTTAACAGTAATTTTACTTGTATTTATATATATATTACCCAGTAATTATGAAGTCTTAAAATATATTATCTACAGCATTACATTCCATTGAACATATTTTCCCAATATTAGTCTTACATCATGTCTCATTTCTCTCTTATGCATGTGCATGTGCACACATACACAACTAGCAAACTATAAAAAGCATTGGTTGAGTCCATGAACTTAGGAGTCAAGCTACCTTTAGCAATTTTTTTTCCTCTTAGTGTGCATTCATTTACCCGTATCATGGTAGTTATTATTTTCTCTCTCATAGTTGTAAATAATGTGATTATACATTTAAAGAGCCTCGTATGATGATGCATAATGAAGGCTAAATATACAATCTTTACTAATACTATGATAATGATTATTATTATTTGCAAGAAAAATGTAATGCATTTGATCCATTAAAATTCTATTTATATTTGATATGAATAACAATATTTTAACAGCTTTATTGGCAAATAACTTACACACAACCTAATTCATTCATTTTAAGTAAACCTTTTAATGATTTAATAAATCTATCCCATATTAGAGCGTTTTCATCGCCAAGACAAGAACCCTCATGCCCACTTCTAGTCAATTCTGGGTCCTTTCCCCAGTTCCAAGCAAAGCTCTAATCTTTCTACCTCTAAGATTTGCCTTTTATGGATAGTTCATATAAAAGAAATAATACAATATATCGTTTTTTGCACCTGGCTTCTTTCACTTCACATAATGTTTTGAGGTTCACTTATATGAACTACATGAATACTGTATTCCTTTTATTGCTGAGTAGTAAGTATCCCATTGTGTGGATATATCATATATTGTTTATCTCTTCATGGGTTGATGTACATTTAGATTGCTTCTGGTCTTTGGATATTATGAATAATGCCACTGTCTTGAGTCCCTATAGTTAATTTTTTATTTTGCTTACTGTACTTTTTGACTCAAGAATTTCTATTTGGTTCTTTTTTAGATTTCTAGGTCTTTAATTGATATTTTCTATTTGAATAGTCATTGTTCTTATACTTTCCTTCATTATTTAAGCATAGTTTACATTAGTTTTTTTGATCAATTTATAATAGCTGTTTTGAAGTCTTTGTCTGCTAAGTCCAACATCTAGAGTCCATCAGAGACATTGTTTGCTTTTTCCAAAGTATGTGAAATACTTTCCCATTCCTCTGCATATTTGCTAGTTTTTTGTTGGAAACAAGAGATTTTATATAATATATTATAACAACTGTGGATTTGCATTCTCCCATAGGTGTTATGCTTGTTCCTGTGTTTGCTTAGGGATTTCCTTCCACTGATTATAAGGAGCCTTTCTCCCCTGTAGTGTATGGATATACTGATGCCTCAGTATTTTTGTTTTTGTTTTTTCTTCTTGCTTTTATATTAATCCTGGCTTCTAAGGATCATTCCTGTGTCAGCATGCTTGACCAACGTTTGTGCTTAAACACCTTGAGACAGTTCATCCCTTTGCCACTGAACCTGTATGTTCATTGGGGAACACATACAAACTGCAGGCAATTATTAATCTGATTCAGCTTTTAATATCTGCTGGCCTTTTTGTCTCTTCTGCTCATGTAGAAGGCCTCTCACTTAGCCAAAGATGTATAAATAACTATGGCCCTCTTTGGACTTTCCTGAACATATGTGCGACCTTGTACATTCATATAGCCTTTCAGACAGCCAGGAATATGACAGAATATCAAGGCCCATTATGGCTGTCTCATTCTCAAGATCTCCTTGAATATCTGGCTAGTTGGCTGGTTAGTTGCTTGCCTTAATCACTTTCGCAAACTGAGGCAAGCTGCTACATTTGCCACTGAGATCACTATTATTTTGGATAACTCTGGGTCATGGAGTTTCTCCAGCTTCCACTCCAAGTCACGTGAGCTCCCCCGACAGTAAAGTTGCTTGCTTTCATAACTTGCCCCACCCTGGTAGATCTTTAGTACTGATGGAGGTGGAAGGTAGGGTAGCCGCTCAAGGTTGAAACATCACAGATTGCCAGTGTTCTTCTCTTAGGTTCAGTAGTTTTTCTTGAATGAATAGTTCTCAGTTTGTTATATGCCTTTGATCAATTTTCAGTGATCCTCAACAGAAGTTATTTCCTTTCCATCCCAGGAGACATTTGGCAGTGTTTGGACACACATTTGATAAGAGAGGATTCCTACTGGAAGCTAGTGGGTAGAGGATAGGGATGCTGATAAACACTCCCAGTTCATAGCATAGCCCCCAAATACATAAGAAAGAATTACATAGCTCAAAATGTCAATAGGGCTGAGGTTGAGAAACCTGGCATCAACAAACCAATATTAAATACAGAACTCAAGATGTTGGAAAAGGGGAAATAGCTAACACATGAAGAAAAGGAAAGCTGTAATAGAAATAAGACAGGACATACAGCAAAGAATAACAAGAGCAAAAAAAATTGAGTATGTTAGTGAAACCAAAAACTGGATCTTTGAAAGTAATTAATCAAATCTACTGCAAAATTGATTTTATAAAAATATTGTAAAGAGGATTGCAAATAAATAATATAGAGTGAAAAAAGACCAAAAATCTCCCCCGTAAAGACAAAACATAATATCCCAACTGAAAATATTTTAGGACTAAATAAGGAAGTGTAGCAAAGTTACTAAATATAAAATCAACTTAAATAGTCAATATTATTCTATTATATAAGCAATAATCTATACATTTACAAAAACAGGAACCAAAAAATTAGAACTATCCAAAAATTAATAAAGAATATACAAGACCTAAAAACAGAAACATTAAAACTCTCTACAAAGACATAAAAGATCAGAATAAACAGACATTTTCTATTCTTAGATGGGATAGCTTAATAATTTGTAATATGCAAATTAATATATACCTTTAACCTGTAAGTAATCAAAATTAGAGCTGGATTTTATGACAAATTTGAAAAACTTTTTCCAAAATATATATAACAAAGTAGCTCAGTCAATTTTAATAAAAAGAAATGGAGAACTGTTTTACCAAATAAGACATGTTACAAATGAATTGGATAATTATAATAAAATAGTGCAATGAATGATAGAGGAAGGACTCAGTGGAGAAGCAGAGAGACACATATCGAAACTCAGTATAGATGTGGCCCAAAATCTCATTGGAGAAATAATGGTGCTTAGTTGATAAGTGTTCAAAAACTACCTTTCTAGGGGGAGAAAATTTTGTTAGAACTCTACATTAGATAGGCAATTGCTGGATATATTGAAGTACTAAATTTGAAATGCAAGGTTTAGGACCTAATTCAAGAATATGTAATAGCATTCATTTATGATTTTAAGGTAGAACAGAACTAAACAAGGTAGATTTTGATTGCGTTTCTTTAGAAGGGTCCTGTTCCATTTAAGTTGGAGCCTCTTTCACTGAGTTTGACATGGGAAGGAGAGGTGTGAAGAGAGGGAGAGCATCCTTCCCTGAGATATTTGCCTCTGTCCCAGCAAGACGGAGGATCAACACTCAGGGTCACAATCAGACCAGTAGACCTTATAGAGAGTTCAAGCTTTGGCTGTCACTCAGCCAGGCCACCTTCTGTTTAGCAACTTACATTCCTCTGCCCCAGTGAGTGAATCCAGCAAACAACAAAAAGAAATGAATTGTGTACCTCAAGCTTATATATTCCTGAATATATAAGAAACAGTGGAACTGGAGCATTGAAAGAATAAGGGGGACATTTCAACTTTTTTTGTGTGTGTGTGTGTGTGTGTGTGTGTGTGTGGCACGCGGGCCTCTCACCGTTGTGGCCTGTCCCGTTGCGGAGCACAGGCTCCGGATGCGCAGGCCCAGCGGCCATGGCTCACGGGCCAAGCTTAAGATGGCACATAATTTGTACTTGAAATTATCTCTAGGAACCCTCCTACCTCCTAGTTACAAGGTGGTCTCAAAACTTGACTCTACTGTCAGTGTTGTTTTCATTATTTCAATGATTGCCTTTTATATACTGACTGTAAGTGATTTACAGTGTAAATAAAACCTTACTTCAAATTTTTAGAGAACCTGTGAGGCAAACCTCAAAATATTAGTGGTCTGACAACAACTAAAAATTAGTTCTTCCCTCACGTTAGGACAGCAGGGGTTGACTTCTGAGGAGAGGCTCTGCTCCACTTGGTCAGTCATTGACCCAGGGTCCTTCCATCTTGTGGCTCCACCCTCTTCTTGATACACGGAGCCCTCTCTATTTCAACAGTTGGGCAACAAAAGAGGGTGAAGTGTTGGCGTTTGTGTTTTGTTTGTTTGTTTGTTTGTTTGTTTTTAATAGACCAGGCCTGTAAGATGTTCAGCTTGTAACCCATTGGCCATATCCAAATCAATTAGATGCACCTAATTGTAAGGAAGCTGGGAAAGGAATTCTGTCTGCCCAAGAAGAGAAGGGAAATTGGTGAATAACTAGCCAGTTTCTGCTAATTTCTTTTTGTAATGCCTTTCACTTTTAGCCAGAACAATTGGAAATAATTCTGAAATCATAATTAAATCTGAGAATAGGTATTCATCTACAGTGGTGATCCTTAAATAAAAAGCACATTTATTTATTACCTTCTATGTGCCAGATACCGTTTGAGGGTTGGCAGTGAACAAGAGAGAAAAAGTCTATATAATCACTAAACATATTATTGTGAGGTGAGAGAGAATACTCATGAGAAACTTAACAGCTGGATATTATATAGATTATAGAAGTTAATAAGAAAAACTGCTATGTTCTACCTTTCATTCTGATTTTGCACTTTAATAACTATAGATAATCTCAAAGATCACAGTTAGAAAATTGTTCACCCATTGCATCACCATGAAATTCATACATGCCATTAGTTTTATCCTCACTGTTGATTCTTCATTCATTTGCTTAATAAACAAAAAAACTAAGTACCTTTTTTGTTTGGTCAGGCCCTGGAGTTATAGAAGTGAATAAAAGAGATCACCTCATTATTAGAACTTGGAGTTTAATGGTAGAAAAAGCATTGAAAAACAAATGCACAAATACAAGTTTTTTGGAAACTTATGATGTATACTGTGAAAGAAAACAAAAGTTGCCATGAGCTAGAATAAGGGACAACAACGTTAGGTCTCATGGTCAAGGAAGGCCTATATAAGGAAGATACATTTAAGAGAGGATCTATGGAATACACATAAATCAGGTGGACACCAAAGAGATGGAAAGAGCATACCAAGCAGGTATAACTGTATGTGAAAAGCTCAAGGAGAGAAAAGGCCCATTGTGTTCAAAGACCTATAAGGTCAGTGTGCCTGGAACATAAAGATAGAAGGTGGGAATGAATGACAAAAAAGGCAGTAGCAGAAGTGGCTGCTGCCATGTCTTGAAGACTTGGAAGCCAAGGTGTGGTGTCTGCCTTTTAAGAGAGGCCACTGAATGATGCAATGAATATAATCGGGAAATGAAATCCAATTTATGTACAGCAGGAGTTTGTCTACGAGAGGTAATAGTTAGACATTAATTAAAAGGTAAAACAAGTGTCATAAAAAAGGTACACATAGCTTTGGATATTTCATTTAACCTAAAACCTATAAATATAATTGAATTGACGAATTTTTTCTTATAGGTCCAGCTCATGTCCTTTCTTTAAATGTGCATCATCGACTGGGGTTCTACAAAGTTTGCTTGTATAAATCACATTCCATAATAAACCATCTGTGATTTCCATTTTTAGTTTCTTTTAAGTGGAACAAAAATTCAAAAGATACTTGTGAAGCAATCAGTATAAAATCCTTCTAGATTTTTACAATAGTTTAAAAAATCTTTTATAATGATTTTTCTTACATATGATTTTATAACAAAGAATATATAATTCTACAGCAGTTTTAGAATTGCATTTATATCAAATCTTCCCAAATCATCTTCGTTTTCATATAAAATACTTTCTTTTTGTAATCATATTTTCCATTTATATAATAGGTAATTGAATGATATAATAAAGACTAAAAGTGGCATAAACAGTGTTGGGAACAACACAAATGACTGTTGGTAAGTGTAAACCTCAAAATGTGGAAACACTGCCAGATGTAGTAGCTGAGAGGGGCTGGCACTGAGTTACAGGCTGCTTCAATATCCACAGTGGGCAATAGGAAGGACGTAGATGGGCATGTCTCCCTCTGGGTCCCTGAGGAGACAGGACCACTGGGACCACTGCTAAGAAGGACTGAGGCCAGGTTACAGGGCTGCTTCAAGAGCCATAGTATGCATTTTACAAAGCAGTCACCTTTTCCAGTCTTTACTGACCGGCCTGGGCATAGAAACACCTTGCCGTAGCAGCTAAGGATTCTGAGGCTCTGTCGGATTTTTTCTATAGATGCACCTACTCCCCGCCTCTTGTTCCCTCTTTGGGAAGGTGGGGGGAGGCATTCTTAACATTGTTTGCTTTCTCTCCATCCCCCAAAGCCAGGGTGGGTGCTGAGAGCCTTCTGTGTGTTTCCCTTAGGGCAGAGCCCTGAAATGCGCACATCTGGGGAACTTCGGACAGTTCCGCGGAACTGAGCCATCCGTCCGCGCATGCTCACCAGCAATCCGCAGGGGCTCGGCCTCCCACGCGGCACACACGCATAGGGCACGCATGGCGCGTCAGCCAGGGGGCGGGGCGGGCTGAGGCACGCAGAGCGTGGCAGGCGCCAGGTGGGCTGAAATCATCAGTTGAAGCTTCCAGAGCAGCTTGTTCGCCAGCCTGCTGAAGGAGTCCGTGCTTTGGTCTGTAGGCTCCAGCGCCCCTTGTTGAGGTCCAGGCCCTTGTGGCTCTGAGTCCTCCTCTCGCCTACCTGCTCCCAGCCTCTTCCGACACCGCAGCTTGTGCTGAGACCCTCGCTATTCCCGGTGAGGCAAGAAAGAAGTGGCCTTTGGGGCAGCGTCCTGGAGGCGTGGGAAGCTGAACACTCGCTCCCAACGCTCCCACTTTCCCCACCCCCGGGGAAAATCTCGGGCTTAGTGGAGCCTCTCTTGGCACTGAGCTGTGCCACTCTGGGGGAGAGGCCATGCAGGTAAAGGGAACAGTGTTCTTACCCCCTTCAATGGGTCTGATCTCGGATTTTTTGCTCAAGTGGTGTGCTGGAATTTCTCCGCTGGACTCCCCGACTCCCAACAAAGGTATTACTATCTATTCCTTAGTGGTTGTCAAAATCTATGTTCGTTTAGGCGGGGGTGGGGGGGTGATGGCTGAAAACGCCTCTTCCGCCATCTTGCTGACTCGTCTCTCCAAGAATTTGTTTTTTGTTTTTAAAACAAAAAGAAACACAGAGCATAATAAATTTGAAAATATAACCACAGCTATGGAAAATATTTAAATAATTATGAGTATATCCTGTGCATCTGTGCTAGTAAACTTTATCATGTGGAAGAAATTTGAGTATTGTCTGTCCAAATGAAGAAAGCTGAAATATGCTGAAGAGGAAGGGGTAGGAAATTTAAGGCAGTAGTTCTCAAACTTAAGCATGTATCAGAATCACCTGAAGGGCTTGTTAAAATGCAGACTGACGATCCTCAAACCCAGGCTTTCAGTAGGTCTGAGCTGGGGTCCAAGAATTTGTAGTTGTAACAAGCTCCCAGGTGATCCCAATATTTCCTATCCGTGGTCATACTTTGAGAACCATTTCTCTAAGCACATAGCCAAAGAGGAAGACGTAAAAATGTAGTAAAAGAACTATTAAAACTGCTGTCATTTCAAATGATTTTTCATAGAACAAATAATTCTTACATTTTAAAAATTGTTCCAAAATATAGATTAACATGGAATGTTTTCCCATTATTTTTACATAGCTGGCAAACCTCAGTATCAGTACCTCAAACACAACCTCCCAAAAGAGCATACATATGTGTATATAAATACAACAGTTGCAAACATCAAAATTAGCAAATAAATTCAGGTATTCTATTTAACTAAAACCTATTGACTGTGTAGGGTTTATTTCAATAAAGTCAAAATGGGTCAATGTTAGTATAATTATTTAAATAAAAAATAGGTTTGCTATTTTGTGTGTGTGTGTGTGTGTGGTACCCGGGCATCTCACTGTTGTGGCCTCTCCCGTTGCGGAGCGCAGGCTCAGCGGCCATGGCTCACGGGCCCAGCCGCTCCGCGGCATGTGGGATCCTCCCAGACCCGAGCACGAACCCGTGTCCCCTGCATCGGCAGGCGGACCCTCAACCACTGCGCCACCAGGGAAGCCCAGGTTTGCTATATTTTATAATTAAAAACTACTGAAAATGTGTAAAACATTTTCTGCAAATTAATAGTTAATATTATAGTAGTAGTGGCATACTAGAGGCATCCCAAATAAAATCAGGAAGAAAACAGGGATTTTTCTATCACCACTCTAGTTAATCACTTTTAGAAAAGTGAGCTAATAATAATAAAAATTTAAATGTCATAAATATTGACAAGAGACAAGCTTATTGTTAATTGAAGATGATACGATGACGTATATAGTAAATATGCACCAACTAAAAATGAAACTAGTAAATCAACTTAAGCTGCCAAATACTAGATAAATATACAGAAAAGTGACCCTGAAGCCTTCCTTTATAAAATTACCTGTTAGGGCTTCCCTGGTGGCGCAGTGGTTGAGAGTCCGCCTGCCGATGCAGGGGACGCGGGTTCGGGCTCTGGTCCGGGAGGATCCCACATGCCGCGGAGTGGCTGGGCACGTGAACCATGGCCGCTGAGCCGGCGCGTCCGGGGCCTGTGCTCCGCAGCGGGAGAGGCCACTGCTAGCAGTGAGAGGCCCGCGTACCACCAAAAAGAAAAAAAAAAAAAAATTTACCTGTTAATATAAATTTAGTTAATGATATCAGAAAACTATGAAGTATCAAGGTTTACATCTAGTAAGAAAGACACCGAGCTTATAGGGAGAAAACTAATTTAATACAGAGTTATAAAATAAAACCTGAATAAGTCATCTCATGTTCCTATGTGGGAAGAAATCAAGACTCCTCGAATTAATTTATAAATTTAGTCCATTGCTACTGAGAACTCTAGTAGGATTACTGGTAGTTGTTTTGATAAATGATAATTTACAATTATACAAAAATGCCTTTATATTTTTGAGATAATTAGTATCCTTTAATGGTCAGTTTCCTTGCCATGTGCAGAATACTATCAAGTTAATGTAACTAAAATATGATAGTACAAAAAATAGATGAATAGAAAATAATGTAAAGTTAGACCAAAACGATGACAAAGATATGCAGAGAATTTAGTACTTGTAAAATGTTGAAATTTCAGATCATTGGATAAAAATGAAGTGCACAGTAAATTAGGTGACAGAATTGGTTACTCTTTTGAATGAAAATAAACTTATATTTGCATTCATATCCATGTGAAATATACATCCACTAGATTAAAAATGAAAATTATATCTTATAAATTAATATATAGTATAAGATAATGTTAATATAATATAAGTAATACATTTATAAGATATTAGAAGAAAATATCAAAGTATATTGCTTAGGGTAGGAGAAACCTGTGTGAGGCAAACCAGAAACTTAGGACCCATAAAAGAAAAGGAAATTAAAATTACTTTTCATAATCTTTCATTTAAAAAAATATATTAAAACTCATTAACAAAAGTCAAAGAATATTTCCAACACAAGTAATAAACATGGTGTTAATAAATTAAAATGTTGAATTCTTAATAAAAAACATCTAATGGAAAAGTAGACTAAGACTATGAAAATTACAATGAATAGCCAGATAAAAAGATTCCTGTTACTAATTTATAAGGAAATGAAAAATTATACAATGGGTTATCTTGTTTCAGATTATTGAAAATTACAAAGAGTGGTAGTATCTAATGTCAATGAGTGTATACAAAAATAGGCACATTCATAATTGTGTGGTGGGTCTATCAATTTAATCTTTTGGAGAGTAATTTGATTGTATCTGTTAAAATGTGAATACCCTTTGAGCCATCAGTCCCATTTCTAGGAATCCATTCTGCAGAAGTAAATAATACAAAAGCCTAAACTGTACCAATTATATTTAGTGACATACAGTTGGGAACAACCTAAAAGTTTATCATTTTGAACAGGAAAAGAGGTCTCAAAATTATAATGGTAAATCACAAAAGCAAATTGTCCGTAATTAAGCACTCTTTTTCCTATTCTTTAGAGAATGAGGATAATAGCTATCTTAAGGAAGTATTGGGGGTTGAGTGAGGGGCTCTTAAAACTCTTACAACAAACAGTATCTAGTGCTGATGCTCAATAAATGTTAAGAATGATGATGGTGATAAAATATGAACGGTTTTTTATGTAGCTTTGTCTCTAAGAACATATAGAAGAGTCAGCAAATGTATATGCCAAAATGTTAACGATATTAACATTCTTACATAGGGATTTGGAAAGGGAAATGATACTTTCTCTTCTTAATGTGATTCAAAATATTGTAAGACCATGGGCAATCTTTAAAATTTCACAGGATTTTTCAAATGTATCGAAGTCTCTAAACCTGCTACCATGATGCTTAAATTCTCCTTCAGATATTCACTCTGACCTGTTCTATATCCCTGCCTCTTATAAAAATTGTCTTAATAATGATTTGAGATTTGATGTGGTTTTATTTGCTTATTTTAAGTGGATAGACTTTACTAAATTATACTTGCCATTCTGTTGATTCTTGTTTCATACATTCTCATCTTTTCCTTAAATTTCTTTATGTTCACTATGTGCTGGACATTCTTTAAACGTTGGGTACTATAGTGAAAATCAGTATTGGAGAATAGAGCAGACATAACTTCAGTTCTTATTCAGTCTGCATTTTCATGGGGGGGTGAGACAAACAAATGAATTTGAAGTAGTGGTAAGTGTTATGAAGGAAAAGATGCAAGGTACTATGATAGAAAGTGACTAAGCGTGTGCATGGTCTTTCACTGCTGAATGGAAAATATTTTCTGTTTTGTATGAGGTTATTTGGTGCACTTTGCACAGTGAATTCATCTGTTCTGGGCTGCCTGTACCAGACCATAACAAAGGCTTCTGTTTCAAGTGTTGTTGCCTTTGCTTCCTCTTGTTTTCTTTCTTTCTTTATTGAGGTATAATTGACATATAGCATTATGTTTGTTTCAGGTGTACAACGTGATTCAATATTTGTATACACTGCAAAATGAACATGACAGTAACTCTAGTTAACATCCATTACCATACACAATTTTTTTCTTTTTTTTGTCTTGTGATGAGAACTTTTAAGACCTACTTTCTTACTTAGTACCTTTGAAATATGCAGTGTGGTGTTACTGACTGTAGCCACCATGCTGTACATTACACTCCCATGACAATTATTTTATAGCTGGCGGTTTATACCTTTCGACCCCCTTCACCCATTTTGCATCCCCTCTCCTGGCATCCGCCAGTCTGTTTTCTGTATCTATGAGCTTGGTTTTGTTTGTATTATTTTTTTAGATTCTACATACAAGTGAGATCATACAGTATTTGTCTTTCTCTGACTTAATCTCACTTAGCATAATGTTCTCAAGGTCCATCCATGGTGTCGCAAATGACAAGATTTCATTCTTTTTATGGCTAATATTCCATTGTGCACGTATACCACATCTCCTTTATCCATTCATCCATCAGTTCAACTTAGGTTGTTTCGATATCTTGGTTATTGTAAACAGTGCACGAATGAAATTGGAGGTGCATGTATCTTTTCAAATTAGCGTTTTCTCCATTTGCAACAGCTCCACTTTCTCTTTGGCCATCTCCCCTTTGCCGATTTGGCCTTATGCATCCCAGAGTTATCAAGGCCCTCATTGTTAGCCTTAAGACCACTGGCTCATTAATTTTACTTTTCACCTTTCTGGTTTTGTTGATAACTGTGACTTTCCCAGTCCATAACTACAGTGACCCTGACTTCTCATGTTTTTGTCCTTGTGGCTTTGAGCTGGAGAGTTAATTTCTGGAAAAGATACTGGTGGGAAACTTGAACATCGGGGAACTGTAGAACCCAGGCTCCATGGGAGTTCCCTGTTGAAAAACATTCACTTTTCTCACCAGTACAGAAAGCAAGAGAGATTATATATTTAAAATGCAAATATAGTTCAAATTAATAATAGCTGCCTCACATACACAAAGGATCATTTTAAGTCCCTTTAACCATTAACTTTTTCCTGTCGTGTGAGTAATCATCCACCCAAGCAACACGTGCCATATTGCAATAAGGAGAGTATGAATGTGTAATGTCAGAGAAGGAAGGGTGTTAGAACACAAAGGTACTCCTAGTAGAGGATCCAGTTGAACAGAACAGCGGAATATTCCTCTTATGGGCCATTTACCAGGATTTATAAATGGCGTTGTTGAATAAATATTTCTTAACTTATGGTGTATACTGTACTTACATTAGTATAAAAAATTCTAAAATATTGAGTCATCGTGGTCATTTAGTACTCTAGTTCTGATTAGTATTTTAGTCAGAAAAGAGTTCATTTATTAGATTATTCCACAAATACTTATTCAGTGCCTGCTGTAATTCCTGGATAAGCGTTACAGTGGATACAAAGATGAACATCATGCCAGAAATAAGTGTAAATTCCAGCATATTGGATGTAAAACATTACACACATGCATCTTCCCTTAAATGTGGCTACAAGAGATACAAATAAGTAACGTTTCAGGGAATTAATTTTTGTCCCTTTAAACTGTCAGCATATTTATCTTGTTATTTTAAATTTATGATATTAAGTTATTATAAAGAGCATAATTATTATAAAGAATATTTAGCCCTAGAAAAATAGATATAAAGGATTTTTAGGATGTATGTCAGCCATTACCTTACTGTTATTTGGGGCATCAGTGTATAATAAACCAAATACACAAACATCTGTATTACCTTTCAGTTTAATTTGTGGAGAAAAAATTTTAAGACTCATTTTGAGTTAGACTGCAGTAGCAATAGTGTGACATAGTATTTCAACCATAATAAATGTGAAAATAATAAAAGATTTAAGTAAACCTGTTTCTCACTAAGTATGTCAGTGATCATCTTTGCAACTGAGAATATGCATAATTATGCATAATTAAAACCTATGAATCCCCACCCCCTAGGTCTCTGAGGCTGACTCTGAAAAGCCCATGGATTATATCCATGGAAATGCTTCTACTAACATAAATTATATCTGGCTTGCTGACATCGATAGATATTCAGCCACAGAATAGTGCTCATGTAAGATTGTCTTAGCCCAATTCTGTTTTCCCTACATAGAGTATTGATTTTGTAGCAGCTGTTAATCATCCCAGTAAGTTCCAATTTGGATACTCTTCAACACAGACGTCAGCACTGTGAGCAGAAACAAGCAAGGCAGTAAGAATTTCAAAGGCTTCTGGAAAGGTCCTCCATTTTTTGTAGAACATATCCAGAAACAAGTTAGTATCGCACGCTGTGTAAAAAGTGAAAGCCAACATGAAATTTAAAACCTTTTCCATATTAGTACTTCTGAAATTGGAAATGGGTCTGTGTGCTCTGTGGAATTACTCTCTGAGTCTGGAAGAAATCTGACAAAGACTAGTGGACTTCTAGTGCACCATTTATATTACCACCCAAATGTCCTATCAAATAGATACTTGCATAGTTATGATTTAATATCCTTCAGCCTTAGTCACTAAAAGCCTCTTACTCCTCCAGTGTAGCAAAAATGTGACTACTGAATTCTCATAACTATAAATTTCAAGTTAGTGGCATAGTTAGCAATCAGAATTCCTTTAGTTATTAGCCCTTTCTTACATTACTTATTTCCTTGTGCCTTTACTGAAGATACAAAGGAAGTATCTTAACCATATAAATTTAGTTATGATCACAGACTGGTTAAGAACATAGAGTTTGGGGGCTTCCCTGGTGGCGCAGTGGTTGAAGGTCCGCCTGCCGATGCAGGGGACGCGGGTTCATGACCCGGTCCGGGGGGGGGTCCCGCACGTCACAGAGCGGCTAGGCCAGTGAGCTGTGGCCGCAGGGCCTGCGCGTCCGGAGCCTGTGCTCCGCAACGGGAGAGGCCACAGCAGTGAGAGGCCCGCGTACAGGGGGAAAAAAAAAAAAAAAAAAAGAGTTTTTGGTCTGGTCCTGAAATCAATAAAATTAGACTCTGAACATGATCAAATCTATTTTTTTAAATCTCATTTCCTTTTGTATATCCACTTCATCTATGATTTTATTATAAACATATAATTTTTAAGCTACCACCCTTTTATTACTTAACTTTAAATTTGTTTTGGCCAAATTCTGTTGGTCTAAAGATAATTCTGTTATTAAGCCAACAATAATTTATGTGTTTTCCTAAGTGAGGAACTTGGATTATACATTTGAGAAATTGAAAACATACGTAAAGCCTATAATTCTCATTATAGAAAGACATTGTTTTCAAAAGTTTTGTTCCCATTTTATGACAAGAAGAAATTTATAATGACATTAATGCTGTATTGGATAATATGTTTTTCCTGGATAGTCTACTTCATACTTTTATTGGAAGATTCTGTTTCATAGGACATTTGTTTCTGAAATAGGTTATTTATCTTAAGAAAGATTCACGGTATTTGAATAAATTGTCAGTCACCAAAAGATTGCTAATCTCAAATGCTTGATAATTTTACCTCACAGCAGTTTATTTTACCTACAAAATTTCAATGTAAATTCAGTTCTAATCATTTTCTTACGATTCCATAGTGTTCTCTTTTTTTGGCTAGGCCACATTAAACTCTTCAGTAAATTATTTAAAAAATAATTAACTTACTCTTTAATGAATGATAAATAAGTTATTCATTAAGGATCAAGCAAAATATTGAGAATTTTTTCTAAACAGATTCATCATATAAAAACCGACAGTGAATACTATAATTTGATTTTAGCCCCAAAACCAAAAACCCCAAACTAGAAATTTGAATCTAAAACTGAAACAAAATTTTTCGTGTTTTATTAATAAATTTTCAAGTATTGGTCTTTCATTAAGCAACTGATTGCTATATTTTCCAATTGTCTTTTTTTTCCCCACCAGGTATTCTTTTTTTTCTTTTTTTTTTCATGTGTAGACTTAAATACTTTTGAGTTACTTTTCCTGTACTTTCTTTATCACTCAAGAAAGTTTATAGTGGATTTTGATTATTGACACAAATTTTTGATCTCTGAAGATGATACAATGCAGTGTTTAAAATATTTAATTAAAATATAAAATATTTGGGGAAAGAAGAAAGTGCAAAACCCACATTACATTTAAAAAAGGAAATATTTATTTCCAGATAATTTCTGAGTCCAAAACAATTAATTTTAGTTGTCCCCACTTCATCTCGCATTTGCTGAACCAATGCAGGCTGGCTTTGTATCTTGCTACTTAGTGTCTCACACACTAACGTTCCTGAAACTTCTCCGTCTGTTGTTACCCTTGACCTTCAAATGTACCAGTTCAGTAACACTATCTTTCTCAATATTTTGCTTCATTTAACCTTGAATCACTTTCTATTTCTTGAACCTCTTTACTTACTTCCTTTGGCTTCCTCAACCCCATACCCTCTCAAAACTTATAATTCTTTTCTGACCACCTTGCTGAGTATGTGTCACCTTCATGTGCTTTTCTGACTTCATCTGCCCTTTAATTGTGAAAGATTACCAGGACTGCTTTTCAGTTCTCCTCTTTCCTCTCCGTATCTGCCTGGGTTATTTCATTCCCCATGATTTCAAACATCATCGGAAAATAGGCCAGCATTCTCTGTACCACTCACATAGATCTCATCTTGGAGTTTCACAAATCTCCAAACCTAATGGAGGACTTCTGATGATTCTGTATCTGAATATTCTCTAAGTATTTTCTTTTCCTTTTTTTTTTTTTTTTTTAGCCCTGAAGGCGCTCAAACCCTTATCACCTCTAATTTTCACTATTGCAGTGCTTCCTTGTGGTTCTTCTCTGCCTCCAGTCCTAATTCTTCAGGTCCATGCCCTGCTTAGACAGCCATGCCTCTAGTGGCCCACTATTTCATACAGATGAATTCCAAGCTCCTTATCGTGTTCTGGCCCTGACACATCTTCAGCCTCATCTCCATTTTGGAAACTGCCAGTAGTTTCTAAAATGCTTCTTCGTGATCTGTAGTTTTACTCATATCATCAAGTCTGTCTGGGTGAAACCTATCCCCTTCATCCCTCCCCCAGCCCCGACCACTAACTTCTCACAAATATATCCACCCTTTTCTAGTTAGCAAATTATAAGGTCAGCAGCTGTCCATTTGTGAATAATCAACTCAGGCTCTTTTCCCCTTAAAAAGTCTTTCCTGAGCTATCAAAGTGGGTTTGCCACTCTTTTTTGGTACCTCATGTTACTCTTCACAGATCTTTATTTAACATTAATCACATTTTCGTGTTTTTATAGTCATCTGTTTGTCTGTCTTTCCCTAGAATCTGAGCACCTTGAGGTCAGGAATGTAAGTTATTCAGGTGTGCCTACTCTGCACATACATTAGCATACAGCATTTCCCAATAGATAATTAAATGATCATTTACTGTGAATGAATAAATGTTCCACTCTCTTCCAGGCTACAGACAGATCTCTTTGGTTCCTCTTCTCGCTCGTATTTAATTAAGAACATTCTCATTGTTAGAGAAAAGCAAGCATTATAAAATTTCCATCATAATTTAAACAAAACTTTCTATATGTGTATAAAGGTTAGCATGTTATTCTTTTGACTATTTCTAACAATTTTAGAAAATAGGCATATTGAAAAGCTGCTTAATGTGCATAAAGGAATTCATAATGTGCTGTACATTTTCTGTACATATATTTCAAAGCATGGGATCTTCCCCAAAAAAGCTATAAACGTAGGAGAGGCCTTTGTCTGACTTGAATGATTTTTAACAGAATTTTTATTTTATTTTTTTTTTTACAGTCATTTAATTTCTGGGACATGGACTTTCCTAATGTTCCATAACTAATTTAATCTCACCTGGTTTTAGCTGTCATGTACTTTTAATGACTAAACTTGCAAAATGTATCGTAGCTAAGGAATTTTTTTTAATATTAAAAAAAAAAGCCCTACACACTTGCTAAGAGCTACAATGCTGCAAGTGACAATGATAAATGAGAGTGTATTCTTGAAGATGTAATTAATCTGCAGCAGGGTCAGAACAGCTCCTTAGGTAAATGAAACTAAATCAGCTGTGTAGTCTATAATTAACTTACAACCATATTAGTCCAAGTGTAATGTTATTCATTATATATGTAAGGTATTATTTTCTCCATACGAAAGTGGTAATTTGCTAAGTAATGATTAACAATCCATCTTAATACGTTAGTCATATTATCATAATATAATTGTCATACATTTGCATTTTATTCCATTTACCGTTTCTGTTTGAAAGGCAGGAGTAGATGTCTATTCTTTATATTGTATATACAGAAATGAATAAATTGAAGATAAAGCCTGATTTCTTGTGATTAGGTTAGTTCTCCCTTGCACTCCATGCATCAGGTCTATTTCGGATTATTTGAGAATGTGGAGATTTTTACAATAAGCATTAAAGCAGAGGTACGGCATTCCATCTGCACTGAGTACGTGTAAGAAAAATTCAAAGAAATAAAGTAAGGAATTAGTGACTTTTCAAACCCATAACCAGATTTTTATTCCATACGTATCATTCCATATTGAGCCCTGAATCTATAACAAGTTCAGGCATTCAGTGATTGTTACAGATATCAATTAACCAGGAAAGAGCTTACTTTATGCAAAGTATAGTGCTTTTCCAAGAACATTTTAGCAAATTAGGGAAACAAATGAGACTCAACACAGAAATAAAACATGTTTTCTAAGGACTGCTTGGGATTCACATGGCCAAAACCCCAGTCATGCTAGTTTAAGCTAAAATGGGAACATGTTGACTTACATAACTGATCCAGGAGTGTTTCAGGCTTCAAGCTGGGTTTGGAGGCTCAACACAGTCATCGATACCATATTACTTATTCTGTCCCGTGGCTCAGTTGATCTTTGATTTATTTTCTAGCTTGGGTCCAGACAGTATTGTCTGGATTCAGTTTCTCTGTTTTCAGATCTGCTTACTACAGACTCATCCCATCTAGTGGAAGAAATCACTTCCTGAAATTCTACATCCATAGTAGAAAGATGCAGTCTTACCTCACAGTTCCAGCAGCAAACCCTAGGGAAGTATTTGATTGAAAAAGTTTCGGACATACACTGAAGATGGGCTACATAATTTGTAAGGCCCAGTGTAAAATGAAAAGAAAAAGCTTAACTTGTTCAAAAGTTAAGAGTTCAAGAATGAAGCAGTAGAAGCTGTTGAAAGGCCGTCCTGATGGTGAGGCTCCTTTTGATTACACAAGTCCTATGCCCCTGAAGCCCAGCCCTGCAGAGACTCATTCCTAAAGGAATCACTGTGTCCTGAGGTACTATTGCATCAAAGAAGGGTAGTCCTGATGGTGATGAGTTTATTTCTACTTGAGTCACAAGGGATAAGTTGTCCATTATAAAGAGAGATTTTATTCTGAAAAAGAGGGAAGGGATATTTGATAGGCAAAGCCAGATATATGCTCAGCAGAAGTCATTAAGAACTTGGGAAGTCACTTAAGAAGGAAACTGAAAGATTAATTCAAGTAAAAATCAATTCAAATCCTTGGTTTCTATATACATGCAAGTAATTGTCCTAGTTGGTAAGAATATTACTTAAGTACCATAGTAAGTGATATTTCCTCTAAAGAACATTGCAATATAGCTGAGAAGATTTGAAAAACTATGAAAAAATTGAGTTATTTTTGACTTTAGTTTTTTACAGATGCAGTTACTAGGTAAAAGCAGAATAACAAGTTAAATAAAAGTAATACGTATATTTGCCAAGATAGACTAGGTTATGCTGAGCAAACAAACCCTCAAAATCTAGGAGCTTAAAAAAAAAAATCAAAGGTTTGTTTCTTGCTAATGTGTTATATATCCCTCATGGTCCAAAAGGCACTGTATTATAGGTCTGCTATTTCAGGGGACTCAGGCTGATAGAGTCTTCCCCTTCTGGAACATCTCCTTTCACTATGACAGGGGAATTGGTAAATTCATATTGGATTTTAAAGGCCTTTACCCAAAGCTGGCACGGAAGAGTTTTACATTTTATTACTAAAGGAAGTATGCAGCCACAGGTAACTACAAGGGGGCAGGGGAGTTTATTTTTACTGTAACCCGTTAGAAGAACAAGAATATTGAGGGATATGTCCAGTGATTATCAGAATCAGGTCTTTTGGTTAGAAAATACTCAGTTTAATCTCTGCCCCACACCCAGTACTGTCGTGCCCTGATCAAGGATGCTAACCCTATACTCCTAGTCAGTCATGTCCAAACTGGTCGGAGTCCACGATCTCAGCCTAATCAGACTTTTCTTCAGGAGGTGAGGAAGTAGTCTACCTCAGTTCTTTGGGTGACCTCTCTTGAGTTAGAAGCGTAGAATTAAAAATAACAATTGTCTGCCCTCTTTCTCACCTGATATATGGTGAATCAGGAACAGGATAACCGCAGTGCATGCTCCCAGAAAGGAAAAGAATGGAAGTCACCCAGCTGAGCCTGCTTTTTAGCGTTTCTTAAAGGTTGCTGAGCATATAACTGTGAGGATTCCAACACTGGGAATGTGAAATGGAAGCTAATTAAACCTTTTTTCTGCTTTGAAGGGCCCCCGTTGTCCATTGTTCACAGTCCCTTTGCTTTAGTCTTTTTCATTGTCTTCTTTGGCTACATCTGGGATAGGCATTTAGAAACTGGTCTCTCTTGAGAGATGATATGTTTGCTCAGCACAGATTCTACTCATAGATTGTTGGGGCCTCATCGGTCATCTCAATCTTCTACACTTATCTCCTTTAGTTCATGCTTTTTAAAATATTTTGACTACTTAGTTGACTAGCTGTTCGATTCCAGTCAGCAACATGGTCTACTACCTACACCCAGAGTTCCTTTTAATTGAGGGTACTTTATTTATATAAACTTCAGCTATAGACACTCAACCTTAATCATTTTTTTCCTTGAGCCATCTTTTGCAATTAAAAGAATTTACTATGTGCCACACACATTAGCCTGACTTCTCTAATGAATGTTAATCTTTCAGAGGTTCTAAAAATGTGCATGAAGACTATAACTTGAATCACAGCCTTATCCTGAGTCAGTTTAATAAATTGAAAGTTTTTAATAATAGCTCTAAATCCATATTTTTTTCTTTACAAAAGCTGAGTTTTAATCTGCTTTCGTGTCTCTAAAGCTGTCTCAGTTTTATCTTGTACGGTTTGAGAAGTTTCCTCTTCCTGCCCTAATGAATTCTCTCTTTATATTCTTTTATTCTTCATTGCAAAATCTCCAGTTCTTTTTTGTGTTCATTTCTTCCTTGGAATACCTTGCCAGATACCAGCAGTGACAACCGACACAGAGTACCTACATTTTTTTTAAAACTTTTTCTCTTATAGCTCAAGATATTTAGTACATGATCCACTTTCACCAAAGTATAATGTGAATCATCACCTTGTTTCCTACTACCTCTGATAATAGTTTCCTCACTACATAGCATCCTACACCTAACAGCTAAGCCAATGTCATATGTGGTTTTTTTTCTTTACTTAAAATATCATGATAACATCCTCCATAAGATAACAATTTCTGTTACAGTGTGGTAACAAAAAGCCCTCCAAGTCTCAGTGGATTAAAAACAGTTTATTTTTCATTCAAGCTGTGTGTCCAGCATATGTTGCCAGGATTCTCTGATCCATATCGTCCTCATTCATGGACCCATAATTGAATGTTGTCTCCACAACTTGGAAAGTTGATGGTTGCCGTGGCAGCAAAAAAAGAGATAGAGTGAATTACACACAGGCTCTTCAAGGGATCTGACTGACAGTGATATGTATCACTTTGGTTCACTTACTGTTTTTTTTCCTGTAACAAGTCACGTGTCCACTCCTAATTTCTGATAGTGCCCAGAGAAAGGAGACTGAAATATGGATAAACAGTCCTCATGACTATCCTAGCATGAATGCATAAAGAGGAGTAGAAGTAAATGCAGTTTAAGGAGAATCTGTGAAGGAGATAAAACATTGAGCAATAGAGGGAGTTAGAAGGGATGGTGATAGAAAGGGTGGAATAGCAGGTATAAAGGAAATGGGAAATGCTCAAAAGCTGAATTGAAAAAAAATACATATCTTGGCACGAGCATGAAGAAGCATCTGACAGTAGAAATACAAGTGGGAGTGAATGAAAGGGAAAATTGACATTTGGGAGCAAGCCTAGAAAGCAAAGAAAGAACTGACTTTTAGGGGGAAAAAATAGTGTGATAGGCCTAAAAAGCAAAAATGGAGTTCTATAAAAGAAAACGCCACTACTGAGGAATTTATTAACACCCTTGTCCTAGAAGAATTTTCCCATCAAAAACAGTGTGTGAAGTTTTATCATTACTATTTTCATGCCCCAGGATTTTTGACTATCCGTATAATCCAAATAATAAATGTGCCAGATAATCTGGATATTCTTTGAAAACTAACCTGAATTGTTTTCCATTAGACACAAAAATTTGGCTTGCGTATCAGCTATGTTAGGGGTCCATGAGAATAAAAGATGTTATTGACATTTTTTATACACAAAAATGAGTGACTCCAAACATGTGTTAATGAATTTTAAATTCCTATCATGAAGATTTTTGTATTGTTTAAATGATTCTGAATGTTAGGTTTATTCACTTTCTTTTATAAGCACATATCACTTGATAAATATCTTCAAGGCTTATGAAAACCACTGCTGTTCTACTACACATTTGCAAATACAAAATTCCAACTTCACTGAGATATAAATGATATCACATGGTCAGAGTTAAAGATGTACAGCATGTTTATTTGATACACTTACATAGTACAAAATGATTACCACCATAGAGTCAACTAACACCTGCACCACGTCACATAATTACTATTTCTTTTTGTGGTGAGAACATTTAAGATCTACTCTCTTAGCAACTTTCAGTATATAAAACAGGGTTATTAACTATAATCACCATGTTCTACATTAGATCCCCAGGACTTAATTCATCTTATAGCTGGAAATTTGTGCTATTTGAAAAATGTCTCTCCATTTCCCCCGACCTTCAGCTGCTGGTAACTGCCATTCTAGTTTCTGTTTCTATGAGTTTGGCTTTTTTTAGATTCTGTATATAAGTGATATCATACAGTATTTGTCTTTCCCTGATTTATTTCACTTAGTGTAATGCCCTCCATGTCTAACCATGTCACAAACAGCAGAATGGCCTTTCTCATGGCTGAATAATATTCCATTTTATATTCCATTTGTGTGTGTGTGTGTGTATATATATATATATATACACACACACACACATATACATACACACACCATATCTTCTTTGGATGGACATTTAGACTGTGTCTATATGTTGACTATTGTGAATAATGCTGCGGTAAGTATGGCAGTGCAGATCTCTCTTCAAGATACTGTTTTTATTTACCTGACATATATCCCCAGAAATGGGTTTGCTGGATCATATGGAAGTTCTACTTTTAATTTCTTAAGGAATTTCCATATTGTTTTCCATAGTGACCGTACCAGTTTACATTTCCACCAGCTAAATATTTATAAATACAAAATTATAAGAATTTATATTGTGTAATTTTTATTAGATGAGGTTAGTCAGTTAATATTCTCAGTGACTGCACCGAAATAGAAGGAATTTTCTTTCATTGTTATAACCTGTACCAACACAAAGACTTTCTTCTGATGTTCTGCTGAAATTTCCTAAATATATGTGATTACATATCTGATGGTTATCTTATAACTGTAACTTGAATATTTTTTAATTATCTCAAGGTCATTTGAAATTTCAGAATTAATGGCTAGATTATAGAGAAGTAAAAATTCTATCCTGAAAGCAATGTAATGTGTTTAATAATATATTAAAAAGAAATTTTAGTTAATATCTTTATTTTTTATCAAGATGAAATTTTAAAAAAATGCTTATGGTGTCCTACACTTAAAATCTTCTTTGTGTCCTTTTGAGATCCCTGAGGTATATGCAGTTGTGTCCAGAAAGAATTTGGGGAGCTTTCTCTCTAGCATGTACAACCGGTCATTACCTTCTGAGCTAGCGATATCTTGAGTTTTAAATTTATTACCATAATAATGAGCTTTTTATTGAGCTGCTACTATACGTGAGCGTATTTGGTACTAGATGCTTTACAAATTTTAATTCATTTAATTGTCTCCACATCACTGTGAGCTAGTCACTGCTACTCCTGTCTCATTCCTGCTGATGAGAAAACTGAGGTTCAGGGAGGTCAATTTTCTCATCTTCATGCAGCTGGTAAGGGGGAGGGCAATATCAAAATTCAGTCTTTTTTTCCATTCTTTCAGGTAGGTTTTCTGACTCCATGAACTCTAAAGTTAGTTCTTTCTTTGTAAACAAACCCTTTTTAAGTACCGTAGCCTTGATAAAATGGAAATTTGTTCATCGTTGTGCATTTAGAAATTAGTTTAATTTCTGACCTTTTTAAGACAGAATAAAACATGACGTGGACCTGTAATGTGTTGTGGCCCATAGCATGAAACTGTGCAAATAAATCTTTATCTCAGATTCCTTAAATAGTTCCAGTGGACCTATCCACTCTTTTTTCGAAGCCATCACAGCAAAGTCAGGTAAACACACATTTGGGAGCAGTTTAGCTGTAGAGACAGGGCATTTTATTTGCGCACCACAATCTCCTGAAGTACCTTGACCTCAATGGTAACTTAGCTGGCAATCTGCTGGGGGAGGGGAGGGGAGGGGAGGCGTGTTTGACGTCTCAGGAAGATAGTCCCAAGCAGAATCTTCCCCAACAGAAAATCCTCCAATTGTGTGCCTGGACCACTGGCAGGCAGAAGTGTTATATTCATATTTGAATATCTGAATCTTTTGCCTCTGCAAGAGAGAGGCAGCTACAGCTTGGTTCAGGTGACCAAGCAACGTAGTGAAATGCAAAACTGGTAAAATTATATGGAAAATCTTCTTCTCCTGGATTATTCCAGGGCATGTAGGAATTAAATAGGAAAATAAAGTATGCAAGAGTTTCCTGGGCAAGAAGAATGATGTGAGCAAAGTTATGAAGTGGGGAATTTAGGTAGCATGAACAATGTTTAGGGGAGAGTGACCACTGTGACTTGACAGGTTTTTGCAGGTAGATGATCATGTGAGAGTTCAAAAACAGCAGTCTGGTTCACCATGAAAAAATTGATAAGGAGTTTGGAAGTTAAGATGTAGTCTATAAAGAACCATTGGAAGATTTTGGAAAAACATTGGAAAGGAATGGTATTTTAGGAAGAAGAATCTGACTTCAGCCAATAAAATGTATTTAAAAGTGCTGGCAGGGAGGCCAATAATGAGTTCAGAGGCTAGCAGTTTCCATGTTATGCAGTGATGATGTGATGAAACAGAACAGGATTTTTAGAATGGGAATATTAGAAATCAGTGTGCTAAGGACCACAGGAACAATTGAGAAATTCTGGTGATGGATCTGAATTGAGGTTGACATGGCTATTAAAGATGTTTTGACTTCAGAAACACTCTGGTACTGATTGAGTTGGAAATTCAGGTCTGTAACACAAAAGAGGATGTGGTGGTAAAAATTTGAGAGTAGGTTAATGTGGATGTGATTGGGAAAATCCTATAGAAAGTAAAACAGTGGCCTGTGGCTGAGAGAATAAGTCATTTACATACTTTGGGAAATTTTTAAATCTTTAGGTTGCTTATGTATAGCTCTCTTTAAATATCAGTCTATTGTTTCTTAATATAAGAACTCTAAAACACAAATAATTACTTTAAAGTGTTATTCCATACATGTATTCATGGGGAAATATCAGTGATATTTTATCTTTTATTACTTGTTTACCCTCAGTGGGCTCAGTTCATTCTTGCTTCATTTGTTATGTTTAGCAAGTAGCAAGGTATATTTCCTACAGTCCCACCTTTCCATTTGGGCTCCAAGCCACTGCCAAATCTTCTAATCCAGTTTGGAAGCATTTCACTGTGCCTCACAAGTGAAATGGTACTATAACTGACCTGTGTTTGTGAATCATTTTTATTTCAGTGTTCATTAACATGAACGAATCATCGTTTTCATAATTCTCAAGTAAATTGCTCTTTACTTAAGTTATTGTCTGTTCCCATGAATGAAGGAATATCACAAATCTTTGGACAGGTTATCGCTTATAATATGAGTCTATCTGGAAGAAAAGAGACACAACATTTTTAATGCAGTATTTTTCAAAGTGTAAACCATGGACCACTAGTGGATCTTTATAACCTATCAAATGTCAACCAGGTGTCTGGTGGCTTCGATGAAACCACAGTGAAATTTTTTTCACATGTATTGCACAAATTTGAAAATAACATTAATTACTATTTTCATAGATACCCTATTACACTACTAAAAATAGTTGCATTTGAAAGGGTATATGCATGCTAAAAGGACAGTGTTGATCAGTTTATCCTAGAACATGTTCAGATAACAGGGTAAATTTCCTTTCACCTAATATTTTCATATTATTTGCATTTATTGCTTGTGTGTTTTAAATATGCGTTTGTCATTTTTACAGTTACATTGAGTTTTATCCACAGTTCATTGGAAATTAATCAAAGCTTCAAAATAAACCATTCGAATATAAATATGATGAAATCAGTCATGAAGTTGTAACTCAAACTGTGAACCAAACTCTTACAGGTGTAGGAGGTAAAACTGAATATTCTCAGGGAAGCAAATTAACAAGTGTGATGACTTTGCACAAGTAGCCAAAACAGAAAATGATATGATAGGAATTATGAAGATAAAAATCTTTTAAAATTAGATTTTATTGTATTAATGATTTTTTTTGTAGCTCACCCTAGAGCTTTTTAGGTCAGATGTCTCTGACAATTGGGGGTATGAACTTTTGCTTAATTTTCAAACAAAACACAATAACCTCTCTGGTAAACCAATTGAGTTATTTCAGGACAATCATAATACAATGTTTACAAAATTGATTACTATTACTTTTGCCAAAGGCAAGGAAAAGACCAACATTTCAAAGGCATCATTAAAGTCACATTTTCATAGTAAATATGTCACACGGTTGCTGAGAGTATTATAACAACATCTGCAAGGTTAGTAAATTTTATACCCCAAAAATGATGTATGGGAAAATTCCTTTATCAAATGATACTGTTGACTGTGGCATAATGTCATTGGCCTACACCTTGCAAGAGCAAACTCAGGGTTTTTGCATACTATCAAATATTTCACTTAAGTGAAACCAATGATGTGATAACGGAAACAGGCTTGATGTTTTTTTCTGCTTATCACATGAAAATTCATGCTATAGGAGATTATTCAAAATTATTTTACAAATTATTACATAGAATTAAAAGTATATTGTGATCAATAATTTAAAAGTCTAAGTATTACATCCTGAAGGGTTTAACCCTAAAAGACAATCAGTCCACGTACTGTGACTATTTAATGGTCAAATATACACCTCTGGATCTTGATTAAGTGTAGAAGCAAATCAGTAATTTGAAGGTGACCAAAAGACATGTCCTAAGTATAAACCATTTTAGTGTGCTGTTTGAGGAATTGGATAGCAACTCCAGGATTGAGCTTTTATTACTGAATTACTGTGGCTGTCAAGAAGAATGAGCATTACATGGGTCTTTTTGAAATTAAAAATGAAAAATTTTAAAATTGTGGATTATGTAAGTAATTTACTCAACTTTCATATCTCAGCAATATTTTAAAAACATTTAGGATAGATAATTTACACACCATAGAATTAACCCATTTAAGGGTAAAGTTCAGTGATTTTTATTAAATTTATATAATTGTGCAACCATATGCATAAAACAGTTGTAAAACATTTCTGTCATCCCCAAAAGTTCCTCATGTTCTTGCAGTCAGTCTCTGCTCCCACCTCCAACCTTAGGCAGCCATGAGTCTCCTTTCTCTCTCTTTTGTTTCCTACTTTATTGCACTGGCTAGAATCCAGTGAGTAGGTATACTTTCCTTGTTTACAATATTAAGGAAGAGACACCCAGTCTTTGGCAATTAAATTTGAGTTTAGCAATTAAATTCCAGTGTCTTTTGCAAAGCTGAGGAAGTTCCTTGTTAATGCTAGATTGTTGATAGATTTTTTTATCCTGATGAGTTTTATTGCATTTTATCAAATGATTTTTCTGTATCTATAGAAACGATAGTTTTAGATACCAGTTTCCCTCTGTGCACTGCTTTACCTGCAACCCATACTTTTTTTTTTTATGTTTTGATATGTGTTCAGTTCAGAAATGTTCTAGTTTCCTTCATGATTTCCTTTTAGATCAATGGGTATTTAGAAGTGTGGTGTTTAAGAAATGTTCGGGGATTTCTCTTTTCTTTGTTTCTCATGTGGTTGATTTCCAGTTTCATGTCATTGTAGTGGAAGTGCATCCTTTGGCCCATTAGAGTAAATTTAAAATTGTTGATACTTTTTACTGGTTTAATGTATAGTTTATCTTGGATAATACTCCTTGTGCACTTGAAAAGAATCTGTAGCTTCTGTTGGGTATAGTGTTCAAGAAATGTCAACTTAGTCGATATGGTTGGTAGTGTTGTTTTAGCCATCTATTTTTGAATTGTTTTACCTAATATTAAGAGTGGGGTATTTGACTCTCCAAATATAATTGTTAAATTGTCTGTTTTTCTTTCAATTTTGTCGCTTATTTTATGTATCTTGGAATCTATTGTTATGTGTGCATACTTTATGAGTATTGTATCTTCCTTATGTTTGTATCTTCCTTATGTTTGTTTATGTTTTATTAATGTGATACCTCATTTTCTTGGCCTCTAACAATATTTCATGTTTTAAAGTTTATTTTCTTACATATTACTATGTTGACTCTAGCTCTCTTGTGGTTATTATTTACATGGTATAACTGTTTGTCACTCCTTTGCTTCCAACCTATTTGTGTCTTCGAATCTAAAGCCTGTTTCTTGTAGAGAGAATATAGTTGGATCTTGTTTTGTATCCAGACTGACCATCTCTACTTTTTGATGCAAGTGATGGTCCTTTCGTATTTCTATAATTACTGATATGGTTGTTTTCACATCTGCCATTTTGTCTTTATTTTCTATAGGTCTCATGAAATTTTGTTCCTTTGTTCCTCGTTTACTGCTCTTTTTTGGGGGGATTTTAACAAATTTCTGTTCTGTATCATTTTTATTCCTCTAATGTTTTTTTTAATAGCAATTGATGTATAATTTACATGGTCTAAGATTCAGTTATTTTAAGTGCACAGTTCAGTGGTTTCTTAGTGTTCATTTGAAGTTACTACCAACTCCCATCTTCAGTCACAGACTATCAGTGATATACTTTCTGTCTCTATAACTTTGTCTTGCCTAGACATTTTATTGAGATATAACTGACATCCAGCACTGTGTAAGTTTAAGGCATACAGCATAATGATTTGAATAATATACATTATGAAATGGTTACCACAATAAGTTTAGTGAACATCCATCATCTCATATAGATATAAAGTTAAAGAAGGAGAGAAAACATTTTTCCCTGTGCTGAGCTCTTCAGATTTACTCTCCACAACTTTCATATATAACATACAGCAGTGTTAATTATCATGTTGTACATTCCTGGTACTTATTTATCTTTTAACTGGAAGTTTGTACCTTTTGACTGCCTTCATCTAATTCCCACTCTCCCCACACCCACCTCTGGTAACCACAAGCCCGATCTCTTTTTCTGTGACTTTGTTGGTTTGTTTGTTTTTGAAGTATAATTGATCTACAACAATATGGTAGTTCCTGGTAAACAACATAGTGATTTGATATTTCTATACATTTCAAAATTATCACCACAATAAGTCTAGTTACCATCTGGCACCATACAAAGATATTATGTAATTATTGACTATTTTTCCCACACTGTACATTTTATAGCATGACTCATTTATTTTGTCAACTGGAAGTTTGTACCTCTTAATCTCCCTCCCCCATTTCTCTCCTCTCTCCACCCCTCCCCTCAGGCAACCACCTGCTTAGTCTCTGTATCGACTGTGTTTCTATTTTGTTATATTTGTTCATTTTTGTGGTGTTTAGGTTCCATATATAAGTGAAATCCTACAGTATTTGTCTTTCTCTGTCTGACTTATTTTACTTAGCATAATACCCTCTAGGTACATTCATGTTGTTGCACAGGGCAAGATTTTGTCTTTTGTATGGCTGAGTAATATTCTATTATATATATGCATATATTTTTATGTGTCTTATATGTATATAAATTATATACACACACCACATCTTTATCCATTCGTCTATGGATGAACACTTAGCTTGATTGTGTATTTTGGCTATTGTAAATAATGCTGCAGGGAACATAAGGGTGCACATCTTTTCTAATTGGTGTTTTCGTTTTCTTTGGATAAATACTCAGGCATGGAAGTGCTGGACTTTATGGTGGTTCTATATTTAATTTTTTGAGGAATCTCCATACTATTTTCCATAGTGACTGTACCAATTTACATTCCACCAATAGAGCAAGAAGTTTCCCTTTTCTCCACATCCTTGCCAACACTTGTTATTTGTTGTCTTTCTGATAATAGCCATTCTGACAGGTGTGAGGTGATATCTCATTGTGGTTTTGATTGGCATTTCCTTGCTGATTAGTGAAGTTGAACATTTTTTCATGTGCTTGTTGGCCACCTATATGTCTACTTTGGAAAAATGTCTATAAACATTTATAGAATTAGAATCATAAATATGCAGTCTTTTGCATCTGGTTTCTTTCATTTAGCATAATGTTTTAAGTTCATTAATATTATAGCATACATCAGTAGTTCATTTTTTTTAAAATATTGAATGGTGTTCTATATAGTTATATCAAGTAGTGTACATCCTTTCATTAATTAATGTGTATTTGGATTATTCCCAGTTTGGGCTGTTAGTATCATAAATAATGATGCATTCACATGCATTCCTTTGTGTGGACATATATCTTCATTGCTATTGGATAGACTCCTAGGAGTAGAATTGCTTAGTTGTTTGGCAAGTACCTGTTGAACAGTTTAAGAAACTGTGAAACTGTTTTTCAAAGGGGCTCTGTGTGCCATTTTACATTCCCACCTGCATTACATGAACAATTCAGTTTCTCCATATCATCACTAACTCTTGATATAGTCGTTTTTTGAGCCATTGTGGTAGGTGTGTAGTGGTATCTCATTGTGATTTTAATTTGTATTTTCCTGATGACAAATGATGATCATTTATTCACATGCATGTTAGCCATTGATATATCTTTTTTGATTAAATACTCAAATCTTTGTTCCATTTTTAAAACTTGGGTCTTTAGTGTTGATTATAAGAGATCTTTATGTATTCTGGATATAATCCCATTATCAGATATATGTTCGAATATTTTCTTCCATTCTGTGACTTGTCTTCCATTTCTGAATGGTATCTTTTGACGTACAACAGTTTTAATTTTAATGAAGTCCAATTTAAAAATTTTTTGGTGGATCATTGTTTTTTTGATGTCATGTCTAAGAACTCTTTGTCCAACCCAAAGGTCATGAAGATTTTCTCCTATATTTTCTTCCAGAAGTTCAGTAGTTTTAACTCATCTATTCAGATGTGGGATCCATTTTCAGTTAATTTTTGTATACGCTTTGAATGAAAAGCCTAAGTTCTTCTTTTTTTTTTTTTTTGCATATTGTTTTCCATTTATCCCACTGCCATTTGCTAAAAATTCTGTCCTCTACCCCATTTGAACTAATTTGATGTCTTTGTCAAAATTCTGTTGACTATAAATGTAAGGGTTTATTTTGGGACTCGTAAATGTGTTCTCTTGGTCTGTGTGCCTATCCTTATACCAATACCATACTCCCCATTGCTATAGCTTTTTAGTAAGCTCTGAAATCAGAAAGTTTTAAGTCTTTCAATTTTCTTCTTTTAAAAAATCGTTTTGACTATCCTGGGTTCTTTTTATTTCCACATAGGTTATAGGATCATCTTGTCAATTTCTCCAAAATAAACTACTGGCATTTTGATAAGGATTTCATTAAATTTATAGGACATTTCTGTAAAATTGCTATCTTGACAATACTGTTTTCCAATCCATGAACGTAAACTATCTCTCACTTTATTTAGACTTTCTTCAGTTCTCTTAGCAATATTTTGTACAGGTTTTCCCCTTTATATGAAATGTATTTTTGAGAATTTAGTCCTAGGAACTATTATAAATAAAATTATTTTCTTGATTTTACTTTAAGATTGTTCATTACTAGTATATAGAAATAGAGTTGATTTTTCTAGATTGATTTTTGAATCTTGTTTTAGTAATTGTTTGTTGGGCTTGTTGGATTGGAATTTTCTACGATTACGTTATCTGCAAATAAAGTATAGTTTTCCTTTCTTCTTTCCAATTTGGATGTTTGTAATTCCTTTCTTTTCTTTATTGCTCTAGCTATAAACTCCAGTGGAATGTTTGAATATAAGTGGTGAAAGTGGATATTCCATTTAGTGTAGCAGTTTTTCAAGGGATAGATTAAAGTGCATTTGAGGACATAAACTTTCCTTTATATGCGTTTGCCAGTGTAAAAATGTAAAAATAATTGCAAAAATTTTTTGACAGACTATTAAATGGACTAAAATTACTTTCTTTTTATTCCATATTATATAGCAGGTTTTTATATGGTTTGCTTTAGATTTAGATTCTTTAGCTCTACTATATATTTTCTTAAGATACTTTATAGGGGAAACAGCCTAGATAAAATGAGCTGGAAAACTTTGTATCCATTTATGACATTTTCTGCTAGCTTCTTTATTTTCTGAGAAACGCCATCCTGTACTAGAGCAATGAATTAGTAGGGGAAAATGAAAACAAAGAAGAGGTTTAGTCTAATGGTAAATTACATAAATGATTCATGGTGCGATTGTTAAGAAGTGAGTTTGAGCCACCTTTGCTGTCTTTTGTGTGATGGCACATTTTTTCTCAGGAACCTGATGTAGTGGGTAGCTTGATCTCATGGATGTGTTCATGAGACGCCCAGTATTGTATGGTAAACTCACTTAAAGCATCTTTTCATATTTTATATATACCATTCACTTTTCAGCTTTCCTTTCTCATAAAGAAGACAGGAATTTTAAATTGTAGGCTGTATCAGTTGACAGGTGATCAAGGAAGAAGGCGACTTGAGATGAGTTATTGTGTACACAGAATGGCTAGCCATGTTAATTGCTTACTACCTCCCTTCCTCAGCCTGACCAAAGGCATTACCCAATGCATGATCTATATTTATTACCTCCCAATTTTTTATGCTTCATGAAACAGTGTATAGTAATTTATTTTAAAAATTAACAGTGGAACGATTCACTTTGGAAAAGCAATTATAAATAAGTTTTGGTTACAACATGAGAAAATATAGTCTCAGTAAAATGGCATTCCTGTCTTTGAAGGATTATTGATGTTTTTATATAAGACAGAAACCTTTAATGAGATCTCAATCAAAGAAAATACTTCATTAATGATACGAGAATTAATCGATGCTGATCAAATAAATCTACCCCAGTCCATTTTGGATTTCACTTTATGAATAGCTGCTCAGGTTAAAAGATTAACAAGTTCGTAAGTGACTACTAATAGCATTTCATTTGACTATGCATTTGTATCTGGCTAACTATACAAGACAGTATTTGAAAGTACTTCAGATTGCAGTTTATTGTAGTGTAGAATTCCTTGGAGTAGGAACATAGCAGGCAAAACAATATAAATCAAGGCTCATAAATCAATAAATCAAATGCAAAAATACTTGAAGGTATATATTGTATTTCATGGGGCTGTGGCAGAAAATAGAAAAATACTAAAAAATAGTAGCATTAAGACTATGTTGAAAAATTTAGCAAAGAATTTGAAAGTAACCAAGCTCCATTTTGATAGCGTTATCATTTCTTTGGATGCTGTCAACTCAGCCTTATCCTTTAGAGAAGGAATTTTTATCTATTGCTGAAAGACATTTTTTTCATGGCAAATGATGGTATTAACTAACACATTCTAGAGCTCCATGCCAACATTACATACAAAATGTCATCATAATTACTTTGTAATGGAATCAACATGATCTTTATTTCAGGGCTCATATTATTGGTTTTTTAATCATATTACTAAAGAAAAAATAGTTACTTAAAAGGTTTTACAGATTATTAATTTTTAGCACCATTCCTCAGCAAACACATATGTAAACCATATCCCATGAAATCCTTCTCCTGGTATCCTTGCCACTCCACAGTTTTTGTATTTGTTTAGGTTTCTGAATTCAGCCTGTATCAGACAACTTTTCAGGAGAGGATCCTTTATTATTCCCTTTCCAAACTTAAGGTTGAAGCTTTGAAAATAATTTTAAGTAAATATCCTTAGTGTGTTTCAGTACCATTTTAAATAGTTATCCAGACAGTTCTTATGTCACTTAGTAATTTCAGGAAGAGAAGACAGTGAGGGTGTATAAATGATTCCAACTTGGGTCCTACCAGTTAGTAATGAATTTAAGCTACACTCTTCATTTGGATTAAGCCACTAAAACCCAGTGCAAATGATCAATTTCTTAACTTTGTCTCCTTTGACCTTATAGTATTCATTCCACTTCTCTATCCCTGTCTCAGTTATTTGCCCTATCACGTTTTTTTGAAGTAATGTGCAAAGAAGCAGTCGCATAGCACAGGGAATCAGCTCGGTGCTTTGTGACCACCTAGAGGGGTGGGATGGGGGGGTGGGAGGGAGACGCAAGAGGGAAGAGATATGGGAATATAAGTATATGTATAGCTGATTCACTTTGTTATACAACAGGAACTAACACAACAATGTAAAGCAATTATACTCCAATAAAGATGTTTAAAAAATGAGTATTAAAAGATACAATAGTATTCTGTATTTTATAGGTAAACCATAACAATTCCTATTTCAGAGACTGATTACCTATCTTGTAAAATATATATCCCCATTCCCATGTTTTTCTAATGAGTTGTGTAATATTTTTGGTTACCCATATTTATGCTCTATTAGTATAAAGTATTGATTCTTTTCTGTCATCACTTTATAGAATATATATTACAATATAGGTATTCTGCAATTACTGTTGAGAACCACAATACAAATACCATTTCTACGGATTACTTCATAATTATACTTCAAGTTAGCATTTTTATATCTTGTAAGCCTACAGTTTAAAAGACAGGAATAATCAGATAATTAGTCTTTGATTACATAGTACTCACCCTGTTCTTAAATGTACTTAAATGGCCAGTAATTACCATGTAATTACAGAGCAATTATTGTAGTGCATTCACACCAGCATATGTAAGGCAGCATGTCAGTGATTTTATCCCCTATGTTTAGGGATTTATGACTCAGGCATGGAAAGGTCACTGCAGGCTGCCTTGGGGAAGAACTGCCTGAGCGAGTGGGCCATGTTGTGAAGGTGAGAGCAGGTGGCATTGCAGTAGAAAAGCCTATTAAAGTAGTGCTGACTGCTTTTTGAGATTTTTGACATGGATAATAAAAACAAATATGTACAGAAAGAGAAAATCCAGAGTTTATATTAACTGTTGAAAATTTTGTAGTCCCTCAGTTTGTTCATTTTTGCTAAAGTATCTCTTTTCATTTTACCCAAAGATGCTTTTTGGGAGGCTACTAATAGACCATTTTAAATTACACAGTACAAGGTTCACACACTAAAAATTTCCATCTCACTTTCTTATAGCAAGAAGTTTTAAGTGCCAGCACCTGGCACTCAGCAAAAGATCATAGTTAGCACATTTTCTTTTTATTGAGTTGTTGCATGGCAAGAATTGATAATTTTCCACTTTGAGAGTTAAATAAAAGTTGATGCTTTAAAAATAGCTTTACATGGTTGAATTTCCTACTGAACTATGTAATTCTTTTAATTCTGTAATGCTTTATTTTCTACATGTTTATTTTAATTACAGCCATGTTTGATTCAAAGAAATTGGCATTATTGGTGTTAACAGGGAAAAGTATATCCTAAACCGAATCAAACTTATAACATTTACGGTAATATTGTCCTGCACTTTCTTTGAAACTCCCCAAAGTAATTCAGACAGAGTCAGGCATGTATAAAAATTCCAGGAAAACTTTGAGTTGAAATCTGTTCTAACCTTAATTTGCTGGTGCCAAAAGTTGCTATTTCACCAGCAGTTGTGGATATTTACTTTTATTATTATTTATTTATTTATTTATTTATATTTTATATATATATATATTTTTTTTTTGTGGTACGCGGGCCACTGCTGTGGCCGCTCCCGTTGCGGAGCACAGGCTCCGGACGCGCAGGCTCAGCGGCCATGGCTCACGGGCCCAGCCGGTCCGCGGCACGTGGGATCCTCCCGGACCGGGGCACGAACCCACGTCCCCTGCATCGGCAGGCAGACTCTCAACCACTGCGTCACCAGGGAAGCCCTACTTTTATTATTTTTTAATTTTGGCTTTTCTTCCATGGAGACGCTAAAAGCTAAGGTGACTACAAAACAGGAAAAATGTTCTCAGTTTAAGTCTTAAGTATTTACTCAGGCTTTATTCTGTTCCCAGTGCTTTTCCTTATACAGTGGACAATGCTAACCAAACGAGCTTCCTATGTAGTTGTAGAGATGAAATAAATCAACTAGAGATCAATGCTAAGATATGCAAGCATATTCAAGGTAGTTCAAGGCTATCTTTGAACATAAATGCTGAGTATATTTAGAATAAGATAAAGATCCTCAAAAGCCAAATAAATGAATATGTTATTACTTGTAGGCTTTGTAAATACATAAGAGTAATTTCAGTTAGCTCTTCAAGTAACCATATTTAACATTATCACTTGATATTTTAAAAAGGATGGTGGGAGAAACAGGTGAAATGCTAGGTAAGTTAAAAGTCAGTTTACTCATATCAAAGTGTGTGTGTGTATTTACCAGTGACCAATTTTGGCTTTTATGTTTGAAGGTTTAAAATTCATTCCTTTTCTGTGATGAACTGTTCTAGATGAAAGTATAGCAAAGCAAATTGATGAAAAATGCATTGGTTGCCATCCTACTATTTCCTGGGCTTTGTAAGCAACTTAGACTTTCAAGCAACAGCTCATTGTGGCGCTCTCTTAGAGATCCTCACATTCAGTACACATTACTTGAAATTATTTCGTTTAGAAATGTTTTTAGTCGAAAACCTATTTCTTACCGTAACGCCTTTCTCAAAATTCTTCATTTCTTTTTTTTTTTTAATTTTATTTATTTTTTTGGCTGCACTGGGTCTTCGTTGCTGTGCGCGGGCTCTCTCTAGTTGCGGCGAGCAGGGGCTACTCTTCGTTGCTGCGCGTGGGCTTCTCATTGCAGTGGCCTCTCTTGCGTGCAGAGCACAGGCTCTGGGCGCTGGCTTCAGTAGTTGCGGCTCGCAGGCTGTAGAGCACAGGCTCACCAGCTGTGGCACATGGGCTCAGTTGCTCTGTCGCATGTGGGATCTTCCTGGACCAGGGCTTGAACCCGTGTCCCCTGCATTGGCAGGCAGATTCTTAACCACTGTGCCACCAGGGAAGCCCCTTCATTTCTTATTCTTGTTTAACTCTTGCTATTTTTTGAGTTATAATCCTTTGGTAGTAATTAGAATTTAGGTAGATGCAAAGCAATATGCCCCTTAAAGCATTGGTTCTCAACAGCGGGTAATTTTGTCTCCCCAGGGACATCTGGCAATGTCTGGAGACATTTTTGGTTATCATAGACTTGGTAGGAGGGATATTACTGACATCTGTTAAGTAGAAACCATGGATGTTCCTAAATATCCAACAATGCAATATCTACAGTATCTTCACTGTAGAGGGCTGTAGACAGCCCTCTATAATCTCTTAGAAATGGTTGTGCTGTTTGTGTTCATGGTAGGACCACCAAACTAGAGATAATGTTAAAACTATGTTATCACACACCATTGTAAAGCAATTATACTCCAATAAAGATGTTTAAAAAAAAAAAAGGAAAAAGAAAAACAAAGTAGCCATAGTAAAAAAAAAAAAAAAAAAATTAACTTCTTACTCTGGAAACGTTCAACTGCACCAGAAAATGGAGAGAAGAGTAAAATAAAGGTTATGTACATTTAAGCATCTTCAATAATTATCAAAGTCTTGCCATCTTTATTTTACCTGTAAATATTTTAGTATGTGTCTCTAACTGCTAAAGGCATTATTATACAGTTACCATACATTTATCATATCTAACAAAATTAACAATAATTCCTTAATATTTTAACAATCCTAATAGGAAACAGATGGCACCATTCAAATTGGGATAATTGAAAGTAGAGTTTAATGAATGAACTATTTCGAAATATGTAGGTGGGATCTGGGGATTTCACAGGTAACAAATAGCCTGGCTCATGTTTGGGAAAAGAGTGTTATTTTTACAATTCCCTTGTCTGGAATTCAGAAAGGAGTGAGAACAGTTACCTACACTCAGAGAAAGGAACTATAACCAATTCACTGGGAATGCTATTTCCCAAGAACATTGGCTTTTCTTTTTTTCAAACTTAAATTTAAACTGCTAGTGTGTTTCCTAAGAAACTATTTTGGAATATGAAATGCATCTTATATTTTGAATATAACACAATAAATATACAGTACAAAAATTTAATAGACAATCATTTCTCAGCTCTTATTAAATCAGTGTGAGATATTTCCAAAATGGCTATTTGAGGAGGTACAGAACAATCGGTTTATTCAGTATGCCTACATGCCTCCATTCAGAGCTAGGGGATGTAGAGAGAAGGGCAGTTATTACCTCTGGTCTATAATGTCAGATACTTTAATAAATATCTCTATGTAGTGTAGTATCATTTAGTTATTAGAGAAATACAGTATAGGTAATATTGCAATCCTTGTTAATAAGATGAGGAATCTAAAACAGAGAAGGGCTAAATCACCCAGCTAATAGGTAGTAGAGTTGGGATTCAAGTGCTGATAAGTCTGACTCTGAAACTCAAGGTCTTTCTACTGCAGTATTCAGTGTTTCATATGAAACATATTCAGCAGCAGTTTGATATCTTATGACTCATAATTATTTGCAGAGAACATTTGTATGTAATAATTATATCCAAACAAGATGGCATATGACTGTTTTATTGATATTATTCATATTACACTATGTTCTAATATATAAACATATTTTGTATGTAGCCTTGTTTTGGAGTGTAGTTTTAACGCAGATATTCTCAGGGATCCTGAGCTTACTGTAAGTAAGTCTACCTTCTGGACTGTTAACTGTATAAAGGAAGCAGTTCTTCAGAATAGAGGAATAACCTATTTTTTGTCAATCAAGAAGGCTGTACCTGTGACAAGCGTGCATGTGGAATGTCTTGTACCAGCTATTAGAAAGACTAATCTCTTCAGTTTAAACAACTTTCATGAACAAGGGAAATGGAAGTCTCTCTTCTCAGATGGTTTCCATGATACCTTCTGTCAAAGGAGATGTTATCAAAATTAAGTGATTTTTAGAGAACTTGTGACTGATAACTTAGTTTTTACCTTCAAATATGTTTTTAAAGAGAATTTATTATTTAGCAAAGAGAGGAAAGGGTGTTATCCATTTGATCTGGATTCACAGCTTCCTATTATTGAAGGTTATCTTTTATTTTAGCATCAACAGCTATCGACTATAATAGTTCTGACTCCTTTGGCTCAGGAAGCATAATGAGATAGATGGTATGGGGCTGTTAAAGTTGGGTTTAGATTCAACTTGGTCAAAAACTATTAGTTCAGATCTGGTCAGTTTTATACTTTTTCTTGTCTCAATTTTTTCTTCTGCACAAAAAGAGGTCGGTTTCTTGATCTTAAAAACTTATTTTATTTTTTAGTAATCCTGTATAAATCAATCAAAAGTCAATGGATGGCATGACCAAGTGAGGGGTCAATAAATCCTTTCACCCCCAAAACAAGTATAAGGCTGGATAAACTTAATAGCAAACAGTTCTTTGCTCTAGGATTAAACCAAAAATATAAAGCGAAGGGTGCTGATTCATGAAAAATTTGAACTTAAGGCAAGAAAAATTTGAACTTAAGGCAAGAAAAATTCAAGTCTATCATATTATTGCCTGGATATGCTATCACTCCCTTCCCCGGCTGTATCAATCTGGTAGTTAAATCAGGAGGGGCCTGCCTTGCTGCCACTGCCAAATGTGGCTCATTTAATTTGAAGTGTTGTCAGTTAAAGTGGTCAGCTCGGTAGCAAATGAACAAGGATGATTTAGTACTTTTCTAAGACTTAGTGTGCAAGCCCATATGGCATATGCCCGGCCAGTAGAGTGTCCAAAAACTTGACAGAGAAGTATGTGAGGGACAGACATAAAGGGCTTGGTAAACTTGCTATATATCACAAGTTGACAAAAACTTAAGCGCATGCTCTTAACAGAATAGTCCTAAGCAACCCACAGTCTCTGGCCTGTAGAGCCTCTGTCTGTGTGGCAGAGATGTCTTAGAGCCTTATAAGAAGTAAAACCCTGGACAAACTTGTAAACGCAGTCTAAAGTTTAAATGTACTATCTAGGTCACAAATAGATCTATCAGCAAAAAATAAAAAACTTAATGGCCGAGGTAGGTGAGGACAAACTTTGACCAAGCTTCATTGGAACACTGAGGTATATGATCACAAAGGTGACTATTACAATGCCAGGTTTTAAAAAATACAAACAAGCTGAACGATACATTATAGGACATCATGCATTGCTGGAGAGAGAGATTTCACAGATTTAGTCCAGGCAAGTTAGTTAAACAAACTAGCAAAACAACAATAACAATAGCCTTAAGAACAGAAACGCATAATCCATGATTGTTTTATTATCTAAAAAGTTCAGTATTCAACAAAATTATGAGATGTGCAAAGCAATAAAATGTGGGGCTTCCCTGGTGGCGCAGTGGTTGAGAGTCCGCCTGCCAATGCAGCAAACACGGGTTCGTGCCCCGGTCCGGGAAGATCCCACATGCCGCGGAGCAGCTGGGCCCGTGAGCCATGGCCGCTGAGCCTGCACATCCGGAGCCTGTGCTCCGCAACGGGAGAGGCCACAACAGTGAGAGGCCCGCGTACCGCAAAAAAAAAAAAAAAAAAAAAGAAATAAAATGTGACCCATTCTTAGGGGAAAAAAAGTCAGTAGAGAGTGCCTGAATTTTCCCAGATGTTGAAAATAGTAGACCAAGTTTTTGAAGTAGCTATTATAAATATGTTAAAAAATAAACTTTATTTAAAGAATTAAAATATATATGAAAATAATGACTCAGTGAATAGATTATATCAAAGAAGAAAAAATTATTTAAGAAGCAGTGGGAATTGTGGAATAGTACAGTAACAAAGATGAAAGGGCTCAATAGCAGATTGATGTAAAAAGAGAAGGAAAAAAGAACCAGTGAACATGAAAACAGATGAATGATAATTTTCTAATCTGAATGCACAAAAAGACTGAAGATAAATGAACAGAGTATGAAACTTTTGGGACAATATTACATATACCAATATACAGGTAATGAGAGTCCTAGAAGAAGAGGAAAGAGGGGCGGGGGGTAATTTGAGATACAGTGGTTGAAAACTCCCAAAACTTGATGAAAAAGAGTAATCTACAGATCCTGGAAATCAACAAATAAGCAAATAAGATAAATACTAAGTGAATCAAACTGAGATGTGCCATAATATGTCACATTATTAGAAGACAGTGAAAATCTTGAAAGTAGCAAGAGAGAAACAACTCATACAGGTGAATGACTACAGAAAATTGCTGACATCTGACCAGAAACAATGAAGATGAAAAGAGTGGAATAATGTATTCAGACTACTGCAAGGAAAAAAAAACCGTCAATAAGAGTAATATATTGAGCAATATTATCCTTTAGTAATAAATGTGAATAAAGATCTTTCCAGATAAAGACTGAAAGATTTCATATAGGATTTCTTGCCATACAAAAAGTACTACAGGAAGTCTTTCACGATGAGAGAAAGTGACACCAGTGAATAACTCATTTACAGGAAGAAGTTAAGACTGCTGGAAATGATAAATGTATGAGTAAATATAAAAGTTTCTATAAATTTGTTTTTTTCTTGTTCTATTACTTTAAAATACATAATATGGTATAAAGCAATTATTATAATTTGGCATTATTATATAGAGAGATTATTGTAATATATTGATTATAACAATACATATGGCAATAATAACATAAAATGGAGAGGGGGAAAAGGAGATATATTGGAGCAAAATTTCTGTATTTTAGCAGAATTAAGTTGAATTAGATTTAGATAAGCTTAGATACATATTGTTATCGCTAACAAAACCACTGAGAAAAGTATCATTTTTTAAATCAGCAGAGAGGTTGAACTGATACACTGAATATATTTGTCACAAAATAAGGCAGTAAATGAGAAACACAAGAGTAAAATGTCATTAGACAAGAAGAAACAGTAACAAAATAGCAGACATAAATTCAGCCTTATTAATACTTATATTAAATGGGAATGGACTAAATACCCAAATCAAAAAGTAGAGATTGTTAGACTGGATTTTAAAAATCCAATTATATAGGGCTTCCCTGGTGGTGCAGTAGTTAAGAATCCGCCTGCCAATGCAGCGGACATGGGTTCAAGCCCTGGTCTGGGAAGATCGCACATGCGGTGGAGCGGCTAAGCCCATGAGCCACAACTCTTGAGCCTGAGCGCTACAGCCTGCGAGCCACAACTACTGAAGCCCGCACGCCTAAAGCCCATGCTCCGCCACAAGAGAAGCCACTGCAGTGAGAACCCTGCGCACTGCAACTAGAGAAAGCCTGTGTGCAGCAACGAAGAGCCAACGCAGCCAAAAATAAATTAAATAAATAAAATTTTAAAAATTCCAATTGTCGGGCTTCCCTGGTGGCGCAGTGGTTGAGAGTCCGCCTGCCGATGCAGGGGACACGGGTTCGTGCCCCGGTCTGGGAGGATCCCACATGCCGCGGAGCGGCTGGGCCCGTGAGCCATGGCCGCTGAGCCTGCGCGTCCGGAGCCTGTGCTCTGCAATGGGAGAGGCCACAACAGTGGGACCCCTGCGTACCGCCAAAAAAAAAAAAAAAAAAACCAATTGTCTATATGTTATATACGAGACTCACGTTAAATTCAAATGCACAAATAGGCTACAAGTAAAAGAATAGTAAAAGATATACCATGCAAACAGTAACCATAAGAGAACTGGGGTGTTAAAGATGACAAATGGCAGTACATCAGGACTATATAAGACTTAAAAATGTACATGCACCCTTGGAATACAGGATGCAAATGTACATGCACTTCTAAATGTATAGAACCCCTATATATATGAAGCAAGAACTGAAAGATTAAAAGAAGAAATGAAAACTTTAACAACATTGCCTGGATTTTTCGATCCTTCACTCTTCGTAATTTATAGGAAAACTAGACAGAAAATAGCAACGATATAGGAGTCTTCAACAACACTGTCAACCAACTATGTTAAATTGGCATATAGAGAACACTCCACCAAATGACTGCAGAATACACATTCTGTTCACTCACTCACACTCACGGACCATTTTACAGTAGAAACAGTTTGCTGTTCTGCAAAACAAGTCTCAATGAATGTAAAAATATTGACATACAAGGCGTTGCTTTGACCACAGCAAAATTATATTAAAAATCTACAACAGAAGGAAATCTGGGAAGACCCCAAATAGTGGAAATTAAACGAGATGCTTCTAATCATACATGATCAAAGGAAAAAATCACAAAGAAAATTTAAAGTATTTTTAACTGAATGAAAATAAACCCCCAGCATATGAAAACTTATAGGATGTAGCTAAAGCAGTGTTTAGAAGGGAATTTATAGATTTAAATGCCTATATTAGAAGAGAAGAAATGTCTCAAATCAATAACGTAAGTTTCCACCATAAGAAACCAAACTAAATCCAAAGCAAACAGAAGGAATGAAATAATAAATATTAGAGCAGAAATCAATGAAATAGAAGCTAGAAAAGTAATAGAAAAAAATCAGTGAAACCAATCAAAGATTTAGTCTCTGATAAAATGAACAAAACTGATGAAATCTAGCTAGACCAAGAAAATACGAGAAAAGATACAAGTTACCAAAATACAGAATAATAACTAAAAATATAGAGGAAAACTGGTGAACATCTTTGTGACTTTGGGTTAGGCAAAGTGTACTTAGACACAGTAGTGAAAGCATGACCCATGAACTAAAAATTGATAAATTGGAGTCCAATAAAAGTAAAAATGCTTGCGCTTTAAAAGACACCATTAAGAAAATAAAAAGACAAGCTATAGTGGGGAAAATATTTGCAAATCATGTCTGATAAATGACTTTTATCCATATAATATAAATAACTATCATCCAAGAATAATAAGACAACTCCATATATAAAATGGACAAATGACTTGAATAGACATTTCACCAAAAAAGCTATTTTTAAAAGCTAATAAGCAGATGAAGAACACAACATGATTAATCTTTAGGAAAATGCAAAGTAAAATTCCAGTAATATACTGCTGCATACCTACTAGGAAGTCTGTAATCAAAAGCCAGATAATACTAAGTGATGGAGGGAATATGCAAAACCCGAAACCCTCATTAATTTCTGATGGGTTATGTGAATCAGCCACTTTCCAAAAGTTAGGCAGTTTCTTAAAAATTTAATTCATTCAAGAGAAATGAAAAGTTATGTCCATGTAAATACTTGTATTGATGTTTTACTTCAGTAACGTTTAAAAATTTTAATGGAGTCTTAAGATTTGTTACTTTTCGTTAAAAAAGAAGATAGGACAATGTACATCAGGGTAGCAGCAGTAGCACCATCACCTGGGAACTTGTTGGAAATGCAGATTATCAGACCTTTACCCCAGACCTACTGAATCAGAAACTTCGGGCAACGGATGCAGCAATCTGCATTTTTAACAAGGCTTCTAGGTGATTCTGCTACATGCTAAAATTTGGGAGCCACATACCTTCATATTCCAATAGTAGTGTGGTTGTCTCTCTCTTTGGGAAAAAATTCTTACCTCCTGAGTCCCCGCAACCCCAAGAGCTATTTTTAGTTGTTTTTTTTTTTTTAATGTTTTAAAGTGCAAACACTTTTTAAACAGAAGTATTCCGTATAAAATTCGAATTTCGTGTTTCCCTTGGAAAATCACAAGATGAGATAGTACTCCTCTGGTCTTCCCTACATGGCAGTATTGAGCTGGAGGAGATTCTGTGTATCCCTTGAGACAAAATGGGCTCTTCAGTGTGCATCTGTCCCACACAACTTTCTTCATGCATCTTCATTATCTGCCTGGCCCATTTGGGTCTAATTTGTTTACTCTTGATCTTCAATTAAAACCCAAACTACTCGAGTGCAAATTACAGATTTTGGAAAGTACATTGAATTCTCCAAGTATGCAAGAAAGTATTTTTAAGATAGTACTGTTATAATGGCTCTGGAAGAATATGTAGAGTTTGATTTTTATAGCTGTATTTTCAGTTAGTTCAGTGACTTTGTTCAAATTATGTGCTCTTTGGGGGGAGGATTACTTTTTGTTTTATGTCCCAGGAATCTCAATAATAGTTTACTTATTCTTAGAGTGGATAGATTGTTTTTTACTTGTGTTGTAAAACAATTGGTTTTGCCTTTAAAAAAAATAGGACTTCTGTGATAGCAATTTGAAATGAGAAATCTTCTTACATTTCTGCAATAACCATGTCATTTATTTATAATCTAAGTAGGTTTAAGAAAAATAGCCAACGTAATTATTCAAAGAATTTAATGATAAAGTTCTTATTTCTAGATGAAAAGGCAGAAGGTTGAGATGTTGCACAGGTTGTAGCAATGCTGTGTGAATACTTTGGTATTAGACGCTTGAAATGTGAAATTTATTGATTTTTTCCCTCTCCCCCTTTCATACATTTTTTGATAAAGTGCCTAAGTCCTTTTTGAAAAGAGTGATATTCTAGTTAATAGACTAATGAAAAGATAGTTTAATAACTTTAAATTATTAAACATGTTAGCTTGTTTGAATCAGTTTCTGGTTTGTTCATAATAATGGGGGGGGGGGTGGGGGGGAGTGTCTGATCTGCCCGTCAGGAGCACCTAAGAGACAATCCATCTCAAAGCAAACAGCTCCCTTCCGTATTTTGAGATCTTGAACACTGCTACTGCTGATTTCATTATTCTCCTGGCAAATAGTCACAGAATCTGCTATAATCAATTTCCTCAAAGATGTTGAATAATTTTCCTGAAATTGCTAATGAAATAGAAAAAAATGAAACAATATATTCATGTCATAATGAGTGTTCCCATTTTTAATTTTTGTTACCTGATTTTAATATTTTAACTGACTTTATAATGTTCTAAACATGAGAACCATTAGTTAAGAAATCTTTATTGTTGAGGGAATGTCCCACCTCTGAGTGGGAAGTTAGTAGCACCTTTCTTGTAAAGTTGTAGTAAAAATTAATTCAGAGCATTCTTTTTATTACTATACTTAATACAGGGTCAAATTAAAAATAGGTTCATTTGATTAAAAAAATAGCTCAATATGTTAATATCTTTGAGATTCTGATAAGCATGTTTTGCTCATAAATATTTAATTACTTGTTTTATAATTAGATTACCAATCCATAATACATTTTATATTCAGATATTTAAATAAAAGATTACTTGCAGTTACAATCAAATTCTGTGGTGTGCAAGTAATAGTTGGAAATATCCATACATTGTTCAAATAATGCAGTTGATAGTTCTACTTGTGTATAGCTTTTAAGAAAGTCAAGTTAATGTCCTATTTTTTAAGTTATTTTCAGGTGGGAATGTGATCCTTATGTATTTTCATTTGTCAATTCTGAACTAAAATTTTTGAATTTTGGAAAACAGCTTTTTTTTACGGTGGGTGGGTACCTGCATAATTTTAAAAGAAGATCAAAGTTTGGTTTATTATTTACATCACAATTTAGAAAGATGTTATAGGAGTATTTCATTGGCTAGAACTAAAAAGCGTGATTTAAATAGCATCTGAAATATAATCAGTTCTCATGTTAATTAGTAGGGTTTTCATTGGCGCTTTTATACATTTAACATTTATAATTTATCTCATGAGTTTAAAGATTTTAATTTGCCTTGTAAAGAAATGAAACTTTAAAACAAGAATCAGATTACTTTTTGGTAATTAACTGCCTAGAAATGTCTGTAGCTCAAAAGCAGAACCAACAAATTTAGGCACAAAATAGCAGGTAGAACATTTTAACCACTAGTAATCAGTGGAACATAGTAACTGCATAGAGGACTTTTATATTTAGAAAATCATCCATATGTTCACCATTCTAGTTTCATTTTAACACTCTTTTATTAAATGAAACATTATGCCACGTCCCAAGGAGTATACAAAGATGAACATGTAGTTCTACCTGTAAAAACAGTTACAACCTAGTAAAAAAATGTATTTCAATATAAAATTTTGACAACACTCATGATAAAAAAATTGGCATTCAACTATAGTGTTTAAAATCCAGTAGGTATGTTGAAAAAATCTTGTTTTAGTAAAACCATTGTGTTGGTATAACAGGAAAGTACAGGTAATAATTATTTGTCCTAACTGCTTCCAGAATTAGACTGTGTGACTGTGTCTTTAAAGTGAATAAATTCTCAAAAAACGTCCCCTCATGCTCACAGAGCTAATTCATTTTGTTATTTTTTTAGTGAGAAAGTGAAAATTATACAACAAATTTGCATTCAGTAAAAGCAGGATAAGCTGTTGACATAAATATGATTGCTCTAAATGGACACAGGCATCTACTATGTCCTATAGAGATTTAAAAAAATGTTTTTTAGTTTTATTCTTAATTACATGTAATACCCCCAAATGTGGTCAAACCTACTTAATACATGTAGAAGATAGAATAATAAAGTATGGATTCTGTCTTAATCACTTTGCTCTATTAAATATTAAAGGTCTGTTATTAATAGCACTTTTGTAATGGATGACATTTTCTACCGTGAATGAAAATCTCATCTCCTTTCATGTATTCATTGCAGAAGTTATATAATCTTTTCAATTCTGAATCTGGTACCAAAGGAATTTTCTTTTGGCTACGTACTGTATTTTCTTTGTATTCAATAACTGCCCCAGTTCTTGACATGTAATAAATGCTCAACAGTTACTTGGTGAATGCATAAATGACCATATGATTGAATGATGGAAGGAATAAAAAAAATAAATGAATTGTCACAGAGCAAATAAGCTGTTTTCAGGTTTTGGTGTGTAAACTTCTGCTGTCAGGGAGATTTTATGATTTGTGGTCTTTCAGAACCTCTGTAATGGTTAGCTGTGTTATAATTGAGTTCTGCAATATATTAATGGACAGGGAGTCTCTTAATTACATTTAGTAGGGAAAACTGACGAAACAGTAAGTTTTTACCAGTTGTATACCTTAATTATAATTTGAGAAATCTGTAAAGTACTCTACTAGATTCTTTGTTTGAGGAATGGCTGTAAGCCACTTTCTAAAATCTGAGCTATCTATAGGAATGTTTTAAGACAAATTAAAAATAAAAGAAACTGAGTTTTCAGGGTGAAATTTTAGAAGATTCAAGCAACCTTAGGGCATTCTAATCCTATCTCATATCCAAGTAAACTTCAAGAGTAAACCTATTTCTTAACATTTTAGTATCTTTCAAGAAAAACAAAGTTATGATTGCAAAAACGTTACTCTCTGGGTAGGCTCTGAATATATGTCACTTATACAAATCCTCTTTGGTAATCAAATGTAGCCAAATAATTCCATCTTGTAGGAAAATAAGGATTAAAGTAGACTTCTCAAACGCCAGTTTCTGTGACTATGCTTGATGTTCTGCAAACGTGAATGTGTTACACTGGAAGTATGTATTCATTATTTGGTAAACAAAATACATCTATAGACAATGGACATAAATTGACTGGAATCAAGATTCAAACGGTAGTGAGGTGTCTAATCATAGAAGAGACTAAATGTGTGTACTATATGCTATGGAATTTAAGAAAATTATGGAAATGTAACATGATTTAACCAGCCACTTAGAAAGGACAATTTATTTTCTCCATTCTCGTTTGAAATCTTGCACTTACATGCTAGTAGTCATTTAATAAATGGTCTCTTGAAAATTGAATATAATATTCCTATTCACATCTTTAACTCTAAAAGTTAAATAAACGAACTAGTTCAACTCTGTAAAATGGCAGGATGATAGGATAATAACAATAGCACTGGATTTGGGCTCAAGAGACCTGAGTTAAATATATTACTCACTCACTCTGAACATATTAAATACGTTATCTAGGTCCTGAATTAATTTTCTATTTTCAACCTCAAGAAGTTCAGTATCAACTTATTTAATAGATGTTCTCTCTAAAACCAATTTAATAGGAATTGTCCTCAGTACAGCTTATGAGTAAGGTGAAGGGATTCTGGGGGTCTTTCCCACTAGGTCCTGAGGGCCTTTGCTGCAATAATTACACCTCATCTATCCCCCAAATCCAAAGTCTTCTGTTCTATTTTCCCTAATAAAACATTTTCCTTCTAACAGGCACCTTCAGGAGATAAAATAGCTTAACCTAACTAAGTGGCAATAATTTAAGAAATTTCAGGCAAACTGCCAAGACAGCAGGGAAGGCATTCTGTAAGTGGGTGATCCATTTAAAGATCCTCAAATCATGGACTGTCCATTTCTTGTGCTCACAGGTCCAATCCTGATAATAAAGTTGACTGGTTTTAAAACAATACAGTTTTGATCACACAGACATAAGGGTCAAAGATGAGTATTTAACAGCCACAGTTTGAAGCCTGCTGTGCAGTCTTTGGTCCTAGCATACAGTTTATTGACATTTGTCTTCTGTTTTTATCGCACAGTATATATGAATAAAGCCAAGATACACTTTTTCCATTTATTTAAAACTGATTTAGTTAGAAACAGTTTTTTTTTAAACGTCTTGCCTATTTGTCTTTTGAAGAGTCACCTGGGTAATGACAAAAGATTGAACACCAAGCTTTGTGGAGTTATTGCCTCGTAGCTATCCTCAGCAGCCAAAGGTGGCTTTAAAAAATATTTTATAAAATTAATCTGTCAGTGCTAGATTATTGTTGACAAATCTGCGTGTCTGTAAGTATGTACTGTAAGCTTAGGATGGACAAGTGTTTGGACTTTCATGTCTGGGAATTATGCCATCAGTACCCACAGTTGATTCACATGTTTTTTTTGGCTCTTTCCCCCATACCATCTGTGTGTTTGGCATTCTGCCTGCTTGCAAGTTGGTCAGACCTGTGCCAACATAATGGAATGTAGATAGATGGTACGTAGAATGCTGCAAAATGTAGCATTTTAAAGAGGAAAACTTACTTCAGGGGGTACCACGTTGGTTCAACATATGGCCTTCTGTGGATACCTGAGGAGAAAGGGTGAACAAAGACATGGAATCCACAGATACTCCCAAATGGCATCAAAAATAAGAACACTGTGAAAATCTCTATGCAAGTACAAAATGAAAACATGCTCACACACCTTATGGCTTGACATATTTAACATTAAGTCATATGTGGATTCTCCATGAAAATACTGATTAGTAATAGACCATTAAGGATTTTACATGGCACATTTAATATTTCAGGAGCATCTCTAACAGTATGCTCAGGAGAGTTATGTATTCCATTAAAATTGCAACGTTCCTTGGAGAAAATATCAGAGCTTAAATGCTTACGTTTTGAGGGCCAGAGAATAAGATGCTAGGTTTTGGAATTGTCATGAAAAGCACTGACTGATCTTAATTTTTTATGTCAGTGAGTGAGAATTTTAATATTATATAGTTTGAATTAAGCATGTTATGCTAGGTTATGCTGCAAGAAAAAAACAAGCCTTTAAATCTCTATCGCTTAACCCAGTAGAAGTTATATCTTGTCCATGGGTTAGATAGTTGTCCTCTAAATAGCCCAGGTACTTGCAGCCAGTACCTGTGCTATATTGTAAGTACAGTGTCACCTTGGCAGCATCCAGCCTACAGATGGAGTGGGAAACAGGGCAAAAAGAAGGAATCCTGGACAGGTAACTACTCCTGGTTACAGGTGATACTTATTGCCCCTGTTTCCTCCAGTTACAATCTACTGGCCAGAACTAGTCAATGGTTAAGCTGCTAGGAAATACAGAAGAGAACAGAATATCAAGGAATATCAACAGCCACTTCTATAGCAGAGGATGTCAGCACTAAATCTTTTTTGTGTGGAAAATCCAACGGAGTAATGATGTTCCTACCCATTCACCTACTAACAGAATCTTGAATTTCCAGGTACCCTAGGCATCCCAGGTGTGATCTCCTCAGAGGTCTGTGTATTGGACTTCTAATTCTGTGTTTCCAGGGCCTTGCGCAGCCTATGGCATATCTTTGTTTTGTGAATGAATGAAATCTGAACTCCTGTTTTACTAATCAGAAGCGATTAAGTGATTCTCATAAATTCCCAGACTTAAGCAGATCTTCTGACTCCCGGTGTCACGCTGTGCCAATACAGGGACACTTTATTTGCATATTTTCTACCTTTTTTTTTTTTTTTTGCGTAAATGTTTTGAGACTAGAGGACATATTTATTCCCTTTAAAAAGTTTAAAAAACGATTAAGTAGTAGTTTTTGACTGTAGGAGTTTGCCGTTTTGCCTCCCCAAAATGTACTTTGCGTGGAGGTCTGGACTTGCTCTGAGCATGCTCTGCGGAGTCAGGACAACATCCGTCCTGCGGTGAGTTTACATTTATTGGTTTGGGGAAGGCCTGGAATTTTGTTCTTCCCTAATATGAGGATTCTGCCAAAATCTTTATTCCGAGTTACCAGGAAGTGTGGTTAGTCATAGTGTTAGTGCACACTGTAAGCTAGAGAATATGCGTTTAATAATGCCATAGGTCCTGCCTTGTAGTACTTACACTTGAAAATATGATGCAGACCTACAGAAGTATCTGGCTGTAGCTCAAAGCGAAAGCATTTTAAATCACATTACTGGCAGGGGAAGAATGTTGCTCTGTCTTTAGAATCAGCAGTAAAGAGATCTAGAAATTAAACAAGTACACTGCAGATCAGAGAGAGGATAGAGAATTTATATGAGGACATTGTAAAGAAGCAAATAAACTGGGGTTTTGAGCTTCATTCACATTTGTACTTCACCAGCACTTTTCTATTTCCATATCTTCTTGAGGAAGATCTGCTAAAGATTTGTTTTCTGTTTCAAGAAGAGGAAGAGGCTAAAGGACATTTAATCAAACTCCAAGGCAAATAATTATATACATATACATTTAGGAGGCAATTTTAAACTGATTTTTGGAGGTGGAAGTTGGAAAACATGGACTAAGCTTTTTTTTTCCCAGATGTTGGGGGTAGGAGTTTATTAATTAATTTATTTATTTTTGCTGCGTTGGGTCTTCGTTTCTGTGCGAGGGCTTTCTCTAGTTGTGGCAAGCGGGGGCCACTCACTATTGCGGCCTCTCTCGTTGTGGAGCACAGGCTCCAGACGCGCAGGCTCAGTAGTTGTGGCTCACGGGCCTAGTTGCTCCGCGCCATGTGGGATCCTCCCAGACCAGGGCTCGAACCCGTGTCCCCTGCATTAGCAGGCAGACTCTCAACCACTGCGCCACCAGGGAAGCCCCGAGGACTAAGCATTTTTAACATCTTCACAAAGGCAGTGAACTTGTGACAAGTAGAAGGTAGTCTGCAGGATAAGGGAGGATGAGGATGAGAGTGGGAAATAAGGTTAGGCAATCCTGAAACAAAATGAAACCAAAAAAATTTAGTACTTGAAATAAATAGTTGACCAGTTCAAAACATGGGATATTATTTCTGAGCTCTATGCTTTGACTGCAGCAGGGGGTAAAGGAAGAACATTGGCGAGCTTTACTGTAATGTGAAGGCTTGTTTTCTGCTTCTGCCCTTTAGAGAGTAACAGGTATTGAATTCAAGTTCTTGTTACCTTGAGGATTTGAAAAAGTTTTAGCATGTTCAAGGGATGATTACATACAGAATTAACTAACTTACATTGATACACTTTATCTAGTTTGTTAGGTTGAAAGAAATTTAGTTTGCTGTGACATGTAAACTAGTGTAGCTACAGTCAAATCTTGCAAATTATTCACTACAATACTTGCAAGGAAGAGTCTTTAAATAAAAGTCAATTTCAGTTCAACTATAAACTTTTCCTGAGAATCATGTCTTTCTCTGTTTGGTTTAAAGAAAAACAGTACTTTTTGGTGATGCTTCTGTTTTCATATAGTGACAACTTATTGATGCATGTGACTACTTGCTTTTGGAATATTTGTTCACTTTAAAAACAGTAATGGAAGAGTACTTAAAATTTTATAGTACATTAGTAATCACACATCTCAAATAGATGAATGATACCCTGTGAATCACAAGGAGAAAGCTATAGGGGAAAAAAGTCAACAAGTTCATTTCTAGATACCTCTTAGCTATAAACCTCTAAGCACTCTTCATTTGTCAATACCGAAGTTTAATGAGTCCGGATAAGAAGCTAGTCAATGGATATCCATTTAGCTGGAGATAATCTGAACTCCAGCTGATTGTCCTAGCAGCTGTGTGACTTCATTACCATTAGAAAGGCATACAGCCAAGCCAGCTGGTGCCCAAACCGGCTACTCAATACACAGAGCATATCTATTTGTTGGTTTACATATCAGAATTACACAGGCTCCATGAAAAGTTTGGAGTATGAAATAGAATCTGCATAAAGATTTAATTTAAAGGGCTTATCATTACTATGCCAAGTACAGCTAGTTTATTTTGTTTCTGCTACGATACAGTGTATTGTGGTTGTTTTTGGTTCTTCCATAAATGCAGCCTACATGCAGAATTTGTATTTAGATACCAAACATAACTGCACATCATAATTTCCCAGTTAAGAAAACATCTTTTTGGTTGTTTGCTTTAGTGCTTACAACAGTGCATTTTCATTTTTTGACGGCAGCTTTAATAGAAAACAGTTGCAGGAACGTATTAATAGCTCGTTTAGCTTCCATCTGTCCCCTCCTTTCCATCCCCAATTCCACTGTCTAGATCAGGCTTCTGGTGGCTCTCCTTTGCACTTTTGCAAAGGTTTTCTAACTGGATCTGCTCTCTAGTCTCTCACCGCTTTATGTTACTATTAGAAAATTGTCTTGACTCTCATCCGCATTGCACAGAACAGTGTTTACAGTATAGTCTCTGGACCAGAAACATCTGGAGTGCAGATTTTAACCCCATTCCAGATCTCCTGAATAAATCTAAGAGATGATCTTATTTATATTAATCTTTGAAAATCACTCTATAATAAGAATACCGCAGGTAATTCTTCCTTAAAACGTACTCCCAATTTAATAAAATGATTAACACTTTTACTTAAGTAAAAACGAGTCAAAATATAGATCGTAAGTTCAAAGTATGTGACAAATCAGTATATGTAAGTAATCCATGCAGTGTTATAGTAGAGAGCAAGAGGTTTGTTAATCTCCTCTTAAGGGTAACACAATATACAAGGATGGATCAGTTCCTGGAGGAGATAGTCACACAAATATGGAGTTTGTGCAAGCATGCAGATGTTTCTAAAGTAAGGACTAACAACATACAGTCACTTACATAAATTAAATCCTGGAGAGGCACAAAATCACAAGGGGAAAAAAAGACAGGAACTTAATTGCTGGAGTGAAAGTAAAAAATCAAAAGAACAGCACAAACCCTTTGAAATCTTAAGCTGTCTAGTGGTGCTTTCATTGATTCTAGTTTTCTATAAGTAAACTGATCCTTGAAGGGAAGATTGGAGTTCAAGCTGAGGGTAGTAGAAAGTTCTTAAGTGAAGGAGAAAGGAAGTCTGAGAGTCAGAATACTAGGTAAGGTTTTTCAAAGATGGTAGGAATTGTGCTGGGCTTTGAATGATAAGTACAGGTACCAAGAGGGTTTTTGCAGTTGGGATGCACTTTGATGGGAGCAGTGGTATAGGTCGTATCATATTTTCAAGGACTGTGTACTGGCCTTTTAACTGCAATTATAAAACCCAAGGCAATGGAAACTAAACTTTGAATTAAGTTGTCAATCTAATGTCAAATTTTATGATGTTTTTATTTCTGTCAACTGCATGTAAGGCTGCAACTTTTATAAATTGCATTTTAGTGCCCGAAAAAACAACTATTACCAAAAGTATTTTAGAATCATAAGTGAATACTATAGGTGTGTTTGGCTTGAGTTATTTATTGTTGTGTAACACACTACTTCAAACTGTAAGGACTTAAAATGACAATTTTATCTTACTCGCAGTTTTGTAGGGCAGGGATTTGGAAAGTGATCAGTGGGTGATTTATCTCTGATTCATGGACATTAGCTCTGGCAGCTGGGCTGGAGGATCCAATTACAAAACAGTTTCTTCACCCACATGTCTGGTACCTTGGTACTTGACTTTTCTCTCTCCCTCCAGGATGCTTGACTTATCTCTCTCCCTTCAGGGTGGGAAGGCCTCTTCTCTCACTTCTCACATCATGGAGGTCTCAAGTTAGTTGAGCTTCTTACTTGGAGGTTGGGTGGGTCCCCTGGAAAGCACACATTTCAGAAACAGCTTTCCAAGAGACAAAGGTGGAAGCTTCAAGGCCTAGATTGTCACTTCCACTGCATTCTGTCAGTTAGGCCCAGGTTCAGAAAGATGGAAATAGACTGTACCTTTCATTGGGGTATGACATGTGATCAGATAGGCATAGAATCTATTGACATCTGCTATTGAGAGAAGCTGCAGCATTCACCCTCTCCCCCCCACAAATTTATGGCCATATCACACACAAAATATACTATCTCCCAAGACCCTCAAAAACCTCATCGATTATGACATCAGCTCAAATTCCAGAAGCTTGTTATTTAAATCAGGTGCAGGCATAGATGAGGTTCCTGAGTGCACTTCCTCTAGTACAGCTCCTTGAGTATGATTTATCTTGAAATAAAGATCTGTTAACTATAGAGACAAATTATCTCTACACTCTATACACACCCAACATACAATGGTGTGGGATAATAGGCCATAGACACTTCCATTCAAAAAGTAAGCAAATGCAAAGTACATAGCAGTTACTGGTTCTTAATAATTCTGAAATTCAGCAGAGCACATATTGTCAGTTTCTTGTTTACTACCTAGCTCAGCTTCCTGGAGATGATTCTCTTAACTCTTCGTTCTGCTGTCTGAGACACTATGTCTTTTCCAGAAAAAAATAGCCCATGTTTTCTGTTAAACAGTTTTCTCAGCCTGCTACCTTCCCATATAGTAGGTTGGAGCTTCAACAACTTCTTTTCATTTTGTACTGTCTCTGTCCCCATCAGTCCAATTGGAAGAGTTCCTTTAAGAACTTTTCATGCTTCCTGTGTGTCAAATTATAAATCCACTCCACTAGACAACAGACCATACCCCTATATATCTTCCTGATAGACTTTTCTCTAACTTGGGTTGCCTAAGAGCATGCTGTGGGAGGATTCCCTTAAGATTCTTAAAAACCCTATTACCTGAAAGTCTATAAAGAGTCTATAAAGACTCTTTAGAAGATCCACTAAGCAAGACCTTAAAATTTTTTAGGTCTTAACAAACAATTTTAGTAACAACTTGGTGATCTTAAGCCTGAGTTCATGTGTTATTTGTAGTGCCTGGATTTTATCTTCTCTCTGAAGCCAGTTCTTGAGAATCTTTTGATGGGAGGGGCTGAAAATGAGAAACAGTTTTTTCAAACTGATGAAGTCCTGGCTCATTAATTTTTTTCTTTAAATTTTGCTTTAAAACTTAAGTTCCTTTGTTATTTGTTCCATCTTTCCCTCCCTCCCTCCCTCCCTACCTCTCTCTCTCTCTCTCCCCCTCCCTCCCTCCCTCCCTCCCTCCCTCCCTCCCTCTCTCTCTCTCTCTCTCTCTCTCTCTCTCTCTCTCTCTCTCTCTCTCATTTTACTATAGGCAGCTGGAAGATATGAAATTGTTTTTTACATTTTGCCTAGAAATTTTCGCAGCTGTATTCGTGAGTTTATTAGGTACCATTCCTATCTTACATGTAACAAGAAGGAGAAATGTTGCTAGACAGTTTACCACTCTACAACACAGGTCCTCTTTTCTCCAGTTCCCAGTAAAATTTTCCGCACTGTATTCAGATCCCCACCAGTAGACTCCCTGATGTCCTTTGAGCATCTGCCCACCAGCCAGTCCGCAGACCAACACGTCCAGGCAAAATGCTTACAATACCTCTAGATTGCTTATGTTTAGGAGTAGTATATATCATTTAGTTTTAGTTTATATTATTGTTAACAATAATAGTAAAATCAAAAGGGTGGAGTTGAGATTTCACAAAGTATGCGAAAATGCTACTAGAGTTACTTCTTGTACTTCTGATTATTCCACTTTAGGAAAGTTACGATAGCAACAGGAAAGCAAGGAGCTCTTCAATCATGTCTGTTTTCTTATCTCAAGCCCTTACTCTGATACCAAACATATATTAAAAATTAACTGAATAAGTGAATTAATAGTAAACTATGAGCAATTTTTAAATGCAGAGAAAGGTAAAATAATTTTATTTGAAAGTTTGATCAATAAAAATATGAAAGTCTTATGAACTTTTTATCCAAAACGTTGAAGTTTAAGATAACTTGTAGTCTAGGTCGGTAAAGTTATAAGGGCAAAGATGTTAATCAAACTAAAAATACAAGAAAATAAGCCATTGTTTGATTCTTAAAAGTTAACATTGACTTATAGCAAATAAACAGTCAAGAATATTCATAGGAGCATATAAAATTGGGAAACAAAAATATATACAAATATTCAAAAAAGCTAGAACAAATTCATGAATAATAACTCCACAGGGGCAAACAGGCTGTTGAGTTATAGTCTCAATTCAGCTTATTTTCCAATTTTGAGATTGACCTGTGGGAGAAGAAATGTGTCCTCTTCTTATTGCCATGGCCAGAAAGAAAACACTGGGATGAGCTGGCTGTCTGATCCACTTTGGCAGTTCTTAGGTTTTCTGTTTTCAGTATGTGGAAAAGTATTTAATTGTTCTATCCTTTATCTTAACTTCACTCAGCCGTGCTTTGAGCAACTTCTGCCACTCACTTTTCAGAAGGTATTTGATTTAGTTATTTACTACTAGGCCTTAAAGTTAGATTATGTAGTCTAAGGGTGTACACTAGGAATCAAGAGACAGTTATCTCTGCCACAGCTCATTAACTATTTGCAAATCATTCCATTCAGGGTATTTCCCCCAGTTTTCTTGCTTGTAAAAGAAATTTTCCAACAAGATGATCTGTGAGATTACATCTTTATGATTCAGTTAATCTATCCCTGATCTGGGATATCTTATTTTCATTTTTGGTATTCAAGAAGACTTGGAGCAGAAGACAGAGGAGTCAAACCAAAAGTGAATCTTTCAGAAGTGATATTGATAGCCAATAAAAATCATGTCTTTGTAGATTGTGGGAGCAAAAAAACCTCACCCATCTCTCTCTTGAAGAGTTCCAAATGAGTAAAACGTACTGAAAAAATGGAACCATATATTATTTTAATCAAATGAAGCCTTGCGTCCCACCAGAGCTGGTAATGCTCTGCCCCAGACAACTACTTCATGCCGTCTCGGATCAAACTGAGTTATACTGCTGGGCAAAAACCAGTAAAAAGGACAGAAAAGGAAGTTTGAGCATAAATACATTTGGAGCATTATTTGCTACATATTACAGCTTCAGAAGCATGTAAAAGCCTTTTATTCATGTAGTAATAAGGTAACCTTTCCAAAACAGAGTCACTGCTGTCTTTTTAGATTGAGGCCCATCTCTAAGTATACGTTTCCCCTCCCTCTGTTCAAGAACTTACGATGAGGACTCAATCGTCAATCAAATCAAATTAAAACTCTACCTTCACATTGTCAAAGCCTTTCATGTTGACACAAATGTCTTTTCTTTCTCTTCAAAATCCAGTTTTTTTCTAGCTTCATCTCCAAGTGATTCCTCTCCTTCCCTATCAATTATAATTTGTTCCCCACATGGGAGCAATTAATACATTTACGTATTAATTAAGGCAAGTATATAGATATACCACTATTTAAAGTAATTAGTAGTTTTGACGTTTTCAGTCTGTTGGGGAGAATGTCTTCTCATTGTACAATCCAAATTAGTTTGGTCCTGTGTGTTCTTGCTAGCAAAAAGCTGACAAATGCCTATGGATAAATCCTAGTACTCGTTGATAGAATTTTACGCTTTTTGAGGCAGAAAAACTCCAAACACAACAAATTGATAATTCCCTGAAGTTACATTAAGTGACTTTAATTCAGATGATTTAACGTAAAATAGAAAGAATGCCTGCATTTTAATTTAGAAGGCTTTTGTTGTACTCCTGGTTCAGCACTAACATTTAGACAGGTTATTTTACTCTCTGAATCTCTGAGTTTGAATCTCTAAAAACTCTTCAAGTTTTTAGAATTCAATAGCTTATTCCCTGTGCTGTTTTTCTTTTCGATTTGTATCTCTATAATTTTATAAAACTGTGTTAATTAAGTTAGCTATATTAATGCATCATTAGTAGAGCAGTTTTTAAAAATGGAACACATATTTGTGAATATATTTTAATGAGCTTTAAAGACATTTAAGCAAGGTAAGCATCTTCAACAAATGCTATGAAGGAGAATGTGTAAGGCAGCAAATTTGCTTTACCAAGACAATGTTTATTTGCTTTAAAAGATACTTTTCACAAATTGAGGAATAGATATAACTTACATGCCTTTTGACAGAAAATATTCCTGTACTGACCTAAACCCTTCAAATAGAATAAAACGTGATTATTTTCCCATGTATTTTAAAAGTATAAGAATTTAATTCAGTACAAATGGGATGTAAAAATCTAAAATAAGTAAAAATATGTTTTTATTAATAAAGTTAAATGTACAACCAAACTTTTGCTTTGAGGTTTAGTAGTGATAGAACATCAGTTGTCCTTCCTTCAGTGGCACTTGGTGATAGACAGCAGTTCTTTCAGCGCTCAGTGATATTGTGTAAATAAGATAACCAGCCGTCTCCTAGAAGAGAGCTGAGTTTGAATACCATTTGAAGCCAGATACTGATTTTGCAACATTGCATGATTTACCCAGCATTGTTGAACATCAGTTTGCTCAACCATATGTATAGTAATATCCAACTTTCGATACCTTCAGTAGATTATTTTTTTATTTTTATTTTTTAATTAATTTTTATTGGAGTACAGTTGATTTTCAATGTTGTGTTAGTTTCAGGTGTCCAGCAAAGTGAATCAGTTATACGTATACATATATCCACTCTTTTTTAGATTATTTTCCCATATAGGTCATTACAGAGTATTGAGTAGAGTTTCCTGTGCTATATAGTAGATTCTTATTATTTATTTTACATATAGTAGGGTGTATATGTCAATCCCAATCTCCCAATTTATCCCTTCCCTCCCCTTACCCCCTTGGTAACCATAAGTTTGTTTTCTACATCTGTGACTCTATTTCTGTTCTGTAAATACGTTCATTTGTCCCATTTTTTTTTAGCTTCCACATATAAGCAATATCATATGATATTTGTCTCTGACTTACTTCACTCAGTATGGCAATGTCTATGTCCATCCATGTTACTGCAGATGGTATTATTTCATTCCTTTTTATGGCCGAGTAATATTCCATTGTATATAGGTACCACATCTTCTTTATCCATTCCTCTGTTGATTGACATTTAGGTTGCTTCCATGTCCTGGCTATTGTAAATAACGCTGCAGTGAACATTGGGGTGCATGTATCTTTTTGAATTATGGTTTTCTCTGGTTATTATTCTCGGTGATCCTGCCATGTTCCAATTCTTGCCTATAAGCTCTGGGTCATTTGGTGTTCTCTTATGTAGCAGAGGCTCTTTAAGCTCACTTGTGCCTGTCTAGATCTGTACTAGGGAATATAGTGACACATTTTGTTAAGTTGCCCTGTTTGAAGAACCCAGGAGCATAGCGTTGACCAAAGAAGACATTCTCTGTATTGTGGGGAATGGAATTCAGAGTTTGGTGTAGTTTTCCCAAAAGAATAATGTAATGTCAACATGGAGGGCTAGTGTTGAAAACTAAAGATTTTCACTTTTCATACCACTCTCCTGCCTTGTACAGTCTATATCTTGAAGCACCCTCACACATTTTTAGAAATACATTCCTATTAGGTATATTGATTTTTGATACCTTACCTGAAAATAGAATTGCATAATCACTGACATAATTTTAGTAGTAATTGAACTTCTGTAAATATCTGAAGCAACTCTGCTCATCTTCTGTTTTCAGTTTTATTGCAAAAAATACTGCTTCTACTGTTCCCAAGAATTTCAGAGTATTGTTCCTGCCTCTTTGTCAGTGTTGCATCCCCAGTGAGGCTCAAAGAAAAATAAGACAGGGAAGTAGAGATGTACAACTTTTGTGATTTTCCTAAGCACAGGTCTAAGTGTATTTAATGTTGTCAACTTGGAACCAAGCACAATGTTTGGCCAATAGTAGGTGCTCAATAAATATTTATTCAAGAAATGACTTTGAAAGTTAGTTTTATGAAAATGGTCATTTTGAACAAAGTATCTATAATAATATACCACTGCACCATTCTTTTTTTGCCTGAAACACTCTGATTTTAATAAAAGAACCCTAAAGGTGCTCTGTTTGTAAAGAAATAAAAGCCATTTGTTACTGAGAGACAAATACTCATCCATCGTACTATCTTATCACCTTTTCTATTTTTAATATGCCACTGAGATTTATCTTTAAAAATCCAAGAACAAATTGCTTCAGGCAGTTATTATAAGTTTGACCATATGGGCATTACGTCTGCAATCTACATTTGAAATAGGAAAACAAATCTTTTGCACATGTTTTAGAAAACATGAACTATTTATTAAAGGTAAGGCAAGAAAATGCTACTTCAATAAATTTTAAAAAATTGCAAGTCAGTAGGTTAAATATTAATTTCAATGTCTACAATAATGGGTACCTCTCCTATTTAAGGGAGTCATTATTCTACTGTGTAGTCAACAAGCATATTGATTAGAATTAATTCCCTGCAAAAAGTCTCCGATCATTTTTAACATAAGTTTTTCCTCTTTAACAGTAGCCTGAAGCTTGTCTCTTTTTTTGAGTGTGGTCAATTTAGCAACAAATTTGCAATTAATCATTTGCTGATTGCAATGAATGGTCTGTCAATAAGATGCAACTCACATTGCTAAAAGGATTATACTGAGCTTTGTTGTTTTCTTTTTGTCTCTGGAATGCTTTGTCTAACTATATTTCCTAGAATGGATTTAAATAGTTGTTTTGAGGTAATGCATGCCAGTTTTAAAGAGACACCACAGGCTGCTCTGAGGGTATTAATCAAGATATGCCCTAACTCTCTTTTGGCATTACAATATTTGGACATCTGTTCTGACTCCTTATATGTGAAATAAAACTCATACCAGATAGCAGAATAAATGAAGGGTTTCATTATCTTAAATGTCATAACATTTGTTTGAATTATCATTTGTAAATTTTAAATGCTGAAATTGTCATTTTGGTTTTGTTTCATCTATTTTTCTGTCCTTTCAAAAGACTATAAGCCTGAAAAATTCTTTTTTCTATTGAATTAATAATTTAAAAGAAATAATTTACTATTTTACGCAACAAGAGTGAAATTGTTGTGGATGAGCTATATAGTCTGGTAATTTATAAAAGCATAAATATTTTACTGAGAGAAACATACCCTTTTAAAGCACAAAAGGTTTTTTGTTATAATGGCAGTGTATCTAGTGACAAATAGTACATTTTTAAAAAGCCATTTGTTGACTCTTATTATAGTTCTCTTTGTGTAATGGTATTATAGAGTCTTAGGTATTCACTTATTAAAGTCTTTTCCATTGTGTGTATCAGGAAAGACTTGTTTCTGGATTCTGTGGTGCCACTAATTAGTGGCAACTGCATCTAGATGTTCACAGGTCAACTTGAAATATAATAGGAATGTATTTGGACTTTTCATTTAAACAACAAAAATAAATAATTTGATTGTGGTAGATATCGAGAATAATGTCAAACTTGACTTAAACTACCTCTTAATACCTTTGCCTTTCTCAAGAGCTGTTTTTTGTTTGTTTGTTGAACCAGTATTGTTAATTATGGGAAGATAACTGTTTATCATGAAGCCATATCACATACATCCACTAGGCTTGCAAACACTAGTAGTACTAGATACTGGTTTAGTGTCTGTATTTTTTTTCATTTCACATTAGAGCGAAAGAATAGCATATAATTTGACATACAGAAAATGATTTAACTAAATCATGGAAGCAAAGTACTGTTTTACAAATGTATAATTTTGAATATCTTTAGAAAGTCATACGCGCTTTCATTCTTCTGTTCACTTTGCATATTTGATGTCAGAGAGTCAGTGATGTTTTGCCTAGCAAAACATTTCAGTCCAAGGTGCCCCATAATATTTTGTTTATGAGACTAATTTTAAGTGGTTATAATTCTTAATTGAAAACCATTTTTATAAATGTTTATTTGAAAAGAGGTGAACAAAGTTTAGATTAAATTTATATCTTACATTGGCAAAAACTGAGAAATTTTGTACCTCTTTTAGATAGTGGGGTCCTGAATTAAAATCAGCACAAAGCAGGAAAAAAAATTATCCCATTTGAAGTATTAAATATGGTTTGTCTGAAGCTGTGCATACATTTTGAGTGAGACATCAAAAATCTTGTTATTTTATAAAGCACTAAATAAACTAAAATGCCACATTACCATATAAGATTAAATGGTAAATACTAAATGAGATAAAATACTGAATGTAGTAGAAAATTCATTCTTTAAAGGAAAACTTTTATAAGACAGTATATTTTAGCCATACATCTTTTCTAAGCAGGGAGAATATATAATTTTAGTTGAAGAACATTTTTATATGTTTGAACCTTCAAAGCCCTTAAAAGATTGACACTAATATGTTGGTGCCAAAATACTTGGAACTTTTTGCCCATTCATGTATTTATAGATCTTGTATTGGATTATGGCATTTGATTAAGATCACATTTCTGTTTATTTACCCTGATGAGTAAATAGCCACAATATGTAATTCTGTGATGAATTTTTTTGTACCTAGAGTTAAAAGTGATAGTTTTATATGTGGAACTTTTCATGGTGAATTAAGTCCAGAGACATAGAAAGTTCTTTTTAGTTTTCAAACAGCAATGTGGAACATGAAACTCATTTTTAATCCGCAATTTATTCAAATAAATGTAATTGAACATTTATGTCTGCTTAATCATAGAACCATTTTGCTAAACACATTGATATAAAATGATTTTATCAGAAGTAGCAACACTAGGCAAATATGTCTCTAAAAGTGTTTGCATAGGTTAAGCATTCAAAGTAGATATATTGAAAATGGTTATGTCTGTATATGTGATAGTTTTACTTCTACAAAATTTGACTGTGGTTATAACTATTCATTAAACATACAAAGAATATGAATAATATTTTTTTACTTTTTCAACTCAAGTTTATTTCCATGTACTATAAATATATAATTTTTATGATTTGTATTGCTACTGAATATGAAATATCCAGGTGACTTAAATTTCTTGTCACCTATTTCTTTTTTTTTTTGGCGATACGCGGGCCTCTCGCTGTTGTGGCTTCCCCCATTGCGGAGCACAGGCTCCAGATGTGCAGGCTCAGGGGCCATGGTTCACGGGCCCAGCCGCTCCACGGCATGTGGGATCTTCCCGGACCGGGGCACGAACCCATGTCCCCTGCATCGGCAGGCGGACTCTGAACCACTGCGCCACCAGGGAAGCCCGTATCACATAAGTTTTGATTTGAGATTCTAATATTCTTCTTAATATTTAGTTAACACAGACTCTAAATATTCTCATTAACCATCAATCTAGTCCACTGTTTGTTTAATTATTTAAAAGTTATTAACACACACCATCACGTAATTATAGTTGCACATAAGTTCATGAATGCCAGAAATAACTTTAAATAGGCTTTTAGCCATTCAGCCTTTCAAAGACATAGGCAGTGACTCTAGTCAAATCTCATATTTTACCATAATATTTAGGTGAGGCTATTATTCTTTGTGTGTGTGTGTGTAATTTTTATGTATGACCTACACTTGAGTCAAGTGAACACTCACTAGAAAATGTTATAGGACTAAAAGTCAACTTCTTATGATGGGACTGGACTTCTGGAGACTACACAAATGTGCTATTTTTTTTTCAATCTGGATGTTGGTTACACAGTTGTGTCCATTTATTCACTGTATATACTTTTTTAAACTAGATGTTAAATTTCACTGAAAAGTTAAGCAAAAAGCTTCATTGTGACCAAAGAAGACTTTGTCATCTCTGATGAACTTCCAGTTCTTATTCTGTCTCACTTGGAGGCCCCATATCAATCAAATTACTCAAACCCAAAACCAGCGAGTCATTTCTGATACTTTCCTCCTACTTAGCACTCAATCAATCAATCATCAAAGTCAGTATTTATCTCTTAAATATGTCATGAATATTCCTTTCCATCCACACTACTACTATTACTACTGTTCTAATTCAGCAGTTATTTTATATCTTCCTAACATTGAGCCCACCAAAAAAATCATTCATAGTGTCCAAGTAATTGTTCTAAAATGCAAATAAGATGCGCTGTTTAAAACATTTCTGTAGTGTCTTGTTTTTGAAATCAAGTCTCATCTCCCTAACATGAGTAGCCTTTCCTTTTCAGACCCACTTGTGTAGAGTTAGAAAAAAGAATATGAGGACAGAATTCCAAGGAAAGCCATTATTGAAGAGATAGGCAGGAGAGCAACCAAGTAAACTGAGATGAAATGGCCTGGAAAATAGGAGGAAAACTAGGAGTTGGTCTGATCCTAGTCAAGGAAAGAGTGTTAAAGAAAGGAGGGAAACAAATTAGAGTCAAATTTGCCTCAGGATCGAGGATATCAGTTATAATGGAGTGATAAATTACACTCTAGATGGCAGTAGGATAGGGAGTAAAAGTTAGTAGAGAAAGCAAAGAGAGAAATCATAGTTGAAAATTTTAAGTTGTGATGTAGAAAGCCAGACTTCAGTAGGGTCAGAGGGAGTGAGGAAGTGAAGTCAGAAATTCTAGTCAGTATTTTTCAGAAGTTTGGGTAAAACGAAAGTGCCAGTATTTTGCAAGCACAGGAGGTTAAGGGATTTTTGTTTACATTATAGATACCTGAAGAATCTTAATGTTATGGAAAAAGAGCCTATAAAGAAGCAGAGGATGAAGTACTGGAGAGAAAGGATATAAACTCCTAATGTATTGTGATTCCTAAGAGATGGATAAGGGATAGGATCCAAGCACGGGTCAGGGGACTGGTCTTGGAATGGAGGAAGGGGACCTGTGATGTAACAGAGGGAAGGAGAACCAGGTATGTTTGGAAAGTTCCTTTGGTTAGCTGTGTTTGTGATGGAGATGAGCCCACCTTCATAGGTGTAAAAAGAGTGAGAAAGTCTAATATGTCCAAAAAGTCAAAGTTTGTGTGTGAAACACTATTGACCAACTAGCTTATTTTGGAGCAAAGTTGAATTTAAAGGATGACCCAAAACAGAATCTTTCATCTATATTCACATTTCCCTTGAACACAACTCATATGAACATTGTTGGTCCACTCCCGTTCTCCAGCACCTCTCAACTCTCCAATTCCAACAGCACTCACTGGTTTCCCTTCCATTATGTTGCCTTCTCTTGATCTGTTCACTCTTTTTGATGACACACCCCCACAGGGTGTGCATCGGATGTACTATATTCCCTTTCAGATGTGTTATATTCCCATTCAGGTGTATTGTATTCCCCCTCTGGGGATAGTAATTATTTTTATGTTATTTTATTTTATTGTGGAAAGAACACTGAGATCCAGCCTCTTAACAAAATTTTAAGTGTCCAGTATATTATTGACTCAGGTACAGTGTTGTACAGCAGATCTCTAAAGTTTATTCACCTTGTTTGACTGAAGCTTTATACCCTTTAATTAATAACTCTGTTTTTCCTCTCCCCAGCCCCTGCCAACAACCATTCCACTGTTTGATTCTATGAAGTTGACTCTTTTAGATATCTCATAAGAAATGTATTTTTTTTTTTTAGTGCTTTTCTCCAGAAAGTCAGTTTAAGAGGCATCTGAACTTTCTTTTTGCAGTAGATAGGGGAAGAGGGAAAAAAATCAGTGGGCAAACAGCAGAGGAGGAAGTTGTGAGTCCTTGTGTGTTAACAGTTTGTGTTCTATCACAAATAGTGTTGTATACATTATAAGATTTAAGGGTTATATGTCTTTATTTGCCACTATGATAAATCTTGTGGGACACACAGTACTGAATCGTGTGTAATAACTGCTCAGGAATGGCATGTGGAAGATATTTAGGAGTTTGAGATTTTACTACCTCTCTTCTTATGGACATCCCAGGAATACTTCACAGGGGTTCATGATTTGTGCAAGGCAGAGATTAAAGTAATGTCTCTAATATTCATTAATTCTATACGTCTGTGTAATCTGTAATATACTAATAAATGTGACAACTTTGTTTACTTATCTTCAAACAAGCCAAAATGCAAGATACTTTCCCTTGCATAAGGATTAGGCCTTTACTTTTAGGTTGGAAAAACATGACCAAATATTTTAAATGTTACTGAAGCAATTTTGATATGTTCTTTTATTTTTATTTATGGATTTTCCTTTAGTGCTTTCAACTAGAGCTATCATCTCCGCCCCAGACTCTAGCTCCCCCCTCCTTCCCAGTAGGATTGCTCCTGCCTTCAGTAAATAAAACCTGTTGAAAAGATTGCTACTTTCTCTGCTGCCCATCACAAGGCCCTTAATAGACTACTTACAGCCCTCTTTTGGAGTTGTAAAAAGCAGACAAACAGGAATTACTTTCTCTTATAATTTTAATTTTTTTCAAGATACTGAGTAGACTTTAATTTTTATATTACATTAGAAGAAAAGTAATTTTATCTCTGAAATCTTTTGCAAATTCACTTACCAATATTATTCATTCATAAGGGTGATGAATATAGCCCTTTATCCTCTTTAAAGTACTAGTTTACTGATGTGGGAGTTCTGTAGTCACTTTGTATGATGTCCTTTATAGCATCAAGGCTTGAGGTAGTTTTGCTGAGTGATTTTGGAGTCAGGTTCTTCTAACTTAAGTTAGATAAATTAGGAGCCTCTGATTATGGTCTCAAGCTACTGACTTACTGATTTTATTCTCTTGAAGGAGAAAATATGATTTTTTATTCTCTTCGAGAAAATATGATTACAAGAAAGGACAGTTAACATTATATTT